>NC_143214.1:4865906-5506406 GCF_030267445.1 Bombyx mandarina
CCGCTTAACTCCAGGTGGGCTGTGAGCTCGTCCAGCCACCTAAGCAATAAATAAAAAAAATATAAAGTGAATTAAACTGATGATATGACTCTCACAATTCAATAACGATAAAATAAATCCACTAATGTGTTCTTATCATGCAAATGATTACGGAGTATGAAGTTATACGTACGTTATTCATGTTTAAATATCTCATTACAACACGATCAATAAGAGTTTTCAATTTCAAATTACGAGCAATAGAGTATAAGAGCAATAGCATATTACTACCTTTTCAAAAGTCGTGAATATTATCCACTTATTAGAAATATGTAAAACTTAGTTTCACTATTTAAGACACTCTCTGAACAAAATTCGCGCTAACGTTTACAAGGCACCTTTAGTTAGTATTAATATTCGAATTATGAAGGCACAGTCATGTTCAGACAATTCCAAATGATATTTTAATGAAGTTACTGATACAGTATACAAACATTACCCTAAACTAACTGTGATCCTTTTCAATGAACACTACAAAAAGAAATGCTTTTTATAAACAATCGATTATTGACATCTCACTAAGACTTAACTTGTATCGTTACGTGTAAATAAACATTTATTAATGTGTCAGATCTCGTTTCACGGCCATCTTTAGATCGCTCTCACGCCCCCGTGGGAAAATATCCTCTTTATTTAACCAACGAACTTAAATTGTCCCGTTTATAGCTGAACCGATCTTTACTGTCCACTAAATATTTAGTTTCGTGAATTATTTTAGGCAGAAGGATACATTGTCTTCGGATTTTCTGTGTTTATTTCTGTGAGTAGAAATAGACAATTAGTCAAAGTTATTAGTGTAAACATTAAGAACATTTCAACGCACACAATGTAACAGAATTCTTTTTATGATAAAACTTTTTGTCGTTTGAATACACACAGACTTAAATAACTAAAAATTAACCCAAAAATGTTGATATAAATATTAAGACAAACTTAAACAATGTACCTTACCCTAGTAGTATCAAAGTCATTGAAAATTCTATACCTGAAACAAAAAAAAAAAACAACTGTTATAAAAACTTGATGAAAATAAATCATCATTCATCATTATCCTGCCCTTCTCCCAGTCACCTGGGGTCGGCGCAACATGTTTTCTCCTTCCATACTCTTCTATCATATACCATTTCTTCGCTCACTCCCCTCCTACCCATATCGTCTTTCACACAATCCATCCATTTCTTCTTAGGTCTACCTCTTCCTCTAAATCCTTCCACATTCATAGTTAACACTCTCCTAACAACCTCATTTTCATTCCGTCTCATCACATGTCCATACCATCCCAAACGTGCACTCCTCAGCTTCTCTGTCACAGGTGCCACTTTCAGACTTCCTCTAACATATTCATTCCGTATTCTATCCATTCTCGTTACTCCACACATCCATCGCAACATTCGCATCTCTGCTGCATGCAATCGCCTTTCATCCGCCACTTTCGTTGTCCAACAAGCTGATCCATACAAGACGGCAGGCCTTATTAAGGTCTTATATATCTTCCCTTTTAGGGGAAGAGGGATGTGCGAGTCACATATGGTGCCCGTGACCTGCCGCCATTTCATCCATCCTGCGTCAATTCTGTGCCTCACAGTACGATCCAGTTCACCGTCGCTTTGGATAACAGACCCTAGGTATCGGAAGTCTTGACATACTGGCAAAGGTATTCCGTCGAGGAAAATGGGTGTAAAATTGGAGAGACCACCAAAATCACAGAACAGATGTTCGGTTTTCGATCTGCTGATTTTTAGGCCAACACTCTCCAACTTGCATCGCCATTTCTCCAGTATGTTTTGGACCTCGAGCCCGTTTTCTCCGACGAGCACTATGTCATCGGCAAACAGCATACACCAAGGGGGCTCTTCCTGTATCTCCGATGTCAAGGCATCCATCACAAGCAGGAAGAGATAGGGACTTAGTGCAGACCCTTGGTGTAAGCCCACTGCCACATTGAACTCGTCGGAATTCCCCGCGGCGGTTCGTACATACGTCCTGGCTCGACTGTACATGGCACAGATTAACCTCACATACTTACCAGGTATACCTTTCTCATTCAATGCCCACCACAAAACTGCTCTAGGTACTCGGTCGTACGCTTTTTCTAGATCAACGAACACCATATGCAGATTCCTGTGCACGTCGCGATGTTTTTCGCACACTTGGCGTAGTGCAAATATGGCGTCCGTTGTCCCGCGACCAGGCATGAACCCGAACTGGTTTTGGGTGATCTCACTTTCATCTCGCAATCGCTTTTCTATCACTTTCTCCCAAACTTTCATACTATGAGACATAAGCTTTATTCCCCGATAGCTGCCACAGTCTTGCACATCCCCTTTATTTTTGTATATGGGCACCAGCGTGCTGATGCTCCATTCCGTAGGGATCACTTCTTCTTGCAGCAGCTTATTGAAGAATAAAGTCAGCCACTTATATCCGTCTTCTCCCAGTATCTTCCATACTTCCACTGGTATACCGTCTGGTCCTTCCGATTTTCCGCTTTTCATACTTCTCACTGCTTCTCTAACTTCATACATACTAATCTCATTCACAAGTCCGACGTTCTCTGGCTTCCTATTAATCACTCTATTCCAGTCGTTCTCCTCATTCATTAATTTTTCAAAATATATCTTCCAGCGCTCTTTTATTTCGTCATCTCTCATTAAAACTTTACCTGTCTCATTTTTCATACATCTGACATGCTTAATATCTTTCGCTCTTTCTTCTCTAGCTCTTGTAATACGGTAAAGTTCCTTTTGTCCACGAGGTCCATCTAAAGCGGTATACAACCGTTTCTGAGCGTCAGACCTGGCTATAGCAACCGCTTTAGTGGCCTTTTTCTTACATTCTCTATACTCATTCTTCCTAGCTTGCCTCTCACTTTCATTACCTCTTTCTAGTTGCCACTTTTTGAATGCATTCTTCTTTTCTTTCAATTCTCTCTGTACATTCTCATTCCACCACCATGTATCCTTGTCAATTATACCTTTCCCTTTTGATTCGCCGAGCACAGCCTTAGCTGTCTTCCTGACACTATTTGCCATTTCATCCCAACAATCATTCGCAGATTTCTCTTTCATATCCTTCATTTCCAAGATGTTTTCTATCATTATTTCCCTAAATCGACCAGCATACTCATCTGTCTCTAGCATACGCCATCTAATTTTTGGCGAGAGACGGTTTTTTCTCCTTAGGTACTTGTAACTGACTGTAATGTCCATTAGTAACAGTCTATGCTGCGTCACCAATGCTTCACCCGGCAGTACTTTGCAGTTTTTGACACAGACCAACTTACTTCTCTTAATCAGAAAGTAGTCGATCTGTGTCGCGTGATTACCACTCTTATAGGTGATAAGGTGTTCAGGCCGTTTCTGGAACCACGTATTCGCCACTGCCAGGTTAAAGGTAGTCGCAGCTTGGAGCAACTGGTCTCCATCATCATTACGATTGCCATACCCCCACCCTCCATGCACCCTTTCATAGCCCTCATTTGTAGCTCCTACATGTCCATTAAAATCACCTCCTATACAAATCTCTTCACTCTCTGGAATGCGAATCATAACACTATCAAAATCCTGCCAAAATTTTTCTTTCACGTCCTCCTTGCACCCGGACTGAGGCGCGTACACACTTATAACATTCAAAATAACACTTTCACAAACTATTTTTACGGTTATTATCCTATCACTCGTTCTCATGACATGCGCCACACAATCTTTCAAATCCTTATCTAACACTACTCCCACGCCATTCCTTCTTCCATCACTTCCACTATAATACAGCTTATATCCTTCACCAATTTCTCTAGCTTTCGCTCCTTTCCACCTAGTCTCTTGCAGACATGCTATATTTATTCTTTTCCTCTTTAACACATCTACTAGCTCCCTTCCTTTCCCAGTCATACTGCCCACATTCCAGCTTGCATACCTCAATCTCATCTCTCTCACATTTTGGGCTTGCGTCTTACGTCGCACCCGCCCGTGATGCGACAACCCTCGTCCACTTTCCACAGAGACCGGGTGCTGTCCCTGCGCGTCGCCTGCGGGGGACGCCCTAGCCCTGGTGCTCTTCTTTTTATTCCTTCTCATGTTGCTCTAAGTTTTGGCAAAGTTTTTATGACCGGCCGCCTGCCTGACGTCAACCCTCCTTGGGAATGCTTTTGTTGACCTTGGGCCGAGGTTTTATTGGCTTTGGTCTGGCTTTGGCTCTTAGTCGCCTTCTACGACACCCATGAGCTAAGTTTGGGTTGGGGGTATTCTTAGGCGCCCACCACACGCACTTGATGAAAATAAATAACAGCCATAAATAGGGCGAATAAAGTACACAGATAAGATATAAACATCACATGATAAACGATAAGCTATATGCAAATCAATAATAAGTCACGACTGGTAGGCACAGATCGTACATATGTCTTTATTTTATACGATATTTTCACATTCATCAGATTGTAGATCGAGCTATTAAAAACGATCGTACTGCATTGTATTGCATGCCTCTATTTTAATGTCTTTCTTTTTTAAATGTATCTTAGATAGTACTCCTGATTTAGATACTATCCTAGATACTACTCTCAATTTATTTTATTGTTTTTATAAATATTGTAACATCAATAAAAAGGCGATAAGACTTAAAAATTACAGACACTTCTCCCAAGCTAGATAGGTCATAAGTAAAAATAATTGCTGAGTACTTTTAGTTAAAGATTCTTTTAGTTTCGGTTAAGATTGTGACTATACTGAGACCTTAGAACTATATCTCAAGGTGTGTGGCGCATTTACGTCGTAGATGTCTATGGGATTCAGTACCCACTTAACACCGGGTGGGCTGTGAGCTCGTCCACACATCTAAGCAATAAAAAAAAAGAATAGTTTGCAATTATTTTTACATATTAAATTAAAATTCGGCACTGAACCGTAAAGTTCTTCTTCTTGATCATACGATTGTTCATTTAGGCTGTTTGTAACTAAAACTAATTTAAACTATAACATAGTTACTATATACTATATTCGTTTCGATAATGATTCTTACAACAGTGCTAGTTTTAGTTTATCCTATCTGACTTTTATTCGAAAAGATAAAGTTCTTTGTCCGAAGAACAAACAATGAAACAAGACTAATTGAACAACCTTCGGCTGTGGGATCATCCAAGCGTGTTTAAGGTCGCCTTACAAAGATATGTTTGACTGGCGGTTAAATTAAAGAATGAACTTCTCGTGTTACAGAGTTTCTGTGGTACAATTCTCAAGAATTCTTTGTTTTTTTACTATTATATGGCTTCTCTATCCTTCAAACCGACACTCGTTATTGTTTCGCGGCCCCCGGTCACCGTCCTCGTCGAACCCGTCGCTTGCGACGAAGGGCTCGACGAGCGAATTAGCCCATATACACAGCCCACTGAGTTTCTCGCCGGATCTTCTCAGTGGGTCGCGTTTCCGATCCAGTAGTAGATTCTGCGAAGCACTGCTCTTGGTAGTAGAAAAAAAAAATAGTTTCGCAGCAGATAGTTGCAGGTCAACTGTCAACCCGTGTTGATCTACCCAGTAAGCTAATAACAATATGTGTGTTACTTGAGCTTTATAGCAAACAATATAGTTGTGTAAGGTCAATAAATAAATACCTTCACGCGGTAACAATGAGGTTTTTCGCAATAATAATTAAAATAATTGCATTAAAGTTTAAAGTAATTAAATTTAATTATTTAATTTGTTTACTCGCAAAAAACGCGTAGACGATCTAGATGGCCACGTGGAATTTACAGACAGCACAATCTGAACGCCCTTGGCCCAATGACCTCCACCTTCAAATTAAACCAACCCGGGCTTCCAATAGTTCTTAAAACGTTTAGGGATTATTAGCCCTTGTTTAAATTTGTGTAGTTTAAAAACTAAAAAAAGTGCTTAGATAGCAAACCGAACTAAAAATTAATTTAATCTTTTTATTTATTTATTGATACTGGTCAGGATACTAGATTGGATTTATAAAGCTGTATTATCATCGGACGTCTTGAAGTCTATAAAAATTACATTTAAATGTTTTGTTCCATACTTTCATAACAAGCTAATAAAAGCGTGTTAAAAATGAACACATTCTCGCTACAGTTCAAGATTCGCACCACAACACGTAAAGAGCACGGTACACTTGACAAAGTGACAGTTTGTGTCCGAACGCAAAAGCGTGGAACGACTGTTTTGTTAGAACGTAAGCTTTAATGTTTTGTGCATACATGCGTGCGAAATTTGAATAAAAAAAAACTTAATTAACATATTTTTATACAGTACAGGCCCGTGCCCCTGAGAGTGAGCTGAGATTTTATGCTCACATAAAAACCGGCCACAAAACTACGTCGGAAATTTGGCACTGCAGGTTGACCTCCCCGGTCGGAGACCTAAGACAAGAGACTCAAGACAAGATGGAAAGATGCACTGTGATGTGTGTGGTGTAGATGTGCTGAAGGAGAAGAGGAATACAATGTTACTAATGAAGATGTCGAAGATAGAGCGAAATGGAGGAGAAAAATAAGGAAAGCTGACCCCACCAACATGTGGGATGAATAGCTAGAAAGAGAGAGAAAGTTACCCTGTGGTTTTATTTGCGTTAAAAATTGTAAATTCGAAATGCGTACTTTATTCTATGAAGAATAGACTGGTACTGTTACTGGAGCTAATTCATAATATGAATTTTATCTTCCTCTTTAGATACGAGGTAACGGCTGTCTCACCTTTAAAACTGGAACATGTGACTTGCTTTGCAACAGAAATTTGTACCCTTGTGGTAGCTACCCAGTCACATCTTTACTTATCAATAATATCTTATACAAGATATTGATCACGAAATTAATCTTACAGTCGACATTAGCATAGGTTAATCAAAGTTACTTCAACTGTATATAACATAAAATACCTGACATTTAAAACAGTAAAACATTTAAGTCTGAGAAATGTCAAGCATTCATTAGACTCTGAATAGAGACTATGAAAGGTCTATTCAACCGCTATCCAATGAAAGTTAATTAGATGAAGCCATCTTAGAAGCTGATAAAGAGAAGGATATAGTGAGGATTTCAAGCCGTCTGAAGATATGTGAAAACAAAGATGTTTTGAGATGTCAGAGGAACAATTTATAACGATATTTTAATGATAAAATTGCGGTGCACATTTAAATTTCATAAATAAAGAGTAGATAAGATTTTCAAGATGCATCTGATGAATTGGTATTAGAAGAATTAAAGTTCACTTTTTGCAAGCACAGTCTTGTACTTTCATCTATACTAATATTATAAAGCTGAAGAGTTTGTTTGTTTGATCGCGCTAATCTCAGGAACTACAGGTCCGATTTGAAAAATTCTTTCAGTGTTAGATAGCTTATTTATTGAAGAAGGCTATAGTCTATATAACATCACGCTAAAACTAATACAAGCAGAGCACCCATAAAGAATGTTTCGAAATCGTTTTTTTTTTTTTTTCGTTTTGAGAGCTTCCGCTGCGTACTCTGCAGAAACGGTTGAATTTTTGCTAAAATAATGTATGGCAGAATTATTCCCCTTTAAAAGATCTAAAAAAAAGTCTGCGACACCATATGTCTATATGTTAAGGTTGGCTCACTATAATGTTTTTTATGCTAACCAAATTTGTTCTAAAATAAAGCATTATTTGTGAACTATTCGTTGCGGGCAAAAGCTAGTAAATATATATTTGATTAAATTAAATTGATTAAATTTTAATTATGCTATAATATGGCATTCTCATTTGTATTTTGAAGCGAGCTTAAGTAATCTTAATTCTCCTAATTACTTTTTTATAATCTATCAACAAAGATATCCTCTATAAGGTATTTGAACGAGAATGAAAATTATTATAATAGCGAAGACAGTAGCTTTACAGTCCTCGCAACATTTATCATTAGTGTAACTGGCTAATTATATATGAGAATTAGTTTACTCTAAGGCAAGGATAATAAAGTACATACTTACTTTACCTAAAACATAAAATTACATTTACCTTAACGAAATGATAATAAAACATAACATTATTATTATAGTCAATTGATGCAGCCAGTGTATTTTCATTTCTATTATTACAAATGAACCTCAATTTCAAAACGTAAATCTTCCCATCCGAGGTCACGTCATAAAAACACACTCGTTGTTATTAACTACTGTTATTATCATTAACCTTAATAGTTTAGTTAAAAGCTAATAAATACGGCATGGTATAATAATATTAAAACAATTCTGTAATCTGCATATGTTTCTGAAATAACTGACGTCATAATATTTTTATGTTGCTTTGAAATATGTAATATATAATATATAATATAATATGTAATATAGTTTACCAAACAACAAAAAAAGAATAATTGCAATACGTATATATGATTAAAAGACAATGTTTTTTTGTTAAGGGAGAACATTAAGCATTGCGTTTTTATTGTGCATTAATAATACAGGTTCCGCATAGAGGAGAATGTACATTCGAAAATTGGATTCTTAACGGCACCTTTTTTTCCTACCTATTCCCCGGTAGCGTAAGTTGGGTAAGGTGCTATTGCTCCTTTTGGCGAACAGAGCTTACGGGCTCAACCTGAAAAAACTTACTAACAGTAGCCCTAACAAGAGTAGTATTTCGCTGAATCTATCACCGGGCCCGAGAAACTCGATGGATTGTGTCTGTGGGTTAAAGTACGCCTGAACTCATTCGTAAGTAACGTGAAAATTGTTAATAGCTTCTACTTTGATATTAGAGTTTTATCATTTGGAAGAGCAGTTCTATTTCAAACACTTAAATAATATTATAAATACTAAAGACAACAAATTACTTGATTTTTGGCCCATCTCGATTTAAGTGGTTTTCGGAACCCATAAACATCACGGCGTGAATGCCGTCATCAACTATGACACATGAACTCAACCTACTATTATACCTATATATAACAAAACGTAAGTTCCCAAAATAATCGCCTCAAATTTAAAACCTCGTTGTAAATATCCGATCTATCTTAAATTACAACCGCGTTGCCTTTGTGCTTGTCTGAAAATATTATGTAATAAAAATATAGACAGCAGACATGAAATAAAAACTTTTGAATTAAATCAACAAATTAAGTCATGTTTTTAATGAAATTTATCTTCAAACTTCAACTTATAGTTACGTAACGGACGTCCGACTTATACAGGACACAAGAGAACAGAGGGCACTGTAAAACGGTGCTGGGTAATTTCCCCTTTTAACAACAAATACAGCCACACTGCTCTGTATTTCAATATAAACTAATAACAGGTTACGAAATATTAAATTACTCATATACATCAATTGTGTAGGATTATTACCTAAAATTACCTTTACCGAGTCATGCACTTTACACCCACATGCTACACTAATATAAACATCCGACACTCGAGTATAAATTAACCGCTAGTCAGCCAGAATTTGGTTAACCAATATCTTTAACGAAATTATATATTTATTGTTAATTTGTATCGAAACACTCCCACAGAGAAAGCTGAGGTAATTAAAGCTACATTTAATAACGAACAGAATGTGAATTGCATTGTTTTTGAAATGCAAATTAATTGCATGGTAATTGCATGCTATGATTGGAACTACGAGTGTTTAAACAATTAAGAATTGATCAGAAACGGTTGTTGTTGCACTGGCGGTAGGACCGTTTGTGAGTCCGCGCGGGTAGGTACCACCACCCTGCCTGTTTCTGCCGCGAAGTAGTAATGCGTTTCGGTTTGAAGGGTGGGGCAGCCGTTGTAACTATACTTGAGACCTTTGAACTTATATCTCAAGGTGGGTGGCGCATTTTGGGCCCTAAAATCCTTGGGCCCGCGATCTGCTCTCAACACCTGCAGATCGTTGAGTCTCACATACCCCGCGCGCCCCCTAGGCGCGGGGACCTCGTAGGAGGTTCGGCCCCCGGCCCGAGAAAAAAAAAAAAAAAAAAGGGTGGCGCATTTACGTTGTAGATGTCTATGGGCTCCAGTAACCACTTAACACCACGTCCCATATAAGCAAAAAAAAACATTATTGAAATGAGATAAGGAAAACGCATTTTTTTTATTGCAGGGTTGGATGAAGCAGCTCGCCCCCGTCAAGCTCGTGGCCTAAGCGCTTGAATCACCAAAGCATATAGACGTCATAATGCGACCCTTTGGAACACGAAGTCTAAGTCTTAATTACATAACGGCTGTCATACCCTTCCAACCGGAACGCTTACTGGTTCTCGGCAGAAATAGGGTAGTGGTAATCACGCAGATTGTTATATTAGCGAATTTGACTCTTATTGCGCAATGTAATTTCATCGTGGAAGCTATACGTGAGCACGTTCTAAGTATTATACTTATTTTATTAGAAATATTGGTACCTGCACGGGTAGGTAATACCAATCTGCCTATACCTAATACGAAGCAATTAAACATCTTGATTTAGGGAATAATATAACAGTTATATACCAACAAACAGAATTCGCCTCTTCTCCCAAAATGAGTGGTGACACATTGGTTCACACTCTAATATCCATGTTCCCTGAAAACTAGTTAACTATGAGCTGTGAGGGTGTTGTTAACTCATGTGCACATCGAGAGCAGAAAAAAATCTGAGATCATTTGAGCTCTACTACTCCGTAGAAATCTTCATTTTAATAATTAATCTCTGCAATAGTATTATTCCTATTCGTACACTCTTGACAGAGTGGTCGTGGTCATGCATCGGTCGGATCCTGCGATACCGATGCTCTCGCGATGCGACGCCATGTGGCATGGTGTTTCGCAGAGTGAGAGCAATCGTTTATGTTGGAGTGAGTCACAGATTTTATGAGGTCGGTCCATCGTGTTTGAGATCGTCCGCGAGATCTTTTGCCCTCAACTTTCCCTTGCACCACCAACCGCTCAATGGAGTCCTCATTACGAGTAATGTGCCCGAAGAACTTGAGGATTCGTATTTGGACTGTTGACGATAGTCTCTCCTTGATGTTGAGCTCTTTCAGGTAATAGTATTAGTGGACTCCAATTAAAAGATCCTATGCACACTAGCATCCCAACGGACACAAACGGCCCGCTGTCTGCTGTTATGTACAATTTACATACAGGTTTCCCGTAGGGAAAATCTCACCTCACAATACTTCATAATCCGTTGGCCCTATCGGTAAATCGATCTGGAGAAATTGCGTGTACGGTCCATGGAATATCCTCAGCTATTTGTCTAGGCATGTTGCATGTCCAGATCAACGATAAGGTGTACATTAATTTTATAACGTATACCTATTAACGGAACTTATTACATTTGTTCTCGACCTTCGTAATGTAAAATAGTCTACTGCAAATTTATGAGGTGAAATTTGTAATTTCGCCCTGGATTATTTCAGATACACTCGAGTTCTCAGATAAAAATTACTAATGTTAGTTCTTAACGTTTGACGTACATAAATGAGATCTCTAAGTAATTTTAGATATCGAATACTTATAACAGCAGTACATAGTTTGATTAGAATGAAGTAAAGATTGCTTTGGTCTTGCAAACCGAGATGGCGAATATTCCTCGGCAGAAATAAACTGATCATACCCAATTAACACTGATATAAGTTATTAATATTACTCATAACAAATCAACTTTAAACCCGGACAGCGAATATTAAAAACAAATTTCCCACATCTATGTACTCTCAAAACAAATAAGACACCTAGACGTCAGCGCAAATATACAAAGTAAAAAATCTCCGCGTAACGTGAACCAACTTCCCCTGACAGGAAGCACGAATGAAGCAGTTTAATAACGAAAGGAAACGATTAAGTTGTCGCAGAGCATCCTATTATTGCACCAATGAGTCTAATTTATAAACCGAAATGTAATTATTGATTTTCTTTGGGTGTTTGTTAAGTTCTCATTTTACTCATGAAATGAAGGTAAAAACTACACGTGATTAATACTGTACAAGTAGTTTTAATGTAGTATCTATGAATTTAAAATAGGTTTACGATTTAGTCTTGTACTTATTATCACTATATGTATTTGAAAACTTTTTAGATAAGAGATTGAACAAGACAAGAGATTGAACATGCCACCAACGTAACTTTGACTGGTCGGAAGTTTGGACAGCGACCCACAATTAGGTACGTTCTGATGGCTACCGATGACCAGGTAGCATACATAGTATGCCTCGCTGTGGTATGAATTTAGATCTTCACGACGACTTAAATCTAGAACCGCTACGAAAGCATCTAAGAGAAGCGTCAGAACGCTACTTTGAAAAAGCAGTGCGGCACGATAACCCTCTTATCGTGGCCACCGCTAACTACATATCCGACCCAGGTGACGGGGTAAAGCAAAGCCGACATCGCCTAACACATGTCTTTTCGGATCCCCCGGATCCACTCTCGATGCTTTAGGCTTTTCAAGCATCGGTCACCGTCCTCGTCGAACTCGAGTTCGACGTGCGAACTAGCCCAAAGACACAACCCACTGAGTTTCTCGCCGGATTTTCTCAGTGGGTCGTGATTCAGATCCGGTAATAGATTCAGCGAAGCACTGCTCTTGCTAGTGTTAGCAATTCTCTCAGGTTGAGCCCGTGAGCTCGCCTACCGGTATGCGTGAAGTTGGAATAGCCGCTTAGATTACCAAAGATTAGGTAGGGAAAAAAGTACCCTCGAACGTAACTGTGGAAGGTAGCTTGATTTCTAAAAATTATAGAATTGCGAAATTAATAAAATGAACAATAGTTTATCTGCCATCTCTAAGTTTTAACAACTCTGGTCTCAAACTAAACGATCATTACAAAACACAGCCCTATCCCAAACAATACACCCACATTGGCGAAGTACCATTAAGCAATACATCTTTGAATGGTGTCACGCTCTACGTTAAAACAATGGACTCAATATATTCTGCTAGATGAAGACGAGTACAATACAATTAGAAAGCCCTTCTTGGTTCCGTATTCTCTTGATGATTTTTTTTTTACGTGAGCTGTTAAGTTTGCTCATTAAGTTTGAGTTTATAATCAAACAAATCGTTGTACCGTTGAGTCTTGACCTACATACACTATAAAATCTTTCATGCTAATTACGAGGTGCGATGGTAACTGCGGTAATTATTTCGATTTCCGTTTTACAATCATGGTTGATATTTATCATGTGGTCTACAAGCAGTGAATTTCAAGTCCGTCAACTATCTATCTACTTGTGTTACGAGGCTGCAAGCCGTACGTACTCAAAAAGACCAAAAGGCTACTTAAATGAGGCTCTTGAAAAAAATTTGTATTTGATTAGTAATTGCTTTAGAACACGCTACTTTTCACAGTGAGCCTTGAACGTAATGTGAATAGTTTTATAATATTTCGAATAACAAAAATTCCGAATCCTAAATGATGGTTCTTAATATGGATTTCATATATGTCAAGGTCACACTTTTCCATCAATGGTTTATTTTAAGTTTTTTTTTGGGCAGCAATAAGTAGCCCAGAAATTCGATCCTTGGGAGCTCTTTAATCAAATACATCAATAGAGCATCCCTCTAGGATGATTGACCCATTTCCGTTAGGGGCATCTACCCACAGTTCTTCACGTCTCGGTTCTCATCAAATATTAGATATTTAAACAGTACACTCGAAAGCATCTGTTCCAGCTACCTTGCTAGCTACGTATCTTCATTTAAGAAACTTCTGCCTTACCGTTCGGTCTTGTTCCAAAAGCCTTAATTACACGTAACCGACTTTGCAGTCACGCAATCATGGCCGCGTCAAAATTCAAAATGCTATGTGAACTTAACCCGTTGCTAGAGAAAATATGCCCGCTGAGTCACTTGTGTTACTCAGTTGTTATTCCGCGTAGGAATAAATAGAATATTGCTAACAACCCATCAAACATTTGGTATCGTAAAACTAATGTTTTTATAAGACCATTTAATAAATTCTTTTTTTTTTTTAATTGACGGAGACGGTCACACGAGGCCTACGGTTGAAATGGCATTGAATATTTACCGTGCCCAAGTATAAACGCGTCTCGAACATAATAATATGACGAAAAAGGCGAAATTCTTTGCTTTGATAGGCATATTTTATTTCTTTGTTTTCATAGGCATGTTTAATAACTGGAATTGATTGATTTTAAATTTGCGGTCCCTATATACTTACTCGAAATTAATGCATTATAATAAAATATGTAGATAACCGTGCGATAGATAACCACCTGACATCAAAGCGTGAATACAGCCATCCACCTCTAATATGAAGCCGAAATATGAATCTATAACAAACACCCTTCAAGCCGAAATGCAGGAATATTTCGCGCTAGATACAGAGATAATGTTGGAACCAATCGATGCGGACTCATACGTCTTACCATTACACCAATAAGAGCAAGTCTTTTGATAATAATTAAAACTACTATTATGGTTTAATCCCGTGTTTGTTAATTTCACTTTATTATTTCGAATATTTTACATTTTTGGGTCACGGACGACGTGCATTTGTTTCTAAACCTTCTGACCGTCCTAATACTCGTACCCTATTTGAAACTAATTTTAATATTTTCTTCAGGTTTCGCGAGACCTGATATTTATGACACAAACAATTATATCTACGACACGCGAACACTCAAGAAAATCCTTTGCTAATTTGTGTTTATTGAAATTTATTTTACATTTTCGGGAACCAATAACACTATAACCAAGAATAATTTTATTTAATTATTCTATTATAAAAATTTCATTAGTTTATTCCCAATTATAGCCACTGAAATTGTAATCAATAGCGCTTAAAGTTTTTTGGAAAATATTTAATAATGGTAAAAAAATCCGAGCTTGTTAGTCAGTCGATTAAGAAACGTTTGGCGTCTTAAATGTTTATTTATGATAAGGAAAGTAGTCTCCGGTACCAACAAACAACATGTGGAAAAATATACCCGTTTATTTATAGAGTCGCCATGAGAAAATGTATTCAGGTCGTCAAAATAAATACATTGAATCCATGATATCTAAATCTCTGATAGCGTTGTTGATAGATTTAAACATTTTGAAGTTTTATCGTTTTAATTGATAGGACAAAGGCTTGATATACCTATACTTACTATGTACTTACTTTCTGCTAGTCTCACGATCAATGTGACCGAGCTGGTTTCCAGTTATTTAGAGATTTTTGACAAAATTTACTATGACAGTACGTATTGTACTAAAAGACCGTGACTTTGTCGAATGTTTAGTTACAACTCCAGTGATCCCAGCTTAGTAGTTGTATTTTTATCTACAAATTACCAATTTCGATTATAGGTGCAATCGACAGTGCATTAACATCAAAAACAAAAAAAAATTAAAAAAAAATATACAGCTAAGATTTGATTACATTTCATTCATTTAAAATTGGAAGCTTTGCAAAATGACAAATCAGGATTCTATGTAACAATAATTTTATTTTTAAGTTTACTTCCACTGCGAACAGTTCGGATTCTATTTGTAACAACTCAAAATGTTGTTACACTTATACTAAATACTAACTTAACTAAATACTAAACGTAAATTATTTAATGTTAATAAAATTAAACAGTTTGTTGCTATAAGTATAAAACGAACGATAATTCTGCTGAATATTAACCGCGGATTTAAAGGAATCTGTTTCATGGGAGAACATGAAAATTTTGATAAATCAAGCGAACGTTTTTAACGGTTACTGGTATTACTGGTGGTAGGACCTCTTGTGAGTCCGCACGGGTAGGTACCACCACCCCGCCTATTTCTACCGTGAAGCAGCAATGCGTTTCGATTTGAAGGGTGGGGTAGCCGTAGTAACTATACTGAGACCTTAGAACTTATATCTCAAGGTTGGTGGCACATTTACGTTGTAGATGTCTATGGACTACAGTGACCACTTAACACCAGGTGGGCTGTGAGCTCGTCCACCCATCTAAGCAATAAAAAAAAAATGTTAATAAATTAAACAGTTTGCTGCTACCGATAAGTATAAAACGAACGATAATTCTGCTGAATATTAAACACGGATTTAAAGGAATCCGTTTCATGGGATAACATGTTTCATGGGAGAACATGACAATTTTGATAATTCAAGCGAACGCTTTTAACAAACTAGGTACATTGAAATGTGGCAGATTCGACGGCACACGATGTCCACAAAAACTGACCTAATCCGAATAACAACTGACTGCAACAGCCGCTAACGGTATACACAGATTACATTTCGGCTGAAGCCACTTTCGGCGAGCATTGTTGTACATTTTGTATCTAGTTAGCGAACAGATTGCAAACAAGAATAATTTAAATTATTCTCATGCAGAATCATAGGTTCCGTTGTTATTCTTTGTGGTACGTCTAATTATGGACAAATCTCTTCGACATTGTACACATATTTGCGTTACCTATTTCTCAGTGTCTGTAGAAGAAAATGGCGCCTAACAGTTACTGTTTAGAGAGCTCTATAATGGAATACGCAATACCAAAACTTCGATTAGCGGATACTAATTTATGCGAATCATGTAAAAGAAATGTACACTTAATAATTATATTGCGGAATCATTGTCAGGCCGTTGTATGATTATTGATTAGTAGTACGAGTAATCGTAGGCAATTGATTTTTAATTTCAATAAAAGCTAGAATCAGTGGAGGCTTTTGAATTGTTGTTCGTTGTTTGTAGGTATGCAAATTATTTAAAATTCAACTACGATACAATGTACCAGTGCGAAATAGGGCGCGAATAGAGCATTACAGCAATGAAACAATTGTAAAAACTGCACATTACCAAAAGTATTTTCGCTTTGTCATTGATGCTAGTTAATGGTCTATCCCGGCATTCAGTGGTTACCGGAGCCCATGAATACAACATCGTGGATGTCGCCCTGCACCTTGAGACATGAGGTCGAAATCTCGATTGTATTGTCCCACCTTTCAAAAAAAATGCAAGACGGCTTCGTGGCAGAAAAAAGCAGAGTGCTACGTACTACTTACCGATGACCACCATTATACAATTATTGGCTTTTTAAAGGAAAATTTTGAAATACAAACTCAAAGACATTCTCAGTTCTGGCGAAGAAAATGGATCGGAGATACCGACTATAAAACCATAACAATACTATAACTAAATGAACTGAACTATGAACACATTTTAAGGTTAACAGGTCAGTGAAATGAAATGTAAATTGATATCGGCTTTTAATTTCTTCAAATAATCTTTTGGCATGTGCCGGTATTTGGAGTACTATCAATCAAAGGGCTATTTAGATCATTAAATTTTACAATATAATCTACGTTGTGATCATTTTAAAACTTTCTTTCAATACGAACGGTGCGAGCCGCTTTCGAACAATTAAATTAGTGAAATGTATCTCGGAATTTATATATATAAATATCTGTATATACGTTTATATAGAGTATATGAAACAGTTTTTTAGACACTAATTGACACTCTTCATCGATTCTGTTACTCCAAATTACACTAAAGAAATGCGTACGTGTCACTTCAATTGCAAATGAATACAAATTAAAGGACAGTGTTTTTACTTTCATTGATTTTTTCTCTTTTCAAATAACCATCAATAGCTATCGATGCTTATCTTTATAAAGACGGTCTTTTTTATGTGTTCATATTCGCCAGATCGCAAGACGTAAACTAATACAAAAAACACACAACTCACCTAAAATCTTGTATCATCATTCAAAACGCAGAATTGTCCGGAAGATAACGTCATCGCGGCTGACGAGACGGCGTCCGTTTGGCATTAATATAAATAGGTAAAAATAATACCAATACACTTTGTACTTTGACTGTTATAAGAGCACTTGTTTAAGCCACTATGTTATCGATAATTCGTCTAACAAACAAAACACGTCCTTTTGGTAAATAAAACACCGTGCATAATTTATCGAATCATTTAAATTCCTTTGATCATGCAAGAAAACCATTAAGGCATTATCCAAAAAAATAACATGGCCGCAATTTATAACCCATAGAGCGGAATTTTCTGAATCGTTCACTTTTATCGACACGACACAATATTCGTTGTCCTTAAAAACGTGATCGCGGGTCTTTATGTGATATAGCTTATTATTTATCTTAACTCTTTGAAACAAAGTTTGTAATTGTGTGACTGTTTGAGGGGCGGTGTCTTTACAAAGCATTTTATGTTTTATTTTATTATAATGCTGGCTTTCTAAAAGGACGATCACGTATATTGATTGACATTAGGATTGATACTTTATATATTTAATCTAAACAGTTTTTTAAATTGACAAACATAATTGAAAAGTAGCTTTTCATATGTGCTAAAAGAATTAAGTGTTAATATACATATTTAAAATGGAGTAGCAAAATCAGTCACTGCATGCAATGCAATGCCAACGGATTTTTTTTAAATAACTAAGTAATTGATATCTTCTTTTTCTTCACCTTATCCCACTAGGTGGGGTCGGCACAGCTAATTTTTCTCTTCCATTCTCTTCTATCAGCCGTCATCTCAACAATCGTCATTCACACACTCCATCCATGTCTTCTTCGATCAACCTCTTGCTACTCTACCTTGCACTACCATTTCCATACATCAATCAATCAATATATAACACTAAAACTACAAATCGACATTTTTAAATACATCGATTCGAAATTAATACGTTATTCACTCCAATATTTCATGAATTCACAGTTTTATATGATTCATAACATATCTACAAAGCAATATACATTTTCACTAATACTTAGCAATCGATAGAGCGTTGAGAATTACAGACGTTCCTAATTACAAATAGAAGGACTGACTGACGTCAACACAACTAATTATCACAGAATATGGTACGGCGAAATCAAATTTTTTTTCATGGAAGTTATATATTTTCAGGTGACAACTTGGCATTCTGCCACTTTAGGCAACCGATGGTTTAGGTACACATAACTTTCATACGTATACTTTATGAGTCACAAGTAATATTAATTCTGTCAGCATTCTTAAAAAATATACAAGCTTTTTTAATAATTTTTAATACAAAACTAAAGTCCTCTGCAAGCATTTTGTCGAGCTGTGGTCCAATAGTTACTTAATGGAAAAATATACAAAAACCGATGAATTGTTAAAAGCGAATTGGGCAATTTAAAACGAGATTGCGATTTCTGTTAGATAAGAGAATTCATGCTGACAGTAAAAAACATAGCAATGAAGTCACGTCTTAAAATGAAGCGGAGCGTGCAACAAGTGGCAAGAAAAATGGCAATTCTCGAATGAGTCGACTTATTGAGACCGCGCGTAAAGATAAAGTCTGACTGGCATATGAAGACAACGCAAGATTTATTGTTTAGGATGTATTTTATATAAAACTTTTCTTATAATATAAGCATTAGGTTTTTGTTCTATCTGAATCTAGTCTGTATTTTAAAATTCGCTTCATTAATAAATAAACATGAAAATGTAAGAGTCAAAACCTTCGAGCGATTGATGAAATGAATAAAATATTTATTGCTAATAAAATTTCAGACTAAGCTTTACAAGGAGCGTGCCGTGCAGGATCCGTGCAACCTCGAAATGGAAAGTCACATACTACATTGACACGCCAGCGTAGGGTCAAGGTAAATCAGTATAGTTGCGTTTTATATCATCGATCTTAGTAATCTGTGATAAAGTCCATTGGATGTCATAAACTTAATGCACTTGAAAGTTACACGCAAAATTCTCTGCAGATAAACAAAATGTGGATAACGTCAACGAATCAAAATGTTCAAATAAAAACGACGTAAGTAATTTTACAAAGCCGAATCGAGATATACCTACCGATGCTACGAAATTCGTTCAAAAGAAAGACAACCCGCATGCATAAGCCAGGACAACCGCAGACGACCGCACTCGCAAACTGGTTTCAGTGCACTATTATTATTAAAGGCTCGTGCCAATTTACAGACACAAACATGCTCCTCCACGATACAGTTAACAAAGAAAAGTGTTAAACACGTAACTGTAAGACGGTTACTGCAATTTTAAATACCAAAAGGACACAAACGATGGATGCTTCAAAAAATCAACAGGATGTTAATTATGAGTGACATGTAGTTCTTCTGTTTGAAATCCATGCAATCACTAGCACATCCAATAAGGCACTCGTATAGTTGTTAGGTTATAAAACTTTAAAAAATAATTATATTATAATTCGATATGAACACAACGAACTGTTAGCGTAAGTCAACCGTACGCTGAGCCGGCGACTCGCAAACTGTTCGGTTCCGTTTCAAAACTAAACATCAACGGCCACGCGGTGGGCGCCCTACCTTTCCATCTCCTTCATTTTACCGAAATGTTTAAAGCGTGACAGAGACGGCAATAATCGTACGAGGCTTGCTTCTTATCGCAGGATAAACTACACCCGCGTGTAGTTTTCGAACGCCGTGTTCCAAGAGGAATGAGGCATTTACTTTTTTTGTGCATTTAGCAGGATTTTTTTTATCATGTTTTAATCGATTTGAACTTCTATTTACGTTATCACGGAACGTTCTTCCAGAACGGGAAAAATGCAGGCAAGAGAAGAAGCGATGAGTGATCCAGGATTCTCGGAAGTTTTGTTTAAAAATAACTCCGGGTCCGACGATAGATGTAATTAGTTTAATGAATCTTTTTAGCTCAAGGCCGCTGGAATAAATTTAAGTTGCTTAGACTGACATTTAAAAGTGGCTGACCTAAAACCATTGATTAAAATAGTCGGTTATGATGTATCCACACTTACGAGGTAAGTGACGTGTGCGTTATTGCGACCTAAATCCACAGCTGCTATCCAAGCTGTATCGATCAAACAAAACTTCATAAATTCCACTTCAAAACGAGACCATTGAATAAATGAGAAATGATCTAATACCTAGTGATTTGAAGTAATTACTTTTTTATTTTTTTTTTATCCTACATTAGAAGAGTTCCAATTATTTTCATGGTTAGCAGCTTTATGAAAACTATTAATTAACGTGTTCTTAGCATAATCTTTAGTTTTAACGAATTCCTGATACTTTGGCGAATTTACGTGTTAAAAACCCGTTAAATGAAGTTTTGATGAAAAAATTTGTTTTTATTACTAATATGTAGTTGCAAAAAACCTTGTCGACTACGCAAAATGTTTGTCGTGATCAATACAAGAATAAGTACCTAAAATCATAATGCTGACTATCAGGAATTATTTGCCTTATTTGATAAGAGGAAGAAAACGCATAGAGCAGTATTACCGAAGTCAAGACAATGACGGTGTTAGTGAAGTCTGCAGATATATCACTTCGAACGCAGCTTTCGCAGCTTTTAGTCGAACCGAAATCGTTTACATAAGCTATCAAAGATCGCAAATAAGAAATAAAATGCATTAAAGTCATTGGTTAAAATGAAAATATAAGTTAATCTGACGTCCACTTTCACCAAAATGTTACATATTGTGAACACATCTCCGGGCTACATGACTTTTGAAATTCAATGTCTAATGACACATTCGGTATACTGATTGCAAATGCCTTAAAGGCATGGATCGAAATGATAAAACTTCGGGCATTTCTTACAGAGTCGATTTAATTGAGAGACACTAAACTACAGAATGTATGCCAAAGAGAAGAAAGTCCATATTACAGAATAATATTCACAATGGTTTCAGATGGTGAATAGTCTGTTCGAAAAGAGAAGACCATGCTACACCTGCTAATCAATAGTTTCCGGAGTCCATAGACTTCATAACCTGAGTGACGCCCCAAACATATCATTATCCAGGAAGGAAACGGGAATGCGTTTGTTTGGACTAAATACAAGCCCGATTTCCTCTTATTAAATTTAAGCAACGCCAACCCAAAAAACGAACGTTTAATACTTTCTAACAATAAGAGCGGAGTTTTTATTGAAGATTGATGGTTTGACGCGAATCTGGATCAAACAATAATAACGTGGAATGATTTCGGAAATGACCACCGCACTTTCACTGCGCATCGAAGGGCCTTTGGATTCACTGAGCATAACTATTAGTGACTTCTCTTGTTGCATTTGAACCGTTATTTAGATGATAGAACTTTTTACTTACTGTTTGAAGCATTTTTTTGAGTTATTGAATTCAGAAACGAAACAATCGTTCTTCATTATACAGCGGTTTTAATTTTTTGGATACTCTGACGCATTAGAGCGTTAATATGTCATAGATAAAGGCTCCTGTGAACACATTCATTCTCAATAAACGCTCGTGTATTTTAAAATAATATACACAACATCTACGTAAGAGTTTACCATTAATGGCCTAATGGCCAAGTATAATCGTATAAAGTGATGTGACTATACCGAGATTCAAATCCTGTAGCAGATACTTTTGGCCAGCAGAATAGTGATACCTGCCCATGTAAATTTATAATATCCCTTCCAGTAAATGAGCAAAGTGATATTTTTCTAAAAACTAGTGGAAGTCTTTACGTATTTTACGTTACGTAAGATACGTATTTTCTTTCGACACGGTCCTATCGGTCGATTCGAGTACATTTGGCGTCTTATATTTTAGGGCTTCAGTCTGGGTGTTTATATCCGTGATATGATGCCTATAGGCTGAGGTAACTGAGTTGACCCATTGTCCTAATAACAGCATTAAGAAATAAAACTTTAATGTTTAATAATTCGTAAAAAAAAGTAAAGATAGAACGAATCAAAGGAGCAAAAAAATATTTTCAACATCATTACGAAATAGCAACCACATTTACTTACAACAAAGAAACTGTGAGAGCAACACCATGAATTGAAAATCGACCTCTCTGTAAAGCGATGCGCGTGCGCTTCCGACTTCAATAATTGATTTTTAATGGAGAAATGATCGACGTAGATGATCCCTTGCCTTTGTTGGGTAACACAAAAGTTTATCACCTCTTTAACTACATCGCATTACGAAATTGAAATAATAACAACTGAAACTTAAAGATATAAATTTTATATATATTTCGAAAAATACTTAACGCCATTTCATATTTTGGTACTACTTCTCTACCACTTTAATGGGAATTCCATTAGCAAATACCATAAGACAAAATCTATCGGTTTCATAAAATGAGACTTATTACGTTCAAGTTGAACGCCTGCGCGAACAGTATGTCAGGTGCTGTGTTTCCTCAAACATTGATAATGGACGTTATCTCTTCATTTCTTTTTAGTTTTACAATTATTGCTTTATCATCCCAAGATTTACTTAAGTTTTCCGTATTGTGATTTACGTGTAAACGAATTTAGAATCATTTTGGAGTTGGGAGAAAAACGTTTTAGTAGTATACCGTTGAGGCGGTAAAACCGATCTTTTCAAACACAACCTATAAAATTTTAGAGTTATTGTTTCGAACTGAAGCCAGATATCCATTATATCTACTCTCATATTAATTTATTTATTTATAAGCTTTTTTATCCAAATACTCCAACGAATACAATATAAGTAGCCACTATTTTATAAGCCGATAGTTGCATTTGCTGAGAACATGATGTGAAATCTTCATGAATACGAAAATCTGTATCTCCTGTCCAGTTTATCCTTTGAATACGTCAATTCGACACTTGTCTGAGTTAATCTGAATAAATTTAGTTCTGGGCACAAGCCAATCGGTTAGTAATGAGATCGTCACGGAAGAACCGGTCATTATTTGAACTGGTATCTATCTGTGTCTATTTTTGGATATTTTGTAGCATATCTTCACATTGTATTCTGTAACTATTTCAACTATTATGAAATCATACTTTTTACAGGTATACTAGATATTGGCTTTCTTTGTTTTTTATCACAGCTGAGGAAATGCACAGCTGGCGCAGGATAATCCAGGAGAAAGGTATTAAAGGAGACGGTTTTCAGCATTGGAGATTATCGACGCAAGAAGGAGAGAGACATGGACATAGGTGATCTTGACAACACAATCTACTTTATGAATTAGTACAAATTATTCCGTCTACATTGTTGGCAAAGTAATAACATAGTATTTTCTCTTGTAATTTTCCATATTTAATTTCGATTTTCTATTGTTAAAAATTGACAGGCCGAAATGGCAGTTCTTACTCGTACGGTCTCACAGTAAGCATTAACAAATTAGAAAGTGTTTATTTTTAACACGGTTTTGTTGTTAGCACAGGCCCATTTAGGCGTTGATGTATGTAAGGTGTTAAAATTTAATGTAATCAAATTCCGTTAACAAGAAACAAAGAAAAATAAGTAACCAAATGAATAGTATGAAAAATTGGCTCTGTGGAGTCTCTCGGCTTAAAACAAGACCCCATCTCAGCGCGTGGGTGTTTTAAAAGAAGTATATAAAATTCATCAGAAAATGAAGAGTAGCGTTCTCTAAGTATTGAACCTGCATACTGCGACCGCTAACTGGCAACTAGTGGTGGCCCTACTGTAAATTCCCGCGGATAGATACAGCCATTCTGCCGTCAAATAGTTGTGCGTTCGGATTTGAAGGGTGGGACAACAAACGTCTCAAATTGGATAACGGGAATCACTTTGCAATATCTATGAGCACCGTTTCACCACTTTATACCGAGAGCATATTCACCCATCTACGCAATAAATAAATAAAAATTAACTGTAAGCCCCTCCCTGTAAAGGTACATTAGAAGAACACAATAAATCGCCTTACATCTAAATACTTCTTCAAAAGTTTATCTAAACGCATCACACCAAAGCAAATCTTTGTGAAATACTGTATTCAAACATAAATCCAGTTGATGCTTCAAAATATGAACTTAGAATTTACGAGTAACGCCCACAATGTCGGGTCGCCCACACGAAACAGTTAATTATTACGCCCTGTAAGATAAGGTTGCAAATCACTGGTAATTGACTTTGTGGGAAAGGGGTCAGGTCACCTGAATGATACATGTGACTCAGATGATTCTTGAAAGCTTTTTAGTTTTGGTAGTTAACCATGACTACTTTACGGTCTGCTACGGAATTGCATAGACCAGCCTTTCCCAAAGTGGGCGATAACGCCCCCTCGGGCGCGCTGCAGGCCTAAAGGGGGGCGGTAAGAGATCCAGAAAAAAAATGGGGGCGTTGTGTAGAGGCATAGGAGGCGATTTGTAATTTCATCTAAGAGGACTCTGTGACACCGACTGAGCTCTCGCTATAGTGGTTTTTAAGAAAGTGAAAAAATGGGGGCGCTAAAAAAGAATTTATTCTCAAAGTGGGCAGTAGAAAAAATAAGTTTGGGAACTCTTGGCATACACCGTATGAACACTTGACTTAATAATAATAAACTAGATAGCGTTAGTGGACCTTTCAGGAGATGCTATGTATGACCCGCCGAAAATTCATTTGTTTATTTTACCTAACCACCGACTTAATCTAATCTAATATCTATAATTGCTTAAACTCACAATGAACTCTTACATCGATTTAAAAAAAATGTATGGTGTTTGAATGGGATATGAAAGGAAACTTTTTTACCCGTAACTTAGGTGTGTCAAGTTCAAATACAATCACGAATAATATTTTTGTAATTTAAACGATTTTGTCCTTCAAAGTTGATGTTAAAAAAATTCAGTTTTAGTTTTAGTAATTTAGTTAAAATATTTATGTTTTATATTATTGGAAGAGGGGAAGAGGTCGACCGAAGAAGACATGGAGTGTGTGAATGACGATATGAGAGAGAGAGGAGTGAGTGTTGAGATGACGGCTGATAGAAGAGAATGGAAGAGAAAAATTAGCTGTGCCGACCCCACCTAGTGGGATAAGGTGGAGAAAAAGAAGAGTTAAAATATTTATGTTAATTCTCAATTTTTTTGGCATGCTATAGCAAAACGTCATCTAGTAGAATCATTATGCCGTTGCCATATAACTGCTACGAGTATACCTTATAGATGGCGTTAACATAGGTTCATACATTTTTTTCCGTATGCTATCCATGCTGCTTTGCAACTCACCGTGCCCTTAACATTCATTTTTCAATAATAAGTATTAATATATATATTATATATAATAAGGTGAAATATATATAGGTAATCGAAATGGCACAGAAGGTTTTACTTGTCTATGTTTAGCTATTATAATATTACAACAATTCGCTATATAGAAGGATTTCACTATTCCGCATTTCTAAGTGGCTTATCCGCAACCATCTTGGGATAAAAGATCAATGGGTTTAGCGATTGCCGGAGGCAGTATCATATAATTTCTCGGCGCGTGTGAACCTACAAATACTAAGTTAGACAATGCAGATTATAAGGTTGTCACTAGAATGTTCTGAGACGAAACGCTGTTGTCAATAAAATAGGTAATATATTTATAAATTGTTCACTTTAAACTGCTAACTCCAGCAGCAGACGTACGAGGACTGTTAAAAAATATATTATATACCTATATATTCAATTTACGATATTACCCTAAATTTTTTTATAAAACCTATAGGTAATATTGATGCTTCCTTTTCAAAAAATGAACTTCCCATTTCAATCTTCAGCCTCTAATTTATCCCTTAACAGTTTTTTTTTTAAACACGCCGATTTACGTTTGTTTCTTACTTTTTATTATGATTAATTTCCTAAAATAACGGGCTTCCATACAACCGTTAATCCCTTATTTTACACACTCAATAGGAGACGTGGCCAAAAATCCTTGCTTAGGGTACGCTAATATCATAAAATGCATCAAATGCTTAAATTTCAAGTTTATAACCCCAGTGGTTTAGGATGCGCTGATGAATCTATCTGTCGACATGAAAACCCTCTTGTCTGGCCACCGGAAATTACATACCCGATCCTGTGGACCGAATGGTAAACAGTCGACGTCGCCCTAAACACATCATTACGGATCCTCCCGATCCAATAACGGTGCTTTTTGGTACCTCAAGCCTCGGTCACCGTCCTCGCCGAACCCGTCGCTTGCGACGAAGGACTCGGCGAGTAAATTAACCCATAGACACAGCCCACTGAGTTTCTCGCCGGAACTTCTCAGTGGGTCGCTTTTCCGATCCGGTAGTGGATTCTGCGAAGCACTGCTCTTGCTAGGGCCACTGTTAGCAACACCTCCGGTTTGAGCTCCGAGAGCTCACCTACACACGCTAAGATAACGCTGATATAACCTCTCAAGGATATCAGCATAAGTTTTAAAAAACAAGTAGCTAATAAATATATTTGAACATATTTTAAGTGTTCATACCTCGCGCGTTTTATACTTTATTTACTATCTATATATTAATACGTGAAGCAAAAACTTTGTACCCCTTTTTACGAAAACTGCGCGGACGGAGGAGTATGAAATTTTCCACACTTATAGAGAATATATAGAAGAAGTGCACAATGCTAATATTTTTTTAAAATAATGCATAAAAGATACATTAAATCAATAAAGAAAACATTACACACACTACATACCATGTATTTGACGCACACATGCATGCATACTATTTATTGTCAAACTTTTGTTCTTGACGTCTGTGGTCAAATTGAGAATAGATTAAATATTGTTAGTCTTTATTAATATTTTTTTATAGTGTAGCCTTCGCGAAATTCGTGATTATAGAAGTATAAAATACAATCATAATAGTGTACAAACTTACAATTCCAATTATAGTCGAATTTCGACTACTGCGGGACCTCTAGTATTCAATAATTCGATTACTTTAAATGTGTACAAACAAAACAGGGACGGGATTAAATCGCAAAACTGTTTTTAATCACGACTAACATGTTTTGACAACCCTAAATGATGTAAGACATTACGTGAAACGGCTCAAGAATTACTAAATGTATATCCGTTCCGGTCAAACTCTGATCGGTTGCGATAAACCGTGATTGGATATTGATCGAGGATCAGTTACTAATTTGTTTTGTCATTTAACTAATACCACCCAGACGTACGATTGTTAAATAACACACGCTCTTATGTAAAATACGACGTGAATAGTGTTAAATTAGATTCGTGATTTGATCCGTGATTATACATTAAATACAATGAATTAATATAACTACAAAAAACATGTAATGTAATTTCCTCGAATACGTTTGGTTCGAATACATTGTTTTTTTTATATACTGTCATTAAGTCTGTTTAGTCATTAGTTTACTGGACTGTGGGAAGTTTATGACGTAGGGAAGATCTTCCTTCGAGCGGTGGTCTTGCTCGGTAGACCGACAGTCCAAATGTTGTTGTTCGGAACTTGTATACATGCAAATTATTTTAAATATGTCGTAAGCGAGATTCAAGCATCTGTCAAATATTTTGTGTACTATGACAGCTACCACCACAGAACTATATGAGTGAACGAATTGACATAGCATCAAGTGGTTACTGGAGAACATTTTATTAGTGCCACCCACCTTGAGACATGATTTTGTCTCAATACGAATGTACATATCATGAGTGGCAATTTCAATTTTATTTATAACGGCTCAAACCGGTAATAGGCTGCTTCGCGAGAGAAATAAGTAATATGGTGGTACTTATTAGTGTCATATTACAATATGACAGTATTCGCTTATTTACTCGCTAAGTAGTTTAAAGTGTATTCCTGTTAGTAATTCTTCAGATGTTGTTACATACAAATTTCCAAGAATCGATCTAATCCTTTAAGATCTCTTACCATGTTAAAGTTTAAGTATAGTGACCGAAATTAAGGTGTTTATCTTTTTCATAACAATTTAAATACAAAATACATTTATTCTGTGATTTTTCATTAAGTTCCGATCAAAGAGAAGTTGTCTATTGCGGTTTTTTTATTCAATAAATAAGAATTATTTACACCGCTTATTAATTCAGTGCGTATAGATTTTCTTTAAAACATAACATACATAATTTGAAACTAACATAAACGAACAAATCTGTCTGGTTTGAGAGATCACAGTACGGTAACTTGCAGCGTAGTAAAATTTCCAAGTTTACGGAAGACAATGGCCGATTTAAACCCACAATTTTACGTTCGAAAATAAGTGGGAAGTGGGAATGAAAGGTGCGCAATAGGTCGCTGGTCGTTTCAGATCCGGGTCCGTGGGGCGTCACGGATCATAGCCTGGTCGATCAACCGAGACAGCTTGGGTAAAAACTATGTTTTCTATACATATTTTTGGTAATTTGTTGCTATCCTACCTATGGTACCTATCAGTGCCAGGTGATAGACTGACAGATCTCGATATACATACTCGATATACATAAGACAAAAGCCTGCAAGATGGTACTTGTGTTGATAAGTAGCTATGTAGCTAACTGAATCGTGTACACGGACGACACAAATCAATCGAAAATTTTTTATTAATCATTTGGGCACGCCTGTGTGCCGGGAACTTGCCGACCTAAAGCATATGCATATGTATGTACATGTCTATAGTTAGAAAGGTATATAGATTTTTAAATGCAATGCTCGGTATAAATCGATCGTGTTATATTTTTTCTAAGTAACTTTTAACACACCATATCGACGCTTGAAAGGCAAAAATAGCTGCTTTGTACATAAATGATAGGCAATAACCATATTCGATGACCAAAAAAAAATATTTCTAGGTCTATTAAAATCATTTCAATCCTACAGCTAGATTCGTTAAAATAGATTTTTTTTAGGTATTTCTCAGGTATATTTTAAATTAATTTCAACTTTAAATTAGTCTACTGTAAAGTTCACGCATTGTCGCTTAGTCACGTTTGCCTTTCAAGCGTCGATATAAACAATTTCTAAGCATTGCATAATAGAATCAACTCTCAACATGCATATTAGGGAGGATTCGGTTCATATTGATATTTACCTATCTACTTCAAATAATATCAGATACTAGAAGTATATCATGTAAGAACTGTTTTGTTGCAAAACATAGCATAGCAATTATACAGCAAAACATTTTGACAAATGTCATTGACGGTTTTGTCATGTACATCCTGTTCTCAGTCGTGTTCTCATTGTTAAGAGTCGTGAGTCTTCTATATTCCTTTCAATGTTTCTCTTCACCTAAATTCAGAACTCCTGTATTAACTGGGTTATTTTTATTACTACTAGTGGTCGCCCGGTAGTCGAAATTCGACTTTAATTAATTGAAATTATAATTATTTATTGTACACTATTATGATTCTATTTTCAAAGACTTTAGTACTTCTATAATCACAAATTTCACCAAGACTACACTATAGAAAAATATTAATAAAGACAAATAATATTTAATCAATAAATAAGTAGTATGCATGCGTGTGTGCGTCAAATACATGGTAGTATGTGTAATGTAGTTTTTATTGATTTAATGTATTTTTTAGGCATAATTTAAAAAAATATTAACATTCTGCACTCCTCTATATTCTCTATAAGTGTAGGAAATTTCATACTCCTCCGTCCGCGCAATTTTCGTAAAAAGGGATACAAAGTTTTTCCTTCACGTATTAATATATAGATAGGAAAAAACAGATTCGCACTATCTACCCGATAGATAGATAGTTTCGTAGTTAATTGACATCATTAATACTCAGATCTTTTCAAAGGGTGTATTTTCCAACTTCCTTCAGCTTTATAAATAATCCTGATTAAATAAAAGACTTGCAGATCAATCTCGATCTTGCCTCATTACATTCGAAATCTGACATACTTTATACTCAACATGATTCGGGAAAATGTCACATCCGCATTAGCAGAATCAATACTATAAACTATAATTAATATTAATTCTAAAGCACACGAATGGCAAATAAATATCTCTTAGAATTCAAACAAAAAAATATATATAAAAAAAAACAGTTACTTGTGGTGTATTTAAAAGATCATTCTGGAACGCTAATCTAAGAAACAGTTACATCATTAACGCCGAGTCCTTCGTAATCACAAGTGCGGCATTTCTTTAGCACTAATTATCTTGTGATTTGCACGGCAAAAACATGATATACGAAGATTACATGTCCGGTGACAGTTCTAATGACTGTCGTTAAGTTTTCGATAAATTACGTCTGATGTACTTAACTCTCCTTAACTCTCGGTGTTCTGTGACCGAACTGGAAAATTCGGCGAAAAACAATAGAAAAATAATCGTACCCAGCTTTACGTAAAAATACAATCATGTCTACTATTTAGTTCTTTAACTTTAGATCGATAGATTTTATAATTGTATTTCACATGAAACAATTCATCTGAGGTGTTTAATCTTACCAATTTTATAAAAGTAAAAATTAATTTACAAATAAATAAATATGTCCTTTTTTTCAATGTTGTGTAAAGATATGATGACACCCGTCAAAACGACAACCTCACAGGCTGTTAAAAACCAAGAAAACTTTTAAGATATAATACTTAAAACATTTATCATTCCCCATTCAAGCTAATCTCTTTTTTACATACATATTAAGGACTCCGCAAATCTCCCTCTTAAATTAATGCGGTAAGTAACATGACCAAAACTACATCCAGAATGCTTGCTACAATAATGGTGGCAATTTGGGTGACGCTGCTTAACGATTTAACGTACCAACATATCTAAAATTAAGATTTTGAAATTGTCACAAGCAACTCTTTAAAACGGAAAAATACGTGTTTCATAATTTAAAAATTAAAAAAAAACCGCCAATGAAACCACGCATCGTTTCCTATTACATAATAAAAATAAGTTATAAATAAAATAAAGAAGAACAAACATCAAACTATGTAAATTTGTTCAGCAAAGAGAACAGATTTTTTTGTTGTAAAAAAAAAAAGCGTGCCTTTTCCTATTTATTCGATACGAGTTATCTATGTGTTACGATCATTAACTTCGTACCCGGGCTATCGATGCGTTTGATCGATAAATTGCATTAGATACCGGATAGAAATAATTAGCTTTCACAATATTATCATTGTTCCTTTGTAGTTTAATACTGCTGATTAGAGCTATTATCTTAATACATTTTGATACTTTACTTAACTAATTCAATCATGCGTGCAGCTGTGCTATTCGGGTACATTTTTTTTTTCCTTTTGCTGGTCGTATTGTGAGCTTGAACCTACTATAGTCAGCAAAAGGAGTCGTCATACGTTCCGTTTTGAAGGGCAGAAGTATTTCTTATGACACATTTATTTCGCTTTTAAGTGGCCGATTCAAGCAATGCATAAATCTTTGGGATCCTGATTGGGCATGTGTGGCAATAAAAACTACATATTAATTAAATAAATTGGTATTTTCTCTTGTGTATCGGCAACAAAAAGAATTACACTGAGCTTCGAAAAGCCAATGTCTCTGCGCTGCGATAAAGCGAATTCGGGGCCCGTGGTCATCAGCTAGCTGTCGGTAAGTTACTTACCAGCACGACGTTGGCGGTGTAACTTTCAAAATCAGTATCTTACCTGCAAAAAAACAAAGAATTGCCTTAAAGAAATATGTTTTGGATACACGTATATTCGACATTATGGCCTTTATATTTTTACGTCTTTATAAACTTTTTTAGATTGAGCCCCTTGAACTCACCCACCAGCCAGCCAGAATAGCCACCATAGCTACCAGGGAATAGTTAGAGAAATAGCATTCTAACTGAAACGAATCACATTTCTCTTAACGTTATCTATTTAACCAAATTATAGAAGCAATCCCTTTGTGTACGCACCACGCAATAACTACTCGATATATTGACTAGTAGTATTAGTTATACGGCATTTATTAGGACCAAAATTTTAAGTCGTCCGTCGTGGCCTAAAGGATAAGACGTCCGGCGCATTCGTATCGAGCGATGGAGCGGTGTTGGAACCCGGTAGGACCTTTTGTGAGTCCGCACGGGTAGATACCACCACCTTGCCTATTTCTGCCGTGAAGCAGTAATGCGTTTCGGTTTGAAGGGCGGGGTAGCCGTTGTAACTATACTGAGACCTTAGAACTTATATCTCGAGGTGGGTGGCGCATTTACGTTGTAGATGTTTATGAGCTCCAGTAACCACTTAACACCAGGTGGGCTGTGAGCTCGTCTACCCATCTAAGCAATAAAAAAAAGACTATGTTAATGTCACTTGATTTAACTGAACTGGCAATTCTTTATAATTCCCGGCATTCACGTTTGCGATGAATTCCAGTCACCACTTAAATTTAATGCAAAAAATATATAATTTTAAACAAAATCACCACGTAGTCCGATTGCATAACAGCAATGCTATCGGTATATCACAATCGATACGGTACCGGGGCGTGTCCATCCATCATTCCGGAGTGAATTATGATAGCACGTGTTATTTATTGAAATTCGCCTTCGAATCTGTGTTTAGGTTTCTCCTGTCAGTTCGAACTAGTGCCCTATGGGCGATTCGTGTTATGACACTCGCGTATTAGAAAATTTTAAAGACGATAAAATGATGGATCGTGGACTTTGATTGGCATATTGGAAGATGACTTCATAATCGAAGATTTAAAGGTGAAAGGTTTAAGACACGTTAACAGGCAAATACGATTAGAAAGGACAAAATATTTTGTTGATTTGATTACGAGTATTACGATATCTATATATATAAAAGAAAGTCGTGTTAGTTACACTATTTATAACTCAGGAACGGCTGAACTGATTTGGCTGAAAATTGATGAGGAGGTAGCTTAAAACCAGGAGAAGGACATAGGATACTTTTTATCACGTTCCAGTGGGACGCGACATAAAACGTGGTATAACAAAACGCAACTGATATGGAATAACAAAACGCAACTGACAGCTAAACGTAATATATTCTATGGTTAATTATAGTAGAATTTTGAAGTTGACCGGTTTATGTGTTTGAAACAAACCGTGTGGCGAAACAAAGTTCGCCGGGTCCACTAGTTAATAAATAAAAACTATACAAAGTATATAGGTACGTGAGCACGTAATAAATAAATATTGAATAATATAAATATTTACTAACAATCACGCCACGTTAACTGGTCCCGTGGTAAGTTCCGTAAAGAACTTGTTTTACAGATACCAGATAACGGAAATAAATGTAAGATTTTTATTATACACACACACATATTTAATATATAAAAATAAATATTCTGTTATATAATATTTTTAACCTGATTTAAGTAATTTTTTAAGTGATTTTGTTTAAATAGATCTAGACACTGGCTGGCCATTTACAGAACTGTGATTAATTCGTTTCGATTGGCCCATAGGCTTGGTAATTGACTTTGAAACAATAATTGATTCGCGAGCTACGAAATTAAAAAAAATTCCAGGTCGTCTCGTTTATCAAAACTATTTCTAAGGTTTAAGCTCGGCTAGTTTCTTTGAACTACCGTGTAATTTTCTATAAAAAATAATGAAAGATTATTTATATATGATTTTTTTTAAAGTTAATATAAATTTGGACGGCAGTTAACACAATATCCAAACTATAATGTTTTCAAAATGTCGGAAATAATAAGTGCGAGATTAAATCGTAATAGTAATTTTGATTATATCTACGACTCGCGAAGTGCATAGAAAATAATACCTTTCCTTTTAGGTAAATATTATATAGTATTATTCGTTGCATGTCTCTAAAGTTTTTTAAACTACTCTATTACAAGGTGGATAAGCATCATTCGAAATAATTTTCGTACCGCTTCCTTTCGTCTGTTGACTTTAGTCAAAAGGAAGAGTATATATCCCCACAAAATCTCTTACTCTATTTCCCAACAATGCCTGCATTGATTTACCATCATCATCTTAGGCCTTACAGCCCAGGGTGGGCCTTAGCCTGGTCCAGTATGTCTCTCCAGACTACTCTGTTCAGGGCTTTCTCCTTCCAGGTCCCGACACCGATAACTTTGAGGTCGTGCTCTACGCCATATAACCATCGGAGTTTGGGTCTGCCACGACTTCTGCGGCCTTCTAGTTTGCCATAGAGCAGTTGTCTTGGCATTCTGGTCTGCATTGATTTAGGCATCCCATAAACAATGAAACAAACGCTCCATTGATTACGAACTACTCCAATTACTAATTACATCTATTCCGAAATAATCGAAAACGTTTCGATCAATAAATAATTTATTAACGACTTCCATCAGAACACGAAAACTCTCACGCTAACGTCATAAGTACAATTTTATCGGCGACCGTTTTATTACAGTCAAGATAAACGGATTCACATATCCGAGCCGCTAACTACATTACGATCATTTTAATATAATAAATATACGTGGTACTCGTTAACGTGTTTGACACATGACTCTAAGCACTGATTTTATCTGTGAGATTTTAGTTTCTCCTGCCGGTGAAATACGCTGCGGGCATGTCGTGTGATTTTTAACACGTCGGTGTGATGTTCATAAGGAGGCAACGTCGAAATGTCATAAAGGGTAGTCTTAGAAAGTACCTTCTTGTAATTTTCCTCTAACAATATCTCCCAACTTGAAGTTATTTTTGTTTGTTTATCGAAAAACGCCTTAATAATAAATAAGCAAAACTTGACTATTTTTAGCTACCGACTGAAAACTAAAAAAAATCTCGAAACTCGTTTTCAAAATGATTATTTGCAATGCAGCATTGGAATGTTTGAGGAATATTAAATTTATAAATACTTAATATTTATTTTTAAACTGTCTGACCCGGCAGACTTCGTAGTGCCTCAATCGATAAATAAAAGACCGAAACTTTTGTATAACATAAACTTAAAAGAAACAAAAGGAATCCGTCCGACGGGGGACACATCAAAGGAAAAATAAAATTGTTATTTTTATTTAATTCCGAGCATTTTCATATTTATTTACTTACTTACTTTTAAACCTCCTCTGGACTTCCACAAATAGTTCAAGACCAAAATTAGGCAAATCGGTCCAGCCCTTCTCGAGTTTTAGCGAGACTAACGAACAGCAATTCATTTATATATATACAGATTACTTTCTTTTTTTTAAATTTTAAATTGTAATATACACAATGTATAAATTTCAGCCAGTCAGCTCAGCGTCGAAAGAAATGTTGCGATTTGAATTCAGATCACAGCAGATAATCTTTAACGAAAACATAAGATAGAGAAAAAACGTATTTTACATGCATGGCATTACGGTCTCATTGAGGTGGCGAGTCAAAAAATATCTTATTATTTTAGTGAAAGCAACGACAGCAATAATTCTATTCCAGTTTAGAATTTCCAGTGCATTAAGATATGAACAAGAAAACGTTAGCGTGAGATAAACAAGACATATTCACGATTTCTTGAAATTACTCTATTTATTGCGTTAGATATGACTTTTTTATTATTTCAAATTAACTAACAAGTCTACATTTATATTAAATTTACGTTTACAGGATGTGTACGTGAATATGTGTGTATGTTGCGCAATACCAGAGATAATTTATGCCATGGACCACGGAATGAGCCGTGTTAGTTAACTCAAATTTGTACGGAGTTGGATCAGCCTCTCTAGGTTTGCAACTAGGGGCACTGATCCAACTCCATACAAATTAGAGTTGACTTTTACGCGATCAAGAAGTTAAATAGCTCGCACTAAGCACACTGCACTCGACTCGTAACGTTAAGCGGCTTAGCTGTTCGATGTAATTACTGGTGGTAAGACCTCCTGTGAGTCCGCGCGGGTGGGTACCACCACCCTGCCTATTTCTGCCGTGAAGCAGTAATGCGTTTCGATTTGAAGGGTGGGGCAGCCGTTGTAACTATACTTGAGACCTTAGAACTTATATCTCAAAGGTGGGTGGCACATTTACGTTGTGGATGTCTATGGGCTCCAGTAACCACTTAACACCAGGTGGACTGTGAGCTCGTCCACCCAACTAAGCAATAAAAATATATATATATATTTTCGGCAGTCAAAAAACGGAAAAGACTTAACTGAAGTTATGACTGAGTCGAATGATGCTGTAGCTAGGATAAATGTTTGTTCATCAGATACCGACCAATAAGTTCACGACATACGTATATTTCTTGGTAAATCGTACTTAAACATAGTTTGTTAAAGCTTATTTGTGTGTTTTCACTTAGTGCTTTCTGACGTACAACTGTTTTGCATTTATTTAAATATTTTAGCATAACCAGACACATCGTGGTGTGCAGATGCGGTTCGTCACTTCACGCGGTGCTCTACTCACGGAATGCATTACGTAACACCGTATTCCCATACTCATAGTTCACTGGGGTCACAATTATACATCAGACATTTAATTTGGTTGTTGGCATTGCGATGATTTAAGGTTTTGTTGTGTTGGTAGCATTTTTTTTTTTTGTAAAGTTCAACTTCCTTTTAGTTAAGGTTTAAACAGCGGTGCACTCTTCCGGGCTTTTTGTATAGTTGCATTCGTTCGATAAATTTGAGATTTGATTTGAAATGTCATGAGTTACAGTAACAAAATGAGATACATAATTTTAGCGTCGGGCGTTGATCCCATTGGATCAAGTTTTCCCTTCAAGTTTAGTTTTGGAGTTGTTATCGTCGTTTATTAGTACCACGTTATTACAAACTTCTTCTCACTTCAACTTCTAACTTTTGTTCGTGTATAATATTGTAATTTATTTTAAATTAACTTCTTAAGTTCCGGAGTCCGATATAGCCCGGTTCGTTACACCCCCGTTACGGACCGGGTACGCGTAAAAGGATTCCTCGGCGTTAAAAAAAATGGAACCTAAAATTTTAAACGTAACTCAGAATCAGAGCAACAGGTTTTGCATTTTATTCATCTTAAAAACAAAAAGACAAACGCACGTGGTGAGTTCACACAGCATCTACATTTTCTAAATATGAAATTACTGTTTTATTTTTTGTTATTAAGCTTGAAACGTTGACGTAAAACGTTCCTTAAAAAAAATACCCGGAGACAATTTTTTATACACGTACAACTTATGTCTCAATCCAATAGATTTAATGCGACCGGTACTGATTATCGCTTTGATTATGATTCATCATCTTGTTCGCGTGTCTACAGTTATCTTAATTAAAAAATATATTTTAGAGCCCATACAGTTCACAAGGTGAATACCGCCACCCACCTTGAGGTTTTTATATCTCAATTATATAGCACACCAAATATCGTAGCCCTTCAAATACGAACGCATGACTGCTTTGCGGTAGAAACAGGCAAGGTAGTGATACCTATGCGTTACCCCCCTGGACCGGGTATAGCGTTAAATAAAGGGTAGTGATAACTACTCATACGGGTTCATAATATACCCTATAACCGGTAAAGCTTAAAGAACTGTAATTCATCTTGAAGTTTCAACCTTATAATAAGGCGACTATCGCATGATTTTTCTTTGCCTTTACATCGAATTCCTAGTCAAATAATTTAAATTAACAAGTGTTCGACAAAAATCAATGATATAACATTTATATTAGAAATATATACATTTTAATTTTTTTTTATTTTTTTTATAGTTTATTAATTTAATTAAATTTTAAAAATTTAAAATGTAATTTCAAATACTTTTATGAGCTGTCTAATAAATTATTATATTAAGGACAATTTCAAATACCCAGTAACAGGGACAATTCTCTAAATATTTTGGCCGACAATATACATTTATCTATGCACCGTTATTGACGTTGTGTGGTTTGAGCTGTGGCCATGGCGAACTTTATGGTCTGAGTGGTAAAGGCATGGGATTTCTCTGTTGTACATTACGTTTATTTGTTTATGATTCACGATAATACAATACACCCGCGATGCGAACCTCACAGAATTATATATTCATTTCGGTATTGAACTGATTGCTTGTACGTTTTATTTACTTCTCTATGCTCTGAAACTCATCGTGAATAACACCATAATAATTTGTGACTAGAAAACAATACTATTTCAAAATCTCTATGTAGTTATATAAAAATAGATTACCAATCACTCATCACGAGGTCTCAGAAACTATTCGATATTTAAAAGAATAAATAAAGTCCATTATTATAGTTTTATGAATATTTGAGTAGTAAGTAATTAATTTACTACTACTATTACTACCAGCAATCTACCAGATCTTAGATTTTAAACATTCTAAAATAGGACCAACATGCGGTTTTGTTGTTCAAAATAAGAAAACACAAAATCGTTGAAGCTCTAAGCGTACCCCGTGTTGCAAACATTGAAAAAAAAAACACGCACTTCTTGTTTTTGACTTTAAAGAGAAAGTCTCTGATATTATCACTAACCAGCATCATGAAGATGTGAAAGAAATAATGATATATTTTTTATGGTGACAAAGTTGTTTTTATGCGAATGGAATGTCGTCGAACTTTAAGACTGTGTCTGTATTTTGAAGGTACATTTGACGCAGTCTGTTACGAAATGAATGAAACCGCCCACTTCAAGATACAAGGTCGCGATTAGTTGCATCGGAAATACCGTCCTTCCGATCGAAGTTCATGACTTGGCTTTACTAGAGAAAAGGGCAAGAATATGCCAAAGCCTAACGTTTATCCAAAGAAGGATAATGACAGGAGATGATCACGACCCTCAGACAATAGAAATGCGACTCAGAGAGGAGGAATACTACCTGTTAACAACAGTAGATTTTTTTTTCTACCTAGCTGTGAGCCTTGAGAGGCTATTCCAGCGTAACCTTAACTAGTAGGTGAGCTCACGGGGCTCAAACCTGACGGCGTTGCTAACACGAACCCTAGTAAGAGCCGTGTTTCGCAGAATCAACCACCGGATCGGAAACGCGACCCACTGAGAAGATCTGGCGAGAAACTCAGTGGGCTGTGTCTGAGGGTTAATTTACTCGTCGAGCCCTTCGTCGCAAGCGACGGGTTCGACCAGAACGATGACCGGGAACAGTACAGAGAAATGTCAACCGTACAAAGACTTTTTTAAACACAAAAACCACTAAACTTAAATTCTTAACTGCAACACGTTATATCTATAACAATCAACATTTAATAAGCCTACGAACGTAACTTAAGTAAATTAGTTATAGCCGCAACAAGCATTGGATATGATCGTGCGATAGATAAATAAGTAGGAAATGTCGTCACGAAGCCAGGTTCGTGAAGAGAAAATGGAACCAGCCGCACCAAAGCCAACAATGCATTGTTACATCATTATATTTCAATCAATGTTATTATTACGGCACTTGATGTGTGAACAATAAATAACTAGTCGGGATAATATACTGTTACGCTGTTACGATAATATACGTTTCCGATATCTGGCAATAGATGGCGTTGTACTTCTGGAGCGTTCTAGGTGTTACTAGATCCTTCGATATTCGTTCGACTATTCGGCGATAGATGTCGTTACTCTTACCGGTGTAACAATACAAACAATATTATACGATGACGTAACTCGTTAAAAGTTAATAACAGGATTAATCTGCAGGATATTTAGAACTGACTCCGTGGTACAGTAGTTAGCGGACCTGACTGTTGCGCCAAGGGGCGTGGGTTCAATTCCTACATCGGGCAGATACTGGTGGTAGGACCTCTTGTGAGTCCGCATGGGTAGATATCACCACCCTGTCTATTTCTGCCGTGAAGCAGTAATGCGTTTCGATTTGAAGGGTAGGGCAGCCGTTGTAACTGAGACCTTAGAACTCATATCTCAAGGTGGGTGGCGGCATATACGTTGTAGATGTCTAAGGGCTCCAAATTTGGTGCTTATTATCTATGTATCTATGTATTTAAGGTCAGTATCTGGTACCCATAGCAGGGAATCCTAATTAGGGGCCGCATGACCGTGCATGAGTTGGTTTCAGTTATATTATTATTATAATATGTTTGTTTAAAATCTTATTATTAATACAGTAATTTTTTAAAAGATATCAAAAACACAATTTTTAAAAGACATTATATAAAAATAGATTGCCGCTGATGGAGGTGTCTACAACACAAACCACCAGTGGTTAGGACTTCAGAATGAGAAACCTCACAATACGCGTGGTATCGTGGATAACTGCTTTTTGTATCATGCCCCTAACCCAGCTGCACTACGAAAGTTTTTTAAGGTGTTAATCGAAACTTTTCGCTATCAAACCGTGTACCGACACAAATATTGGAACATTTATTAATATTATTTACATTTGAATTTTATTATCATTTTAGTTCGAATTTTTTTTATGTTGATCATGGGTTGATGGCTCATGGCTATGATTTTAATATCTTGTATTAAAAAAATACTATTGTCTGCAAACCAAAATTCCCATACATTCCAAAGTTTGTAATGATCTATTGTTTTCTTTGAAAGTTTTACTGAAGTATTAATACACATCAGGTACAGAGGTTAGTGGTATCAGTCCTAAAATTATCCCGACGCGGCCGACTTTATAAATAGCAAAGGCAAAAATGTTGCGGTACGAATAGGTCAATCGATCATCAAACCGCAAAACACTGATTTAATACAACAACAACATTTTAAATAGAAATACTAAAACTAAAGAACCTAACAATAAACTAAAAAATCATTAGGCTTTTTTACATACATATATAGCGCGTCATTTTGGGCGGTTTGGTACTCGACTGGAATAAATTACTTTTTTTTTTCATAAAGCACACCTAAACCTCCTCATGTTCGAAACGATTAAAATCCGTTTCTCGCCGGATAATTAGGTCGCGATTTCAATCAGATGATAGATTTTGCGAAGCACTGATCTTACTAGGGTTCGTATTGACAAATTCTCTCCGGCTAAGCTCGTGAGCTCACTTATCCACCCACGCGTTACTGGAACAGCCCCTAAGGCCACGTTCAGATGACAAGTCAGTTGTCATGTGAACGTGCCTTAAGCCACCAGCGAATAGAGAGGGAAAAAATGTTCAACCTTAAAAGGCAATTAATCCAAAGAACAGATACTGAGCTCCATTCCCGTTTATCATATAAAATCTTTTTTAAACCAGGTACGATGCCGGTCGTAAAACTATAGTTGCAGTATAGAAATAGTGTTGTGTCGTCCTCATCTAGAATATAAGGGAAAGAATGCTTTATGAACCATGTTCATTTGTTAATTGCCTACAATTTTACAATAAGATCTCAGTCGTGGCGAATAAGAGTGAAGAACATAGCCTATGTCGTTGATCATACCTAACGTAGCAATTTTCATTATATAGAATTCTTTGGTGTGCATTAAAATTCAACAAACTCCACGAATGAACCATAAAACACGAAACATTATGAAACAAGTTCCCCCTTATCTCGCACACACCATTCCCGTTTGACAATTAAGATTAAAATGCTCCACGTGAACATTTATTTTATAACAACAATCTAGAGTCACGATGGGTCACAGGTTTCGTAGTTAAATTAACATAAATGCTCGTGGTGTAGGTGAAACTGTGATGAAACGTGTAGCAAAACAATCGGGATGGTGACAACAAAACATAAATTAAGGGTGAAAGTTATGGCTTCGGGGTCAACGAATAATGCGCGGAAAATAGCAGTCTTCGTGGAAACCTGATGACAGTGCTTCCAAGCTCCAACGTACCAAGGCTAATGCAGAATATTATACATGGAATAGCACTTTTATATTAGAACTAGGTTTTGCCCACGACTTTGTCCGGGTAGAACAGTTCACAATTAATGCTTTATTTTAGAACAAATTTGGTTAGCATAAAAAACGTTATAGTGAGCCATCCTTAACATATAGACATATGCTGTCACGGACTTTTTTTAGATCTTTTAAAGGAGAACAATTCTGTCATACATTATTTTAGCGAAACTTTAACCGTTTCTGCAGCGCACGCGACGGAAGCTCTCAAAAGGGAAAAAAACCCCGATTTTGAAACATTCTTTATTGGTGCTCCGCTTGTATTGGTCTCAGCGTGATGTTATAATATAGCCTATAGCCTTCCTCGATAAATGGACTATCTAACACTGAAATAATTTTTCAAATCGGTAGTTCCTGAGATTAGCGCGTTCAAATAAACACTCTTCAGCTTTATAATATTAGTATAGATAGATGTGTGTTTTAAAGTGGATGTGACATAAGCTATCAGCACTAACGAGAATTAATTACGTTTTATTAAAATAATTGGCGGTCTAGTGGTTAGAGATTAGCCATTGTTCCACAGAATCCAGATTTTACGACAGATATAATGTGACAAACAATCTGAAACAAATTCGTAAGTGTTTCCCGTACCCATAACATGTAAGAAAATATTGGAGCTGTTGAAAGATATAAGATTGACGAGCGTGCGGGTTATCCAATGTCAGAGGTAAAACGAAGCGGCTGCCTACGCTAACATAAAATTTTTGTATTATTTTCTCTGGATTCCACAAGTCGCAGACCTAATTAAAACTATTTTTACGGTTTAAACTCGCGATTTTTATTGACATAATTTTTATTTTTTTATTTTTTAAAGATCGAGAGAGGGTAGTTAACACAATATAGAAGTCGACGAATAACACCTTACTCGTTTACTACCCACGAATACTAATATTCAAAACGTCAGAAATATTATTATGGCAATAAAAACGCGAGATTAAACCGTAAAAGTAGTTTTAATTAATATCTCAATTACTTCTGAATCAAACGACAAACAGCAATAAAATTCAAATGACAATTAATTATTCTGAATTTTACGCGATACGACGATTCTTTCATTCAATAATGATTTAATGATCAAATTGTAAATAATTGCGTAACAGAACGAGGCAGTACTGTTGGAGTTGCGGTTAATATTCACCAATTATAACGGCAATGATGGTTAGCCGTCGATGCAAAACGAAATACCATGTGGACAGTAAAGCTACCTAGTAGTACCTATTATACAAAACGCACTACAACGGAAAATAGACAACACATAATTAAATCGTCCAATGGTCATTGGTGTCACAGAGATTCGTGATGATTTAGTGGAAACGCAGGAAATCGCATAATGAGAATGTACATAAAACACGTTAAATATAATTTAAATCGTGATATATGGAGCTCGTATAGCTCGTGACATAAAATTTAAAGTAATAACGAAAGTTTGTCTACAAGGACACAATAGGTGATGATGTCAATGTATACATGAATATCGAGAATTGATTTACTCTTTTTGTCAAATATAAAGGAAATGGAAATTACAGGACACTTTTAAGGACACTTCATTACAGGGCAATCTCATATAATTATTTCTTTAAGTTCTCAACGTTCTACTATAGAACCATTCTAGTACAGAATCGTCCGTAGGCTAATGGGTAAGGGGTAACATTCATCATCGAGTGATGGAACTAAAACAGGATTCTAATCTTGTGCCATATCCCAATTTCGTAGATATTTACGATCTCCACCATCCAAACCAGCAACCACCAAAAATAAAACTGTTCAATAAAAATCAAAGCAGTAAAATTTATAAGTTTATATACAGAACTAGCGGCCCGCTCGGCTCCGCTCGGGACTTTAACAAAAATTTCAACGATATTTGATGTCGTTTTTTTTTTTAAAATAAAAGAACACTTATTGAGGTATTACTACAAAAGTTAGGCATATGCTATCGCAACACTTTTTATAATTAATAATGTGTTCTACAAAGTATTTTATTCTATCATCAATAGTTTTCGCAGGGCGCGCGATGTAAAGGATATTTTAGGTAATTTTTTTACACCTTGGGTGTTTGGACATTATTGGAGTTTTAGTAAAGATCCCTTATTTTTTAAAAAAGATTAGCCTATGCCACTCGCGAATAGTGTAGCTTCCAAACAGTGAAAGAATTTTTCAAATCGGTATAGTAGTTTTGGAGCCTATTCAATACAAACAAACAAACAAACCTTTCCTCTTTATAATATTAGTATAGATGACTGGGGATAGGGCGTATTGTGAATCATAAGGGTCTTAAATCCCAACATCTTCGCATTTCTATCGCGAAGCTGCCATGCATTTAGATTCGAAGGATGGCACAGTCGAATATGAGATTAGTAGCCACTCAACACTGAGACGACCGTAATTATTTACTGCTGCCCATTATTTACGGCTGCCCATTATTTATTGCACGCGCTAGTGCTATCATTACTTTCTTTTCCAATATTTCTTCTTCTTTGTCAGTATCACTCTTGACAGAGTGGTCGTGGTCATTGCTTTAAGTGTTGGTGACAAGTTTCACAACACGCTGCCACTCTTCTCTGATGGCCGCGATTTTCTGCATTACTCTTCCCCAAAACAATGAAACCGTATGCTTCGTTAATAACGTTCGCTCTACTTCTACGAGTATTACAGATCAATCGAGCTATCTATGTTTTTGGGCCTTATAGTCGTTATATCAATAAAAATAATACGTCCATCTAACACCTCGGCATTCAGTGCTATTTATATATTTTTATTGCTTAGATGGGTGCACGAGCTCAGGGCCCACTTGGTGTTAAGTTACCAGAGCCCATAGACAAATACTACGTTAATGCCGCCATTCACCTTGATACAAGAGTTCTAAGGTCTCAGTTGTAATAATAGTACAACGGTGCTCCATACTTCAAAGCGAAATGCATTACTGCTTCACGGCAGAAATAGATAGGGTGGTTGGTACCTACCCGTGCGGACTCATAAGATGTCCTAGATTAGAGGTGTCTTAATATTTGCCGTGAACTAATCTACCCAAAGATTTTTTTTTTAAACAAACTAAAACCGGTATTAATCTTTAACGGATCCCCGTGTCGTTAGATCGTCAAGGAACGTATCGTAAAAGTAAATTAATTGAGGCGCGACAGGAAATGTGTACAATCGGCTGCACCGGATGCATGGTACTCGAAAAGGGTCGACCTTGTGCCTTATGGTAAAACCATTGTCAAAGTTGAAATGTGAGGTCGAACGAATTTAGATTTTGATTTAGATAAAAGGGCATTGAATTTTGAAATCAATAAAGCTACCCGTTACAATTATTATTTTTTGTATAATATTGATTTTGAACCAACGGCAATCTTAATTAAATTTTGATGTTTAAAAAAACCTTTGTTGTTCCCATTTCTTTCGTATACAATTTAAAAGTGGTTATTGATTGATAATTTATTTTTTATGAACGAACTGCTTTCAATAAAATCTGTGATCGCTGTGGATAGAATAAAGATTTCTGTCTATTTTTAACACAAAGGAAGGAAACATACGCCATTGAAGAGCATTTGAGACTTTTGTCTTTAAGTGCTTAAAGAACTCTTCTTCCCACGTATATAATGAATCTAACGACGACCAGCCACAGTTTTACGATAATTAAAACCAAAGCTTGGTATCGGAGCAAGATTGAAATCGGACAAAATTACAGCAATCTTCAAAAGGCGGTAATTGTAAATGAAAACAAATGTGAATTTCATAGAGGCACGGGAACTAAAAGCTCTATAATTGTGAGTGCCGGTCTAATAGCGGGTTTGTCGTTTGAGAACGTGGAAGCGTTGCGCCTTTCGATTCGAATGCAAAATGCTTTTTAATGTCAAAGATTGCTTTTTCTTTCGGCCTCTTGTCGTTAGAATTGTCTGCTTAAATAAATCAAAAGTCTCGGTAAATCAATAACTTTACAATTTAATGTTATTATAAATATGCGTTTAATTTATTGAAAGGCCTCCCAATCTACAGCATTGGTAGAATTTGGCCATTCCATGTATGGACTTTGGGCGAATAGTGTATCCCCCTATCCCCACTTCGATAAAGCGGCACCACATAAGAATCCAGTCATCGTGGCCGCTGGCATAGCCGATCCTGCGGACCAAATGGTAAACAGGCGACATCGCCCAAAACACGTCATTTCGGATCCTTCTGATCCATTAACGGTGCCTTTAAGTACCCCAAGCATCGTTCTCGTCGAACCCGTCGCTTGCAACAAAGGGCTCGGTGAGTAAATTACCCACAGACATAGCCCACTGAGTTTCTCGCCGGATCTTCCGGTGGTAGATTCTTCGAAGCACAGCTCTTGCTAGGGTTCGTGTTAGCAACATCACCAGGTTTGAGCCCTGCGAGTTCACCTACTAGTTAAGGTTACGCTGATATGGTCTCACTAGACCATCAGCTTAGGCAGGAAAAAAAACCCCGTATCCAGCAAATAATGAACATGAACAGCTTGATTTAAAAAAAAAGGTTTACCGATTAGATCGAATCTGAAGGCTTTCATTCTATTACAAGTACAAATTTTAGTTAATTACCGTTATTGTAATTAGAGCAATTGTAATTTCGGAGTTATCACTGTTTATCCAGTATCCACATAATTATATATTGTACATTTCCATGAAATTATAGAAACTGCCGAATGTTACACAATAAACAACTTCCATTCGTCTTGCAGTTGAATAAAATTACGTATCAATTAAACTACGAGCAGTTATTACAGGAACTTTCCTAGTACACGCGCTGTAATTACATAATGCCTTAGGGTTGAATTATAGGCCCTTTAATATAGATCGCGATAAGAAAGCGAATGGACTTCTGAATAGTGGTGGATTTATGGGTTTAAAATATCGAAGTGTTGGTCATAATAACGTTAATCGATGATTTTACGACGGCTACTAAGGATGGTCTGGATGGTTGAGCAAAATAAAACATAAAGTTACACTTGATTTTGTCAATGATTTTTTATTATTATTATTGCTTATATGGATGGACGAGCTCACAGCCCACCTGGTGTTAAGTGGTTACTGGAGCCCATAGACATCCACAACGTAAATGCGCCACCCACCTTGAGATGTAAGTTCTAAGGTCTCAGTATAGTTACAATGGCTGCCCCACCCTTCAAACCGAAACGCATTACTGCTTCACGGCAGAAATAGGCAGGGCGGTAGTACCCACCCGCGCGGACTCACAAGAGGTCCTACCACCGGTAATTAATATTTAATGTATTTATTTATTTGTATGTATGTATTTATTTCAAAAATAATGCTTATCGTATCTAATACTTTTTTAATAATCTATAATCTGTAATTTTTAGTCTTCTTCGTTTTATGTTATACTCGTAGATAGATAATTGTAGACTTTAACTTTAGCTCGTGGCAAATAAGCCCAATTGGGCAATTGAGCTTAACAATTGGGCCCCTATGGACTCACAAACGTAAATGCCACTACACACCCACTATGAGTAGATAAGACAAATCTCCATTTTATTATGTGACAGCTAGCTCACCATTTTAGCGGGCACTCTAGAATTTCGCGACAGAAATAGGCAGGGTAACGGAACCCATCTGCAAACTAGACATTGGTAATAGAAAATACAAAATTACTTCGTGAAATATAAATTGATAATAATTATGTCAAACATTTTATAGATTGATACTTCGATTACAATGAAATGCAATCAGCATTGACAATTTTAAAGTTTCAATATCTAAATACAATCAGATACTGTTGGTATCTAAGCTTGAATCTAAATACGGAGTTATTGCAATTTATAGCATCATTATAGAAGGGAACTCATTAAGAACGACACCTATTTACGGAAAGCAGAAACTGATAGTAAACGCTACTGACATATTAAAGGTATGTTTAGAAAGCAAGTGTTTGATGGCTTGAAAAGGAAAACTAAATATTTGTACTTCAAGTATTTTTGCTTTTATTAGACACTATTTATTTATCATTTGAAATAACAAATAAATTTCAAAGTAATATAATGAAATAATAATAAGAAACCTTCACAGGTACTTGTAATGAAAACCGTTGAATTATTCAAAACGAGCCTGATCGATATGCAATATGATATCAAGAATATCACCATATCTCAGTGCATGGTTTATTTAACCGTTCAGGTGCTTATTTAGAAAGTCGGCGATAGATACAGCTGAAGTCATATCTCGTACAGAAGCCTTTTATCAATAGGTTGGACATGTAACTTTGAGACATAGTGACATGATTATGAAGAACTTTATGTCCGCTCTTCGTAAACGATTACTCTAATGATGCCCCGACAAATTTACTCCTTAACGTATCTGCAAACACGAACTGAAGACTTTTATGAACGAGAATAACCAGGAATTTTACTGTATGTGCTATTTTTAAATAACAAATTTGGTTTTTATTTCAAAGCCACAAATCTATTTTATCGTTAGTAAACATTTATGTAAAAGGCTTAAGCTCCACGCCTTACATATTTATATACATATGTATTAAGACTTCCGAGAAACCGAAATATAGCGGTACCATGCGGTACGTGCCAATTTTCGAACTTGCACTAATATCAAATTTAAATGAGTAAAACTATTTTTTACGAGAACAACAACTTAGTCAGTTAATAGTATTGAAACGGTTCATTCTAAAATTCTGATGAAAACATTAATTCTGCCATCAACAATGCCCTGACTACAAAATAAACGAATAAAACACATAAAGACAAACACATATTTTAATGATTCTACTAATACCTCTATTGTACAGTCGCCGTCCATCTTAAAATATGAAGCGAACTATCAACTGCATTAGAATAATACTGCATTAGATAGTAACTTATCCAGCCCTTCAGACTAGATAACTTGGTTATCAAATTGATGGTAAAAACGTTCATAATAAGGTATAGTGTTCCAATATTATAACACATTGCGCAAACCGCGTGACCTTTATTGAAATTTTATTTTCCGAAGCAAGGCTAAATTTACGAGATACACTAAAATTCCAGGGCCGTAAAACAATCTCAAAAAAAAAAAAAAACACTAAAATTTGGCTCTTTGTCAACCTCGAGTTAAATAAGTTTTCATTGAGTTACGTGAAAACCTTTCGTGTGAAATATGAATACATAAATTGTAATAATGTTGATTGCGTAAAATAACGTACAATTACAAGAGCTACATGAACCTATTAGATTCCGGTAAAGAGAAATTGCTCTAAGCGAACCCATAAATCCTATGCCTATTGCTCTTTAGATCAAAGATAAAAGGATATTAGAAATATAGACAGCTATCGTAGAATATACAACTGAATACTGTTTTAATATTAAGTTTTCTCCTTTTAATGGTCTGATGTGTTCGCAAGATGATGATAAAAAATGTAGCAACACAAGTTTCATTAAAATCAATGCGTGAAGCCCGAAACGAAACCAATATTTAAAAAAAACACGTTTTCATTAAATGAGTAATTTTGACGATACATGTAACCCCACATTTACGATTTTATTAATATCTTCAGTATACAAACATACTTCTGTAAAATATTTTAAGAAGTCTACAAGTTTAACTGGTTATAAGTCGCAGCGTATAAGGTAAATAGTGTGATAATCCGAATATATTCCGAGTGTAACATTAATGTTAATTTTAAAATCAATATGAAAATCTATAAGCCATCGCCGAGTCAACAAGAAAATGAAATAGATCGTAATAAATGATCGCACAACCGAACACGCGTACCTTTAAATTATCTAGAAAGCTAAAATGGAAGCGAAAATTCCAAGTTAGACCTTCACAATGACGGGAGCTCATACAGCCTGACCTAAGACCCGTAGTGGGATCACACTTGCGAGTGAAATCTGTAAACAGTATTCGCACCGTTGTGTTTGTCTCGTTCACACGTACGGCAAAACAAATAAGTGCGAGTGGTATGAAACGATAAATGAAGATCGAGTAGCATTTTAGATATCGCACTCAACGATAATTGGCTTCGTGTACATTATACTGATGATACAGCCACGGTAATCATAGGCAAAACTGTTAAAAGGCAAAATAAATAACGTGGAAATTATGAAGTTTCAAATAATTTTGGAATTACTGCTGGTAGGGCTTCTTGTTTGTATGTATGTAATATACTTATTCATAAAAAGTTGCACTTTCATTTAAACCATGCCCCGCAAAACTGCTTACGACTTTTGACTGCAGGTAACTCAGTTTATATAAACTTATAAATTATTAAATTAGGTTATATTAATACAATCAATTTACGTAAATGGTTACAACGTATTTAACTAGTGTTTTTTTAATAAACTTTTAAATTTAGCAAGTGTAGGCTCACGTCTTATGTTCTCGGCTAAACTATTGAGTAAGTATGGAACTCGTTTTTTTAACGTTTATCTCCATAGTAATTTTGTATCATAGGTATTTCAAATTTACCTTTGGACATTGACCTTGTGCCAGTTTTATGTTGCACCAAATTAGTTAAACGATCCTGTTTACTATGATTGTGGGTGGGTACATGCGTACATGCCTATTTCTACTGCGAAGCGGTGATGAGTTTCGGTTTTAAGGTGCGACAGCCGTTATAGTATGTAAGGGAGACCTCATGTCCCAAGTTGAGTGGCGGGATTAACGCTGTCCGTTCTTTATGGACTCGGATAACGCCTTTACAATGAGAGGACCGGGAGCTTAGTCTCCACTGCTACGCGACGGTACAGTGATGTATACTCGTGGATAATCACAAATAAGTGGATAAATTTACTGGTGGTGGGACCTCTTGTAAGTCTGCGCGGATAGGTACCACCGCCCTGCCTATTTCTGCCGTGAAGCAGTAATGCATTTCGGTTTGAAGGCTGGGGCAGCCGCTGTAACTATACTTGAGACCTTAGAACTTATATCTCAAGGTGGGTGGCGCATTTACGTCGTAGATGTTTATAGGCTCCAGTAACCACTTAACACCAGGTGGGCTGTGAGCTTGTACACCCATCTAGCAATAAAAAAAATACACCCTTTTTTTCTTTTTTTTTCTCGGGCCGGGGGCCGCACCTCCTATGAGGTCCCCGCACCTAGGGGGCGCGCGGGACCTCGCTGTGGGACTTGACGGTCTACAGATGTTGAGAGCTGACCGCGGGTCCAAGGATGTTTTAGGGCCCTACCCACCAAACAACTCCCCTTGCACTCTCTCACCCGACGTCCGATCTCAGCCCGGGGTCAGAATCACAATACGCCCTACCACGAGTAATTACGTTTTTCTTTTTTTTTTTTGTATACGATGTTCCATCATCGTGAAAGTGGTTCGTGAACATCTCTTAAGTACGTATTTCTACAGAAAAACTAGTAAAGAAAACTGCCGGCGGAATTTAAATACTGGCGCAGTCGGATCGTTTGATCTAATTGATCTGGACGTTTTGAATTTTGCGCTACGACGACTTCAAAATTATGCCTGTCTATATAAAAGAAATTTGACGTATGCCGTGTTCGCGGACCCAATAGTCAAAGGAATCCTATTCGGAACGTTTTCCATTTGATGTCAATACCGTTCTCTCAATCACAACATCAATGTTCTGGAAGGCCGTCTCGCTCACTTAACTCTGCAATGTCACGACCGGTAATTGTTTTCGTGACTTATAATGAGAATAAAATATTGACTTTTTGACCTTTGTTTCATAGTATTTTTTTCATTAAATACTAATCACCTTACGGCCGTTTTTATAGTCTTAACTTTCCTATCGATTATGAACATTTATCGAATTGTATTTTAACGTAATTCTACCGACTATATTATAATAACGCTTTCCCGAAAAATCTCTCTTTTAAAAAAGAAAGGACTTCAGACGAAAATCGATTGATCATTATGTTACGTAGTACATAGATGTTATTATCACCATTGACGGCATTGGCAAGTTTGACAGTTGCTATCTCGTCTATCAAAACCCGCAAGCAGGTTCGAGTCAAACTTTACATACAGCTAAAACGGCCGTCTGGTGTAGTGGTAAGTGACATGGTCACTACACAAGGGGGTCGCGGGTTCGAATCCCGCCAAGGGAAGATATTTATATGATAAATATAAAATGTCTTTTCCAGGGTATGGATGTATATTGAATATATGTATGTGTATAATAAAAATCTTACATTTATTTTTTTATTATCTGGTACTGTAATAAAAGTTCTTTACGAACTTAGCACGGGACCAGTTAACGTGGCGTGATTGTTAGTAAATATTTATTTATATTTTTATTTATTTATTAAAAAAAATAAACACAGTTAAAACCCTCAGATTTATATTTCGAAAACATTCGTCTATAAATTTTAAGGTTATTTTACGCATTCAAAGCGTTATCGGGACGACCACCGCGAGCCGTGATCGTATCGCACGTCCACGCTGCAAGAAATATTGGCGGCACGCTCACCTACATTCGACTAGCAAGTGCTCAGACGAACGCGTCCCGCGGTGCGATTTGCACCACTAATGTGACCACGCATTATTTACTTTGCGGAACGAATTTTACAGCACGGAACGTTAGATCTTCTGAGAATTTATTCTAACGAAGTCACAATGTAAGCTTCTGTAACAAATTGAATTCGAAACTGATTCGTGTACATTTTAATTGGCGAATGAGTTTAGACATTAGAAGATGAAGGTGGAAAATGGAGCAAACATCTTTTTTTTTTAGTGCCCTTGTAGGCAGACGAGTACGGCCCACCTGATGGTGAGTGGTTACCGTCGCTCATGGACTTTAGCAATGCCAGGGGCAGAGCCAAGCCGCTGCCTACCGCTTAGTACTCTCCACAAGCATCGTTGAAGAAGGACATGTCATAGCGCTCGGGAAACACCGTGGAGGGGAGGGAGCTCATTCCATAGCCGAATGGTACGTGGCAAAAAAGACCTCTGGAAACGCACTGTGGATGACATCTTATAATATTGCGTCTGTGTGCGTTTTCAACTCGTCTTACGAACACATACCAACATTAATTTAATTTAAAGGGACGTTCTAAAGACGTGCAATTTTGCCATGCTGTGATTCTCATTATATTGTGGTAAAGTGCTACTATTTTATGGCTAGCATTATCAGTCCAACAACTGATTACTGGCATTAAATTCTACTAGGAGACACGGCGCAAAAGTAGGAAACGACTTGTCGTTGCCGAGTGTTGTGGCATCGATGCTCGGTGATGACGAGTCGTGGAAGGCGATGCTCGACTTCTGCGAGTGCACCATCTCGCAGAAGGAGGCGGCGGGGCGCGTGAGAGACGCACAATCCCGCCGCCGTCGAGCGGGGGCCAGGGAGGCGGATTTCGCCCAAACCCTGGCCCTCTAAGTGTTTCGGGTCCCCCCTCACATTTCGGTCTGGGGACCGGCGAGGGGGGCCTAAGAAGACGACGTGCAAGCTGCTCTGCACGCGTTTTACGCAAGAGCATCCGGGTGATGGAAGGCCGGCTATCCTCGACCCACGCTGGTTCTGACCCAGCGGGGTATTCCGTAGGATAGCTCACTCTAACCGGCGCCATCTAGGCGGGTTCCGGATAGCCTGCCGACCGAGAGGGCTGGTGGTCGTGGCGCCGACGACCGCCAGTCCGGCGTCCCGAGGGGGAGGGTGATGGGAGAGATGTGCTCCGCACTAAACGCTTCACTTTCCCCCCTTTGCCTCTTCATGAGTTCTGTGTCATGCGAGGTTTGGACGTTGGTTGTTGAGCGACAGGAGGTTTTAGTCAGTTCGACTCTGACATGCTCCGCCCTTTATCCCCAGTGGAGGGCGGAAGTCCGGCGATTGCCTCCTGACCAAAAAAAAAAAAAAGATGACTTCATAAACCGCATGCAAGCTAAAAGCATTTAATAATTTCATTCATTTGCTTTGCGATTCTAAATTATTTGGAGCCCCAATTAATTTATTTGACAATTAATCCTTTATAATGCATATTATACGTGAATCGAATGTTTTACAAGCTCGTGTGACGGTATGATTAATATTCAATTTATTTGATACCAAACGTAATCCGCAGTTTCATTTGCGTTACGTTTTTAATTAAAACACGATCAAATATGTTTTAGTTTCACGGGATAAAGAATTGCTTGTGTCACTCTCTGGTTTACATATACGAGTAGATGTAACATGTGTCGACAATTGAGTTTACATTGGTATGTAAAATACGGACGAACTGACGTATTATTGACAAATATAAGTATACCCGTCGTTGCCATTTGCCATGACTAACTATCCAATGTATTAAGGCAGATTATTTAATTATTTATTTATTATCTTCGACAGCGAAAGAGTTTACACAAGTTTTAAACTATTTTTGTGCGACATTTTATCCAAATCCGTTCAGCCGTTTTGCGTGATGGAGTAAGAAACATACATACACTTTTGTATTTTGTACATTTTTTTTCCCTTACCTATGCTGATAGCCTTGATAGGCTATTTCAGCTTCACCCTAAGGTGTAGGTGAACTGACGGGGCTCAAACCGGAAGTGTTGCTAACATTGGCCCTAGCAAGAGCAGTGCTTCGCAGAATCTACCACCGGATCGGAAACGCGACCCACTGAGAAGATCCGACGAGGAACTCAGTGGGCTGTGTCTATAGGTTAATTTACTGGCGTGGCCGATGCTTGAAGTACCTAAAAGCTCCGTTAGTGGATCGGGAACCTTTCTACATATTTAAAACATTAGTAGGTATACAGTATAGACAGTACAAGTGATAAGCATCAGATCAAAGCTTGTTGCAATAAATTATTAAGATTCCTTTTTATTACTTATTTATTTTTACGCATACATTTCAAACATTATTATTGTTTATAATATGAAGTTCACTCAGCTAAAACCAAAGATACAGGTATTTTAAACCCGGAATTAAGTGCCTACTATTACTTCCTTAACGTTCGCTTGCCGTAATATCTACTAAACGGAAAACAATATACATTAACAAATTACAAAATAATTTGACACCGGATATTTTCAACCGTAATGAATCTTTAAATTTAACTGACGTAACATTAACGAAGTCACTTTCTACAAATAAATTCGATGTAAAATCGTTACAGCAAAAAGATATTGCATGCGATATCCGAGCGCGTTCGGAATCTTCAACTGCGCCTCGTTAACATGCACAAAATGCTGATAAAACTGCAGTCCGCGCCTGCGGGAGCGAAAGCTACCGACGCCGGCCTTTCCGAAAGATAGCTTCATTAATCACTTACAACACATGGACGTTATAATTCATGGTAATTTAAATCTAACAGAGCTCTATTTCAAGTCACAAAAATTTTTGGAGCGAGATTGTTTTTAGTTCCATTGTGGTTTGAAATTCGATGACACGGAAATTAATCCAGAAAAAAAAAACAAACGTATAGATGTTTAAAGCTGCTAGAAATGTTGATGGAATACTTCTGAGGATTTCGCTTCTAGCGCCGGTGATAATGCACACGTTTTTTTCAAAGTTATGTTTCATCGAGTGCTTTTTGCGTTTTGATTTAACAATAACGTGTGTGATAACTTATTTCATTGTAAAGTTTTTGTCTTAAAATTTGAGACTTTTTTACTGGTGGTAGGACTTCTTGAGAGTCCGCGCGGGTAGGTACAACCACCCTGCATATTTCTGCCGTGAAGCAATAATGAGTTTCGGTATGAAGGGTGGGGCAGCCGTTGTAACTATACTGAGACCTTAGAACTTATATCTCAAGGTGGGTGACGCATTTACGTTGTAGATGTCTATGGGCTCCAGTAACCACTTAACACCGGGGTGGCTGTGAGCTCGTCCACCCGTATAAGCAATAAAAAAAACAACAATTTTTGGAGCTAGATTGTTTTTAGTTCCATTGTGATTTGAAATTTGATGACACGGAAATTAATCTACAAAAACGATAAAATACGTCTGAAGCTAATAAAAGCGTAATAAAAATGAACAAACGTATAGATGTTTTATGCTGCTACAAAATTTTGATGCAATACTTCTGAGGATTTCGCTTCTAGCGCGGGCGATTATGCACACATCTTTTTCTAAGTTATGCTTTATGAAGTGCTTTTTGCGTTTTGATTTAACAATAACGCGTGTGATCATTTATTTCATTGTAAAGTTTTTGTCTTAAAATTTGAGATTATTTATATGTAAGTATTAATTTATATTAAATTAGCAATTACCCGTGGCTTCAGCCGCGTCCTCAAGAAAAAGTGTCAGTGTAGTTTCCCGAGGCAATAACATAATAGGAAGTTAGCCTTTGTCACGTTTGATTCGACACCTTTATCTTTAAATTTCAAAACCATAAGTTTCATTATCATAAGACGATTTTCACCAGGAATATATAATATTAAAATGACTGTTCCATTCGAATACATGTTACGTCCATGGTATCTGTTCCCGGGTGGTTTCCGTTCATATTACAATATCTCCGATGAGAAATTGGATCTATATACCGCTTTTAATCTGGTTTATGTTTTAATGTAAGCGGCACGATTCCGTGACTCGGATATTTCGTTTAGCGATGCTGTTAATTCGAATAGATTAGTAGTAATGGAAAACTGTGCGATTTTAATGAACGCTGTACCTAAAACAACCGAGCTAACTTGCCCGTTGCGTTGTCTCTGTCAACAATTGCTCATTTATTTATATATATGCATATGTGGACGAGCTCACGGCCCAGCTGGTGTTAAGCGGTTACCGGAGCCCATAGACATCTACAACGTAAATACCGCCACCAACCTTGAGTTCTATGGTCTCAGTCTTTACAGTACAACGACTGGCCCGCCCTTCAAACCGAAACGCATTATTGCTTCACGGCAGAAACCGGCAGGGAGGTGACACCTACCCAGCGGACTCACAAGACGTCCTACCGCCAGTAAATATATGTTGTAATTACCACCAGTATTGTGATTACACTTACATATGCAGTCTCGTGTCTTTAAAACTTACACTGTGGAACTGGTATCGACTCTAGAGCGACTTTATTAATGATCTTTGGTATTCGAGGGCTAAGGTATTCTCCGGTGTGAGAGATGTTCTATAGTAACCACTTAACAGCAGACGGGCCGTGAGCTCGTTTTCCTATTTATGCAAGAAATAACTAAAAAGAAACAAAAGTACACACCGACATCGCAATTTATATGTATTTAATATAGATTTACCCCGATCGGGAATCAAACCTTATCTACGTCGTTCAGTGGTCTGGGTTACTAACCATAAGACCAACGAAGCAATCAAAATGTATGCAATGTTTAATATTAAAGCCGATCCGATATTATAAACTTAATTTTTTGTTTTCCATACAAGCACAGCGACCGATTTGCGTATATTGTAATCCTCATACTTGCTCTGCACTGTTGTTCACTAAAACTGGCTATTTTTTATCCTTCCTGCGCTAACGAGGCACATAAATTTATAACCAAACACCAATATAAACAAATTAATTTTTATAAGAAACATTGAGTTCGTATAGAGATATAAAAAAGTCGATAAAGTTACTTGTAATTATTGGTTATTTTAGGTTTAGGACAGATGCCCGTGCAATGCTGTGCTGTTTATTTAGTATATATTAGTCACATAGTGCCTTTAGGTTTAGGGCAATTTTTTTCCTACCTACTCGCTGGTAGACTAAGGAGCTCATGGGCTCAACCTAGGCTAATTGGCTAACACTAGCCCTAGCGAAAGCAGCGCTTCGCAGTATCAACCAATGGATCGGAATCGCGACCTATTGAAAGGATCCGGCGAGAAACTCAGTGAGTTTTTTCTATGATAACAATTTGTAAGGCGCGTGCGAACCCGCACGGAACCTTCCGTCATCTTACCAATTTACGGCATGAAGCAACTTAACGCGGGCTCTTACGCCCCATCTAGTGAATTATAAAAAACCCATATCACTGTCAGTAAGAAACGTCATCATGAGTCGCACCGATTGGGACAACCCTGATTAAATCTGTCGAGAATTAATCCTAATTTTATGTTTGAAGAGTGTGATAGGATGACTTAATGGTATCGATATTTCGACGTAATGTCTACAGATTCTAGTAATCGCTTAACACTTACCACTACCAGTGAACTGGTCTTCCAAAAAACTCCAACTATATCTTTAATGTTCATACAAAGCACAACAACCCATTCATTACAGAAGACTATACGGAGCTATTACTCGAAGATCGATGGCTTCACATAACTGATAGTCGTGTCAATCCACCGACCTCGCTAGAATTGAGAACTGTTCCAGCAAAACTCGACCGTACGCTTCAAGTATTAGAGTTGTATTCGAAAATGAAGTGTTTAGAAAGCGTTTAACAGAATTTTGCATTAGTCAATCAAGTTGAATTATCTGATAAGAGTAATTTGTACTGTAATTTCGGTCCGATGCGTGAATGCTGACCTCTGGCCTAAGGGATATTTGACAGTGAGTTATTTAAATAATAGGCGGAGTTCATATATCGGAATAAACGTAATGGGTACTATCTACAATCTATATATATAAAAATGAATTGCTGTTCGTTAGTCCCGCTAAAGCTCGAGAACGGCTGGACCGATTTGGCTTGTTTTAGTCTTGAATTATTTGTGGAAATCCAGAGAAGGTTTAAAAGGTAGATAAATATGAAAATCCTCACAATTAAATAAAAATAACAGTTTTGTTTTTCCTTGGATGTGTCCCCCGTCGGACGGTTTCCCTTGTTTTAAGTTTATTTTATACAAAAGTTTAGGGTCTTTTATTTCTCGATTGAGGCATTACGAAGTCTGCCGGGTCAGCTAGTTAGTCAGCTAGTTATAGATATGTTTTGAATTTGGCCAGGAACTTGAAATAAAATTCGTGTATAATTAAAACCAAACTTTACGGTTTAATCTCGCATTTATTATCGTCATTTTATTATTTCCGACGTTTAGAACCAGTAAAAGACTAATGATAATTATGTCTACGACTCGTAAAAAAAGTAAAAAATACTGTCCTGAAGGAAAGAGAATTGTGTAGATGATCGGACGTGTTTACGGTCCACGTGTGCGACTAACCAAAGTGCATTGCACTAGCGTTAAGACTTTGCGACGCGAATAGGACGTAAGCTAAACAGTGTTTCGTTACGTCAGGTTTACGCTAGTGGATTAGTCTTCAGTAAGCTCTCCAAGTGTGAAATTGCTAAAAGAGCTTACAGACAGCTTTTTACTGGTGGTAGGACCTCTTGTGAGTCCGCACGGATAGGTACCACCACCCCGCCTATTTCTGCCGTGAAGCAGTAATGCGTTTCGGTTTGAAGGGTGGGGTAGCCGTTGTAACTATACTGAACCCTTAGAACTTATATCTCCAGGTAGGTGGCGCATTTATGTTGTAGATATCTATAGGCTCCAGTAACCACTTAACACCAGGTGGGCTGTAAGCTCTTCTGTCCATCTAAGCAATAAAAAAAAAGACATTAATCACAACGGGAATGCCGCTGCCTTTGAGACACGGTATCGAATCCTTGTTCGCCAGAAAGGATGTCCGATACAACCAGTATGGTAATATTCATTTTTTATTTCAAACATTATTGAATAAGAAATAATCTCAAATCGTAATTAAGAACATACTACAGCGACGGCATCTTGATTTCCTTAATTCGGTCAAGTACGTATTTTAAATTGACAGACAAACAAAATATAACAAAGGCTGTAATTATAATTGACACCTGATCATTGCTCCGGTGTTTGTTTTACGGTCCTTACCGATTACTAAAGACCAGAGGATGTGACACATTTGATACCGGAACCCATTACGGATTCGCGGCGTAGGATAATGATATCTACCCATGTGGGCTTACAAAATGCCCTTCTATCAGTAAATAACACCCGATCCCATCATTAAGTACACCGCAGTGATATATGCATATGTATATACGATTTTTGTCCTCCTGGTGGACTCACCATTATGCTTTTATGTTGAATATTTTGAATTTGTTTTTTGAGAGATAGATCAAGTTTAAATACAAAAATTTTCACTAATTAGGGAATAATTTTGATAAAGACAGTTTTTTTTTTCATTCTAGGGTTACTAATGGCCCGGAGGCCTTTCGAGCTTTATCAGGACAGATGGGCGAGCAAGGGCTTAGCCGGGAAGATGGGATTTGCTAACAGTTACCTGAGCGCCTGCAAAGAAGACCTAACAACTCAAGAGCAGCTGTTTCTAGGACGACTCTACTACCAGATCGCGACCCGTTGAGAAGATCCCGCGAGAAACTCAGTGGGCAGTCCATGGGTTAATTTACACGTAGAGCCCTTCGTCGCAAGCGACGGGTTCGATGACCGGCGCGCCATTATCAAGGGTAGAACATACCGGTCTACATAAGGGTGTGTGAAAGCCAGTGATTTTAGTAATAGTTTAGACTTTTATAGCCAAACATGCTATTCATGGGCAACGCGAATTTCGAATTCCGTCTCCGCTTTTTGAGCACTAGGAGGTATTGTCTCCACAACCCCACGACTAAAACCACCCGTCCACCTGTGACTAAGCCATAATTTAAATAACAATTTCTACAAATGTATTTCATACCTGGTGCTCTCTCAATTTCCTGAGTAGCTCGTGATGGGAGGCTGAGCGGGCTGCAGCAAGCGAGGGTGGTGGAAGGCGGCCTTCCATGCTGTGCAACCATCTACGAAGGCAACGTAGCTCGTGGGCGGTGTCTGCAGAAAAAGTTGTATTCAGCTCAGCGCTTTTAGGGCGACTATGTTTAAAAGTAGCACCTATAAGACTGTGATTACAAGCTCAATTATTGTTTTTCTTAGTTTTGTTCGTCTGCATGATTTCATATACATACATATAGCGGGTAGAGAACTTACACATTTTATTAATTCTTGTTGCAGTGCCATCTACTGACAACAACACAACATTTATACAGAGTAACATAAGTGACACGTAGTGGTTTACGTAGTTTTAGATAGATGGCGCTATCAGCAAATTAACTTCAAATTTTAAATGGCGCTAGTCTTCTACATCTTGATTTTTTAAACTTTGGTTAAGAACTCTTAATAACTTTAGCATCTTAAATTTTTTGTAGTTCTGTAGTAGTTTAGTATTCACTTATTTAATTAGATAGACCTACATATATCGCTACGTTAGCAGCGCGGTTTCACCAGCTAAAATTAGCTAAAATTTTAAAACATTGAAATACACATTTTTCAATGATAAAAAATAACCTACGTGCTCCCATATCACCGGCTTTCTTTTTGCAATAAATGATGTCGGTCCGTTGATCCTTTGCTGCGTGAAAAAAAAAACAAAGAAACAAACACATTTGTATTTTTATTTATTGTTAAGATGGTTGCACGAGCTGTCGGCCCATCTGGTGTTAAGTGGTGACCGGTGCCCATAGCCATTAACAAAGTACATGCCGTCACTCATCTCGAGACACGAGTTCCAAGTCAAAGGTTTTGAAGCCGAAATGCATTACTTCTCAAGGGCAGAAATTGGCAGGGTAGTAGTACCTACTCGTGAAGACTCCTAAGCCGCGTTACCACTAATAGGCCCCCTTTGTATTTAATTAATAGCGACCCGCCCTCGCTTCACTTCGGAAACATTAAATTTTATTATTGATAGGCGAAGCCCGCCACGTTGCGCGCGGTACGACAATAAATGCGGGTGACGCCGCGAGGCGAAGCTAGTCTAAAAAAAGTAGCCTAAGTTACTCCTTATATCATCAGCTACCTATTAGTGACAGGTCTCATCAAAATCGGTCGAGCCGTTCCAGAGATTAGCCGGAACAAACAGACAGACAGACAGACAGACAGATATTTAAAAATAGTAAAAAATGTTATTTTGGTGTATGTACCGTATATATATTCATATGCATGTAGTAAAAATCGCTTATTTCAATACTACAAACAGACACTCTAATTTTATTTATATGTATAGATTACAATAAAAACTAAGACTACGCTTGATTACACCTACCAACTGTGTCAGGATTCTCGCCGTCAAGATGCGGTTGTTCCGGACTGAGCAGCAGACGAAGGGCTTCCCACTTGATCCTCAAGTGCTCAATACGCCAGGTCACCTGAACAAAACACGTGTTGTGAAGGAACCAGTATAAGACTTCATCTCCACTACTTGAAACCACTGCGTTAATCAACAGTGTGTTTCTGGATTTATTTATTACTAGCTTTTGCCCGCGACTTCGTCCGCGTGGAATAGTTCACAAGTAATGCTTTATTTTAGAACAAATTTGATTAGCATATAAAACGCAGCGCACGCAGCGGATGCTCTCAAAAGGGAAAAAAACGATTTTGAAGTATTCTTTATTGGTACTCCGCTTGTATTGGTCTTAGCGTGATGTTATATGGCCTGTAGCCTTCCACGACAAATGGGCTATCTAACACTGAAAGAATTTTTCACATCGGACCAGTAGTTCTTGAGATTAGTGCGTTCAAACAAACAAACTCTTCAGCTCGATAATAATTAAGTACAGATACCGTATTATCCGGCTTTGGAATCAAGTCCCTTTAAGGCAATTTATTATGCCAAAGAACTATTAACGGGGTCCGAAAAACAATATAATGGGTCATAAGAAGAACCATCATTATCTCCGAAGGTAATAAAGTTAAAAAGTTTTTCATTTGTTTCTTTATTAACCAAATATTCCTCTCTATCGTTCCATTAATTCCGATAAAATTCTGACAGATGTTAAACAAGCGGAGAAGAGAGTTATTGGCTTTTAAGAACTTCGAGCCTGTTTTTTTGGAGCCAAGAGGACTGAACTGTATATAGTTAAGAGCCGAAACGGACCAGCTCAATTACATATAAAAATATTTTATATAGGAAGTACATAATATTGGCAAGTCTCGTGATGCTGAAACAATTAGACGTTGCTGAAAATTAAATTGAAACATTCCATAACATCCATGCGTAGTTAGACACGTACACATTTGCGAGCAAATTCAGTCAATATTGAGCTTTAAGATTGTTAAGCAGTAAGCATTATTCAGATTAACACTAATTTCAATTACCTCTCCGTTGGCTTCAGGTATCCTCTCCAGTATAGCATTCGCTTGTTCAACGAACTTCGCACGCCGCGGCTCGACCGCCACCAATTCTGCCATACGATTCTGTATAAAGTCACGTTTAATCGGTATCAAAATTCAAAACACGATACAAATCAAGCACCAAATATATGACAAAATCCGCGAAGCGTTTGAAAAGGCGGAAGTAATAAAATCATAACAATAAAGGTGAGATTCAATCGTAAAAATAATTTTGACTTTACTACTCGCGAAAATAGAAATAATCCAAGTACATACAGTATTTAATTTTCGTCTATTTTCGTAAAACCAAAATGCATTCTATTTTTATTTTGAGATAAATTATTTTCACTCTTATACTCGTATTACAGGTACCAAACAATGTATTTAATCAATCAGTATTTAAATCCAAAAATACAAAGAAAACTTGACACTATTATTTATTATCATCTTATGATTTTACATAAACGTTTAGTTACAAGTATATTTATTGGACGGGTTCTTTCTGAGATTCTTAATTATATTCAATTCCCGATACATACTTCATCGCTATTGCAAGAACCCAAGGCAAATAAAGACCGAAGACTGCAGGTACGTTGATATGATCCGAAAAAATCGTCTACCCTCTTTTCAGTTCGTCAGTAAAACTGATAAGAGTGGCAATCACCTTCCAATTAAAGATTTTGTGATATCTTCAATCCTCGATAGTATACCGAGAATGTATTTCTAGTAATATTAGTGTAGTAGGATTTCTTGGGCTCTATGGCATGTCTTCCTTAAAACGGGATTTTCAAGATTTGAAGATTCCTCAGAGGTAGGCGGCGGCATAGTTGTGCCTCTAGAATTATGATGTCTATAACCGACAGTGGGACATATGGGAATGATGAAATCAAAAAAATCGTCATCATCTCCAAGGCATCAGAAGTCAATATTAAGAATTTGGCAAACCGTAACCACTAGCCAGCCACCCGATATTAAGTACTTTTAATTAGATTCCAGCATTCAATTAATTTTTTCTTTGAAATTAAAAAGTGCAGGCAGGAAATACGAGCATACACATGCAACTTGCACATATTCTTTTTTCCTTACTCTTAGTCTTTCATAACATAAGAGGCTATTCAAACTACGTGCGGACGGTTACGTGAACTCACGGGGCTCAACGTGAGTGAAACACAATCATATACCAACTACATTCACATATTAGTCAAGAAAAATAAGCGCTTTTGTCACCCAGCTCTGTTTAAAATCAGTTCTGGTTTCCCCGCTATCCAATTGAATATGCAATTTCGAAAAAGGCACATCTCTGAAGATGTAAAATTTTCAGGAAATGAAAAGAACTGTTTATTTTCTAAAGCAGTGTAAAATTTAAAATATTAACTTTTGAGATATATTTCAGTGTTAATTAGCAATTGAAAATTACTGGAATTATTATAAAATTACATGTATATGAAAAAACGTATTTGATAAAATATGCGACATGTGCCCTTTTTGAAATTGCATATTCAATTAAAATTTAACATACCGCTCTAAGCTTCCAGTTGGACAAATTCTCGGGACTAGAATATATTTCTTCCTGCACGTGTGTCAGCCACTGGCAGAGCTCGTCGAATTCTGATACGAGCTGGTTCAGCGACCACTGTCTGTTGAACCCCGATGTTGGGTTCAGTAGACACGGACCAGACAGCAAAGCTGACGGATTATGTGATAGTAATTCGCCGTTTGCTTCCTGTGAAGTAAAACGTTCGTGCAAAATATGTCCGCGACACATTAAATCTATACTAATATATATAAATCTACAGTGGTTTTTACGGATGTTCCGTTATAACTACTGAACCATGCATCCGATTGATTTGAAGCTTGGTATCCATGTAGAAAATACGTTTACTTAATGGATAGGCTAATATTTATATGAGTGTTGGACTCCCTAGACCAGTTGCGGGGGTGTTAATGATGAGAATCTTTGTGGGGGTGAGAAATAATAATGTTAATTTATAATGCCCAGCGAAGCGGACGGGTACAGCTAGTATGCTTACATTTCTATGTCTCTAAAGTCCTATAGTTCGAATTAGGTAACCAGGGTGTAGTTATTAAAAAACCTTATCCAAATCCGTGATACCATGTCGAAACTATGAACATGAACGTCAAACTAAAGATGTTGAAAGGAATAGAAAATTTAACTACAGACCATTCTTTCTTAAAAGAGTACAAATTGTCAATTCTATAATATAGCGGGAGACGTTGCCTTGAAGCTATTGTGAAGACTCTTGATATTTATCATTTAACAAATATTTATTTTCCATTTCTTGATAATTCCCGCCTCGTCGTCAGTGAAACTAATCTTCAATAATTTATTTCCAGTGACATTTTATGAACTAGTCTTGGCTAGTTTAGCTTAGCCAGTTTAGTGAAGGTATTCAATTTATGTTTTTTTTCGGAATTAAGGATTACTGGCAGCCCTATGTTCTTTCTAGTTTCACTAGGACAGGCTGGCGAGCGCGGATCAATTAGGAGGGGTGGGATTTGCTAGCAGCTGCTCCAACGCCCCCAGGGCAGACACAACAGCTCAAGAGCAGCTGCTTCGATAATGCATCTACCACCGGATCGGAATCGCGTGATCAGCGGACTAACCAATCCCATAGACATCAACACCGGTGAGAAATTGGGTTATTACCTTGCAACTGTCGATGATCTGGTTATCCATGATGTAGTCGTAGTGTCGTTGCAGTAGCGGCCATAGATCGTCGCCGGCGCTGCCGCCACTCGCTGTCGAGCCCCAACTCCGGCGCCAAGCTTCTCTACACGGCTCCTTCCTGCAATCATTACAACACGTTTCACTTTAGAATATAGTTCTTTCAATATGACTATTTCTTCTTCATTTTCATTTGTTTTGATTTTTGTTTTACAGGCAGTGCCTATTGTGGAAAGTTTTTAGCAAACTGTTAATGTTTTCAAGGCTAATAAATAAATTATTATTATTATTAATGGTGGTAGGACCTCTTGTGAGTCCGCGCGGGTAGGTACCACCACGCCTATTTCTGCCGTGAAGCAGTGATGCGTTTCGGTTTGAAGGGTCGGGCAGCCGTTGTAACTAAGCTCGAGACCTTAGAACTTATATCTCATGGTGGGTGGCGCATTTACGTTGTAGTTGTCTATGGGCTCCAGTAACCACTTAACATCAGGTGGGCTGTGAGCTCGTCCGCTCATCTAAGCAATAAAAAAAATGTTTAAACTTGTGTAGTTATTAATTAGAAGGTACAACCAGGTAGGCAGCAGCGTCTTGGCCCCTGGCATTACTAAAGTCCATGAGCGACAGTAACCACTCACCATCAGGTGGGCCGTATGCTCGTTTGCCTACAAGGGCATAAAAAAGCCATTCTACGCCTTTTTGGACTCCCTTCGTCATTCGTAGCAACTGAAACTCCCTAATCCTCAACGCCCTAGTTTTAAATCTTATGTGCTGATTGGTAGCTCACGTTCCCACCGGTGGATAGCACTACTATTCATGTCTATGCCGCGAAGTAATCACGCATTTTGTTGAGCAAAGGACATTAAAGCCCAAAACTGATGTTTTGTTCCATCTATCCATTCCATTCCATCCGAACCAACATTGTGATTTAAAAATCCATAAATTTTCCATGATCTTAAAATTTGATTGAATGAAGAAATTTTAACTCTATAAATAAAGTTTTTTTTTTATTGTTTAGATGTGTGTACAAGCTCACAGCCCACCTGGTATTAAGTGGTTACTAGAGCCCATAGACATCTACCACGTAATTGCGCCACCCACCTTGAGATATAAGTTCTAAGGTCTCAGTATAGTTACAACGGCTGCCCCACCCTTCAAACCGAAACGCATTACTGCTTCACGGCAGAAATAGGCAGGGTGGTGGTACTTACACGCGCGGACTCACAAGAGGTCTTACCACCAGTAGTATAAGTAGTACAAACATTGTATGTAACATAAGTACCTCTTCTTAGTGAGGCTATGGTAAGGCCGCTCGAGTTGTTCGCAGGGCCCTCCGGGCGGCGCGGGCGCGCTCCTCAGTGACGACAGAGAGAAACTGCTTTTCATAGCGGTATGTTCAAAACCTGAAACATGACCAATACCAAAAACATTATCAATAATATTGTAACTAATATTGTGAAGCAGAGGCGGGAAATATCGCGACCTCTAGTTAAGCTTATCGACCCCTAAGTCAGAATTTCAGTGGGTGGATCCAAGGCTTTAGGCTCGGTAGTACCTGTAGGTCGGTGAAGTAAAAGATCACTGGCACAGTAAAGACAGTTTAGCATCGACTCGCTTCCAAGAAACAAAATATAGCGACACTCCGCAGTAACTGGTGGTAGGACCTCTTGTGAGTCCGCGCGGGTAGGTACCACCGCCCTGCCTATTTCTGCCGTGCAGCAGTAATGCGTTTCGATTTGAAGGGTGGGGTAGCCGTTGTAACTATACTTGAGACCTTAGAACTTATATCTCAAGGTGGGTAGCGCGTTTGCGTTGTAGATGTCTATGGGCTCCAGTAACCACTTAACACCAGGTGGGCTGTGAGCTCGTCCAACCATCTAAGCAATAAAAAAAAGGATGTGGGAATTATCGCGACTTCTACATAAGCAACTTATCGACCCCTAAGTCAGAATTTCAGTGGACGTATCGCTTATCTTTCCCAGGCCTAGGCTCCAGGCTTTAGGCTCGGTAGTACCGGTAGATCGGTGAAGTAAGTGATCACTGTCACAGCAAAGACATTTTGTCATCGATACGCTTCCAAAAAACAAAATATAGAGCGCTACACTCTGCAGTAGCTATTTCCCTTGAACACACCGGTGCCCCTAAAAGCATCGATACTGATATTCCTCTGAGCAAACAGGGCCAACTCCATCAAGAGAGATCTATGTCAGGTTTTCTTTTCTTTTTTTTCTTTCTTTTTTTTTATTGCTTATATGGGTGGACGAGCTCACAGCCTACCTGGTGTTAAGTGGTTACTGGAGCCCATAGACATTTACAACGTAAATGCGCCACCCACCTTGAGATATAAGTTCTTAGGTCTCAGTATTGTTATAGTTTATAAAAAATATTATACTTTACTTAAAAATTGCTGAATACTTACTTGCAGACATTTTGTTGGTTTCCGGGAACTGCTAATCAAATCAATTTATTAATTAAATCAACATTAGCGCCCCCAGATTTTGTACATCTCATCTGTTTGTACTTCGATCTTATTCCTTTTATCGTAAACTCTAAAATGCTTTTTTTTAAATAGTGCTAATGCGACTAGATTTGTTTTATATTATAAGTACATATAAATAGGCTGCAATCATGTAATCTTGTGCCAAGACTCATGAATATATAGCTTGCATGTCGTTTTGGTTGTTTGGTCGGTGGTCACATTTTCTTGCCCGCGTCTCTTGGTACTCTTGTGCTGGGTGATCGCAGGACAAGCCTAGAAAAAAGAAAAGGTAGTTTAGCTTGAGTCGAATCTTATACCTTTAAACGAGCAATTCTTGTATATATATAATCAGAATCTCGGAAGCGGCTCCAACGATTTTCATAAAATTTAGTATACAGGGGATTTCGGGTGCGATAAATCGATCTAGCTACGATTTATTTTCAGAAAATGTTGTTTTATTCGTGTTTTCAATAATCAACTTTATCGATAATCAACTTTATGACTCTTCCCGACATCTATTGGCGCATATTAATACAATTTTTCTTAATTGTGAGCAACTAACTTATTTAAAGACAACAAGATGGCGCCATCAAAAAAAAAAATTCGAACAAAGCTCGGTCATCATCTGGTGACTTATTATGCACAATATCGGAGCGAATCAACAGATACTCTTTTGATGGAAGATCTACATGTAACCTCACATCGATTATCTTAAATATGTGACATGAAATTATGAGCTAACTACACTAAGCAATTTGGGTCTCACGATGCCTAACGAGCTCGGGGCGCCTTGTTGCGCTTTTAATATACAATCTCCGATTAATATCCATTTACATAATCCGTATGAGATGGAAAGTTCACATGGATAATATCCGTATACATTCCCTGGCGGATTTAGTACAAAATTATCCAATTAAAGTTGCATCACATATTTGCGTGAATCGTAGATTTACCTAAAATATCTTGCTTAACGTAAAAGCGTTTATTTTTCTATTTTTTATTCTACCTAGAATCACTCAAATCTCTACTTTTTTAAACAGGATATAAAAAAATATTGCAATGTTAAGCCAGTTAACAGAATTTACCTGTACAAGAAAATTGTCACAAGAAAAGGCAGTTCTGTTCACATACAATTTAGATATACCTAGAAAACAATATGTACGTTACATGTGTGAGTAATTTTTCAAAACAAGAAATATAAGACGCTTTCCCTAAAACAAAAATAAATTGTTTTCGCGGGCGCTTTGTCGTCAGCCCGAGAAAGCCGCAATTTGTACAGTTTCACACCAATTTACAGATTTACACGACAAATCGTGTTGTAGAGACAGTGAAGGGCCATTATGCGATGTGCGGTATGATTCCAATAGGGCATTTACGGTAAATTACATACGTTTAAAACGAAATGAAAACGACTTCAGGGCTGCCAATTTCGTATTCATCAATTTCAATCTTTCTGAGAGAGATTAGTTTACTCATTGCTTAACGGCCGTCTGGTGTAGTGGTGGTAAGTGACATGGTCACTACATAAGGGGGTCGCGGGTTCGAATCCCGCCAAGGGAAGATATTTGTATGATAAATATAAATGTCTTTTCCAGGGTTATGGATGTATATTAAATATATGTATGTGTATAATAAAAATCGTACATTTATTTCCGTTATCTGGTACCTGTAACACAAGTTCTTTACGAACTTATTACGGGACCAGTTAACGTGGCGTGATTGTTAGTAAATATTTATTTATTTATTAAAAAAAAAAAATCGTTGCTAATATTGACAAAATATATCAGATTTAAGAGGACTTGTTAGGATATCCTACAAGAATCTAAATTTAGATCTCTTTTCAAAGAAACGACCCTACAAGTTTTGCTTTGATTTGGTACACGTTCCCAGCTCCTCATTAAAGAGTTTTCTCTTCTAATGGGTTAAACGATTATACGTCATTATACAAAGGAGCTCATACCCATACGTTATTTATAAAACGGTTATTGGATCCAACTATGTGTTACTGCGGCATTTTCGGCACAGGGTTGATAGACATTGGCATAATGGTGGCACCCGGTGTGGGATTTCATTGTGCTTTAACACTAGTACTTTAAACAAGAAGTCGTCGCGCCTCAAAGGCTGTACCAGCCTACCTATATCGAGCGATGCAACTATATCGGCATTCAAGTCTCGCAGACACGTTCAGGATTTACTTCCACCATGTGTGAATAACATCAAGTAATATAAGTCAAAGATGCATTTTTTAATACTGGTTGGTTCTTTTTTAATGAGAGTAGACATAAAACCTCTCGCATGGCCACTTATAAAAAAGAAACATAAGAAGCAAAAGTCAAAAATAAAAAAGAAGACTATCGCCGACCGCACCGCACGCGCTGTACACGCACACGCCGCTTATTTTTTCACATAAATATTTTCATGGACTCATATTGATCTCTATTAAACGAACTCTTACTGACGACCATATTCGTCGTTGCGCGAGTGATATAAAAGTTTTATAGACAATAATTTAGAAGAGGGCCGTGTCAAGTCACCGCCATTACGCGTCGTCCAGCAGTGACGTCGAATTCTGCAGCCTGGAAGAAGTTAGCGACGGGTTGGCAGGTACGTCTACTTCTCATAGCCTAACCTCGGCCTTCCCCTCTTTTCTACATCTTTAGCGATACTCGCCCCCGCAAAACTTCCCTCAAAAATATTGAACCAGCGCACCGCCGTGGTGGAAAATTTGTAGAGTTTTTCCCACTATTATTGGTCCTTCGTCCCCGGATTACATTTTAATCATCGCTGATCACCGCTTATTAAAAGCACTCGTGTCAAAATATGAAGACAAAAGGAACCTAGCAGGTACTTATCTGAATCAAATATTTTCTTTAAAACCGATTTCTTCAGTCACTGCTGAAAATTTAGAAAATCTTGTCGATCAATTTTCAAACTCATATCTCGCTCTTAATAATTTACAAATACCTAACTTGTGTGACTTCGTCATGTCCTACACTTTATTACACCGCTTAGATACAGAAACCGCACGTCTTTTTGAGATGAATAATTGTGATAAAGACATACCTACTTATCAGGATTTAATTTCATTTGTTCGTGATCGTATAAAAGTTTTAAATCGGACAGGTAATAACAACCTGAACAGCGCAAGTACTACATCGAAGCCTATGCACAACAATGCAAATAAAAATAGCTCATCATTCATTCATCGATCATTTGTCGTAAACAACACTGCATGTCAGTTGTGCAATGACTCTAATCATAACCACCTATATTCTTGCCCGAAATTTAAATCGCTTACCCCGCGTGAACGTTATGATTATATTAAAAAGATACGTGCTTGTATCAACTGTCTAAGTTTACAACATAACACAAATACTTGTAAATCTGAGAATAGATGCGCTAATTGTAAAAAGCTACATCATACGACTCTTTGCTTCGCTGAGAAAGCATCAGCTGTTGCATTGCCGCCGGTACAGCCGCCTCAGTACTTACACCGCCGCACTCATAACAATACGCATAGTCCAGTAGTCATTGGTCAGAAATCTACCGCGTCTTCAAGTTCGATTTCTAACAAGCCTGTTGATAATAACGCTCCATTTTGTAGTATGAGTGCTAACTCAAATAACACGCGAAAAACTAACAATGTTTTACTTGGCACCGTTCTTGCTGATGTGAAAAGAAGTGACGGAACTCTTGTTCAGATTAGAATTTTGATTGATAATGGATCGCAAAATCATTTTGTTACCCGCAAAGCTTGTAAACATTTAGGCCTTCGTATCTTCCACGACAATTCCGAACGATCCGTAAATGGAATAGGAACTAGCTCTCAAACTATAATCGGAACTACCGATGTAACGTTACTGTCTAGGTACGATGCAAACTTTTGTTTACGCATAAACCCACTCGTTCTTAAAAATATTTCGAGTAACTTGCCGAGTTGTGAATTTGACATTTCGTCTCTTAATTACATATGTAATAATAACATACAGCTCGCGGACCCGCACTTTAATAAACCCGCTGAAATAGACATTCTGCTTGGCGCCGAAGTATTCATGCAGATCCTAAGACCTACAAAGTTTCTTGGTCCGCCTGGAAAACCTGATTTATTGGAAACCGCATTCGGATACATACTCTTAGGGTCGATCGCTTCGCTCCCTTGTCACAATAATACCGTGCCTTGTGATAACGATCATGCCTTTTTATCGTCGAGTAACGACTCGATCGAAACTTTAGTCTCAAAGTTCTGGGAGTTGGAGTCAGTTCCGACTAAAACACACATGTCTAAAGCCGAACAGGAATGTGAGGATTTTTATGATTTAAATACATACCGTGATAACACAATTAGACGTTACGTCACCGCTTTGCCTTTCTTGAGGTCGCCTACCGCTCTGGGCGATTCTCTTACAACCGCACGTCGCTGTCTGTCGTCACTCGAACGCAGATTTCAGACAAATACCGCTTTAAAAACTGAATACGATGCCGCGATGAGAGACTATCTCGAACGGAACATCATTTCACCCGCACCCGCTCTTACTGATACGAATTATTACGTCATCCCTCACCACGGTATAAGCCGAGAAGACAAACCGCTCCGCATTGTACTGAACGCAACTGCACGATGCATAGATACAAACGTTTCATTGAACGATTGTTTACATTCCGGTCCTAATTTGCAAGCAGACTTAACCGCGATTATTTTAAAATTCAGACTGTTTCCGATTGCTTTAACCGCCGACATCAAACAAATGTTTTTGGCTATAGGCATTCGTGAGGAAGACCGCCGCTTTTTGAATATACTATACAAATTTGACGAAGATGATACCGCGAAAATGTATCATTTTAATCGCGTTTGTTTTGGTCTACGGTGCTCGCCGTACCTTGCTATGAAGACAGTTAAGCGTCTCGCCCGCGATGAAACTGATTTCCCGATCGCTTCAGAAATCGCTAGTGATCATCTTTATATGGATGATCTAGGAGTTTCGGTAGATACGCCCGAGAATGGAATTCAGTTGGCTCATGATTTAATCGAACTATTCAAACGTGGTGGTTTCGACTTAGTTAAATTCGTTAGCAATTCACCCGAGGTGTTAAAATCGATTCCACAAGCCAACCGCTTATCTTCAAAAATTGAATTCGACAAGCAGGATAATATGAAGCTCCTAGGTCTAATTTGGTCACCGGTTGAGGATGAATTTTCAATCGCTATTAAATTCAACCCCCAAGCAAAATGTACTAAGCGCCTTATGCTTTCCACAATCGCTAAACTGTGGGACATAAACGGATTTTGTGCCCCTGTCATTTTACACGCTAAATTGTTAATAAAAGCTTTCTGGGTAGCTCAGATTGATTGGGATGCAGAGCCTCCAAGCGACATCTGTGCTGCGTGGAAGCGCTTTCTTAATGAACTTCCCGCTCTGCAAGACTTTAAAATACCTCGCTTCGTAGGCATCGTGCCCGAGTCCCGTGTCATACTACTGGGATTTGCGGACGCTTCTGAAAAAGCGATGGGTGCTTCTGTGTATATTTGTGTACAACCGGCTTCCGGACCAAATGAAGTCAATTTAATTGGTGCCAAGAGCAAGGTCGCCCCGCTCAAGGTTGTTACCTTAGCCCGCTTAGAGCTTTGTGCTGTAGTATTATTATCGAAGCTGTTTCGATTTGTTATCGACACTGTTTCTCCCCGCTGTCATGTAGACGAAATTTTCGCATTTACTGATTCGACAGTGGCCCTCCATTGAGTACACTCGTCTCCGCATCGCTTCGATACTTTCGTTGCGAACCGCATCGCACAAATACAGAACAACCTTGACCCCAAGTACTTCTACCATTGTGAAGGTACACAGAATCCTAGCGACTGCTTGAGTCGTGGTCTCACACCCGCTCAATTATTGAATCACCCGCTGTGGCTTCATGGCCCCACATGGGCTCGTGATGACGTCTATATATGGCCCATCAACCGCTTCACGTTTGTTCCCGCACAAGATGAAAAGCCGTCAAACCCTTTTTTTTGGAGTGGCGTTGACTACGCTGGACCGCAGGAAATTTTGCTCACCGTCGTTACCCAGGTCGAAATGATTTTAAATAGTCGTCCGTTAATTGTACAATTAAATTCTCATCCCGGAGAACCGGAACCTTTAACAGCTTCGCATTTTTTAACTCTCGGACCGCTAGACTCCTTTCATTCTGATCCGCGTTTAGATTCGGTAGATTTAGTTCGCAATAAACGACTTGTCGATGACATTGTTCAGAGATTCTGGAATCGCTGGAGGCGTGAGTACCTAAACACGCTTCAAGCGCGCGCTAAATGGAACACTAAATCTAATCCGGTGACTAAAGGTACTGTTGTCCTTCTTAAAACAGAAAACTCACCGCCTTTACAATGGCCAATGGGCATAATTGAAGAAATAATGCCTGCCTCGGACGGGGTCGTTAGAGTAGTCAGAGTGCGCACACAAAACGGCACCTATCTTCGACCTGTAGTAAAACTTTGTGTTTTACCTTCGCAATAACCTATTTTCTCATTTTTATTTTTAATTTATTTTTATCTCATTCTTTTTACTTAATACTTCATATCCTGTACTCATTAAGTACCATTTATACTTATTATTTGTACTTATGATGTACCACCGCACTAGACTGATTCCGCCCGCTCTCTAGTTCACCCATAATCGCTACATTTATGTACTTCTCTCTCATTGTTCAGGAGCTACATCTCCTAAAGGCCGGGGGGATGGTTCTTTTTTAATGAGAGTAGACATAAAACCTCTCGCATGGCCACTTATAAAAAAGAAACATAAGAAGCAAAAGTCAAAAATAAAAAAGAAGACTATCGCCGACCGCACCGCACGCGCTGTACACGCACACGCCGCTTATTTTTTCACATAAATATTTTCATGGACTCATATTGATCTCTATTAAACGAACTCTTACTGACGACCATATTCGTCGTTGCGCGAGTGATATAAAAGTTTTATAGACAATAATTTAGAAGAGGGCCGTGTCAAGTCACCGCCATTACGCGTCGTCCAGCAGTGACGTCGAATTCTGCAGCCTGGAAGAAGTTAGCGACGGGTTGGCAGGTACGTCTACTTCTCATAGCCTAACCTCGGCCTTCCCCTCTTTTCTACATCTTTAGCGATACTCGCCCCCGCAAAACTTCCCTCAAAAATATTGAACCAGCGCACCGCGGTGGTGGAAAATTTGTAGAGTTTTTCCCACTACTGGTAGTATGTAGGACTTGTCCGCACTGGATGGCGATCCGTCTATCCTAATACTGATACATAACAGTTTTACATTTCAATTAAAACTTTGACCTCACTTACTTGACATATGAGGCTGCATCATTCACGTTGTGATGTCTATGGGATCTGGTATCCACATAACACTAGACTAGTTCAGGGGAGGGGCGCCCATTATTTCAGTAAAATTAAATATAAAGTCGTTTTTATTGAAAGCAAAATTAGCAATTTCGATTTCATAGTATGTATAAAAACAATGTCAAGTCAAAGAACTTTCTTTAAACATAGAAACTGCACTAAAAGAAAATCCACACCAAACAAAAGGCCGATAAATATTTTCACTTTCTAAAGGTTTTACTCTGAGAACACGTTCTCAAGGTTCAAATTGACCCAGAGAACTTCTTCCCGTAATTCAAACATTTGTGTTCGAAATATCGTGAACAAGTCATTTTACAGATGTACTATGAGATAACGCAGTCGCCGTACTCGTGAGATCATGCCGTAGTTTTGTACTAGAGCAGCATTTAAATGCTAAAATTATGCCGATACTTAATTTGCCTTCGCGAATTACTTCCACGACGAGAGAAAAGCAGCGCGTATTTAAATCAAATTTTCCTTTTTACCTAATCAGTAACCGATTTCAGTAGGTTCGTCGTTCGTTGTTGTTATTCGTCGAATTATATTTAATGATATTATTTATAAATTTCATTTCTATTAACTTTTAAACACCAAATTATTTAATAGAGGTTTTCGAAATTTTTTAAGGGTCATTAGTAAGATTAGATAACTAATGAAAAATTTTACATTTATTCTTTATTGTACACACAGTTAATATTACAGTAATTGCGATAAGATATAAAAATGGCGAGCTTAACTCAACAATTGAGTTTTCTACCAGCTAACCGTTCTTAACGAAGGAAAGCTTTAAATGAGTGGGTAGAAGAATACAATCTAATCAATTTACAATTTACAATCTACAATCTACAATCTAAACAATAACAATAATAAAAAAATAAAAATAAACTAATACATAATATATCAGACTACATATATACATACACACATAAATAACGTAAACATATACATACACGTACATATATAATGAAATACATAAAATAAATACATACAAGTACTTATACATGTAAGTACTTGTATATATATACTTATAAATGTAAGTACGTATACATATAAGTATTTATCTACTTCTCATAGCTGAATATACACAGGATAAATGCTGCCATCATAACTATACTAGAATCACAATAGTTCCAGTTCTACTAAGTACTAGAAGTATCAATAAATTATTCATATTATTCTACTATAATTAACACTACCTACTTTTATGGCTTAAACTACTATCTTTTACACTATTATAATATAATATAATATAAATAATAATATAATATAAATATTTACTAACAATCACGCCACGTTAACTGGTCCCGTGCTAAGTTCGTAAATAACTTGTGTTACAGGTACCAGATAAAGGATATAAATGTAATATTTTTATTATACACATACATATATTTAATATACATCCATAACCCTGGCAAAGACATTTATATTTATCATACAAATATCTTCCCTTGGCGGGATTCGAACCCGCGACCCCCTTGTGTAGTGACCATGTCACTTACCACTACACCAGACGGCCGTTTAAATACATCGACGCCATTTGAATATTTTGCCAACTAACGTATAATTTGGTGATTGGTTCATACCCGATCCTGTGGAACGAATGGTAAAACGGTGGTTAGAACCCCGTGAGCTCACCCACTGGCCCGGTTATGATGGCATAACCCCCTAGTTTACCAGGTTAGGTAGAAAAAAAAGTGATTAGTACTCGTCTGATTTTTCAAAGTAAACGTTTTAACTGAGACTGAGGTGGGCGTTAGCGTTTATGTCTTTAAGCACCGATTAACACTAAACACACTGTGAGCTTCTCTAAATTCCTTAAGCCAAAAAAACCGGCCGTTATCTACATTGGTGAAACATTGTACTGCATACATTACTAACAGTTTACCAAGTGCAGGCGACGGAGTAACACACAACTGCCGTCACCGTAAACATGTCATTTCGAATCCTCCCGATCCATTCTCTGTACTTTTGGGCAATCCAAGTAACAGTCAGCTTTCTCGTCAAATGCGACGAACAGTTTGGCGTGCAACTTAAGCCCCACTGAGTTTCTTGCTAGATCTTCTCAGTGGGTCGCAATTCCGATCCGGTGGTAGATTAATCGAAGCACTGCTCTTGCTAGGGCAGATGTTACCAACCGCTCTCCGGCTGAGCCCCGTAAGCTCGCCTTCCACTCAAGCTGAAGTGGGGTTGGCAAAAAAAAAAACTGACAGTTGTAGAAAGATCATCAAACTTAGCACAAAAACAAGCTTAGATGATTCACTATCACTAAACCTTGAACATGTTTGAAATGGACAGCTAACAATTGATTTATGCACCGCTTAGCATTTACGAAATTTCGACTCAATTTTCGCGAGTCGCAGATATAATTAAGATTTTTTTTTTTATTGCTGTGATGGGTGGACGAGCTCACAGTCAATCTGGTATTAAGTGGTTACTGGAGCCCACAGACATCTACAGCGTAAATGATAACCAACTTTGAGATATAAGTTCTAAGGTATCAGTTTAGTAACTAAGAACTCTATTATCGTCCGTCTTCCGTGACCAAGAAAACTGTAAAAACAGTTTTAATAATTTCTTTACTATACTTTTTGGACTTTCTAATGTTGAAAGCGTGCTGAGTAAACATATCTTAAAATCCAATTAACTTAGTATTCAAATCACTTAATGTTGAGTATTTCTTTTATTGTGATTCGTAGATCGCACTGCCTACTGACTTAAGTAAATTTTGTAAATTATTCGAAACTTTAGAACAGTAAAATAAAATAGTATGACAGTTTAATGGTGGTCTTAATTATAATTATTGCATATTGATAGGATATTACTGGATACCCGATATTACAATACTACAATAGTAACTGTCTAAGGACACACATTACTACTACATATTTCTGTGTGAACTTGACTATTTGTTTCATTTTATGCTTCGAAATAATTTTGGTACAGATGGACAATAGTTTAAACATTCTCTGCCCATACCTAGTAAAAGCTCTTTGTGACATACAAACATACTGATTGGATATATTTATAATCCTTAAACATTTCTCCTGCGGCTGCGAAACCCAAAAGACGTATTATTATTTAGTAATTTCAATAATTAGTTATTTATCTTCATATCTTTTATTTAACTTATCTTCAATCAATCGTATCCTGGACATGTTCTATTAGAAAAATTGTTTGTATTAATTAATTGTAAGTTCTTATCATGATTTTAGCAACTTTTCCCGCTTCCTGCCGTGCGAATAAATAACAAAACTTTCACTAAGCAATGATTACACCGTAAATTAATTTCTAATTTAAAAATAATCAACTTCCGAACAATTTGATGAACGAAACTCCGTAACGTACGAGCATGAAAGTAAACAAGTTGATTTTGTTAGCAAGTTGGCTCATCAATCAAAATCAAGTGAGTTGCAAGATGAAACGAGGAACACGATGTGGATCTACAAGATTTTTACTTTGTATAAACTAGATTGATAGTTATACTATCCCCTTTTTGCTATTTTGTACTTTTATCTATATATTATTACGTGAAGCAAAAACTGGGTAGCCCTTTTTACGAAAACTGCATGGACGGAAGAGTATGAAATTTCCCACACTTAAAGAGAATATAGAGAAGGAGTGCAGAGTCCTAATTTTGTTTTTTAATTATGCATAAAAAGTACATTAAATCAATAAAAAATCATTACACACACTGCCACGTATTGGAGACACACACACGCATATATACTTTTTGTTTACTGTCAAATCTTTGTTATTGTTTAAAGTCTGTGGTAAAATTGAGAATAGAATTGAGTCTTTAATATTAATTGTCTATAGTGTAGACTCGGCAAAATCTGTGATTATAGAAATAAAGTCTTTGACAATAGAATCATAATAATGTTCTTATAATTTAAATTAATAATTATGGTCGAATTTCAACCGCTGGCTGACCACTATTACAAAATAAATAGACAAACTTTACACTAGACATTCCAAAAGCTAGTTACTGTAACTATGTGTACTTTTGCTTTTACTACTTTTTTTCTTTTTTTTCCCTACCCATGGTGATAGCTTTGAGAGGCTATTTCAGCTTTACCCTAGCGTGTAGGTGAGCTAAGGTGCTCAAACCGGGAGTGTTGCTAACACTGGCCCTAGCAAGAGCAGTGCTTTGCAGAATCTACCACCGGATCGGAAACGCGACCCACTGAGAAGATTCGGCGAGAAACTCAGTGGGCTGTGTCTATGGGTTAATTTATGCGTAGAGCAAGCGACGGGGTCGGCGAGACGGTGACCGGTGCTTGAGGTACCTAAAAACACCGTTAATGGATCTGGAGGATCAATAATGACGTGTTTAGGGCGACGTCGACTGTTTACCATTAGGTCCGCGGGACCGGGTATGTAATTCCAGCAGCTACGACAAGAGAGTTTTCGTGTCGTGCCGCCTTTCAAAGTTTAAAGCATTTACGTTGTAGATGTCTATGTCCTCAGTAACCACTTAACACCAGGTGGGCTGTGGGCTCATCCACACATCTAAGAAATAAAAAATAAAAAAGTTTGATAAAAGAAATGATAATTAAAATTGAAGAGAGCCATGAAATTATCTTGAAATTTGAAATAGGAATGGTATACTGAATATCATATTTCAATACATTGCTAGTTGTTCTATGTTGTGAGGAATTGTCCCAAATGATTCCTCCATCTTCATTCAGAGTTTATCAATACTATCTGGAACCGCTACATTCATCGACAGTGCGTTTTCAGAAATCTTTTCTAACGAACTACTCTCAACGGTGTTTCCAGAGCACTATGATATCTCTTTCTTCAAACGAGACTAGCTGAGAGTACTGAGCGGTAATTAGCGGCTTGGCTGTGCCCCTGGCAATGCTGACGACCACGAACTATAGGAGTCACTCGCTTTCAGATGGTCTGTAATCTTCTTACAAATGCCACAAAAACAAAGTTTCCCATTTTTATTACAATATAAGAAATGATTTCATAAACAATAAGCATGCGGTCAAAAGCAAGAGAGGAAGCGTTATTAATTCGTTGATACCATTGTATCAGAATACCAGTTTCAAAAACGTAATTTCCTACAGTTTATTATGACTGGTATTGATGTTGGTACTATCATTTGATAGTACCTAGATAGTACCAACATCAATACCATGGCGGTGGCAATCAGTCCCGGGTCCCGTACTTGAGAAACGAGATATTCGTACGTAGAAAGAACTTCACTGCCTTGCTTTCCCTACCGAATTATCCGCTTACCACTATGTATCGAGCAGCGATAGTTCAGCTTCGAATTCCACATTAAAAATTTTCACCCTGCGACAACCTCACCTTCTATCGTAGTTATATGGCTATTCCTTGCTAACCGGTATTCTGCACGGGTAGGTACCATCACCCTGCCTATTTCTGCCGTGAAGCAGTAATGCGTTTCGGTTTGAAGGATGGGGCAGCCGTTGTAACTAAACTTGAGACCTTAGAACTTATATCTCAAGGTGGGTGGCGCATTTACGTTGTAGATGTCTATGGGCTCCAGTAACTACTTAACACCAGGTGGGCTGTGAGCTCCTCCACCCACCTAAGCAATAAAAAAAAAAACCAAAAAAATTATATCGATTTGATTTTTCTACCGCGAGTAATGTTATTCTTGAGTCAGATTCCTGCTTCCGATTTTAGAATAGACCAAACGACGTCTATCTGATCATATTTAAGTGTGGTGTTACTTTCAAACGAACCGATGTATGTGTCAGATAATACGATGTAGTTTTTGCAAAGTTACACGAATGAAAGTCATGTCGTCTATAAATACTACGTTTAACATCACACAACGAATAAGAGGTATACACTCGAAAATATTTGCCTATATCCATAGTCTAAATACCAGTGTAGTCGCCGATTCTAGTGCCACATTGATCTAAAGTTAGAGGGATATCGACAGAAATAGCTATCCTGTCCTTAAGCCGGGGCGCATAGCATACGTTCTTGACGTCCGAAGTCTTTCCGTTAGCTACATTTTGTACCAAACTTCACAGATTGCTGGAAACTTGAGAGATAGCACATACTTTTTTTATGCGAACGTTTAAGAAAATTAATAAAAGTCAGACAATATTCGCTTTAGCTAATTTAGCATCGCAATATTATCGGAATAGAAAAGGCGGTGGTAGCACTAAGCCTCAACTTCGCAGACCTACACTTAAGTAAGTATAATCCTCCCGCTGTAATATTTTGTGGCTCATCGGTACCATGTGTGAACCTCATGTCAAAGGTTACAGGTTCGAGATTGAACACAACGCCACCAGTCTCTTAAGCATTTTTGAAAAATGTTCGTTACAATTGACAGCCCACTGGCAATTTATTTGTTTATTTCGTGTGATGAACAATCTTCGTTGCCCTTTATCTTGTTCCCATAATGCAGGGAATCCCAGTATGGGAATAAATGACTATATCTGGTTGACTTTAGTAATAGTTTCTTAATTTATTTATTAATTAATTTGCATCTCCTAGAAGCAGTTAGTAAAATCAGTTTCCACTGATCAAGAGCGTTAATTTAAAATTTCACACACATTTCCACGAAATCGATATAATAACAAAATTAACTCATTTTGATTGAAATTAACAATAAATACAAAATATTTTTTATTCCGCTTGCTTTCAAAGTATGCTTTCTCTTGTTCTCTTTGTTCCGCTTTATGAATTTAATTAATTTACGATAAGGACATTTCGCGTTGATAAATATGAATAAGACTTGCAGTCATTAAACGTAATGTGTCTAACCTGTGAAATTAAAATTGCTGAGTACACTTTTCCTATGCAGGGTCCCCAGTGGAATTAATAAATTGCAGCTCAGTTCCCACTTGTCGCTCTTATCTTATGGCTGCAAATAATTTCCAATCTAATATTCATTTGCATAATATTCCGAATCACGAAACAAATCAATTTGAACAATCAAAACATATTCTTTTTAAAAAATACTTTTCAATAATCCAGTATGACAGTACGTTTTGGAGTTGATGAAAATTACCTTGAAATATTCCGTTACATAGTTAGATACAGGTCAGGATATTGAAAGCGCGTTATAAAGTTTACCTTTTCAAATCAAACGAGAGCGAAACATCCGTTACGGTCGCTACAAAGAACTGGTTCTCTTTGAATGAACTTCGAAAAAGGACAATAGATACAAAAACATACGGCCGTATGTACTCGCGTTGTCGTATTAACATGCGTAATTGAGATTCAAAAGCCCACTTGAGTTTCTCGCCGGATCTTCTTAGTGGGTCGCGTTTCCGATCCGGTGGTAGATCCTGCAAAGCACTTGCTAGGGCAAGTGTTAGCAACACACCCGGTTTGAGCCCCGTGAGCTCACCTACACATCAAGGAGAAGCTAATATAGCCTCTCAAGGCTATCAGCATAGGTAAGAAAAAAAAGAAAAAAAAGAGATTCAAAGAGTTTCAGTACTAAAACTAGTATTGGAATTGTTTCTGCAATGAACCGCGGCGATACAATAAATCAAGTCTCCTCACGTCTCAAGCCAGGTGGGGCCAGTTTAGGCGTAGTCTCCTGCGAGGAATTGGGGGAGGTGGAGGACCTTGGCCCTCCTCGTATCCGTATTCCTCTCTGGAGGCGCCGGAGTCTGACGTAACCCGGTCCGTTACCCCCTTCGACTGGGTATCCGTAAATGGATTACCAGCTTTAAAAAAAAGGTGGGGCCAGTTAGGCTATGATGTCCATGTAAATATATTTCTATAGATTTTAAAGAAAAGGAATTTTGATACACAATGAGTTCACGTGTTTGTTCGTGAACGTTTTTATTTTGGAAACGGCTTAAACCGATTATATTATGTAAGAATTTTGTGAAATTTTGCAAAAACTATAAAATAAATGAAAATAACGCAATTTTATTAAACGTAGTGAGAGGATTGCGACAGTATTTTAAAGTGACATAATCTATTTTGTGTAAACAGCATTAATAATACCTTTGTTCAATACAAATTGTTGTTTTAGTGGAATAAACAAAACACTTAATCTATATATAAAAATGAATTGCTGTTGTTAGCCTCGATAAAACTCGAGAACGGCTGGACCGATTTGGCTAATTTTGGTCTTAAATTATTTGTGGAAGTGCAGAGAATAAATAAATTCCAGGTAAATAAATAGGTAAAAATAACAATTTTGTTTTTCCTTTAATGTGTCCCCCCCCGTCGGACGAATTCCTTTTCTTTGTTTTAAATTTATTTTATACAAAAGTTTAGGTCTTTTATTTATCGATTAAGGCACTACGAAGTCTGCCGGCTTAGCTAGTCTTTAATAGATATTTTATAATAGTACCATAAGTATGTTCTAGAATAAGGTTATTTACCATATAAGTCTAGTACTTACATCGAGCCTTTTGTGATACCAAAACTTCCGTTCCCAGTTTAAACCTTAAACGTGACGAATCCTACTCCTTGGCATCCCGAGGCTACAGCACGGTAATTATAAAGAGAGCCGTCTGAGGGGACTACCTGGTTTGTACAAGTGTTGTTTTAGGGGCGATACTTTTTTATTTTTTGTCAATATACGTCTCATTTTAGTACCATAAACACACGCCATACTCACTGGGGAAACAACGCGGGCTGGTGGTAGATTTCATTCCCAAACTGGATGTTATATAGCAAAAAATATGACTTGAAACGCACTGTGGATGTGCTCGCTGCATTCGACGGAGAATAGTAGTAATAAGTTAAAATACGTAATTGACCTTGAAAGGATCAATCAAACGAAAATTCGTCAAATTTTGTGTTTCGTTGAGCCCTTATTACTCGTATCGACAGAAATTAACGATCTGAAACACACCAACTCAAATAAAGTTGTTCAGAGACTACTAAAAGAAAACAAAAAAAAAAAAACCTGTACTGTACAACTAGCATATTTTAAATAAAACAAAAAACTTTAATTATGCCGTAATGAACTAGATTACAAACAATTATCGCAACTTTCATTCTCATTATTAATGTAGTATAAAACATGGCGAATCAATTTAGATTTTCATCAAGATAATGCGCCTGGAGGTATTGTGCTAACCTTTTCTGTGTACTTTGACTTTCTAAAGGAAGTTTTGTGTGAACATAGTTATTAATTCTATACGCATTGTTCCATTATTATTTCACATAAGTAAGTAGTTTTTAATTTAATTTATCTAATATCTAAACTGAGCTTAAACTTAAGGCGCTCTCTAATGCGATTTTAAACTTTTTGTACTTACTCATCGATTTTAAAACAAAGTTGAGAATCTGTGTTGAATGCGCGTACCCACCCTTTACGCGTAATACGTTACGCAGCACGTTATGCAGCCCACCTGGTGTTAAGTGGTTACTGGAGCCCATAGACATCTATAACGTAAATGCGCCACCCACGCAATTACTGCTTCAAGGCAGAAATAGGCGGGGTGGTGGTACCTACCCGTGTGGACTCACAAGAGGTCCTATCACCAGTAATTACGCAAATTATAGTTTTGCGGGTTTGAGTTTTATTACACGATGTTATTCCTTCACCGTGGAAGTCAATCGCGAACATTTGTTAAGTACGTATTTCTTTAGAAAAATTGGTACCCGCCAGCGGGATTCGAACACCGTTGCATCGCTCGATACGAATGCACCGGACGTCTTATCCTTTAGGCCTAAAATCTCCGATGCACATCAAGGTGACTCGTCTGAGCCTTACAAATAAAAAGTTGAGCACCCATCACCGAGTAACGAATGCCCACTAGACTTTTGAAATATGACTGCAAGATCCTAATTACCGTTAGGTACGTTTAGTGAACACGGATAGAATTAAATTGATGAACTGACACCGCCCGACAATCAGACACTAAACCAGTTTTGGTGCAACAACTTATAATTTTTACGTCTATTCATTTCAGTTCGGAATTTAAAGCTTTGAGTGACAGTCTCTGTGGGAGGTATTTTTAAGTCTAAAATTCAATTAGTTTCATGACATTATTTCATTTATTTTTTATTTTAACATTGTTGACGATTAACCACGGATATAATTAACCCTTTGCCTGCCATGTAGGTCACCGGTGCCCTACATGGCGCACTGAAGTAATTACGGCCCACTGAGTTTCTCGTCGAATCTTCTCAGTGGGCCACGTTTTCGATCCGGTGGTCGATTCTGCGAAGAACTGCTCTTGCTAGGGTCAGTGTTAGCATCACTCCGGTTTGAGCCCCGTGAGCTCACCTTCTAGTTAAGGTTACGCTGAAATAACCTCTTAAGGCTATCAGCTTAGGTAGGAAAAAAAAAAGAATTAATTACGTCGGTTTCTGTTACTAAGCGCCTGGATTGCCTAGCTTTGTCTTTTTTTGTTTCTAACGTATACATTTTAATATTTTAGGTCTCTTCGAAATAGATTCATTCCCAGTATTTTGAAGTTCGTTTTTCTCGAAGTCTAGTAGATAATTCTGCGCCTTAGTAACAGAAATGGACGTAAGTACTTCAGTGTGCCACGTAGGGCACCGGTCACCTACACGGCAGTTAAAGGGTTAAGCATCTTAAAGTGGTCATAAAATAGATGGCCGTGAAAGCCGATGATAATTTTAACTATATCATGTTCGAGCACTGAGGGAATGAACGTAACAACAGTTAGAGAAAGAGAGAAAGAGAGAGAGAAAACATACTTTATTGCACACCAAATTATTGCAAAAAATGAAATAATTATAATCTAAGATAAAAGAGAATTGTGAAATATGACAAGCAAATTTCAAATTAATTATTGTATTAATTAAACTTTAAATCCTTTAATCTAAAATAGATATCCTGTGTTTTACCGTGTTCATTAACAGCGTCCATAATGATTTAATGACATAATCATTGACCAGACGTAATGCATGTCATGCGTGAAATGAAGGTATGCGTCTATCCGTCAGTGTCCAGTTGGGGAGATAAGATCTGATTTTCACTTTCGTTCCGTTGATGCCCCACTGAGGTCAGCTGTCTGAGTTTCAGTGGATGCACGCATGAATGGACACGTGTTAATACGGTCGAACAATGGTGATGTTTATGTAAGAGTTATTATTGGAAGATAGACCACACGGCCTCTTCAAGAGAAGCGTCGCTTAATAATTTATTACGACGACTGTATAAGATACATACAATACACATTATAAGAGAAATTTTGGATGAATCAAACTGTGTAAGAATTGCTCTAAAGTATCATGCAATGTATGAAATGATCTTTAAAGGTAACCAAATCCAGTCAATCCTAGTTACGAATTGTAATATACTTTTTTTTATGATTGAGTGTTTACTGGTGGCCCGGAGGCCTTTCCAGCTTCACCAGGACAGGTGGGCGAGAAAAGGCACAACCAGGAGGGGTGGGATTAGCTAACAGCTTCCCGAGCGCCTCCGAAGCAGACCTGACAACTCGAGAGCCGCTGCTTCGCGAATGAATCTACTACCGGATCGGAATCGCAACTCAGCGGGCTGATGCATGGGTTAGGTTGCACGTCGAACTCTTTGCCGAGCTCGACGAGTAGTGTAATATAATAACTACTATTCAAGAATTTGTTATATGATCTTGATGTTAGTTGCATAAGAAGAAATATACATTTTGGGTTATTTCACAGTGCACTAATAGAATTTCGAAACACTTTTCTTCAGTACACTGAAGACAATTGAGGCCTATAAAATCAAAGGCAGCTAAACGCCATAATTTCGTAAAATGGATTAACAATGGCGCTATCTTGTTTAGTTGAACAGGCTTTAGTGTTTTCATGTTATAACAAATGCAGCTAAATCTCTAACAATTTCAGTTCAAAAATTTTATTTTACTCTGTATTGAATACTAATAAACGAAGTTTTATCATTTAAAATTCAGATTATTATTCTCTCTTTCTCTCATTTTTTATAAATCTGCTTTAAAATAAAGAATATCGTAGCTATCTGAACAGTTATTTTAGCTTCTCAAACCGGGAGTGTCGCTAACACTGGCCCTAGCAAGAGCAGTACTTCAATGGATCGGGAGGATCCGTAATGACGTGTTTAGAGCCGATTTTTTGTAGTTTACCTGAATATTTGACAGACTTGGATTTAGCTGCCTTTGATTTTATAGGCCTCAATTATGCCTTTAAACAATTAAACATCGTTTTTATTTAGCTATCGTTCGCTCATAGAGTAATTTATCTTAATCGTAACGCACTTGCGTATTTTGCGTCAGCTGTTACGAGTTACGTGTAATTAAACGGCAATAGTCGAAGTTAATGGTTAATCTGTAGCAAATTGCCTTTAAATCGACGATGGAATGGCTTCACAGAAAGTTAAAACGTTCAAGACTAATTTACTCCCTGATATATGTGAACACTCAATAAAAAACATATATATAAATAGTTTACGATCTGTTGTTGTTGTTACATTACCAATATTACCATCACTGTTTTTTATTCAACGGCGGCTTCAATGTTTTTAAGAATTTCTTGTTCCAAAGTGAATTCATGCTTGAAAAGAAAAGAAAAAAGTGAAATCGGATCAATATTACTAATTAAATTCGTTGAGTAAAATTAAAGAAATAAAATATCCAGTTTAATTGAAATGGAATGGAAACTCCCGAGATGTGATCGTTTATTTCGTAATAGCGATTAAACTTTCTACTTTTATATGTGTTTTCATTAGTGTCTTCCAAATGCAGCTTGCAGCTTCCTACACACCATCGTAGCTTTTAATCTGTTAACAATGCTAAATTAAACACTTGCTCTTTCAATAGCCGCAATATTAACTTTAACCAATTGAAGGACGTAATTTTCATAGCATATTGTGTTAGGATAGCAAGGTAACTATGATTTCAATTTATTAGTGGTATAATATTTTTTTCTCTTACCTACGCCGAAAGTTTGGTTTTCCTCCCGCTGTACAGGGAAGAAAGTAACTTTTCCTCCCTGGGTACTGACAAGTGCGCATGCGGGTTAGTGTCTACGTCTACTCTCACACACCAAAAATTCTTCGCCACTGTTGTTGTCGGGTAATTTGCAATAATGTGTTTAGTATAAAAGTGAAATAAACAAAAGGCAATAAAACTTAAAAGTGAAGTATTAAACTACGATGAGTTCATCAGACAGTTCTTATTCAATTAGTAGTATGTAGTTTATATAAAAAAAAAACAGTTAAATTGTTTTTTTTATGAGCATGGGGGGCTCCGCCCCCCTACCCCCGGCCAGGCCATCGCCCCTGGACCCCGGCTCAGTACTCCACGAACTTTCGGCCTGGCAGGAGAAAAATAGTATGTGCACCTCGCGAAAAAAGTAGGACATCTCACACCGCGTTTTACAATTTTACACGCGGGAGGAAATGTTTATAGAACAGTAAATAAACTTTTTGATTTCAATGTGTGTATACTTTTTTATATTTTTTCCACTACAATTTACGCTACTAATTTTTGTTAAGAAAAACCAGATATAATGAGTTCCATATAAATCGATAGGAACTTTATCTTCATTATTTTTAAGGCATATTGTTTCTAGAAACTTTTATTCGCTACAATCCTTGTTTGACGGCTCGCATTCCGGTGTGACGCATTTCAACACTCCTACGATCGGTTACTAAATTATTGTGTGCCAACAAACGACAATTGACCCCAGCCTTATCTAAAACCGATCACTTTCTAAGATAATGGCGTTATTAAAATCGGTATAAGTGAAACCGAGAGCAAAACTCTGAATGCTTCGGGCGTATTTCGTAAATGGTGCAATCCATCATTTTTATCGGGGTCCAGCCGATGGTCCGTAATTCTTTTCCGATACCTACCGCAGTGAATGGAAGTCGTTTTAGGCATTCAACGATAAGAATACAAATTGGAATCGATATGTTTCGTAGTGAATTATTTATTGCACAATGAAGAATTATGTGTGGATACGTGGATAATTCGACGAAACGGTTGGTTGTTTTTCATGGGTCTCATTCTAGGAAAACCGTTCAAATTATTGAGCTGTTAGATTAGGTTTACAAATAAAGCTAAATAAAGCTATTATTACCAGTTGGATAATAGAAGCGGGTCAAGAAGATTTAAAAAAAAAATCGGGTTTAATCTTGTGTCTAGAGCTCACACGGTCCTGTCGGATAGCGAAGTCTTTATACAGAGTCGGTAGGTGGTAGGACCTCTTGTGAGTCCGCGCGGGTAGGTACCACCACCCCGCCTATTTCTGCCGTGAAGCAGTAATGCGTTTCGGTTTGAAGGGTGGGGCAGCCGTTGTAACTATATTTGGGACCTTAGAACTTATATCTCAAAGTTGGTGGCGCATTTACGTTGTAGATGTCTATGGGCTCCAGTAAACACTTAACACCAGGTAGGCTGTGAGTTCGTCTATCCATCTAAGTAATAAAAAATAAATAAATAAAGTCGACCAATTTGAGGCTTGAGGTTGGAGATTGCTTTATAAATCTACAGATTTTATTTATTACACTATGTTATGTTGGTAACATAACTATTATGTTCATTAAATTTGGAAAACTTGGTCACGGTAGCCCTGAAGTCTACAACGCTTTGCACCGTGGTTTCATCACTTTTGATTTCGTTTCTTAGCAGTTCAATAAAGAAAACGAAAGTGTATGAAGATAAATATTGTCGAAACGTTCTATTGAAGGGCCGGGTCGAACATTTCAAAAATATGTTCCGTGCAAGTCATTTTCTACTTTAAATCTATCACAATAAGAAGCGGCCGCTGCTCGACGTAGAGTTGTTGTTATCGTATGCTAATGTTTACCTTTTGTTTCACGATTGCTCGATATCTAATTACACTAAACATTAATGAGAAAGCACTTAGTTTCTTTTATTTGAATATTAACTAGTCTCTTCAATAGATTTTTAGATGTATACAGCCTCTTATAGTTCTTAAGTATGTGAAAGAGATCACGGTTTTTTGGTGGTAAGTAATTACCGATGTAACAATACGTGTTTGCTTAATATTTCATTTAATACGGTTACCAGCGAATCTTATTGAAGCAGTCACTTTAAAAGTGCATATCATTGAATCAGTAATATATGTACATATTTGACATTCGCTACAAGTATGACGAAGCATCACTACAGATCGGTTAGACCAATTCGACTCATTCTCGGAAATTGTCATGGTTATTTTAACATGGATTAAAATATTTTGACGATTGCTTATTGATAATGTCTGCGTGAAACGAAGCACAGTTTGAGAGTTCTCCTCTCGGTGTAATCTTACAGGACAAAGACTGTCGAGTCGAGTAGTGAAATATGACTGATGACCGCGTCGTATAATTTTGTTTTCTAGCTCTTGTTAATACAAGCGACTTAATTTGATCAATACTATGTTGTATGTTATAAACAGAAGAACACAAACATGTCTATTCTATGTCTAAATCTACAAATTCAATGGGAGACACAATTACTTACGCTTTTTTAATACGCTTTTATTAGCTTCAGACGTATCTATGTTAGTATGTAACGGAATCATGATTTTGATCATGAATCATGATTTTGATGAACATGATTTTGACCCCTTTTAAAACGTTGGATTAACTCGAAATTTGGCATACTTATAAAGGAGCGATGACAATACAATACTTAAAAAATAAATAAAAAAAATCATTCAACTAGGAAATGAAAAATAAATAATAGTTTAAAAAAATTTAAATAATACGCTTTTATAAAAAATCCAACTAAAAAATAGAAAATAAATTTTAATAAATTTGAATAAAAAAACAGTATAAGAAAAAAATATTTTATTGTAAAAAAAAGCGTGCGTTGCATGGTATCACTAATTATGAATATTTTATGAACAGATATTTTTGACTGCTTTGCGGTTTAATATGGGAAAAATAAATTGATAAACCTAGTGCGGGAATCTGAGATTTCTCGTATACTTTTTCAGTTAGGGAGCAATTATAGCATTACTTCTACAGCAAAAACGGGCAATATCTTAGAAGATCAAGTTTCCATCAAAGCCTAACTATTCTGTTTTTCAACTAAAATACAGCACAAATATCCCTCTATACTTAAGTATAATGAATAGCTTTCAATGTACCCATGCAGTCTCTTCTAAGCGGGTCGCGATTCCGATCCGGTAGTAGATTCATTTTTTTTTTTTTTTTTTTTCCTACCTATGCTGATAGCCTTGAGAGGCTATTTCAGCTTACCCTAGCTTGTGTAGGTGAGCTCGCGGGGCTCAAACCGGAGAATTGTTAACACCGCCCTAGCAAGAGCAGTGCTTCGCAGAATCTACCACCGGATCGGAAGCGCGACCCACTGAGAAGATCCGGCGAGAAACTCAGTGGGCTGTGTCTGTGGGTTAATTCGCTCGTCGAGCCCTTCGTCGCAAGCGACGGGTTCGGCGAGGACGGTGACCGGTGCTTGTATTGCCTAAAAGCACCGTTAGTGGATCAGGAGGATCCGTGATGACGTGCTTTGGGCGACGTCGACGGTTTACCAAACGGTCTACAGGATCGGGTATGTAGTTTCCGGCGGCCACGACAAGAGGGTTCTCATGTCGTGCCGCCTTCTCAAAGTGGCGCAGCGATGCCGACTGTAGATACTTACTGACGGGGTCGAGCTCCAGGTCATCGTGGAGGTCCACGTTCCTCTGGAACCATGGTGCTCCGACGGCTATCCTGCAGAATCGGGATTGTATTACCTGAAGGGGTTTCAAGTTGGTGCGGGCCGCGTGAGCGAACACTACGCTTGCATACGTCATGACGGGGCGTATGCAAGTTTTGTAGAGGGTTACCTTGTTACGGAGGGACAGTTTGCTTCGTCTACAAAGCATTGGGTAGAGTCGTCCTAGTATAAACGCGGCGCGATCGCGTACCGTTTTTACGTGGGGACGGAATGTCATCTCTCTGTCGAGGGTGACGCCTAGGTATTTGACCTTCGGGGCCCACGGTATGGGCTGGTCAAAGAGAGTGATGGGGCTAACGGCGGAGGTGTTTACGCGCCTACTGGGGAGTGGGGTGCTCGAAGTGGTATTCGGAGGGCGACCCCTTTTGAATAGCACCGCTGTGCTTTTCGTGGGGTTAATGTCTATTCGCCACTTCCGGAACCACTGTCCCATGGTGGTTACTGCGGTCTGGAGTCGCCGATGAAGCAACGACATCTTCCTACACGAGTAGTAGATAGCCGTGTCATCGGCGAAGAGCGCTAGATGGGTCTCCGGAGACCGGGGTATATCGTTGATATACAAACTAAATAGTAACGGGGAGAGTGCGGAGCCTTGCGGGACTCCGGCAGTCAGATGACGGGGACGAGAACGAGTTCCCTCTACTCGATATCGAAACGAACGGTTCGACAAGAAGTCTCGTATGATGAGCACGAGTCTGTCTGGCACTCCCATGTTGTACAGTTTGTAGATCAAACCGTTGTGCCAGACTTTGTCGAACGCCTTCGCTACATCGAAGAAGAGGGCGCCGGTCGGGATTTGTTTACGCCTATTTAGCCCTATTAAGATGTGCTCCGTGAGGCGGTGCACTTGTTGTACGCACGAGTGTTTGGCGCGGAATCCAAACTGCTCGTCTATTAGAATTTTGTTCGCGGTAACGAAGTCCCAGAGGCGTTTCCGAAGGAGCCGTTCGTAAATTTTGCCTATCGCTGGGAGGAGACTAATCGGTCGGTAACTAGCGGTTTCATTATTCGGTTTGCCCGGCTTGTGTATACCGATAACGTCTGCTTCTTTCCATACCGCCGGAAAGATGCAGTGCGTCATAGCAGCATTTAAGATGGTAGCCAACATTGTTATCAGTTGGACTGGTAAGAGTTTTAACGCGCGGTTGCGGATGCCGTCGGAGCCGGGTGCCTTCTTAGGTTGAAGGTTGTCTATTACTTCTCTAACTTCGTCAGAGGTAATGGGGGGTAACGCGTCCGAGGGTGGCAGGGAAGCTCTGCGCTCGACCTCCCTGTCGACTGCCTCGGTGTGTTCGGGGTCCGCGTATTGAGTGCTGGTGGTGCACTGCTCTTGCAGTGCATCGGCCAGCAACTCTGCCTTGTCATCGTCATCGAAAGCCGGTGGTTGGCCTGAAGGGCGTACGAGAGGAGGCATAGTAGCGGTAGTTTCGGACTTGAGAGTCCTTGCTAGTCGCCAGTATGCTTGATGAGAGGGCGCGAGTCCTTCTAAGTAACTATCCCAATTCTCATTTCGGGCGTCGCTTAGGCGAGATTTTACATCCCGCTGTAGACGACGCATCCGAATCCGGTTTGAGTGCGTGGGAAGTTGATCGTAGGCCCGGATTGCCGCGTTTCTAACTCTTAGGAGGTTCCTAAGTTCGGGGGACAGTCTGATGCGGTGGAAGCTATCCTCCACATCGACTTCTTTTGAGGATCTTATGATCGCGGAAGAGATGTGATCCGTGATGATGTTTATGGATTCGACTGTGTCCTCGGGGGAGGGAGTTGAATCCGGGCCGCAGGGGAGGATTGGTGGAGCGGCATCGGCTAAGCATTTGCCCAGCTTCTTCCAGTCCACCATGGTCCTCGTAGCTGTGACTGGGTTGTGGGGGCGACCGAGCTGCATAACGACAGGTCGGTGGTCTGAGTCGAGCTCTGACATTGCTTCGATGGAACGCAAGCGCAGAGTTACGTTCCTCAGCAGTGCCAGGTCTATAGTGCTCGGACGGAGCGCGATGTTATACGGATAACATGTTGGAGTTGGGGGACCGACTACTTCAAAGGTAAGGTCGTCTATAAACGCGTCGAGACGCCTACCATTTATGTTTGAACTGTGGCAGTTCCACCTAGTGTGGTGGCAATTTAAATCGCCTGCCAGGATGACGGAGTCTCCCATGCCGAATAGTGACTCGATGTCACTGCTCAGAAGGGGCTTGTCCGGGGGGAGATATACGGATGCGATGACGATCGGCTGGTGTCCCGTCAGCGAGATACGGCACACTGACGCCTCGATATGTGAGAGCGAGGGGGTATCGAGAGGGACAACGTGCAGGGCCCGCCTATAGTAAATGGCAGTCCCGCCTTTGGAGGCGGTGAGTCTGTCATTCCTAACCATGACGTAATTCGCGACTTTCGGGTCACGACGCGAGGGCTTCAGGCAGGTCTCCTGCACTAGCAGAATATCTACAAGATTGTCGCGGAGGAATTCGTAAATTTGATCGCGTTGTCGCGCGAGTCCGTTAGCATTGTAGAATGCTAACGTAAGGGAATATGGTTTCTCTCTAGCGTTTTGCGCCATTGATTACCGGTGATTTTAGAAAGTACGGGCCACGGACTCGTAAACGTCCATGTAATCGAACGCGGCCGCGAGCCGTTGTTCGGGGTTTACCGCCCTTCGCAACGCGTCTGCGAACGATCGCAGACGGTCGAAGTTGACCGCCGTGACGAAGTCGCGCACGAGCGTGAAGTCGTTGACGGCTGAGGGTTGCGGGGGACGGTACGCGGGCGCGGGGGGAGGTGCGAGCAGGGGCTGCGGCGCGGGACGTGTCGCGAGCGGGGGCTGGGGTGCGGTTTGTGTTCCCGACCTCGTATACGGCAGCGGTTTATTCCACGCCGATACGGTGGGAACCGCAGCCGCTACGAAGGCGGGTTTCGGTGCTAAAGGCACCGAAGTCTTTGGGCCGACGGTACGGGGGGCTGGGTGGGTCGGACGTTTTCGCGGAGCCCTAGGACATCCACGGTAATTCGCGGGGTGCCCTTGCTTAAGGCATAGGACACAGCTTGGAGGTTCGGTCGCGGTTTCCCTAACTCGCGAGCAATCTACCGTGGCGTGATCGCCGAGACACTTCACGCAGCGGGGGCGCGCGTGGCAATTCCGAGCCGAGTGGCCATATAGTTGGCATCTGTGGCACTGTCCGGGAGTGCCACGTCTATGGGGGGCTTCAATGGTAACCCCGGATAGGCCACATACTGTCGCGAGACATGCGATCTTTTTCTTGGCCTCCGGGGTTGGTTCTAGAGCGACTAGAACCATGTTATATGGTTTTTTGTCGCGGCCGTTGTGCATCCGGTGCACACTTACTATCGGGAGGGACTGAGCGGTCAGATCCTCCCTTACGTACTCTATGTCGAGTTCCTTCGGAACTCCGCGTATTACTACGCGGAGCTCGCGGTCCTCCTGAAGAGCATAGGTGTGGAAACCTATGTTCTCCTTTCGGAGGTATGCTGAGAGGGCCCTATGGTCGCCCGGCGTTGCGACCTTTATCTGAATCCCATGCGCGACGTTACGCGCATGGGTATAATTTATTTTGTTTGCCTGAAGGGCCTGGGAGACGCGGTTCCACGCTGACTTCTCCTGGAGAATCAGCGGGGGCGGGGCGACGGTTTTTTGCGCGGATGCGGGCTTGGGACGCGGCGGTGGGGTTGCGCGGCGGCCGGAGTCCGACTCCGGTGTCACGACTACCTGCGGACGGGAGGCAGTCGCTGACTTGGTTTGTTTTGTCGTGGAGCTCCGGGACTCCACGGCGCGAGTACGTTTTTTCCCGCGTTTTACCGTTTGGAACCCATCCGAGGTTCCGGGCTGCGGGCTCGTCGCGGACTCGAAGTCCATCTCCGATCCGGTATCGGAGTCTGAACCTGAGTTAATTATTACCGACGACGCGACGGATGATATTGGCGAGAATGACGTCGCGGGTGCGTTAGGCGCTTCGTTGGCGCTAGGCGCTTCGTGAGTCGCTACGTGCGTACGTGCGCTCAAATTGGGTTTGGGGGCGGGGCATGACTGCGCGGCTCGAAATGACGCGGCGAGGGACGCGGGCGGGGCGGGACTCGCGCGGGCGGCCCTGTAGGCCGCGAATTCGGCCGTGAGGTTGGATAACACCGGGTACTTTTCGGCAAGTAACCCGAGAAACCCTAAAAGTTCTTCTTCCATCTTACGTTTTTGCCCGGGGGGGGCGTCCCCGGGACTTAAGGCACACTCGCCGAAAGGCGAGTCCCCTGAGTAGGAGTTCACCCCCTGAGCTTTACCAGCTCCAAGGGGGGGGAGTGCCTTTGCCGTGAAAACGGCAGTCGGCTAGGATTGGGGTGGAGTTTGGGAAGGTGGGGCCCCACTGGGTTGTGAGAATGCCACAACAAGCGGTGATCTCAGCGGGGGGTTAGTCTCGAAAGAGACTGTTTTGCTCGCCGAATAAATAAATAAATTTAATAAATGATATGAGTGGGTGATAATGTGAAGTCGTTACGAATGCACAATCGACAAGTTCGAGTTGCTTTTACGACCCAAGGTCGCGACGCCAGCGATAGTGCGTCAAGAATTCGCAACAATGCCGCGATCGATGCGACAACGACAATGCAGCGAAACTCAAGACACAAGATCGCGACGGCAGCGACAGTTTCTCGTAAAAACACGTCCGGACTGTAAGGCGATGCAATCGGAAGATTCATTCGCGAAGCAACTGCTCTTTAGTTGTTAGGTCTCCTTCGGAGGCGCTCGGGCAGCTGTTAGCTAACCCCACCCCTCCTGTCTGAGTCTTTGCTCGCCCACCTGTCCTGGTGAAACTGGAAAGGCCTCATGGCCACCAGTAATCTTTCAATCATAAAAAAAATCTTTCAATAGTTTTCAAGTTTAACTTAAAAATCTCAAACAAAATATTTTCGTAATACAAATGCCAGGTACGATTCTCACGACGAACGTGTCGCTACAAAGGTGAATGCCAAGTTAATGACGTCACGCACCCACAACTCACACGTGGACGTTTTATTAAGTACCTATCGATGAAATTAACAACTGTTTTTTTTTTAAGTAGAATAAGCCATTGTCTTTAATTTGTAGAAAGTCTTTTTAATTTTGACAAAAATTGTTCGACAGTAAAACAAACAGCGATAAATAATTATACTTCTACTTTGACATTTAAAGCTGAAAGTTACAACCTGAAAGCGAATAGAAAGATAGCGCCTCCCCTCATGGAAACGTTGGAAATGGGGTTTAAAGACCTCATAAAAATAGTGATATACAGTTCGACTAGTTTAAAAGACGATTAGACCCTAAAACGGCAACGGTCACGCGAAGTCCTCGTAATTCAAATTCATTTTGACTACACCTTTATGGAAGAAGTTCCTTCCTTGTTATTAATGTTTTTAATTTATTGCTATTGCGCTTTTGACTCATGTATGTATATTAGCACTACGCTCGTAGAGACCCCGACAACTTAGAGAAGCTGATGATAGTTGGTCAGGTTGATGGGAGAAGATCACGCGGACGCTGACCTACCCGCTGGTCTGATCTGGTAAAGATACTCACCAGCCTGCCAATAACAGAGGCTATAAAGACCACCGAGGACAGGAAGACGCAGGGAAGCATTGTGCATCGAGTGGTCTACATTTCAAATTAGACGCGACCTTCAACAATGAAGAGACCGACTCAAAAGAAGATATATATTAACCACAGGGCACAATCATTGCTGAAGTCTGGTAATTCTGCCGAAAAGTACCATAGATGATAATAATAGAAGTTAGAACAAAATGTAATGTCGCTTTTTTTATTAACATTAAATTATTTCCAACAATTCGAATACTTTGAATACTATACTACGACTAATTTGACTGCTCCTAAGATGAATGACGTTCCAATGTCGAGAGCTCACTAAAACTTAAAATCGTGGTAATAGCCCGTAAATATTTCTATAAAATGTCCAATTTTTTACATCTAATTTATGTCTATGAGATGCCAAAGGGATTATACATTTCTTTAATCGTACATTGTGGTTATAGTCGGAACAATCAAAAGGTGGTACCGAAATCCTTGGCGAATTGCATCCACATATTCCCACCCGTAACAATATTAGTTACGAAACACGCAAAACAACATGTCGAATTCATAATGGAACAGTTGACTAATGCAGTGTACATTTAAACAATAATACAAGTATTTTCTTCGGTTTTCGCGCATCATAACGTAATTTTCGTGGTCACGGGCGAAGAAGGTGTTATACGTCTAAATTCAACGGCGGATCCAGGGGGGGGTCATGGGGGTCATGACCTCCCCCCCCCCTGAGCTAGTTCCAGGACTTGAACTAACTTGGACTAATTGAAGAACATCATGATTTATTTATTATCTATTGTTATCAAAATTAAATTATAAGTTCTTAACTTGCCCACGACTATGTGACCCCATCCTGGCGCCAAATCTGGATCCGCCCTTGGTCTAAATACTATTTTTCTTTAGCTTAGCACAATACAAATTAGCTCAACATTCAAATGTAAGGCATTCGAAAGGTCGGTAATGTGTGATAAGTTATGGGCTTGTAGAATGTTTTTTATGATTAAATTAAATAAAACTCGGTGGAGAAAAAAATCACGTTGTTCTTTATATTATTTTGTATCAGCAATCATTACAATCGTTATACATAAACAAGAGATATTGTGCCACAGATAATAATAACTAATTTTTATATTTATTGGAGTCTACACTTCACAAAATATTATAAAGACAATAAAAAACCGAGTATTAAACCGTAAAAGTAGTTTTGTTTATAAACTAAAAACATTATTATTAAACATGTGTTGCAGAAATAATTAAATCCCACTAATAAATAAATTTTTAATTTGCATGATCCAATCTATCGCTCGGGAACATTTGGTCTCGATCTTGCAAAACGAGTAGTCTGTATATAAGTAGTATTTGTTTGGCGAACAGTGTGCTTAATGCGAATTTTTTAACTTCTCGATCACGTAAAAGTTAACTCAGTATGGAGTTGGAACAGCGCCCCTAGCGGCAAACGAAGGGCAGCTGTTCGAACTCCATACAAATTTGAGTTGACACAGAGAAAAAAAAAGAGGTTCTTTATTAAATAGTTATAATTCGTTAAATGGTAATTACGTCAAAACACTTTTTTATTATTCAATTTATAAAAAAATTCGGTGTTTATATATTTACTTTGAGCGCTTTTGTTATCCGTTACGGCGTTACTGTTGTGAGACATCCAACTTAATAAGTGGATTAGTGAAGTTTCAAAATTCATTGTTTAACTTTTTTTGAAACATTAAGCTCTGTGGTCTGCGGTTATCGTGGGATTACATCATTACACTTGAGAACTGCACAGGCCCCGGAGAATTACGATGGTTATTTCTAAGTTAGTTTTATGATAATATGTTTCAATCGTATTCAATCGATAATATATTTTTTTTTATTGCCTTTGTAGGCAGACGAGCATACGGCCCACCTGATGGTAAGTGGTCATCGTCGCTCATGGACGTCAGCAATGCCAGGGGCAAAGCTAAGCCGCTGCCTACCATTAAGTACTCTCCGCAAGCCTCGTTAGAAGAAGGACATGTCATAGCGCTCGGAAAACACCGTGTTTCAATTGTACTCGTACGCACGGATGGGGACCGTCGTCCTGTCTATCTATGCTGCAAATCAGTAATACGTTCCAGTTACAAGAGAAGAATACTGTTCTAGCGCAATTATTCTGAGACTTCCACTTTAGCGTTGGCGGCGACCTTCACGTTGAAGTCTATGGGCTCTGGTAAACACCAAGTGGCCTATGTTCCGAGCGGTTCTCTACCAGTTTTTGCTTGATATCAATAAAAAAAACTCGTAATGTTCTTAAATAAATTCCAAGCCAAAAAACTTAGCTTCATTTTGCTGTTGTTATGAAAAATAATTTTTAAGTGATTAATTTTATTTTCAATGTCAAAACTTAGTTTATACGCATAATCCTACGTAGCCAAATGTATTCGTTATGCGCGTTAGTTACATTTGCATATATTTTATATTCAAGTCGCGAGCATTGCCCATCGGCTTTACATTCGGGATAGTAAATAAATTCTTAAGTATATTTACTCAGAAAAAATCGTTACGCAAGCACTGACTTCTCATTACAAACGAAGATTCGAGGTTTTATTATTCGAATTGAATTAGACTGGAAAGATTTTCTGACGATTTATGTTTTTGCAGAGAAAAAAACTCCCAAAAAACGTTTACTTTAATTTTGTTGAGCCAAATTACATACTTGTAGTATGCCTTATGTAAGCAAAATTAGCCGCTTATAAATTCTATAACAATATTGAATGATTTTTAACATTGTTTTATGCACTATGAATAAATCTTAAGTATTATTTCAGAGGTTACGGCCTCTGAACTTGGAGCGTTTATGCTTTCCTCGTAAACCTAATCTATAGTTAGCACTTTACATGTACATATTTCGATAAAAAGAGTATCTGTCGATATCACCAGTGTGCTTAGTACGAGTTTTTTGACATCTCAATCGTTGGCCGCCAGGGGCGCTGTTCCAACTCCATACAAATTTGAGTTAACTTTTACACGATCGAGAAGTTAAAAAACTCGCACTAAGCACACAAGTGTTTACTAGATTTTTCAACGTGGCCACGGCGATCAGCTATTTTGGCAACCGGTTTTTTTTTATTATTGCTTAGATGGTTGGACGAGCTCACAGCCCATCTGGTGTTAAGTGGTTACTGTAGCCCATAGACATCTACAACGTAAATGCGCCACCCACCTTGAGATGTAAGTTCTAAGGTCTCAAGTATAGTTACAACGGCTACCCCACCCTTCAAACCGAAACGCATTACTGCTTTACGGCAGAAATAGGCAGGGTGGTGGTACCTACCCGTGCGGACTCAGAAAGTCCTACCACCAGTTCGAAACCATAACCTGAATGCCACAGAAATAGACTGGATGGTAATACCTACCCGTTCGACCTCTTAATACCCCCTAGCAAAAGAAACAACGCCCTTAACTGATTACCATAGGTACTTTCAAACTTTACCTAATGTTTTCCTTCGTGACAAAGCCTTAGCTACGTGAATCAACTTGAAATTATTAATCATTCCGATATAACGTGCTGTTAAATCTATCTATAGATATAAAAATGAATTGCTGTTCGTTAGTCTCGCTAAAACTCGAGAACGGCTGGACCGATTTGGCCAATTTTGGTCTTGAATTATTTGTGGAAGTCCAGAGAAGGTTTAAAAGGTAGATAAATATGAAAATGCTCGGAATTAAATTAAAATAACAAATTTGTTTTGCCTTTGATGTGTCGTCCCCCGTCGGACGGATTCCGTTTGTTTGTTTTAAGTTTATTTTATACAAAAGTTTAGGTCTTTTATATTTTATCGATTGAGGCACTACGAAGTCTGCCGGGTCACCTAGTACTTAATTTTTTTCTGTTTTCAACCATATTATTATGGTAAATAATCGTTTCTTTATTGATCGGTTCCCTTGTACTACAGCGGATTTAAATAACGCAGCCGAATGGGTTGAAAAAAAAACTGTTAGGAACTATTAAGTAAGCCATTCGCATTGTGATTAGATTCAGCGCTAAGTTATACGCTGTATCGAAAGAAATTGCAAGAATCTTGTTTTTTGTAACGTTACCCAAATTATTTGCACACATTTCGACAATCACATTTCGATTATTCACGGCTTATAAAACTATATAACCTTTTTGATCTTTGAAAAGAGTCTTTGCCGTATGTTAGGCAGTTAGGGACAAACCAGATTCTTTAAAAATCTCGTCTTTATTGTTTACAATTCTGAATATTGTGAATTTAAATTAGATTACCCTTTATCAATCTGAGATTACAAACGTTTTACAACAGAGCAACGCGATACGGTAGGTAATCGATATGAATCACCACTGACCGCCGTCAGCATCGTCATTACGAAATCGACCCACAATGATGACTGTATCAGGAATCATTCGAAATGTTACCTTCGCCCTAACGTTTGTAGGTGAGCTCACGGGGCTCAAACCGGAGAGTTGCTAACACTGACCCTAGCAAGAGCAGTGCTTTGCAGAATCTACCACCGGATCGGAAACGCGACCCACTGAGAAGATCCGGCGAGAAACTCAGTGGGCTGTGTCTATGGGTTAGTTCGCTCGTCGAGCCCTTCGTCGCAAGCGACGTTTTCGACGGGGACGGTGACCGGTGCTTGTGGTGCCTAAAAGCACCGTTAATGGAACTATTTTAAGAAGTATATTGACGAGTTTTATAATAAGTTAAATAAAGTAACGTCAGTAAAAAAACGCGAGATTAAACCGTAAAAATAGTTTTAATTCTATAAATTTATTTAAGTTATGTACGTTGAAATTTGTTATACTAAATCAATATATTTATCACAAATATAATTATGAAATAACTCACGTAACGTAATTTAAAAAGAAAAAAAAACAAGAGACGTGCGTGGCTAATTTCAAATTTGCACTAATGAGCGCAACATCCATATATTAATTTACGTGAAGCAAAAACTTTGTACCCCTTTTTACGAAAATTGCGCGAACAGAGGAGTATGAAATTTTCCACACTTATAGTTTATATAGAGGAGGAGTGCATATTACTATATATTTTTTTAAATTATAGATATATAATACATTAAATCAATAAAAAGCATGACATAAACTACCATGTATTTGACACACACACGCAAATCACTTATACTCTTTTGTTTATTGTTAATAGCGGCCCGCTCCGGCGCCGCTCGGGTCAACAAAAATTTCAATGATATTTGACGTTGTTTTATTTTTTTAAATAATAGAACACTCATAGCGACATAGCTATAATAGTTAGACATATGCTGTCGCGACACTTTTCGTAAATAACGATGTGTTGTACAAAGTCGACCGACGTCGCTGGTGACACTGCGCCCCTCCTCCTTACCGGTGCCCGCTGGGGAGCGGGCATCGTGTCTTTCTTTGTGGCAGGCCCCGCAACCACCGGAGCCACCTCCTCGATGGCCATCGTCTTTTCCGGCACCTCGATGCTGGAAGATGACGCGCCGCCGTCGTCGGACGTTGTTAGTGGGGTCTTCCTTCGCCCCCTCTTTTTCCCTACCGATGATCTGGTGGGGTTGATCGCACCCGACTCGCTGGCGAGCGCAGAGCGCATCAAGCCGGTGATCGGGGAGCGCCTCGGTTCGACGGGAATTCCGCTGCCCGTCGCACAGCCTCCTTCATCTTGGCAATTGTTGCCCCCCCCAGAATACGTGGGGCAGCGTGCTTCCACTGAGGTGGAAGCACGGAGGGATTCTCCGCCCGACTCGCGGGCGGTACCCTCCTGGGGTACTAACTTTGTACAATTGTCCATCATCATGAAATTTCTTTTTTTTTTTATTAACCAGGGGTTTGGTCCCCTGGGATCTATGACACCCTCGGGACTGGAAACCCTCCAGCCATACATCCCATCGCCGGGTGTCGAGCTTGGGATTGGGGCATTTTTGAAGAGGTTTGCGTCCTCGCGGCTCCGACCAGTAAAGGCAGGAGCCCCCGTTCCCCATGACTGGGATTTACGGCTTGGCCGACGGTGGCCGAAGCCTGTCCGTCGCCCACAACGCGGTGTGGAGCCACGCCGGCGAGCCGGTACCTCCCATATCTGGAAGGCTTTCCCCTGTAGCCAAAGCCGGGGACATGGCAACCCGCAGCCGGAAGACACAAAAGTGCCACTGGCTCACCAGGCTCCCGAGAGCCAACCCCTCATCCCCAGAATGGAACTCTTTGTCAGTGCAAAGGGCGTGGGGAGAAGGTCCCTCGCTCTCTCTCATGGCATCCCCCGCAGAACGCGGAGGCGGCCGAAGAGAGCTGGGCGCAGTTCTCTTGGTCGCGGCGTCCCACACAGATTCCTCTGCACGCGATTTTAGGGACGCACGCTTAAGCCCCACCGCCACGACAAGGCGGAACTACATTCGGTGGGGAGGCGACCACTAGTTTATATTGTATCTCCTCAAATTGAGAGTTGCAACTTAAATTATTATTACACGCCTGGATTTATTTTATTTCTTTATTTCCTTACTATATTTAATATACAATGTATTGTTCGTAATTCCAATGACTATAATTCATACTATTTATTAATATTATTGTTATATTATAATAAGCTGTAATAAATTAAATGCGAAAGTGACTGTTACTCTTTCATGTTTTAACTACTCAATCATCATCATGTAATATCGCATACAAGTCCTCAGGGGTTCAGATATAGACTAGAAAAAGAATGTAGGTAAAAAAATATAGGTTTTTTTTCTACTTTAACGCGAGTGATGCCTACTAGTAAAGTTGTAAATGCATGACATAATTCTAAGCAGTAGTATCTTGAAGTTAAAATAAACGCAAGCATTTAATCTGCAAACCCAGAACAAGATATCAAATTAATTCCGTTTGTGTCTTCAAAAGACATCTGACACCGAACTGACACAATAAGAATGGAAACCGGCATCAAAAGAAAATTTCTAGAGCGAAAAGCGACAGTTGTGAAGCTGTGGTTACATATAGCTATGTGCTGTACAGAAGCGATACTTTACTATCAGTTGACATGAGAGATGCTATTGTATTTTCTGCTGTGTGATACTGTCATTTGGCTTATAATTATGGCGAGTATGCATTTTTTGCACTTTGAAATTGCTGGGAAACTATTTACCTCATAATTGAATAACAAAAGCGTGTGAATATGAATGTGTGTTATAGCATGGCATATAGCATTGTATGGATCGTTGATGCTGGGTACCTAATGCATATTAATTTTTCTAATGTTTAATTAGTAGCTTTAAGTACTAATAAAGTGTTTCATATATTTTAAAATTATTTATTATTTCAACTAAAAGATCAATTTTATGATATGACCCGGCTTCAAACGAGATTTGAAAAGTCTCAAGCGGTAAAGCAGCTCAGTTAGGCCTCAGGCCATACTGATGTCCATGGGCATCGGGACCACGCACTATCAGAGGGGCCGTTTGATCGTCAGCCTTCAAATTCAATAAAAAAGCAATTACCGAATTACTTGCCGGTGTTTCTCAGTGGTGAGACTGCATTCTGAATCGAAAAATTTAATGAAAACATTACAATTTTGACTTTGAATTAGCATTCATAACTATTATTATTTTAGTATATGACTTTCTTATATTTAGTCAGGCACTTGAAAGTACCCTCTCAAATTAGTGTCCCTCCCACGCGCGAATTCCACTACTGTCATCGCTATTTTCTTTCTCTCTCTCTTTCTCATTTTATTATGGCCTAAAACCTTGTCTACTTTTGCCTTTTTTTAATGCAGCAGCATAAAAATGAATTGCTGTTCGTTAGTCTCGCTAAAACTCTAGAATGGCTGGACCGATTTGGCTAATTTAGTCTTGAATTATTTCTGGAAGTCCAGAGAAGGTTTGAAAGGTAGATAAATATGAAAATGCTAAATATGAAAAACAATTTTGTTTTTCCTTTGATGTGTCCCCCGTCGGAAGGATTCCTTTTGTTTGTTTTAAGTTTATTTTATACAAAAGTTTAGGTCTTTTATTTATCGATTAAGGCACTACGAAGTCTGCCGGGTCAGCTAGTAGTTTATAAATATGCAGTCACTCGTTTCGACAATGAAGAGCGTATACTTCGAACTAGAATACTTGTTTAGGGTTATTAAATTTCTTTGAAACGCCGAAGTTAGATGTGGCACAAAGCAATTAATTGCTATGCTAATCGAGATGCGGCCACTATTCGGAAGTGAATAAGTTTTTAGAACATAATAAATTCTAATGAAGTTTTAGCATATTTTTTTAAACGGTTCCAATGTTAGTAAGTCGTGTGTGAGTTATGACATAGCTTTTGTAACTTGAATTTAAATACTCGTTTTTTTGCACATAATCATAATCAAAATTCGATGAGCATAAATGTTTAAAGATGTGTGTCTTGATCCTGATTACTTGAGCTATTGCTTCCTTCGACAATTTGTAGTTCAGTAGAAACTTTAAAAATTATACAAGAAATTCAAAATTATACTATCGAAAGAAACTGGGAAATTTGTTACGAATAAATATAGCTCACTTCATATGGAGGATAGGGCGATACGAAAGATATTATAATATGATTGAATTTTTCCCCTAGTTCCTGTGATGAGTACTTATCATACTATAGTTGGTTCGACGTCACGACTCAAAGGGAGCCAACGGCACGACAGTCTATATACAGACCGAGATCGCAGCTACACCTATGGTAATAAAATAGAATTTGCATTTCAAACTACATATTTAAAGTTTAACACAATTTTCTCTTCCAAATTATAAACGACCGCATAAAATGTCCATTATTTATTTATTTTAAATTTCGCTATAATGTGTTTAATTCAATTGAATTGAAAACTAAAGTTGAAGAAACAAAATCCTGCTATTTTCTTGTGACTACATTTGAAATAATCATTTAACTTCAATCGATGACCATTTTGCAAACGCGAACGCAATGCAAAACTATTTCAGGCACATTCTACCGCATAGTCAGACAAACGAGTGCCGTTACAAAACAAACTGCCAAGAATACAAAGTGTTTTTTTTTTTAAGGATTCTATGACCTGGTAACTGAGACCTTTAAGTCATGTTTTACTTTAATTTATATTCATATTTTTATGAAAAATGATATTATGGAGTGAAATGAAATGAAGATGATTAATTTGAGACATTAATCAACAGGGATGAAATTAAATGAAATGAAATGAAATATAATCTCTAAGTCATTTACTAAGATTGTTTCAGTGGACTTTTTGGAGGATCCCGAAAAGTTACGTCCAGCAGCTTTGTTTCATTTTCCCACATTTGTGCACTTTCACAGATATTAAACAGTTAATAAACCACCATTATTACACATTTAAATCAAAAGAAACACTAAATGGACAAAATTAAACAAATCACACAACTTCACTCCTCGCGTTCCCGCCAAAAAGTCCAATACCAAGTGTTAAAACCTAAAATTCACAGCTGCTCAATACTCTGGCGGCCATTTTATAAAATATCCACAGATAATTACATACACAGTAGATATTAGCAGGGTTGCGAGATTAAAAAAAAGAAAATCAATTAATTTTCGCGCGATTATAAAATCTATGCGATTTCAACATTTAACGCTTGTGAGAATTCGTATTAAGATATTATAAAGTACTAGCTGACCCGGCAGACTTCGTAGTTCCTCAATCGATAAATAAAAGACAAAAGGAATCTGTCCGATGGGGGACAGACACATCAAAGGACAATCAAAATTGTTATTTTTATTTAATTCCGAGAATGTTCATATATACATACCTTTTAAACCTTCTCTGGGCTTCCACAAATAATTCAAGACAAAAATTAGCTAATCGGTAGAGCGGTTCTCGAGTTTTAGCGAGACTAACGAACAGCAATTCATTTATATATATACATATATATATATATAGATAACTACGCCTCTGAGGGGCCATACATTAAAATACACCTCTCAAAAATCAACAGTAGATAAGAAGCTCAATGTCAGTAACCTACATAGTATCGCGTCGCACAATGCGCACCCACGTAGCAAAAATAACATTGTAAAGTCGTGAGTTTAGAAGTAGAAGTGCCTCTTCAATAACAAAGATGTGATTAAGTGTTCCTATAAAAGACTTTTGATCTAATTTCGTATTGTTATGCACTTGTTCATATTCTCACGAAGATCCGTGAAGGCGACACAGCGAAAATTAGGTATGTGTCACAGTGTGTAGAAAGCGATGATCCAGTCACAGCTGACAATCGTAATCTCTCACGAGTACAGATCATACATACATATTTACTTTTAATCTTAAGTTGCGTTAAAAAGTATTTTTAGTACATTTAATTTTGTAAGACTCTGAATATTTTTTTTTAGCTTAGATGTGTGGACGATCTCATAGCCCACCTGGTGTTAAGTGGTTACTGGAGCCCGTAGACATCTACATCGTAAATGCGCCACCCACCTTGAGTTAGGTAGCGGTAGGCAGCGGCTTGGCTCTGCTCCTGGCATTGCTGAAGTCCATGGGCGACGGTAACCACTCACCATCAGGTGGGCCGTATGCCCGTCTGCCTACAAAGGCAATAAAAAAAAAAAAAAAGTTATAAGTTCTAAGGTCTCAGTATAGTTACAACGGCTGCCCCACCCTTCAAACCGAAACGCATTACTGCTTCACGGCCTAAATAGGCGGGGTGGTGGTACCTAGTGCGGACTCACAAGAGGTCCTACCACCAGTGTAAAATTTTCACGTATTCGAATATACTAATCGATTCTATTGATATAATGTACATTATGCGTTAATAGTAAGTAAGCTTTATAAACAGTATTTTCTTGAAACATATGAACATATTGTTTTTACAAAAGACTTTTCACGCGATGAATCACTTTATTCGGAAGCCTACCTACTCAAATATCACAAATTTGCAATACTAAAATCATTTATTATGATAAAATTTTAATAACACGATTCACTTGCAACAGCTCGATTAGCTCGTAAATTAAACCTAGATCTCGATTGTCTAGTATCGATTACCTAACAAGATGTTGCATCTCAATGTTACCTCACCTCGCTTCGAAGGTCAAACTTTGTGTGTTGTTTTATTTCTTTCATTTGAATTGTTCTTTTTTTTTACGAAGCAACAGTGTTCTAAACGAAATGTTTTTAGTATCGCTAATAGTGTTTAAAGATATTTTCCTATTTTTTATTAATTCTTTTCGTGCTGTAGATTTGTGACAAATCGTTTGGCTGTATGTAAATTTCACGTTCTCCTTTATTAAATATCAACTTACGTTACAACATTCGATTAGATTCGGGCAACATTTACCTGAAACAAAAATAAAACAATTTTTTAAATAAAATGACTTTGCATCGTACTACTTGAGATTTACCTAACATTTTGTGTTTTTTAAGTTCAATTCACATCGCATTTTTTTAAAGTACCTAAGCAATTACCTGCAGATTGTTTTGATCTTAACGCTGTAACAACTGTTTTGAAGGTAGCCGGAAGTCGTCAGCCACAAGAGTAGAAAGTAATGAATGCACAATAGTAAACGTAAATAATTGACAAAGTGAATTATGGTGATCGATTCCGCTTCTGGCTATCGGTACGTTATTCAAAGTGAATTCCGAGAACTTTCTAACTGCTAAACGGACATCAATACATTACGATTGTTATAAAATCGATATCTTAAATCGATAGTAACCCACGCAATGTTTATCGGATAATTTTTTTTGATAATTTATGTATGTCATAAAGATCTATGATTGAAACGTTTTGAAGTTGTCTCAAAAATAGTCATAATTTGAACGCTGTTTTATCGTGTGTGAAGGTGTGTGTAATTTATGATATGTAATTGGACAGTTTGAAGTCGTCGTGGCCTAACGGATAAGACGACCGGTGCATTCGTGTTGAGCGATGCACCGATGTTCGAATTTCAGGCGGGAACCAATAATCAAATACGTACTCAACAAATGTTCACGATTGACTTCCACGGTGAAGGAATAACGTCGTGTAATAAAAATGAAACCCGCAAAATTATAATTTGCGTAATTACTGGTGGTACGACCTCTTGTGAGTCCGCGCGGGTGGGTACCACCGCCTTGCCTATTTCTGCCGTGAAGCAGTAATGCGTTTCGGTTTGAAGGGTGGGGCAGCCGTTATAACTATACTGAGACCTTAGAACTTATATCTCAAGGTGGGTGGCGCATTTACGTTGTGGATGTCTATGGGCTCCAGTAACCACTTAACACCACGTGGGCTGTGAGCTCGTCCACATATCTAAGCAATAAAAAAAAGGAAGTTTAAAACCATCGTATTGAGAATTGATTCGTCGTCCCTTTATACCGCTCCGATATTTTGTAACTAAGCGACACTAATAATTATACAATCTCTCCATTGGCACTGATGCTTAAACACTGGCTGGTTTCGATCAATTTCCCGCCTCTTTTTTTCGTAAAAACCAAAGAGTATGTAGCAATCAGTAATAGTTCTTGTAATATAGTTCTTCCATCGAACACATGCGTGCCAAGACTGACTGCGAAATCTAAGTTATGTATATAGAAATATCATATCTGATCATTTATAATATTAAAAACAATGTTTTAATTCACGTTGAAGCCTGCTAATAAAGAATTCATTTTAAATGTTCGCATTTTTTTGTTTCCTCATTATAAATATCACTTTTTGTTTCGTAAAATTTATGATCCATTTATTTTTAGCTTATAGAACCTTGTAATTCGCATATTCATTAACAAACAAAAATGGTATAAAATATTTATTGAATACTAAGCGTAATTAATTTTTTTTAAATTGTAAACTTCACGTATACACTGAGGTTTTTCGCAGAAATAACGTTACAACAGAAATAATCAAATATACGTCTCTATTCTACATAAAAATAACAAATATGCAGACGCTCATTTAAATTAAATAAATATGTATTATGCTTATCTACCTTGACTTCAACCGGCGAAGGGTTTACTGTTAAGATCCAATAAAACTGAAATACTTGATTTCATACTTTAAATACATGCTTATTAAGTAAAACCAATACAATCACTACAAATAAAGAATACAAAATAAATAATACATCTCGACACGAACACCAGTGTTTCGCGGAGCATATATCGTCATAAGGTATAAGTTGCAAAATCACGTTTTTAATATTTGCAGTTAGTGACTAAACGAAACTTTCAAAATTGACGTGACACGAAAAATCTACACTGCAGCAGCTGTTATACGAATTTGGAAGAGATAAATAAAATTTCTATTTGATTTTTTTAACAATTATATTCATGGTATCCATATACAACGCTATTGATATCAATACTACCTATTACATATATTAATTATATTGGATTACGTGATCAACAATATCAATTAATAACTACATCTAGGTACACTAATTCTGTTGACGTTTCGTATTAAACTCTAGGCTATTGTTAAAATTATTATCACCTGTCCTAATAACTATATAACAACGTGACTTCACACTATGTGAACTAAGCATACATCCTACACAATCGTATTTTGTTCGAGAGTAAAAAAAATGCTTTATAGTTACAAAAATAGGGATAGTTTTCGATTTAGATTAATAATTAAATCCGACACTTCAATCACGGGCATGAATGTAGCCCGCTAAAAGCTTTCCGACATAAAAGTTAACCGATTCGTTAGTGACGTAAGTTTTGCGGGTTGCTTGTGAAGTAACGGATTGAGTGCTTAATTGTTTTACATAAACGTGCTTAATTAATAGGATACTGGGTTCGCGTGTTTCAATTGCTCGCGTCATAAAAAGTTCATCACTTTAACGTTTTTGTTGAGGCGCTGATTGATCCAGATTAAAAAGCAGTTTTTAATTGAAAAATCGTAATTTAGTTCGTAAAAGTAATATTGATAACTTTGAAAATTTGTAGTACTATTGAATTGGAATGTTTGCTTATCTCAACAATAAACTACTCTTCGAATTATTGTAATCCGTTTATGTTATTTCTCAACAAACTCTTCAGACTTTTATAATGTGTATTTATATGATTACTACTATTTATTTTATTAGTTACAGAACCAACTAGGCGACCTCGAATAGTGCATTTTATTTATTTCGGCATTAGATAGCAAAAAAAAAAAGATTGTAAAACAATCGTTAATACGTGCAAATGTACATACATGCATGTGTATATGTAAAACTACTATTACTATTTAATATAGCGTTTTTTTTACTGTCATTATTTCTGTCATTTTTACTGTCATTATTTTTATGTCTATTTTTGTAAGAAAATTAATTGTACAATTTCACGTTTATTTTCGCACGGAACCAACTAATGATATCTTGAAGTTGGGCATCAAATAGTACATATAATAAAAAGCGTGAGATTAAACCGTAAAAATAAGTTTTAATTAGGTATATCTACGACTCGCGAAAATCGATGAAAATACTTTACATAATTTTAGAATGACGTCTATATTTAAATGTACTAGAATTCCAAATTTATTTCGCGTCGCCAGCAAAAAATACGATAACTGTGATGATAATTTTGTAAGATTAATTTGTTAGATTTGTAAGATTATTAACTAATGAAATGAATTCAATGCGAATTTTTAATTAATACTACAGACAGACATTTTAGCAGATAATTAAAATTATGTATGCACCAAATTTTTTTTTCTTTCTAAAACTTGTTTTTTTTTTTAATGTAATATCTACAGGTCGACATATCTATGAAGGAAGTGAGTGCAAAGGAGGTCGTACTGCATTGCAGCTGCGGTTGCAGTGATTTCGACCCCGTGTATATGCCGAGTTAAAGTTCACTTCGTTCCCGTAACAGGCGGCAGCGGACTCTATTACGAAACCCATTAAGTCACTTGGAAAATAATGATGCTTTATTTCATTATAAAATATAATCGCACTTCAGATAATATTTCTGTTGTCGACAGAGACAAGTTGGATAGTAAAATTTAAATTTTTACATTTTTGTCTAAATACAGTTCACAAAGATTAAACTGGCAGCTTTCTTTTATAAGAATGAGCTTTCAGAGTACTTTACATTGAAATTCTTTAAAACTCCCAACTTTAATTTTCAGTGCGTGTCTTATTTCAAATGAGGCTTTATGATAATGTGGCGCGGCTCTTGCTGTTGCTCCCTGTGCCTTTATTAAAACGAAAAAAAAACACATGTTCATACTGTTGGTTGGTTGAATCTTATCTCAGCATTTTACTATTTCGTCCCATCGTTACATTTAATTTCATTCCTATCGATCACAATGTCTAATAAATCAACTTCAATTTAATTCGACCCGTGTTCTTTTTCATAACAGAGTATTGATATATCGGCGCAACAAACCTAACTCAAATTGGTTAAAGTTAACTGTTTCCTTATATTGATCTATGTAGTAAACATGTAAACAATTATGTAAAAGACGATATTCAAGGGAATTCATAAGCAAACTACCCTCATTTTTACACTATAAATAAACGTGGCCATTGTCAGTCATTCCAGCTTGAGCACCCGAAAAGGGTAGAGCTCTCTGCGACAGTCACGATATCCTTAAAGTTTAAAGGAAAAATTTAGAAATATCTGCTTAGTAAAGGTTAATTTTTTTTAAAGATTATTTCATTGATAAACATTTATAATACACGTCGTATTCGAGGCTAGGTCATTGACGTCACAAAGTCAAAGCCATCGGTTAAACAGTAGTGCATTTGCCAACTGCACGTAACACCGTTTGTGTGGATTCCGGTTACGTGCATATTCTGCAGCTCATTCATTGCATCGTTATGTAACTTCTAACGCAGTGATTCTCAAACCTTTTTTTTTGTTGCGGCACATATTTAACGATTTCAAAATTGGGCGGCACACAAAAAAAAAGATAAAAATTATTTACTTACTACAACACACTGCATAAATAGTTTATCAAAATATTTTAATATACGAAATAAACTACAATATACCATAATTTTTTTTTGTAGATTTAAATATATTATATTCATGTTTAATATATTTTTCTTTTAAAATGATATAATTTAATAATATTAACATTATTATATATTCGCAAAATTTGGCGGCACACAAAAGTGCCGCGGAACAGTGGTTGAGAATCACTGTTCTAACGTATCAACAAAGAGTGTACGTATTTTCAGAAAATATCGCACTGATACTTTTTATGAGATGTAGTATATATAATGATATGGAATGAATAAACAACAAAATACTTAATTGCGCTTTCTGTGATATAATACGAGAACAACATTCAAAGCCCCTAATATCTTTTAAACTTACTATTAAAAATTAAACAGTATTATTATACTATACAAAACAGAATTTTCCTTTCACTCAATGACAGACAGGTGAGTGATTTCGTCTAAGAAAAATCCTTTTTAAAACTAAAGAGTTTTGAAAGTTTTAAATGATAAAGGTTCTTCTTTATGGATATAGACTAGAAAATATTAAAGTACGCCGAATATAACGCACGCAGCTTAATAACTCTTAATTTTTTTAGAAAATACTATTGCATGTTAACATCAAAATACTACAGATAATTTGACCATAACCAATGACTACTTTTTTTTCATCTTCAACTCTTTGCTACCTTGTGCTGAGCACAGGCTTCCACTTTCTTAATTACACGGCAGAAATTTTACTTTCATTTTAAAAAAAAAAAATTGACTGTACTTCGACTCTTCACTAATGAACAGACAATCATTATTACATAAACACAACAATGATCGTTTACAGAGTTTTAATTGTTTATTTAATTGTTCAAAGCACTTCAATTTACTTAATGCTCTGAGAACACTTCCGAATGCAGTTTTGCTTCGAATTGTTATGTAGCATCAAGTTTATTATAGTGCGATTAAAATAATCGAAATTCAAAATTACATAAGGAGACTTTTTAGATTTATATTGTTTTGCAGCGGAGAGAGAGAGAGAGAGAGAGAGAATACACTTTATTGCACACCAAAACACAATTTACATTCAAAAAACAGGAAAAAAAGCATATACATTTGTACAATAGGCGGTCTATCGCTAAAAGCGATCTCTTCCAGACAACCGTTTCATTTACAGAAATTCTAGAAAATATAAAAATATAGCAGGTATGTTGCAGTGTACTAAAGACAATACATTATTATAGAAAATATATACAGTATATTACAGGAGATTGTAGTGTGGCATCATTATGTCTCTTGCAATTCGTCGCAGTTTTCAGCCTGAACTTGTATAATGCCAATTTATTTTGTCGGTCAGCTTGTGAACTGTATTTACTAGTGGTTGCATTTTGAACCCTATTGTGTTCATATTCTTTGTTGTTTTTATGGCAATTTTAAATTAATTAAGTTTTAATGTTAGTTTTGTATTGTGTGAGAATGTAGTACACAGTAAACAACTTAGTTAAAATCACAATAACTGATTGTTTCCAATTTTATTCATATAGGCATTATATGACACTTCATTCGATCGTTAACTGTACTTTTGCTGCAAAAGTGCACGTAGCAAAGTCAAAGGATGATCCTATATTTAACACCATCTGTTGCCTGCGTAGTTGTAATCGCATTGCCACTAGATCGCGTTCCGATGTTTTACGATGTTAATAAACAAAAATATAGCATTAACTGTAACAATAGGCGTGCCAGGTTTCGAACTCAATACTCATAAATCATGTCTTAAAGGATTTGCTTATCATATGAAACTCAGCAGTCGTAAAATGAAATATGACGATCGCTCTCTCAATATTTGTGATTATCACTATAACCGCAATTTTTCTTTCTGTCCATGTAGACACACTAGCATACGTAAATATTATATAATTTAATTGCGAAATAAACTTTGTGTATACTGTATCTGTTTATAATGAAACGGCAGTCAGCTTAAAAGCATAATTCGATTTTCTGAGTCGTCACCCTACTACGACGCCGTCTAGATTATTTTTATTGGCTTGGATTCAAGAATCCTTAAGATTATAGGACTTAAGGTATGCTTACAATTCTACAGCTGTTTTTACATACAAATTTCAGAGCCAGATAGATACGTGACCAAAAATATCTCATGAAAACACATTATGGATAAAAGCAATGATTTCTGGTAGAGTCCAGTGTATAAAAAAACATTAGTTATTTTATAACCACCGCCGAGTAATTCACATTTTTACACACTCTTGTAATTTTAACAACCGCAGTCATTGATTAATTGAGGTCTAAGATTGTAATTATTACACACAATGAAAGAAAACATTTGAAACGGAAGCATGTTTGCCGAGAGTGACCCCAATTAAAGGGCGGTATAAAAAATATAAATTAATATTAGCCAATCTCGCTAATTCTCCGATGAAGTTTTACCTGTTTACTTACTTTGTTTACTAGTTTAGTCTCAAATGAACGTGTGTCTGTGATCATATTTATAATAGCGATATATTTCATTTAATTTAAAGACAAAAAATATGAACCCAACAAGTTAAAAGTGCAAATTTGTACTCGCAAGGTCTCCGAAAACCAGTCGCCTCAAAGTATTGCGGTCAGATTAAAACGATAAGCTTAAAAATAAACACAAATTGACTAGCCAACGAGACATAACTGAATCAAATATGAAAATTTTTCTTCAAGTATAACTATGTATTATATTCTGTTTGACTAATAAGAATTTTCAAGAAATTTCTCGAAAAATTATGTTTTAATTAATGTGCTTTTAAGCGTCTTATCAAGATTCTTAGATGAAAGTATTGCGGATAACCGTTATCACGATTTTTTCTTGCTCAGAAAACTAGACTGTCTGTCTTCAATTTCCAATAGGTTTCAAAGTTTCTAGGTGGCTTTCATAGAATCGATGTCATATTGCAGGAAACTTGTCTTTTATTCTTTTTATGCACTAATAATTGTTTAGAATAGTGTACTAAACAGAATATCAAGATCAAACTTCAAGTTTTTTATTGAAAATGGATTAAAGGATCAAGAGCCGAACAAAACAAAAACCTGAAACCTGTTGAACTGTAACATTTCTTTAAATAGCTTATGCTTTATTTGAAACATAGAAAATTATATTGAACATAAAAAGAAATATCTTATCTATACTAATCTATACTAATATTATAAAGAGGAAAGATTTGTTTGTTTGTTTGTTTCGAATAGGCTCCGAAACTACTGGACCGATTTGAAAAATTCTTTTTCCATTAGAAGCCGACATTGTCCCTGATGAACATAGGCTACTTTTTTTTAATTTTTTTTTATTTTATTTTTTTGGTTTCAGGTGTGTTTTAATGTTTCCGAAGCGAAGCGAGGGCGGGTCGCTAGTCATCATCATCATCATCAATATTATAAAGAGGAAAGATTTGTTTGTTTGTTTGTTTCGAATAGGCTCCGAAACTACTGGACCGATTTGAAAAATTCTTTTTCCATTAGAAGCCGATATTGTCCCTGATGAACATAGGCTACTTTTTTTATTTTTTTTGTTTCATGTGTGTTTTAATGTTTCCGAAGCGAAGCGAGGGCGGGTCGCTAGTATCTTATCACTACATAGTATAAAACAAAGTGGCTTTCTCTGTCCCTACATCCCTATGTATGCTTAAAACTTTAAAACTACGCAACGGATTTTGATGCGGTTTTTTTAATAGATAGAGTGATTTAAGAGGAAGGTTTATATGTATAATAACATCCATTAGTGGAAAATAAATAATAAATTACAGTTTCCGAAGCAAAGCGAGGGCGAGTCGCTAGTTAGATAATAATTTAAAGATATTAACATTGTACCTACTGTCCAAGAGTTTTTTGTTAAAATACAAACAATAGTTAAAGTTAATAGTATGCTTTAATGGAGTCAATGTTTTAGGGGCCCATTACATCAAAAGCTATAGTTGACAACTGAGTATTGAGGAAGCTTCCTAGTTGGCCCCAGTCATAAACAAGGAAGGTTTTTACTATGCAACTATAAAACGTTTTATGAATATGTTACTGTTTATTGTAAGAAAATGGAATGTCCAGCCTGGATTAAAATTCTCGACGATTCTTTTGTTGTTAACGATTTCGTTCTTTGAATTTTTTTTTCTTTTGTTCTTCCCATTTTGTCGTAATGTTCTTTTTATTGCCTTAATTAAAGTTGAGGTATCTTTACTCCAATTCATCATTTTCAAGATTTATTAATTATTAATACTGATATTTATAATATTAATCACAGATAAGTTATTCAGTAGTTAGATTTGTAAAATTATTGTACTAAGCGATCATTTAAACGTTAGTCGGTTTTAAGGTTGTTTTATATGAATTCGTGAACCATTAAAAAAAAACTATGATACAAAATTAAACTGCCCGCCAAATTTGAGAAGCTTTTTCAATAAAACGAATGAATAGCAAAAAAGACTGCGTGTCCAATCCAATCCAATTTGAGAAATCGTACAGCAGACATCGTGAGAACATTCGTTCGTAAACATTGCAACACGCTTGCTCGATAAGGGAAATAGGTTACTGTAGTAGTAATTTAATTTATAGTTTATTTTCAATGCAAACAATGGGTGTAGCTTGATGTAATACATATTTTAAAATTTTGGGGCAGTTTTAAAAGCAAAATTTTGATCGCATTTTGTATTTTTTTAATAGTTTATTTTATCTGTGATGTGTCCAAAACAAGATATTACCTATTTTAAGTGGTTTTTTAACGGATTTTATGACCTGGTAACTAAGACCTTTAGGTCAAGTCTTATTTTAATTTTAATTAAAAATTTTTATATGAGATATGATATTATGAAATGAAGTTGATGAATATGAAACATGGCATGAAATGAAATGAAATGACATGAGATTATATGGGATGTAATATAATCTCAGTAAAATGGTGGTCATTTACTGAGACTTTTTCAGTAGACTTGTTGGAGGATCCCAAGAAGTTACGTTCAACAGCTTTGTTTCATTTTCCCACATTTGTGCACTTTCACAGATACTAAACAGTCAATAAACCACCGTTATTACACATTTAAACCTGAAGAAATACTAAATAGACAAAATAAGACAAATCACACAACTTCATTCCTCGCGTTCCCGCCAAAAAGTCCTATGTTACTGCGCTAAAGAAAACTACAGATTACACCGCAGCAGTTGTTCATGCAAATCTATTCCGCTTTCAAATAATTTAAATATAGAATTTATTACAAATAGATTGACGTTTCCAATTTGTCATTTTCGAAATATAACCTGTACAATGGTAACTTATTTCATTTTCTAGGCTTTTTGGCGGGAACGCGAGGAGTGAAGTTTTGTGATTTGTTTTATTTAGTCTATTTAGTGTTTATTCAGGTTTCAATGTGTAATAGTGGTGGTTTATTAACTGTTTAATATCTGTGAAAGTGCACAAATGTGGGAAATTGAAACAAAGGCGCTGAACGTAACTTCTCGAGATCCTTCAAAAAGTCCACTGAAAAAATTTCAGTAAATGACCACCATTGTACTAAGATTATATTTCATCCCATATCATTATATTTAATTTCATCCCAGTTGATTAATGTCTCAAATTAATCATCTTCATTTCATTTCACTCCATATTATCATTTTTCATAAAAATAAGAATAATAAATTAAAATAAGACATGAATTAAAGGTCTCAGTTACCAGGTCATAAAATCTCATAAAAAAATATTTCATTTTCTATGTTCATTAAAATGAAATTAAATTTCAGAGGTTCGCCGTCAAATCGGCAAAGTATCCGAACGTTATACTTGCTTGTGCTACTTACTCTCGTATTCATTGTTCAGGCTATTATCTGTTGTTTCGTTAGCCTAATTTATCATCAATCGTAGAAAAATATTGCTTGTAATTTTGTTAGTAACTGGATTTTGATGGAACCAGTTCTCTATACCAAAGTGATGCTTACAATTATCCAAATTGTTGACGAATATTAACGAGATGTTCCAGATTTAGTTAGACGATATTTCATGACAATAATTAATCATAAGGTATGGGTTTGCAACCTTGGCCTCTTACTTCCTCTTATCAGTCTGTTGCAGTTTAATATCAAATGAAAATACCATCTCAAACACCACTTTTCTATACAAACCAGACCGGGTGAGTGCGGTACAGAGATAGCAATTATATGACAGACACAACATAAAAAAAATATCGTACAGATCTTAATATTAATATGAAACGGTTTCATAATTACGTATTCTTGGCCCCATTGGTTTTATTTAGGTGTTGATAAAAATATTGTTGCGGCCTTCAGCTGTGACATACTATAATACAAAACCTGTTATAATATCATTAATTAAATGTCAATCAAAATAGTACGAACCGTGTCGTTGATTAAAATAATTAAAATGTTAATGTAGTATTAAATAAACAGTCCTAGTGTATAAAATCAGCTTAAACTAGGTATTGGACTGTTACAAACAGTGATATTTTGTACATCTGCGGTGATAAAGTTCATCATTTTATTTTTTGTATTCTCATTAATTTTCAATCTATCATATTAACTGTATATTATCTGTAATCCTACTACAGTCGGTGATTTGTTTTCATTGCAGACTACTCGAAGAACTCTGAGTTCAAGTGGTCGAAGTCTCAATTTGTCTTGTACTATTTGTTTTTCTAACTCATTACATTTTCAGCATTTTTATTTTATTTTTATTGCTTAGATGGTCGGACGAGCTCACGGCCCACCTGACGTTGAGTGGTTAGCGGAGCCCATAGACATCTACAACATAAATGCTGCCACTCACCTTGATATATGAATTCTGAGGTATCGGTATAGTTACAACGGCTGCCCCACTCTTCAAACCGAAACGCATTACTGGTTAACGGTAGAAATAGGCAGGGTGGTGATACCTACCCGTGCGGACTCACAAGAGGTCCTACCACCAGCCTTCTACAGAATCACTGTTACAAAGCACTAAAAAGCAGAACTTTTATTGTTATCTCTCTCTCTCTCTCTCTTCGATCGGTCCCTCACTGCTGAGGATCGTGACTCCGTCCGATTCCGTCAATCAGCTCTCTCCATCGATCCCGCCCTGCAGCCTGTTATAGTTTTTATTAATTTGTATTTATCGTATTATAAAAGCACCAACATTCATGTTCTCCAAAATTTCTCGCCTTGAAAAACCAGTATTCGATGACAAAAAAACAGTCACACAAGTTACAGTGAAAACTCAATTTGGGCGTTTCGAAAAACTTTCCATGTTTAATTGAAAGAGAAATAATATCATTAAGGGCCAACGTATTTAACCTGTTTCCGAGTCGATATAGAATGTAACCGTAACATCATAGTAAAAACGAAAGTCAAGCCCTTGAATGTACGAACAATATAGATCGATAATCGAAAGTTCAAATCGATAGTATTCGATAGTATCGTTATAGTTCATGATTCATTTTTTGTTACGCATTTATTGAAACGAATTTATTCCAGTTATGTTAATTCGTATACGGTGGTTGTTCTATCATAGCGTTCGTATTTTTTTGACTAATATAAACTTATGATATAGACCAGTGCTGGCTAAAGAATAGCCAATGTTTTCATGTGTCCCGCGACGCATTTTTTGATCAGAAAATAGTTATGGATAATAGAATACTTTATCAAAACATATAATCAATATTTAGTATAATTTATCTTTATTTTTGTAACATTCCATTCCTATGACATAATTTAAAAGTGAAGTTATATTTTACTATTATTGGGGGAATTCCCGAAAAGCTATTTTTTTAGCTGAAAACAAAAAAAAAAACTGAGGTCCTCCAGCTTTTGTATTAAATTTAATTAGCCCGGAAAGGTACGTAGTTTGGACTGCCCTGACTATTAATTGACTATTTAGAACTAAAAAAAATTCGAATGCCAATTTTCAAAACTTAAATTAAATAATTATATAGGAAGTATAAGAATAATTAAGGGCCAAAAGATTAACATATATAAAAAAACTTATCCCAAAAACAACGTATTGAATTTACAATTTAAATATTTAAAGCTGGTGAAATCATGGGGCACATCTGCTAAATGATTAGTGGCTATTTTGAATTTTAATGCTGATGCGTTCAGTTATTGTATCCATTTTATTTTGGTTGTCATGTAACATAACATTTTATGTTGTTTGGAAACATTAGATAATAGTGTGCATTCAAGAACTGACTTGACTTGTCATATATTTCGTGCTGTGAACAATACCTTCGCGGAAATTATTCAAAACCTCACTTTCGCCGGCTCGATGTCGGTCATTGTAGATCTTCTAGACATGTAGACATTGTAGACATTTACTTTTAAAATAATGGCATAAAAAATCTTATTGAATTTTTGTTTTTGGGACAACTAATATGCCGATGATCTTGTCACTGTTGCGTTTCATCAGGACTGGTAATATATTGTAGTGTTAGTTTCCCAAATACCTAAATAAAGACTTCTGCTTTATAAGTCGTTAATTCACTTTAGCAATTATTCAGAATTATTCACAATAACTTGAGGACCGAAAGCGGATTGCCTGTATTACAATTTCTTAGAGGATTGCCTGTATTACAATTCCTTAGACGAGGATTGCCTGTATTACAATTCCTTAGACGGGTAAATGCATTTTATTAATTAATAAAAATTATCACATCTAAACTCAACAATCATCAAAAATGTATACTTAACGAATATAACGTATATTTTTGTTCGGGATGTAATTTCTTAACAACGATTCGAACAACTAAGCAGTCTATTTGACGACTGCTCATTTTCTAACAGCAGATAATGAATCAAAATCAATGTATGTCTTTCACCTTTGTTATACAATATGTAGGAATATTTATGCAACTTACGTAACTGGTTTTATTTCATCTTTGGATCATGACAAATGTTGACCAATTTATCTATCGAAATTTCCACTAGCATTGAAAAATAAATTAACTTAATTACACTATTAACTTTTTTATTGCCCTTTTAGCCATGTCTATAACTTAGTTGTTGCTTTCCAAATCGAGTAGAGAGCCTTATAATTTTGAACGAACGCTTAAAACTAAGCCTTTTGATAAGAAACATAACATAAAGACCCTTATTCAGTTACGTCACTTGATATAAAACTGTTTGACTTTTCAAATTTGCTTACCCGTAACAAAGCATAATACGATCAAATTTCTTAGTATTGCGGAACAGACTGGTAATAATATTCAAAATAGTTAAACAGTAAATAATGTTAGCCATTGTTCTAAAAATTACAGGTATTTCCTTTCATTGACTGTACTGCGCAGAATAAGGTATTGTAGCCTTGACCCGAGTTATTTGCACACCTATAAATAGATACAGAGTTTGTTTCATTTTCCATGTCAGTAGCCTTTTAAAATTTTCACTAACAAAATAATACGGTCTCCGAATTAGCAAAAACCTACAAATTTTCTGAACGTTTTCAATCTAAAACCAAATAATGCCGTAATACTTGGATATTCTGTTTTATAGTTCAAGGCGTTGTTCAATAATTAATTCTTGAAAGAATATAACTCAAATGCTTGTAGTATTAACTGTAGTTATTAAATCTTATAATAAGAATATTACATTGACGACTTAAAGAGTGGCAGTGAGTGTTGCCAATATTTTATCATTTACATATTCAAGTCTTAGATCCTTTCATATTGGGAAAGAAAACAAAACTTTTAGTTAATGATCAGATTTCTCAAACTCAAGATTTCTCAGATTTGGAACAGGCATTACATTTGTTGTATTATATGTCTGAAAGTAGTTTTCAAATGACACACACCTTTGTTAAATTTAGAAAGCACTTATTCGCATAGGAGGATATATAAAATTTGTCAGATCAATTTCCAGCCACCAGGACACACTTATCAGAGGCTGTTGTACAGCTCCAAAAAGATGAAGGCCGCCACCAACCTCGAGATATAATGTCGGAAACTCAAGGACAGGAGTAGGTAGAAGTCGTCGTGGCCTAAAGGTGAATTTACATTATGAAATTAGTGGCATGAAACTAATTTCGTGACATTAGTTTTACCAACAGTTTCACGTGTAATTTAATACTTTCGTAATGCATGCATTAATTTCATGCATTCAAATTAGTTTCGTGCGCTGCGCGATTTTTTGGTGAAATTAGTGTCATGCAACTAATTTCATAGTGTAGACGCGACGTGAAACTAATGTCGCGAAAGGGCCTGCGCTATGCGGACGTGTGTATTGTTAGTTCGGACGCGCTTCAAGCGTTGAAAATGGCAAACCAACGAAGGAGTACAGAATAAAAATTAGATCTTATTAATGAATATCAGCGACAAGGGTGTCTCTGGGACCCGAAACACTTACAGTAAAAAAGCAAAATTATCATTCGAAAATAGTTTTTATAACTCTCAGGATCTTCATCTGCTAATTTAGAGACTAACTTCATTGCACCTAAATGCCTTCTTGTTGACAATCCTCGAATCTACCAACTTTTTTTTTCTTGATAGTCTTTTTTTAAGTTTATATTCTATAGCTACATTGAATATAGCAAATTATAGCTTTGATGTTGAAGGCGCCATGGTTACTGCGATACTGTGAATTTCGCGACACCAATTTTTTGACGAAACTACTTTCGCATATATCGAAACTACTTTCGTGAAACTGAGCTCAACATGCATGACACTAATTTCGTAATGTAAATCCTGCATAATGGATAAGATGTCCGGTGCATTCGTGTTGAGCGATGCACCGGTGTTCGAATCTCAGGCGGGTTCCAATTTTTCTAAAAAAATACGTACTCAACAAATGTTCACGATTGATTTCCAGGGTGAAGGAATAACATCGTGTAATAAAAATGAAACCCGCAAAATTATAATTTGCGTAATTACTGGTGGTAGGACCACTTGTGAGTCCGCGCGGGTGGGTACCACCACCCTGCCTATTTCTGCCGTGAAGCAGTAATGCGTTTCGGCTTGAAGGGTGGAGCAGCCGTTGTAACTGTAACTATACTGAGACCTTAGAACTTATATCTCAAGGTGGGTGGCGCATTTACGTTGTGGATGTCCATGGGCTCCAGTAACCACTTAACACCAGGTGGGCTGTGAGCTCGTCCACTCATCTAAGCAATAAAAATAAAATAAAATAAAAACATAGGTAGATATAGGCCACACACAAGTATAGGATATACTTCTTCTAGACCTTCTAATTCTAGGCAGCGATTTCTCAAACAAACTCTGGTGGTACGTAACCGGCAATCAAAAGCTTTTCTTGGTAGTCAAACCTATATAAATAACAGTTCAAATTATTTTTTACGTATTAAACCTTACTTTAACGTTTGGCAAGATACCTGGACCGTTTATTACGTGTGACCGAACGACAAAGCACATGCAAATTACGTTATTTGCAATTCATCGCGTAGTGTAGAAATTACTGGTCATTGTCAAAGGAGTCACAGTGAAATATTTCCGTTTTAACGGGAAAGTAACTATTGTTTTCCGTACAACGTACGCGGAGCCCAACGGAATGTGTGACATCAGTAATATTTATTATATCTTTAGGTGAGAATGGTTCTAGTGGAAGTAAGTTATAGCTACAGAATGCAATTAAGAGTGCGACTCATGTCTCAAAGAGGTGTCGACTTTTTTTGTTTTTTTTTTCCTACCTAAACTTGAGATACCACTTCAGCGTAACCCTAACAAGTAGGTGAGCTCACGGGGCTCAAACCTGACGGCGTTGCTAACACGAACCCTAGCAAGAGCCGTGCTTCGCAGAATTTACCACCGGAGCGGAAACGCGACCCACTGAGAAAATCCGGAAACTCAGTGGGCTGTGTCTGTGGGTTAATTTACTCGTCGAGCCCTTCGTCGCAAGCGACGAGTTCGACAAGAACGATGACCGGTGCTTGAGGTACCTAAAAGCACCGTTAGTGGATCGAGAGGAACCGAAATGACGTGTTTTGAGTGACGTCGACTGCTTTCCATTTTGTCCGCAGGATCGGGAATGTAGTTACCGGCAGCTACGATGAGAGGGTTCTCGGGTCCTGCCGCTTTATCGAAGTGTTTTTGAAGCTTACTAGGCAATGTATAGGCATACAAGAGAACCACGACTTCTGTAATTAATAATAGCGTAAAGTAAAGAAAGTTAATGGCATTCAGAATTAAAACTAGTACACTTAAACTACTTCAATGTCCTAATTTATTTCACTTTCTCTCACCAATACGATTTTGAATATAGAAAATGTTTTTAATTATTTGCGACACTAATAAATTTTTCTTTAACTGAATATAATTTGATTGAAGCATCATACTAACAAATAACTTTATTGGAATAAAATCAAAGCAGTCTAAAGACACGTCTCTGATTTTCAAATCTGATCACACTACTTTAGCTTGCCACGAAGCGATATACAAATAAATTTACAAAATTAAATTACAATACGAACATCTGACCACGAATCAGCAAACAGTGCGAGTTTATTCATCAAGTGGTCAAAACAGGTGTAGAATTAAGCAGGTGATAAGGCACACACTAAACATCGCAGCTTGCATACATAATGTAGTCATTAAATTGACCATGTACCTTTCCACAATATTAGCTAGTGGAATTAATGAGTTGAATCTTCTTTTTTCAATTTTCAATCGTCAACTTTGAAGCGAATAGCAAATGGAGCCAAGTGACAAGTGGGAACTAACTGACGGTGCTTTTACGATAAAGTCGAATTCTAGAACCATACTGAACTTGTTCACACAAAAAATCAAGGTTATTTCCAAGGTTGTTTCATAGCAAAAGCAGACCAGACGATGGTACCCGTGCATGCGTTAATGCAGCAAGCCCAATCATGAAAGCATCAGTATTTCCTAAAGTTTTAAGATATGCATCATATCTAATTCGTTTACCAATTGCAAGAAAAACGACAGTACTTTCTGCTGAATAAGTATTTCATTATCACAACTTTATGACAAGTTCAATAGTGTTATCTAAAAACTATATAGATTAAATTGTAAGTAAACCATTTTTTTATCTTTTTAATATACAGTACATTAATATGCTTTAAATGAGCGAAACGTATGCGATTTTCTTTCATTATATTATTTTCACTTAATCGATATTAACAATTAAATGATACCGTACTACACTTACGATTATATTTTAAGAAGCCCGATTATCCTCCGGCACAGCCATAAAAAATACAAATACTAGTCATACATAGGTCTGGTTACCATCGCCCCAACTTAACATCAGGTGGCCAGTTAGGCTAATAAAATTTAAGTGTTGCTACTGGCGCACATTTCTCATGTGAAACTAAGTTTAGAATGTTCATTTATAGTCATCCTCAGATGAAATTAAAACCACAAGTATTATCGGTTTCGCAGATCCCACATAAGACAATTCAGCGGCATCTTTACCATTTAAATACTAAATGAACATTTGTTAAAACATCTTAGTTACATTACTCTCTTAATAGTCATTGATAATTGCTAAGTTTTTTTTTTTATTGCTTCGATGGGTGGACGAGCTCACAGCCCACCTGGTGTTAAGTGGTTACTGGAGCCCATGGACATCCACAACGTAAATGCGCCACCCACCTTGAGATATAAGTTCTTAGGTCTCAAGTAAGTTACTGGTTCTGGCCCAGCGGGGTATTCCGTAGGGTAACCCACTCTAACCGGCACCATCTAGGCGGGCTTCGGACAGTCTGCCAACCGAGAGGGCTGGTGGTCGTGGCGCCGACGACCAGCAGTCCGGCGTCCCGAGGGGGAGGGTGATGGGAGAGATGTGCTCCGCACTAAACGCTTCACTTTCCCCCCTTTGCCTTGTCATGAGTTCTATTTCATGCGAGGTTTGGACGTTGGTTGTTGAGCGACAGGAGGTTTTAGTCAGTTCGACTCTGACATACCCCGCCCAGTATCCCCAGAAAAGGGCGGAAGTCCGGCGATTCAAATCAAATCAAATCAAATCAATAAATTTCCTCCTGACCAAAAAAAAAAAAAACCATAAAGGTCTTATACTAAACTACAGGTATAGACGACTACAACTATAGACTTGGATATATTTATCAAAGGACCTCAATCGACGCTTTAAGGTAATCAGCATTCTGAATATCCCGTTGGACTAGATACTTAATCGAAGCAAAAAAATGATATTTTCTAATTAATTCCAATTGAATATCTTTTTTTTTATTACTTTCATGGGTGGCCAAGCCACGGCCCACCTGGTGTTAAGTGGTTACCGGAGCCCTTAGACATCTACAACGTCAATACCGCCACCCACCTTGAGACATGAGTTCTCAGTATAGTTACAACGGCTGCCCCGCCCTTCAAATCGAAACACGCATTACTGCTTCACGGCAGAAATAGGGTTTCTCGGATCAGTTTATCTTAGTTTTTTCAATGAAATATTAACGTGAGCTTTTCTAAATTATCAAAACACGAACTTGAAAATCATAATTCCTGCGAACTACGTACATACGATTCTGGCTATATGTTGATTGTGTTTATTTAATAATTGGGTACAATCAAACTTCCGTTAATTGCCTATAATTATGACGCACAATTTCAAAACTGACTCCACTAGACAAACCAATTCCTATTCTACCAATTCGAATAATGTTTTATTTTTTTTATTTAAAATTAGAAACCATACTGGCTGACAAAAAGGTTTACAGCATAATCTGTGGAACAGGCATGTTTCGCTTGATTTGCAGGTCATCGGGCAGTGAACCGAAGCGATGTTAGCCGTAGCCAAGACAATAGGGATGTTAACATACTTTTTGTACCTTTCTCTTATGAATTATTGTTTTTGAATAAGGCTATACTCGTACTACTAGAGTTGGTAATCGCTAACTAAGCTCGCGAATTTGAAAAACGCGAGTGATTTCGTTCTATTTTATTGAACTCTATGCATTTGAAAAATACTTTAAGTGTGTTTTAAAATTATACCGTTATTTTTTTACTTTTTGGCATTATCATTACTGTGAAATTCAATGAAATAAATTTATTAAAAGTATGTAATGAAGCAGACAGTTTAAATCGATACTTTTAAAGTCGAACTTTTACAATTTAGAATTTAACTCATTTCAATACAACATCAGGTTACTAACTCATCGCTAATCGTAGTCATCGTAGACACCTGCGTGACTATAAACATTAGTTTCTGATTTTCCCCGTTTCCCGTACAATTTCCCTGACTTTCCCGCCGTGAGTTGATTCGAGTAGAATGATTGATGATATGGTTGTGTTCATTATAAAAAAATACATAATTGCTATAGAATATTATGTAGCCAAAGCGTTTAATCATATGACCTTTTAGAATTATTCTTTTGAGAATTATATGGACTAATCTTTTGGTACATATATGTTCCTGATTTTCCCGTTTCCCGTCCAATTTCCCTGACTCTCCTGCCGCAAGTTGATTCGAGTAGAATGATTGATGATATGGTTGTGTTCATTATAAAAAAATACATAATTGCTATAGAATATTATGTAGCCAAAGCGTTTAATCATATGACCTTTTAGAATTATTCTTTTGAGAATTATATGGACTAATCTTTTGGTACATATATGTTCCTGATTTTCCCGTTTCCCGTCCAATTTCCCTGACTCTCCTGCCGCAAGTTGATTCGAGTAGAATGATTGATGATATGGTTGTGTTCATTACAAAAAAATTACATAGTTGCTATAGAATATTATGTTGCCAAAGCGTTTAATATTTATGGCCTTTTAGAATTATTCTTTTGAGAATTATATGGACAAATCTTTTGGTACATATATGTTCCTGATTTTACCGTTTCTCGTCCAATTTCTCTGACTTTCTCGCCACAAGTTGATTCGAGTAGAATGATCGATGATGTCGCTGTGTTCATTATAAAAAAAAAACATAATTGCTATCGAATATTATGTTGCCACAGCGTTTAATAATATGGCCTTTTGGAAAACTCCTTTCGAGAATTATACGGGCTAATCTCTTGATACATGTATGTATCTTTTAGTGTCAAATCAATAAGAAGCGTTCGAGATCTCATGAATGCAGAAACCAAGTGATTTGCAAAGTAGATAGATACTTGTGTATGTGCATTTTTACAAATATTACTTAAACATCATATACCAAAATAATGCAGGTATTTTTTTTTTGCTCAATTACCGGCGGTAGCTCGCAAGCTGTCATCGTGGCCCAATTCACGAGACAGGTGTACTCGTATCAAATGATGCGAACGTGTCGGGATTGCAATCCTGTAGTACATTTCGTTTTTTACTACACACAATTTCCAAACTTTACTTCATTAGATAGTTTTGAGCGTATTGTGCATCGACACGGGTCCTGAATGTGTTTGAAAGTCTCTTTTTTTTTCCTACCTAAGCTGATAGCCTTGAGAGGCTAAGCTAAGCTTAAGAGGTGAGCTCACGGGGCTCAAACCTGATGACGTTGCTAACACGAACCCTAGCAAGGGCCGTACTTCGCAGAATCTACCACCGGATCGGAAACGCGACCCACTGAGAAGATCCGGCGAGATACTCAGTGGGCTGTGTCTGAGGGTTAATTTACTCGTCGAGCCCTTCGTCGCAAGCGACGGGTTCGATGAGAACGATGACCGGTGAAAGTCTCAAGCTGTGATGAGGCACTCACATTATTTATGTCTTTAGTATCCGGCAGTCATCAAGTGAGCCGTGGGCTTATCTGCCCATCTAGGATAATAATAAAATAAAAATAGAGGTTATGTGATAGTTTTTATTAGTCACTTTAAGGGCAGTATTTATAGCTAACAAGGCATAGACCAAAGTGCAAGTCTCATCGTAACTTTTTTTTATTCCTATCCAAGCTGATGGTCTAGAGAAACCATGTCAGCGTCGCCGGGCTAAATCGTTACTGAATTTGCGTCTATGAAGTTAAAAGTACAGAATTCGATGACCGCAGACTTTGGAACCCTCTATTTTAAATTAAAATCACATTTTTGATGTTCAGTTCAATTTACTATTCAGGTTTCAAGTTTTTTTATCTATGTCTCGCATGTGTTTCCAATATCGGCACCCAAGAATATTCAAGCTAGTTTGGTTTTTATTACATTTTTATTTCTTCATCGTGAGCACGCGTGATTCTTTCGCGATATTTATAGGCGGGACGGGTGATATTAATGGAAACAATTGATCGTATATTACTTAAGTTAAAATCACGTTTTCAAAGCCGATTCGCTATTCTTTTGTTTCGCCTCCAACATCTAAACTACAGAAGTTGAATCAAATATGATAGAAAACTCATCCTACAAAGGTTCTATTAAATATTACAAATAAATTTCAAATTCGAATAGCTGAAATCGTAGATATCCGACCTTATAGTAATTATACTAACGCGTAAATCAGGTTGCCCGTAACCCAGGTATGTTTAGCTGACTTTTTTTTTGTTGCCTAGATGGGTGGATGAGCTCACAGCAGTCACAGCTCACCTGGTATTAAGTGGTTACTGGAGCCCATAACGTAAATGCGCCACCCACATTGACATAGTTCTAAGGTCTCAGTATAGTTACTATAGCAAATGTAAACAGTTTTTTTTTTTTATCCAACATTAAACCTACTAATTAATAATATTACGAAGCACTAATTTTTTTTTTTTTTTTATTGCTTTGCTGTGTGGACGAGCTCACAGCCCACCTGATGTTAAGTGGTTACTGGAGCCCATAGACATCTACAACGTAAATGCGCCACACACCTTGAGATATAGTTCTAAGGTCTCATATAGTCACAACGGCTGCCCCACCCTTCAAACCGAAACGCATTACTGCTTCACGGCAGAAATAGGCGGGGCGGTGGTACCTACCCGTGCGGACTCACAAGAGGTCCTACCACCAGTAATTACGCAAATTATAATTTTGCGGGTTTCATTTTTATTACACGATGTTATTCCTTCACCGTGGAAGTCAATCGTGAACATTTGTTGAGTACGTATTTCATTAGAAAAATTGAATTTAATAAGCGATAATGAAGCTTAATTAATGTAGCACTCAAAACCAATTAATGTTTACATATTGAAAAGAAAGTCTTTGAATCATTCAGAAGTTCCCACGTGAATGTTTTAATTCGGGCGTGAGAATACACACGATGCATATATTATATACACGTGTAGGTTTTCCGTTATGTAGTGTGAGGTAAAACAAATGCAATTTTTCGATTGTGAAGCGATCGGTGAGTACATGGAATTTATCTATGTATTAATACGTGAAGCAAAAACTTTGTATCCCTTTTTACGAAAATTGCGCGGACGGAGGAGTATGAAATTTTCCACACTTACAAAGAATATAGAGAAGAAGTGCACAATGCAAATTTTTTTTTAAAATAATGCATAAAAGATACATCAAATCAATAATGAAACCATTAGGCACACCACCATGTATTTGACACAACACATACATAAAAATATACTCTTTGTTTACTGTCAATTGGGAAACTTTTGTTATTTTTTAAAGTCTGTGGTCGAATTGAAAATAGATTAATATTGTTTGTCATTAATATTATTGATCTATAGTGCAGTTTTGGCGAATACTGTGATAATATTATCGAAATATAAAAGTGTTTGACAATAGAACCATAATAATGTTTAAACTTATAATTTCAATTAATTATAGTCGAATCTCGACTACTGCGGGGCCACTAGTTCAAATTAATTTCTGTAGTCAACTTTTATGCACTAACATTATTTTATCTTCCGATATTAAAGAGACAATTCAATAATTATGTTATTACTGTTTGATTATTGCCTGTGTCTTTTGAAGTCGTAGACGATAAGACGCCCGGTGTACTATGATGCAACTATTTCGGTGTTCGAATCCCGCAGGCGGATAACAATTTTTCTAATGGAATACGTACTTAGTTGATTTTCGCGAATGACTTCTACCATTAAGGGATTCCATCATAAAATAAAAATTGAAGCCACAAAAATTAAATTTTGTAACACGCACGACGACTAGTTTTGTCTACATCCCTTTAAGATAAGAATTTAAAGAAGTTGTATCTCCTTGGGCAGAATTGGTATTCCAAACAACACACAGTTAAATAATATTGAGCTTTCTATTGCGTTATCTGGTGTTAGGTGTTTACCTGAGATCATTGTTCCCTTCAAAAATGGGCAGGACCTTGTTATTGACACATTTGGGACAAAATATCCAGAATAAAACGTACAAAACCACCACGGACAAAAATAAATTTAGACTGATTAAATTACTCAATAATTTTGTTTTTTTTGTGTTAACACTTTTTCATCGGTCACTTTGCGACGAATAATCAAAGTAGTTTTTGCGTAAATCTTTAAATCTTTTGATCTATTTTTTTTATTCTCTCAGAGAAACTCGCTTATTTCTTTAAAGAGAGTGATCTATTTATTTTTTTGCCAGCAATACATAATGCGTAGATATTTTACAGACTATCATTTAAAATAAGAACAATAAACGGCTTATAGAAGTAGATAACTTGCAGACAACGCATGTAAGAAAAGTATGTTTCTATGTAAGAAAAGACACGTGTATTCTATGAAGTAACACTCTTGATGGATTACCCTTAACCAGCGGAAATTATCCGCTTATCGTTTTATGGAGGACACGTAAAAATGTATACATAAAGCACAAGAGCTTCCTCGTTGAAGCGAGAAAGTGAACGGATGTGAGCGGTGTGAACCGCACCGTGTATATTCGATACAAAGCCCATAAGCATATTATTATTGATTCTTAATTAAAAGAGGTTGGTGCTTTTTCATCGAAAATCTTTTTTTTTGACATTTATTCGAAACAGGCCAAATTTCCAATATAATCCGTCTCTCTTTATCTATGTTTGACTAAAAAAGACAAAAAAGGTGCAATATTATCATATTATCGTACATAGCTTGTTTACCGTTTACGGACGGTGTACCGATGACAGAAATAAATATTAGAAAAGAAAAAATATTTTGAATGGTATACAAAAGTCAATACAATAACTGAAAGAGTCGCTTTTATTTTGTGTGCATATATGATTTCAATGTTTATCTTGTTATTGTCTTAATGTAAGCCACGTTATGACAAAATGAGAAGCACATTGGAAGAAGATCGGTACTGAACACAAATAAGCAATGACAAAAATGTTCATTGGATTTTTATTATATTAATGAAAATCACGAAAGTTCCATTAATAAATTACATCAAGTCGGAACGTAACAGCTATTATTTCTTTCTCATCAGTCAATGAATGACAATCCAAACCAATATCCTCAACGGGTACGCGTATCTCACCCAATTCATACTTTGGGTATCAGTGGATATGCTGTGAGCTAGTTTGTACCAACCTATGTCGCAATTAGCACCAACTATTACTCACAAAACCCAAATTTTAATATCTACATGTGATAACAAGCTAAACACCGAAGTAATTACAACCTTAAGGCAATACAGTAAACAATAGTTGACGAACCCATCAAAACATTTTTACATTTCCAGTTTCTCAAAAATACAACCGTGGCGTTGCCAAATTAAGAAAAGATTAGATGTATATTTATTTCATTTAACTTTAGAACCATATATAGATAGTGATATTTAATAATTTGTATAAACGAAATGTTATAAGTCGAATGTTGTCATTATTTGAAATGATAACTTTGACTGTTATAATTATTATTCTAATAACATTGTTTCAACTCTGAAAGTGACAAATATTCTCTGAGTTAAAGAAAATTACTCGAAATCATTTAAAAAATCATTTAAAAATACTTTTCAAAATAAAATCATAAAGCATCAGTCAGCTGTTTAACAGCAAAATAAACGAAAATAATTTCAGTGTGGGTACAGATCATTTTATATTATAACTTTCATTCAACGGTTTCATGTCAGGATTTAAAATAATTATGGTATATCTTAAACAATAACCAATGTTGAATGAAAATACTAAAATTAACATCAATTCCTTTACGTTATGACGAAATCTTGATAGTCAAAATTATAAATCGTTATCTTTAAAAACGAATGAAATGTCTACATATCTGTTTTAAATAATTCGGCATTTCTTGATAAAGATAACACGCATTAGCAGCCCAACGCTTCTTTGCGACATTTGACTTTATATATTTATTTTATACTGTACGCTTTAAAAACTCTTACAAATGTAAAAAAGATGATAAAATTACAAATCAAAACTAAAATGGAGAAATTAATTTTGTATAATTTTGTAGGAATGCGATAGCCAAACTTCTTTTATTGCTTAGACGCGTGGACGAGTTCACGGCCGCCTGTGGACAGTAGTTACCAGAGCCCATAGACATCAACAAAGTAAAGGCCGCCACCCACATTGAAACTTGAATTCCAAATCTGAATTGTATAGCATAACGGCTACTCCAGCTTTCAAACCGGAACACATTACTGGTTCGCCGCATAGATCTATTCGTGCGGGCTCATAAGAGACCATACTACCACCGGAATTATACATATTTTACTGAAAATCTTCAATTCTATACAAATTCATTATCTTTTAAATTCAATAAGTGTATTTGCTTTATCTTTAACCTAAAAATAATGTAGGCATTCAACAAGAATGTCAAGGCTATTAGCGATCATTCGTCCGGAAAGCCTTAATAAATTGCAAACAAGGATGACAAGTTTACTTATTCACGTTGCGGAACTAGAAATACCAGTTTAACGTTTCTATTGGTTTATAAAAATAAGGTATCACAGGTAGCGATAAACTTTTAAGAAGTTCAGTATACGTAGTATGTAATATATTGATTTATGAAAAAATTGGAAAAAGAGATCCTTTATAGATCATGTCATGTCAAGTCGTCGTGGCCTAACGGATAAGACATCTGATGCGTTCGTGTTGAGCGATGCACCGGTGTTCGAATCTTATGCGGGTACCAATTTTTCTAGATCAATTGCCTTCCCTTGATATTAGGTGTGCCTTAAAGGGGAATGCCCACTCTCCATAGTGTGCTAGGCCCAAGGTGGACATCAAATATTACTATAAAAATGGACTGATTCAAATTCTTAAATGTATTAGATATCTAAAAAATATATTGAAATTGACGCCACTATTATAAAAAATATAATAAAAATAAAAAACTCGGTTTGAGGTTAATTTTCTATATAAATACCTCAAGAACTTTTCTTTTTTTAATGTTTAAGATGTTCCTAATGTATTTTTATCCAATTGTAGTTATTAGGGTATAAAAAACACACATACTTCTTTAAATATCTATATTATTCTATATTTTCTTCATCTTCATACACAATTAGTAAATCATCTAAAAATAGCACAGGAGAGCATATACACGGTTTTAAGTCTCGGTCAGGTTAAAACCACAATTCACACAATGGTTTTCAGCCGTAGTATGAAACGTTATTGATAAAAGCAAAATAAATCGAAGAAAAATCAAAACACATCCATTTTGAACGCAAGCACAAGCAGCAAGCGAAGTGTCCGTCAGTCAGATTAAAATCAGTGTTGTCAGTATAAAGAAAAATAATTACATGAAATTCATATATCGATCATTTTTTTAAATAACCGATATTGGATTTATTTCTTAATCTTTTTTTTACGAGTACACATTATATTTTATTTTTTATGTTTTTGTTTTAGTTGTACATATTTAAATAACAATACAAGTTAAGTTTTTTTTTTATTGCTTAGATGGGTGGACGATATCACAGCCACCCTGGTGTTAAGTGGTTACTGGAGCCCACAAACATTTACAACGTAAATGCGCCACCCACCTTGAGATATAAGTTCTAAGGTCTCAAGTATAGTAACAAGTTAAAGTCCAATGGGTATGTCTTTGATGTTATTTTATGTGCTTAAAATCGATTAAAATCGATTGAGTAATGATAATATTTAAAATGATTTATTTATATGTTTTTTTATATACTTAAAATGTTTTACTTAATACGTAAAAGGTTTTGATGTTGGCAATATTTTTCCCGCAAAAATAAAATTCTTGTTTTTTTCAATACAGTTACTTTTTTTAAACTACTTATTGTAAACTGTAGTGGCGCTTATTTGGAAGAAAGTAAATGCATATTTATTTATGACAAAATTAATGCACTAAGTATTTTTTCTCTAATCTATTGTCCGCTTTGGGCCTGAAATGGGCCGTCCCCTTTATCTGTCTTTTTAATCTCTTAAAAAATCAGGCAAGTGTCCGATAACGCACGGAAAAGGCTCCATAGTCAATAGGGCGGACCATAACATGACGACACTGATGGTTAGTTTCCTTATATTTGGCTTATATATCATTTGGCTGTAGAATCTAAAAAATACACAGCAATAGAGAACATTTTGCTTTAAGAATTGTAATACTATATTTTTGAAGTAAACTACTTATCGTGTGACTTAACCTTACATACGTAGCATGAACGGTTCACGGACAACACAACACATGACAATTTCTTTAAAAGAAATTTTCTAAAATACATACTAACTAGTTAATAACAAATGTGGAGAAGTGTCGACGGTGCATCAAACGAAAGTTATATGAGAACATTAACAATAAAAACTGCGTCTATACGACCAATAATTATAGCGGCATATATGATGACATTTAAATCAATAGCCAAGCAAATGCAACGATTAATTACAACTAATTATAAAAGATATTACGTAATTTAACAATCGTATGGTTGTGGATGATCACCAGATTGTGAAGCCAACACCTGCGTGTACAACTGTCAAGTAATTACATGAACGTATTGAGTAATTACTAACTTCAGACAAATTACATCTCATCACAATAGCCCATGATGTAGATAAATCAAAAATGAAAGCGCAATTACCAAATGATTTTCAAATGGCCCCCATGGGCGCGCAGATTGATTTAATCGGTAAATCTATCAATGTTGATAATAGAAAACTTAAACTCGATGCAATTTCGCTTAATGACAAGGTGTTTGTATTGAACAAATAGATGAAACTGTTTAATACAATGTTTGTCATTCGTTTTGATTGAAAACACTGTACATGGTCGAATAATTTTAGAACGAATCCAAAACTTATTTTTCTTTGTTGACTTACTTCAGCAATTAAATATAATGAACAATGGTATTGATTAATACGCACGAAACATAATTTAAAGTCATCTTTTCTACATCAATCGAATATCGAGGTGATGTAATTTAATGCCAGAGCGTTCCCAATAACCACAACACCTAGCTTAAACGAACGGTAATGATATAGCTCAGAGTCTATTACTTGGAGATTAGAACCGTGGTATAATTTATTTTAACAAGTACGCTTCAGCAACGGTCATTCGCTATGGTTTCACTGTTAGCTGACTCTAAGGTGATCCCAGTTATAACATTTCTTTGATATTTACGATGCGAGTTTTTAAATAATCAAGAGTTTATTCAACCTCACATACTGGGCTGGACTTTTTGGTATGACTGTACTTACTGGTCGTAGTGTAGTGTTCTAACCCGCATTAGTAGGTACCACTCAATTCTGTCTATTTCTACCACCAAAGAGTAATGACGTTTGAATAGGACAGATGTAATCCTAATACAATTGCGACTTCGTGACATGAATACCACAGTCAACAAGGAATACTGTATTAGAAAAAAGGCTATGCTATCTTTAATTCACCCATAATTGCTATACTAGATAATGGACAAGAGGGTGGTGCCAACTCGACCAAATTCTAAATTATTACTGGTAAGGTAGTCGTCTACTATTACTGCCCTACCAGTAATAATTTAGAGCCTTATGCATTAGGTCGCGGTAAGATTTCAGCTCTCTACACGTTCTTCTGTTCTACCGGAACTTTTTAAAGGACTACCCTTAGAAGAACCCACATAAGGAATAATTTAAATCATAGCACTGTCTTCATTCTACTTACAAACCATCCGACGGTGGAGTTAACAGCACGCTTTTGAAAAATCTAATACTAATAGCTATTTTTAAAAATATATTTTATATTAAAATATTGACGAAAACATCTTTCGCTTAATTCAAACCCTTGCCATTCAATCTATACATATTTGTACAATAAGCTACTTATATAAATTATTTCTTTAAAAAAAACTACTTTCTAGTCTACATTGTAATACTTCTGAATCTATTTCGGAATTAAGGTTCTCTGAAAGTTTAACTAGTTGTTTTTTATTGTCACTAGTGACCATCGTTGCTTAGTTTTATGTGATTTTTATAGACGCGTATGCAAAGTTCATTTTTCTATCGACGGTTTTTTAAATTACATTTTACAGCTTTCTTATTGATGTCATTTGTGTATGTATGTTCCTAACTTTTCTTTCACAATAGCTAAATGGTAGTGTGAAGCCTCAAATTCTTCTTCAATTATTGCAACTTAAACACATAACTACGTATTAGCTGAACTGTAAACCTCATTCATAGTAACACGATGAATCATAGTCTGGCCACTCAGTAGACAGTATATACGTGGAGAAACGGATGTTCGTCGAACAAATACATGATTTACTGATCACTTTACTGACCTTATTCCTGTTTAGGTACTTACGGGTTCTTATATCGTTCATAATAAACGCTTCAGATACATGAAAATAGGTAACACGCTTTATGGTTACAATGAAATACTACGAGTCATTCTGTTATCGCTATTTTCTATTTTTTAACAACATCAATTTTGGTACATGTTGCCGTTTAATATTACTTTTTTTTAATCAACAGTTTTGAAGTAAAATTAATTTCAACGAACCTACAATTAGAAATTTGAATTCAGAAATGAGTATTTATCCAGGGCATGTCTGTAACCGGAAAAAGGGTGCCATTATAGAATGTCAGTGTGGCTAAAACAAATCGACAATGCTACTATACTATTTATGCATTCGCGTAACATTCATTGACAGGAGCGGACGTACGTGTGATGACTCAGACGGGATATTAAAGCCTTTTGTCGCCATTTCGACGGGTCTTGACAATGAAATCCAAAGATATGTAGATATTGCAGATCTTAATAAGATTATAAATAATTTTTTCTGGTAGAAAAGCTTTCTCCGGTAGCCTTTGCAGTGGTGTAGCGAGCTTAACTCGCGCCCGGGGCACATTACCTATTTACCGCCCTTATTTAGGCTATTAGTGTTCCATATTAACTTTTTTTTTTTAGGAATTAACATTTTATATTAAGTATACTAACACTAAATTTAAAATATATTTTCCAGAAATCAATTATAATAAAAATTATCCAGTTATTTTTGTTTTGCGGTCATTTGGGGCCACTTTGTGAGTAGCGCCCTGGGCATGATGCCCTCCCTTGATCACTACGCCACTGAGCCTTTGATTAGTAGGATTGTTAACGGCTTCTATTGACAAGTTACAAATTACCTTTAATTATTAAAAATCGGCACAAAACATCGTTTGTATCTTGAACTACGACATAGAAGCCAAGCAAAAACTTTACGAAGCATTTAAGACCCAGAGATCTATGTAAAAAAAAACAGTTTAAATTAACACTGAACTTGAGTTGGTAGATACTTCATTAATGCTTTAAACTAATGAATAAGGAAGTAAGATGTTTTGTCAGTATCATAATCCTGTGTTACGCAAGTAATAAAGAAGTAATTAGTATGAAAATGACTTGTCTCGCTCTGAAGAACATTAAGTAATTTAACAAAGTTATTCAATGTGGCTACTACCAATAGTGCGTCATGGTTTATATTTCTGCAGGCAAAAATGGAGGCAAGGTTAAGAGATCTTATTGGAGTTTCCGCGTACTTCTAATATGTATTTTAATTTTTTTGAGCGAATACTGGTGGCCCGGAGGCCTTTCCAGTTTCACCAGGACAGGTGGGCGAGCAAAGGCTCAGCCAGGAGGGATGGGATTGTCTAAGAGCTACCGGAGCGCCTCCAAACGGGATCTAATAATTCAAGAGCAGTTGCTTCGTGAACGAATCTACTACCAGATGGGAATCGGACGAACTCAACGCGCTGATGCATGAGTTAGGTTGCACGCCGAACTCTTTGTCGAATTCGACGAGTTGAGAATATTTAAATCGTTCTATGCATAACCCTACCAAAGATTGTTTATATGTTGGAAGAATCAACTTTTCCTTCGTTTTTTGCTATTCATTTTGAAGATGTCATTCCCTAAAATTAAGACCCGATATGCATTCGTATCGAACCATGAGACTGTGCCGGTTCTGATCGAATCCCGCAGACAGGTACCAATTTTGGAATGAAATACGTAGTTCATGTTCACGAATGACTTCCGTGAAGAAGAATTACTACGCATAGTGTAATAAAAATGAAACTCGCAAAAATTATAACTTGCGTAATTACTGAAGGTAGGCCGTCTTGTAATTCCGCATGGGTAAGTACCACCGTTCCGCATATTTCTGCCGTGAAGCGGTCTGAAGGGTCGAGCAGTAGTTTTACTATAAAACTGAGACTCAGACCCATGTCTCATGGTGGGTGGTGGCATTTACATTGCTGATGTCTATCGATCACTCAACCAATAAACACTTAAACACCAGGTGGGCTGTGAGCTCGTTCACTCAACTAAGCAATATCAAAACGCTATTCTTTAGAGTATACATTTCTTATCAATTTAAGTCATATAATTTACATAATGCATTCATATAAAAATATATGATTCTTACACAACCTACACATTGAGACATTGAGACAAGACTTTGTAATCACAAAGTTATATGATTCATTAAAACAACTTTTACGGTTCAATGTCGCGTTTTTTATTGTCGTTATATTTCGATTATGTCTACGACACGCGAAAATCTGAGAAAATAATAAGTTAGAAAACTAGATATCATCGTGGCCTAAAGGATTAGACGTCCGGTGCATTCGTGTTGAGTGATGCACTGGTGTTCGAATCGCAGGCAGGTACCAATGTTTCTAATGAAATACGTACTCAACAAATGTTCACGATTGACTTCCACGGTGAAGGAATAACATCGTGTAATAACAATCAAACCCGCAAAATTATAATTTACGTATTTGCTGGTGGTAGGACCTCGTGAGTATGCACGGGTAGGTACCACCACCCTGCTTATTTCTGCCGTGAAGCATTAATGAATTTCGGTTTGAAGGGTGGGGCAACCGTTGTAACTATACTTGAGACCTTAAAACATGTATCTCAGGGTGGGTGGCGCATTTGCGTTATGGGCTTGAGTAACTAGTTGGCACCAGGTGAGTTATGAGCTCGTCCACGCATCAAATAAATATACATATCGACGCTTGAAAGGCAAAAGTGACTAAGCGACAATGCGTGAACTTTACAGTAGACTAATTTAAAGTTAAAATTAATTTAAAATATACATGAGAAATACCTGAAAAAATTCTATTTTAACGAATCTAGCTGTAGGATTGAAATGATTTTAATAGACCTAGAAATATATTTTTTTGGGCATCGAATATGGTTATTGGCTATCATTTATATCCAAATCAGTTATTGTCGCTTAGTCACGTTTGCCTTTCAAGCGTCGATATATAAAAAAATTCTAAAAGATATATAAATTACATATAAAAATAATTTATACATTAATTCTCAAAGTTTCAAATTTAAGTTTTACAACTAAAACAAACAGTATTACGTACGATAATTTACAAAAAGCATTTAATACAATTGAAATAAATTGATAAAAGCGTGGCCCACGTACGATGAGAGCGACAGCTATTAACAGCAGAACCTCCTAACAATAAATTAGTAAAGGTTTCTTTACAACATAAGCCGCTGTAGTGGAAGCCAGAGCTTTTAATCCGGTTAATGAACTTATGGGAAACTTACTGATAAAGTCAATTGGATTAATTTGTTAGAAAATTAATGAATATAATGTACTTTTTGCTATTAAACAAAATACGATTTACATGGCCGGCTCAACATACGTGCGATAAAAGAAGTTTTACAGGGTACTTGATTTTTTTATTTTTTATTTATTGCTTAGATGAGTGGACGAGCTCATAGCCCACCTGGTGTTAAGTGGTTACTAGAGTCCATAGACATCTACAACGTACATGCGCCACCCACCTTGAGATATTATAAGTTCTAAAAACTCAGTATAGTTACAACGGCTGCCCTACCCTTCAGACCGAAACGCATTACTGCTTCACGGCAGAAATAGGTAGGGCGGTGGTACCTACCCGCGCGGACTCACAAGAGGTCCTACCACCAGTAAACAAGAGGTCCTACCACCAGTAATCAAGAGGTCCTACCACCAGTAAACAAGAGGTCCTACCACCAGTAACAAGAGGCCCTACCACCAGTAAACAAGAGGTCCTACCACCAGTATCATCGTTTCGGCTTCAGAGGTACTTTTTTTGTACCCTGTATTATTGTTTAAAGTCTTATTGTGGAGAAAATCCTTAACCGAATCAAACCAATAGCTCCATATTAAAATTTAGTTAACCGGACAAATTTGGAGATTAGAGATACTCGATTTACAAATAAGAGAAAAGAAAGAACTTTGCTTAACATCATTTAAATATTTCTCTGAATTATTAATTAATGTCTTCACTAAAACTTGCAACGCACGGCAATCTTAATAAAGCAGTCATCGATTTTTTTACAATTTCTTTTCGTGCTATCCCTCAAATAAAAAAGAAATATTCTACGCAATTAACATTCAACAATACTTTGTTTCAATCTACTTATTTTGAAGTAATATGATAGCTTAATATCACGAAAGGGCCGAAGTAGAAAAACAAAAAACTCGAAATTGTCGAAAATATCGCACAAGTTGTTAATTAATATATTGTTTATAAAAACTAGATGACACTATGCTTTTACTAGTTATTTGTTATACACTACAACATAATTCATCAAATTCCAATTCTTGTCATAAACACTAATCAGCAGAATACCAGCTAGGTATTGAAATTTGAAAAAATCCAAAGACATCGTATAGAACAATTCGATCTATAATCTTTAAGTCATCGTTAGCCTATAGAACGAATTAATTGTAGACGAATTCGTGTATCTCGGGTCCTGCATTACCAACAAAGGCTCATGTGAAACTGACGTGCGCCGACGTATCGGAATGGCTAAAAGTGCGATGTCTCAGCTACAGAAGATCTGGAAGAATAGAGGGATAGGCCTGAAAACTAAAACCAGACTGGTGCGGACTCTTGTTTTCTCTATCTTCTTGTATGGAGCTGAGACATGGACGTTGAAAGCAGCAGACCGAATGCGCATCGATGCTTTCGAAATGTGGTGTTGGAGACGCATGCTAAGAATTCCGTGGACAGCCTTCCGGACTAACGTGTCGATATTGAAGCAACTGGGCATCAAAATCAGACTGTCTACTGTATGTCTGAAGCGGATCCTCGAATATTTTGGTCACATTGCGAGGAAAGACGGCGATAACCTGGAAAAACTTATGATCACAGGGAAAGTTGAAGGCAACAGATCTAGAGGCCGCAGCCATACTCGTTGGTCCGATCAAATCCGCACCGCTTTGGACAGTACAGTGTACAGCGCGCTGCATGACGCCGTGGACAGGGGAAAGTGGAAAAAGATCCTAAGATTGAAGCTCATGGGTGATGGTGGTCACGACCCTCAGACATGAGGAGCACGACTCGGGGAGGAGGAGGAGCCTATATCCGGTAAGACAATCTTGTGTCGAATGATACGACAATAGTGTTCAAATAATCAACTTGTTGAGATAAGTACCGTTTTCTAAAACAACTTGTTTAACAGGCATTCATGACGTCGTTTCAAGATTTAGGAATTATTTATTAAATAAAATCGCATAATTACCTATAAGTATCTATATATTACCAAATATATCAACAGCCTGCCTATTTCTGTTGGAAAGCAATAACGACTTTTAATTCTATCTGGTAAGTAAATTTGCGGTTTTTTTTGGTCTCTAGTAACTAGCAACACACACTCGATACGTAACATAAGTCTGTCTACCCATCTAGAGCAATAAATCAAAATTAAAGATAAATTTGCAATTTTAAATAATTACTTGAAATCCTATGGATCGAAAATGCAAGGATATTTCATTGATAAAATTTGATGTGTAGTAAAATAAAAATTGTAAGCCGGCTTCGTAAAGCATTTGAAAACATTTGATCTTTGTTTAAATACCGGATAAGGCAACGCTGCATTTCTGGTGAGTCGCCTGTTTGTCCAAGGCGCTATTTTTGTTATTTGTATTCCAATATGTATTTTTCTGGATATTTGTATCGATAAAGCAACACTTTTACTTCGACACTTTCATATTTTGAAACCATAAAACATTTCTCAAATTCAAATTTCTTTCCTATCTAGGTTACTGTTTAGATTTCTTGTACTAATATCAAAATATCTGAGATTAAAAAGTGAATGGATTTCTTGAGTACGATTTTACATTGTACACAATAGCGGTCCTACTTGTTCGCAGATTTGCAATTAAACAACATGACCCACTATCGTGGACGCTCCGAACTGTCGATTCATTCCTCAACTCGCATTAATTAATTTCAAATCTTATGCCTTTACGGTGTCGGGTTTTCAACTTATGTGTACACGCGTACCACTTTGCCTATAAACTTACTAATGTCACTCTCTTCTTCAATTTCATTATCCAATAATTCGAGTCTATTCGATATTTTGTATTGTAAGCCATTTACGGAAACCCACACTGAATTGTCATTGAATTAAATGCACTCATTGAATACGCCATAATATGTGCATTGACCTTGTCTGCGTAACGATAAGTTGAAGCATTAACAACGCACATTTACAATTAGTTGCCTGAAAGTTTTTAAGTAACCTTTTGCACTAATGTCGAACGTTTGGATGACTTACCATAAATCAAACTGTGAGTCAGGGGAAAGCAGTGTACCAATACTCCCCTAGTCACATGTGCTCGATCACAAAACCACTTTTTGTATCGCGTTCAGTGAAACGTAACACAGGCTCGTACGAAACAGGTGAATTGACACTTTCCACTAAACACATGCTCCAATTACGTACCACTGATAGCACTAACACAAGTCGCTCCGAGCACTGGAGGCTCACACACGTTCCTTCACAGTTATCTGTTAAGAAGGCCTAACAGAGTGAAGCCAATGCGCATACCATGCGATCGCGATGTTCTGTCGTTTAAAAGCGACAGTTAAACCGATTTAGCCGATCGAAAATGTTCTTAATTATTTTCGGCAAAAGGTTTCATTGGGAGCAGCGTAGATTTGTGCACACGAGTGAGCTGCGCGGACAGCGCGAGCAAACTAAGCCTACCGTCGTGCGCAACCACGCGACGCATCTAACCGAACTGGCTGGACTTCAAACTTTTACCCGTTCAAATGAAAAGTACGTGCAACAGTCGTGAAGTTTAAGCATTATTTCGAACTCTTAACTTGCTGGGGTTATAAAGTTGCAAATAAACTTGCGTATTACATACATGGACAAGTCACTTGCACAAGGCTCTCAGGCTTTGACATTCAGGCAGGCATGCAACGGTTACACAGCCCAAAGTGATAAAGGACCAATCAAAAGTACTAAATCTTTATTACGAAGCCGTGAAAGCGTTCAAATGTAATTTGTATAGTCGATACCGTTGAAATAATAAATACAAGTATTCACCTTAAAACGGACACGAGTAACCTTACACAACTTTATGTAAGTAGGCATTTACAAAAAAATAAGTAGGCACGTTTTTATTCACAATAAAATTCCTAAATTATACATTTTAATATTAACCTAAATTATCTGAACCCAAGAGCGGATATAAAAAACTTTCAAACAACTAAGAACATGGTGCATTCCTAAACGGGGAATCAGATTAAATTTCTCGATATGGTTCCTGCCTGTTCGGATTTGAAATTACAAAAAAAAAGTTGCGGCATAGACAAATGACAAAAAAAAAACATAAATACAAGAGTAAATTTTGGCATTAAAAATAATTTAATTCGAAATTCAAAATTTACTTATTGTCGTTGACCGCATTTTATATTTTACAAACACACACACACATACATAATAAGATAGATTTCAAGTATGCTTCAGTTCAATCTTATTAAATGTTCCAACTTTATCGGAATAAACAGCCTCAGCTCTGCGGTTTTAACCAATAGCAATCTAGGTGCAAGCAACAAGTAATCAGTTTAATGGCTTAGCTCGATAGAACAGATAATTTAAATAATAAGTTTGAGCTTTGATAAGTAATAAAAACATATTTATATAGCCTATAGTAATTGCGTAGATAAGTACATAAAAACTTTGCCTAGATAGTGGCGGTTTTCAAATAAATTCAAATCGATTTATCTCACATAATTTCCATTTTGATTCCAACTTGCATGAGTTTACAAGGGACATGTTGTAGAAATAGCATCCCGTTAAAAATTAAATCCGCACGCGATGTTGTATATTGCGTTGAGTACTGACTCGCATGTTTTGACATATGTATTTGCAAAACTATATTTCTAATAACAATTTTTTTTTCCTATGCTGATAGCCTTGAGAGGCTATTTCAGCTTCTTCTTGACGTGTAGGTGAGCTCACGGGGCTCAAACAGGGAGTGTTGCTAACACTGGCCCTAGCAAGAGCAATGCTTCGCAGAATCTACCACTTTTTTTTCCCTACCTATGCTGATAGCTTTGAGAGGGTATTTCAGCTTCACCCTAACGTTTGTAGGTGAGCTCACAGGGCTCAAGCCGGAGAGTTGCTAACACTGACCCTAGCAAGAGCAGTGCTTCGCAGAATCTACCGCGGGATCGGAAACGCGACCCACTGAGAAGATCCGGCGAGAAACTCAGTGGGCTGTGCCTATGGGTTAATTTGCTCGTCGAGCCCTTCGTCGCAAGCGACGGGTTTGACAAGGACGGTGACCGGTGCTTGTGGTGCCTAAAAGCACCGTTAATGGATCAGGAGGATCCGTAATGACGTGCTTTGGGCGACGTCGACAGTTTACCATTCGGTCTACAGGGTCGGGTATATAGTTTCCAGCGGCCAAGACAAGAGGGTTCTCATGTCGTGCCGCCTTCTCAAAGTGGCGCAGAATCTACCACGGGATCGGAGACACGACCCACTGAGAAGATCCGGCGAGAAACTCAGGCTGTGTCTATGGGATAACAATATAATTATTGTCGTAGATTTTATACGAATTGTTTAAAAGGTATAAATCCTAAAATAGTTTGTGTCACTCAAGTCGATTAAAATAATTGGTGAAACTATTAATCATTCGATATTTACTATCCGTAATATGCAACGTTCGTGTGAACGAAGTTATGCGTGGGCGCACCGGGGTCAAAGTTCCAAGTTCATATATAGTAGTAATTTATAACTACACTTACAATCAAATAAATTATCATCGTTTCAAGGGAGACAGGGCTAACAATTTCTTTAATTGTTTCATTCCTATGTATGGTTCAGTTGCATTATAATCCTGGTGCAATTTAATTTATCTATACTAATATTATAAAGAGGAAAGATTTGTTTGTTTGTTTGTTTCGAATAGGCTCCGAAACTACTGGACCGATTTGAAAAATTCTTTTTCCATTAGAAGCCGACATTGTCCCTGATGAACATAGGCTACTTTTTAAAAAAAAAAAAAATTTTATTTTTTTGGTTTCATGTGTGTTTTAATGTTTCCGAAGCGAAGCGAGGGCGGGTCGCTAGTTATTAATATATTGAAAATATAATTTACTACATTTGCATCTTTGGTTTCAGAATATTACTTATTACCTAATCTATACTTCTATACTTAATATTATAAAGAGGAAAGATTTGTTTGTTTGTTTGTATTGAATAGGCTCCGAAACTACTGAACCGATTTGAAAAATGATTTCACTATTTGGAAGCTACACTATTTCCGAGTGACATAGGCTATAATATATTTTGAAAAAAATTAGGGATCTTTACTAAAAATCCAATAATGTAACCCAAGGTGTAAAAAAATGACCTAAAGTATTCTTTACATCGCGTGCCCTGCAAAAAGTATTGATGATAGAATAAAACAATGTACTACGACTTTGTAGAACACATTATTATTATTTTCAAAAAGTGTCGCGACAGCATATGTCTAACTATTATAGTTATGCCGCAATAAGTGTTATTTTATTGAAAAAATAAAACAACGCCAAATATCGTTGACATTTTTGGTCAGGACCCGAGCGGAGCCGGAGGGGGCCGCTAGTTTAAGATACTTCAAAAACATCTATCATCGTCTTTTGAAATTAAATAGCCATTTAATTATGATCTAAGTATAGAACACAAACCGTCAATAATTTCTACAAACAAATCCTAAATAAGGTCAAAAGTAAACAAAAAAAAATAAATTAAAAAAAAAAAACTTTTTACACGATTTCGTTTCATGCTCTTTTGTTTTTACTATTCGATAGTGTTTTAAATATTTGGACTACGGTTTTTCGATGGATTATTTAAACCAGTCGTATTTTAATTTTTTTTCAGATATTTATCTTCGATACATTAAAGTTACCAAACATGAATTAATTTGAAAACTAAAAATCAAAATAGCGGAGCTAATGTCGTGAATTATGTTTTAAAAACCATAACAAAAGCACGTATGAATAAGTCCGCACAAATGCAGTTTACGGTAAATGTGGTTCCCATCGTATCATCAAAACAATACTTCTCTTCAACGGTATTCAACATTTGAATTCACTTACCGTTAAACGGCTCAACAGAATAGATACTTCCTGATCGGTTTTAGATCGAGAACATTGAGGGGTATCAATCTTTTTAATCATAATCTACCATAGGTCTATCACAGCACATGATTACGGCAGCTGGTATTCATTCAGCATGGTAATAAGTGATAATTGTCTCGGTAAAAAACAGTTATACTCGTCTCGTGGTTGATTTATTCAGTTCTTTATTTCCAAGGTTCCGAATTTCGTACTATGCTGTAAAATATATTTAAGCATGAAATTTTAAAACGGTGCATAAAAACTGAATTTTTTGAATCACGAGCTTTGCTTTGTCACATTATTATTATACCAAAGAAACTAAGCCAAACTAAAGAAATAAGTAACTATACTTGAGAACTTAGAACTTTATATCTCAAGGTGGGTGGCGCATTTACGTTGTAGATGACTATGAGCTCTGGTAACCACTTAACACCAGGTGGGCTGTGAGCTCGTCCATCCACCTAAGCAATAAAAAAAAAGCCTTCTTCCAAATTATTTATTAATACATTTTCACACAGCACACAATTGTGACCTTTAATAGCGTATCTACTTTTTACATTATACCTTACAAGTCCTCAATAGAACAGAATAGACTTCCAGTTAACTCTGACACTGACAATCAATATACACAAGCAACAGTTTCAGAAAGCCCACTGTATTATTATCACGCCCGCAACAAGGAAAGCCCGCCGAGTAAATAACAGTATCAGAGGTATACTTTACGGAGACGTCAGCAGATCTCTTCCTAGACCTATCCACAGATTCGGTAGAATCTGGCGCCAAGTTCCGTTCAAAAATCCCGTTGACGTTGTAAACGGAGCGCCAGACTACCGACTGTGTTTACTGTGAGCAGAACAGTTTTTTGAGGTTGCGAAATTTTATTTAATTCTACGGTACTTCTGGTTCCTAAATTGTATATTATATCAATCACTCACAGCTTTATTTTACTGATATTAACTAGTTATATCAATTACAACAATTAATCTACTTGAAATTATTAATTTTATCACCACAAACTATGGCTCGCTCAAAAATTTCGATCCTGACTTTTTTCGATGTAAAAAGTGACATGCCACAGACTATAAATATTCGAGAATGGTAATCTACGGCCGCCAGGGTGCGCTGGAATTATTCCTACATTTTTAATGGATTTCATGACCTGGTAACTGAGACCTTTAAGTCATGTCTTATTTTAATTTATATTCATATTTTTATGAAAAATGATATTATGGAGTGAAATGAAATGTGATATTATGGAGTGAAATGAAATGAAGATGATTAATTTGAGACATTAATCAAATGGGATGAAATGAAATGAGATGAGATGATATGGAATGAAATATAATCTCAGTAAAATGGTGGTGGTCATTTATTAAGATCTCAGTGGACTTTTTGGAGGAAACCGAGAAGCTACGTACAGCGGCTTTGTTTAATTTTCCCACATTTGTGCACTTTCACAGATATTAAACAGTTAATAAACCACTATTATTACACATTTAAACCCGAAGAAACACTAAATAGACAAATTAAAACAAATCACACAACTTCACACCTCGCGTTCCCGCCAAAAAGTCATTATTCCTACATAAACTGTAGCTTCAAGGGGATAGTTTGCAGTTCTTATTGAACGGTTTATACAATAAATAACGTTAATGTTGTTACTGTTAGTATTTTAGTTTAAGTACTGCCGAAGCAAGTACTGTTGTTACTGTTGGAGAAACAATTTTGTTTTGTAATGTAATACCGAAATACTTTACGAGATGGCGTTACAAAAAATCCCTTCCCAAAACTATAAAACCGTTGTGATTGTCTACGAATAATAAATAATATAATAACTAATATTTATTCGTAGGTGATTGTTTAAGATGCTATGAATATTTCGGTTTTGATTTCATCAAAATAACTTGAACTTTACAATTGAATTCCGAAGAAAATTCTAATTAAGGCTGAGTTAAGTTCAGCTTTTTATTTAAGCCTCTTACTGTAGTTTTTAAATTACATTTATGCGGATTGATGTTTCAAGGCTTTCAGATTTTAATTTTAAATTCTGAAATAATTAAGAACAGCGTCATCTACCCTTCACATTTGAAACAAAATTTAATTCGGTTTAAATTTGTAAAAGTTGATGTTGATTATTATTACACTGTAACGCAGCGTTCCGTTTCGCGGGGCAACAGCAGCCAAAGGGAATGTGACTCAGGTCCGTGCCGCGACGACCCACCCCGCGCTACCCACGCCCGCGCATCTGTTGCATCATTCGCACCCCCAATTAGTGCGCGCCAGACTTTGAAGCGGAATACACGCGTCCCCGGTCGATACCGGAACTGACAACCCGAGAGTCTCATGCCAGTCGGGCACCTAACATTAAATTGGCAGCCCAAGCGCGGGCCCTTTAACTAGTATTTCGGAGTGAATCTACGTAATTACGACACGTACTCGTCGTCAGTCACGGCGTCAATCCGATTTTCAAGACGTTGAAGAAGAAATTGGTTCAACCGCGGGACCGACGCCAACATTTACCGCAAACAACATGGCGTCATTACAAGAAAGTCAAATGGCAGCATTCGAACGCCTACTCGACCGAGTTTTTGAGCATAAAACTCAACTCGAATCATCAGCAACACCGACGTCGGAGCCGACATCGCCGCCTTCCTCGACGCCCGCTCACCATTCTGGGAACTTCGCGTCATGCACGGCGCGGTTCAGCGGAGCGCCCGGCGACTCACTCGACGGTTTCCTTGACGCGGTCGAATCATACAAAGATTGTGCTGACGTAGGACACGCCATCGCGTTACGAGGACTCTCGATGTTACTAACCGGAAATGCAGCCGTGTGGTGGCAAGGCGTTAAAGCTAGCATCACTTCCTGGGACGACGCTTTATCATCGTTACGAAGCGCTATCGGTGATTGCAGACCGCCCCATCGAGTCTACTTAGAGCTCTTCAAAATGTCGCAAGGACAAAGAGAGAAGACGGAGATCTTCGTTGCCAGAGCACGAGCCCTACTAGCTCGACTCCCACCTGGTGACCTTAGTGAGAAAGTTCAAATTGATATGCTTTACGGCCTTCTACACCGTCGTGTTCGTAAAAGATTAAGAAGAGACGAAATAACTTCATACGACACGTTATTAAAGAAAACGCGCCATATCGAGGACTCCTGCCCGTATCTTTAGACGTTTCGTAAAATAGTCCTCCACTCTTAACTCATCCGATGATGCTCGAGAATTCCCTCCAAACTTACTCGAGTTTGGTATTTTTAGTTGACCATTACAATATTCCTCAACTGACCTCGAGTGAGGTAATAATGATGAAAATTTGATCAAGCTAGCATCAAACCCATAGAGTTCTGTAGTCTATGGTCATTGTTTAATGTCAAAGTCAAGCTGCCGCTGTCTGTTTGACACTAGATGAACTTGTTTGATGTTTTGGTTGCTGAGTTATTCGTAAATATGTGTGCGTGCGGTAAATCTGAAAGTGTATTATTTATTTTCTAACCTATTATTATTTTAGATTTCGGATCCGGCTTTGTATTTTTATTCGCCGCTTTTGTGTGATTTTGGTTGCATCGTGTTGTTGAAGTGCTTTTCCACAACCACCAGTTTATTATTATTTAAATAAAACTTATAATCGCATTGACTTTATTTATCAGGTAGTAAGCAAAATATGACTCTTATGTAGGTAAATAAAATAAAGAGTTTCAAATGTCTAACCTCGAACTATTTACGTTATTAATAAATATTATCAAACTTAAATTATCAAAATATGCGCGAATCATGCACAGATCCAGGCCATTGCACAACAATATCATATATTTCCATTTGCGGTCCACATACTATTTGGACATCGATAGAAAACCAGCCTTGAGGAACGTTCAAGGTACGTCGCGACGTACCTTAACTTGACAGTTCGGTCACTTCACTCCGGTTAGGAAATTTTTCCAAGGACGTTTGAGTGGAGTTTATTTTTACGACTAATCATACCAAAACGCGTGTTGGAGGTTGAGTCGAGTCGAGTTAAGCTCGTGTAAACGACTAAAGATACGGGTGTAAATCTACGAGACCAGTCCGCCTGAATTTATTCATCATCCTCAGCGAGCGACGCCACGTTTATCGGGTAGTACCGTAGGCGAAGTTCCCGCCGGTACTTCGACTTCGCAGCATACATACGCGCGGATGACGAAGCGGAAAATATTCAACTCGGGCGCCGGTGGCGGCCCGCCACGCGACGACAGCGCTGCGCCGAGCACCGTTCGAGTCCCCGCGCCTCGCTACACGAACACTGATAATGTATCATCTACGTCGATTGTTAAAAGACTGTTCTGTGTTTATTGCAAAAAGTACGGACATATTTGTGATGAGTGTTTAAAATTAGCGTCAAAAACGAAATTCGACAACGAAAATACGCAAGCTGTATCCTCGTGTTACGGGTGTGGTACCAAAGGTGTTACTCGGTCTCAGTGTACAAAGTGTAACGCAAGTTATTACGCCGTCGACGCTGCACGGACCCGATCAGTCACATCCGATTTACCTATTGGTAAAGTAAATACACAGCTGTCAAGTTCAGTGAACTCTATTCATCGCGACAGCTCGTTGCATACAGCTTGCACTTCAAACACCGTAAAGTCGTCCATTTATATTAATAATCGTAAACAATGTTTTGTTGATAATGAAAATAATTATTATCCTACCGATTTTAAGGCGATTCTTCCTCCGCGCTTTTTCGGTACTGATAACAAGGTTAGACTTCAAAATTATTCTAGACTTAATCATAATATAAACAATAATATTAGTTCTAGGAATGGGCCCCTGATGCGTTACTCGAGTGCTACCGAACCAAAACATAGTTATTCCGAGGTACCAAGTGGCCGCGATAGGGTGACCATGATGAACGAAAATAGGGTGACCATGGAAAACGTCGGACATTTTTCGACGATTAATTCTAATGTGAAAAGTGTTGCCCAGAGTAACTCTACTGAGCACCAGGTTAGGTTAAGACCAATTTTAAGTGTTCAAATTTTAGGTATACGAGGTAATGCTTTGTTGGATACGGGAGCTAAGAGTAGCGTTACCGATGCGTTGCTTTATGAATTGCTGTTAAAGCATAACCATCCGTGTGAGGAAACCAGGCGTCGGGTGAGGCTTGCAGACGGTTCCGCGCGCACCCGCCGAGTTTTGCTCACTACTCTAGAAGTAAGGATAAGTCCCGAAGGGTCAGTAACCCTTGAATTTACTGTTTTTCCAGATGCTCAAAATAATGAAACTTTGCTTGGCATGGATTTTTTGGTGGCGGCAGGTATTGTGCTTGACTTTGCTTCATCCACTTGGCATTTTTCGGGAAAACGGGTTACCTATCCAATTGAATATGAGTGCCCTAAGCCATGCATGTTTGCTTCTACTGCTGACTTCCTGCGTGATGATAAGGGTTCTATGCTTGGCTCCGATGAACGGCAGCAGCTATCACATTTATTGCAGCAGAATGGAGACATCTTTAGGGTGGGGGGAGCCCCAACCCTTTACGCCGAGCACCACATTGATACCGGTGATCATCCGCCTATATCGGTACCGCCGTATAGGCTCACTCCTGTGCTTCAACAGCGAGGAGAGGTTCTCGCAATCGATTTGTTCGGGCCACTGCCAGAAGGAGAGCAGGGGGAGCGATGGGTACTCCTGGTAGAGGATGTAGCTACAAGATGGGTAGAACTCTACGCACTTGTTGATGCCACCGCCGTGGCTTGCTCCCGAGTCCTACTGGAAGAGTATTTCCTTCGTTATGGCTTGCTTATGCGTCTAGGGGTGTAACACGTAAGTTCATGCCACGACGGGATGGCCCGTATCGCGTAGTAAAAATAGTTAGTCCTACAACGTACTTCATAGCAGACTTGTCAAACAATGTCATCGGCAAGTATCACACCGCGGATTTAACCCACTCTCCGTCAAATTCAAGTACGGATCCAATTATGCCAAAGAGGCAGAGAGGAAGGCCGCGTCTTCAGACTAACAGTCCCAAGTTGGACTCGGGACGCGTTCCCAACTTGGAGGGGGAGTATGTAACGCAACGTTCCGTTTCGCGGGGCAACAGCAGCCAAAGAGAATGTGACTCAGGTCCGTGCCGCGACGACCCACCCCGCGCTACCCGCGCCCGCGCATCTGTTGCATCATTCGCACCCCCAATTAGTGCGCGCCAGACTTTGAAGCGGAATACACGCGTCCCCGGTCGATACCGGAACTGACAACCCGAGAGTCTCATACCAGTCGGGCACCTAACATTAAAACACTAATTAATTGAGCGTTTCATTAGCTTTTAAGCTGAGTGACTATTTATAATTTATTTTTATTAAGTAATAAATGAGCAAAAAATAATACTTAACAAAAAGATATGAAATCCGAACAAAAACAGTTTCACTGTAAAAAATTGCGCCAAGTCCACGTTTATAAAACTCATCTCAATAACATTTGCACTTTACAAAAAAAAGAAGACTTCAATAGCTTTCATTCTCTACAAAAAAATGTGAAAATAAAAAAATACCAAGAAACCGTCATAAAGATGAAAAAATTAAAAAAAAAATGTTGAAAATTTAAAAATAAAAAAATTAAAATTTTATCGTACTTGGCGCGCGTCATGAGTACCCCAAAATTTTTCGGAAGAATTTCAACCCGAGAAAAAAACCATTTTGCTTTAATATACAGTGAAAGCTGAAAAAGTTACCCAGGTTGTCTTTTTCGCTCTTGTTAGCGTTTTATGAGAAATTGAGACAGAACTACGGTAATTTTCAACAGCTCTCACTATATACCTATGGGCTATTATATGCCAAATCGACCACTTTTGCGTTCGACCCCTTTAGATTCAGCTGAAACTTTATTATTCTTTTCTACCCTTTGAAAAACATCTTTGAGAATTTTTTCAAATGTTTTGAAGCCAACGTATACATACGTATCGACTCGTAAGTAGCTTGTATTTGTATAAGCGAACACGAGAGGGTGTTAAGTTCAAATCATAAAAGATGAGTGGGAAATGAAAAAAATTCAAATAACATACGTATGAGATGTCGATTTTACTTAACTTTTGTAAAACTTATTATGAAATAATAATTCATTAATTACATTTATGCATTTCATAGGTTGACCTACTTATAAATGTCTAAACATTGAAAGGATGTTCATTTATCCTGAAAAATTTGGGGTACTCAATGACGCGAGCCAAGTACGATAAAATTTTTATTTTTTTATTTTTAAATTTTCAACAATTTTTTTTTAATTTTTTCATCTTTATGACGGTTTCTTGGTATTTTTTTATTTTCACATTTTTTTGTAGAGAATGAAAGCTATTGAAGTCTTCTTTTTTTTGTAAAGTGCAAATGTTATTGAGATGAGTTTTATAAACGTGGACTTGGCGCAATTTTTTACAGTGAAACTGTTTTTGTTCGGATTTTAGAAATATACTGTTGAGACACTAGGTTAACTTCCAGATGATATTATTATACAAATCGTTCAAATAATTCTTGTTATTTTACGTTTGAAAAACTGTATAAAAAATTATTCAAATTATGTATTAATATTTATCAATATCAGCTGTAATTGTTTTCGCGAATAATAAGCCAATGCACTGTTTAACTAATATACTGATGTCGTTGCGACGATTTTTAGAAGAATTGGATTTTATTTGTAACGAATATTCCGGTAATCACCAACCCGATTTGAAATCCACCATTGTTGATATCTACGGGTGGCCATTCACCGAGAGATTGGCCGTATAGTTAGATATATCGAGAAGATATTTAAAATAGAAATTTAGTATCATTCGTAAATATACACAAGACAATGCACCATTTTATTCTACAAAGTGTCCCTTTTTTTCTGATTACAAATAAAAGCTACATAACTCATAACTAATACTAAGTACACAAAAGAGCGAATTCACGGGATATTATATTACTGTACTTGTGAAAATATTTAAATGTCTAACCGTTCGAGCTTGAAAATTTCAAAAAGCCCGTCCCACTTATTGTATGGAAATCGAATACGGTGAAGCGCTGCGTATGTAATATAGTTTGTGCTATAGTAATTGCTACCCACTGTTTCTCGTTGGATCTTCTCAGTGGGTCGCGATTCTGATCCGGTGGTAGCTTCAATGAAGCATTTCTCTTGCTAAGATTAGTGTTAAAAAGTCCTCTCAGGTTGTACCCTGTAAGCTCACCTATCCCTCCGCGCGTAGTTAGGTAGGGAAAATTTGTTTTAACTTTATTAATAACACTAGAGGTCCCGTACTAGTCGAAATTCGACTATAATTTTAATTGGAATTGTAAGTTTGTACACTATTATGATTGTATTTTATACTTCTATTATCACAAATTTCGCCAAGACCATAGATTATACACTTAATATATTTGAGATAGATGCGCAACTCTCATTTTTATTTTTGCTTTAGTTAGAGCCCAGGACAGCAGGCGTCGCTGCTGTCGATTATTAATCTCCCTACCCCCCACCAGGTGGCTTTTTTAGTAATTTTAATATTTTTTATAATTAACTCTCTTTATGAAAAAATCTTATCGTTTAGAATCGCTGAAATTCCCGGTAGTACTTATGAAATATTAAAGAACGTTTGATTGTGTTCAGCATTCTAATCGATAAGACCTTTTCATACAGAGAGAAAACAGTTTTTTTAAATAAAAAGCTGTAATTCTCTGTAAGCTATTTAATTTCCCTATATTACAAACAATTTACTGTTAAAAGATAGTATGAACGTACAATTGTATAAAATTTCGAATAACAATAACTCCTCTAGATTAATCCTACTAGAGTACTTAATAACATTAAATCGAAAGTTATCTAAAAGTTAATTAAGTCTAGATAATCAAATCATTCAATGTCACTTAAGTCATTTGTGCGAAATATAAACATGTCAGCTTTCCATTACAAACATAGTAGACAATTTGAATTAAATTTAATAAATTTGTTTCTTAACTATAGCAGTTCTTGCTTAAAGTTGATCGTGACAGATCATGACCTTGTATGAAAATATTACATCTATAAACACTACCTATGCTTCGTCATACAATAATTGTCATTTATACTAGCATTGTAGAGATAATACACACACTAAAGTGAATACTAAATTATTCTTAGCATTCTTATAAACATTTAGAAATTTAAGAAACGATTAACCCACAATCATGTTCATAACATGTGACATTTTGTTCTGCACAAACGTTTTATTACATGATTTGAAAAACAAAAAATGTTTAAAAAATGTAATGATGATTTAAAGTACTCTTAAATATTGATAGTTTGTACTTAATGACGCTTATAGTAATCTTAGACATGATTACATTAGTTATACTTTTATTCCCTATCTAAATTATTTCTATTCTGACGTTTCTGATGCTTTAGCTTTGGTAATACTAGATGAAACAAACAGCAGATTGAAAGAAAATCATCTTAAAGTTAATTACATTCATTACAAACCATTAGTTTACATTTTGTTAAAAAAGAAACTGGTGTTCGTTACATGCAAATGAATTATAAACATACACATGCAAACATAAAATGTAAATTTATCTTTTAATCCAAATTAAATGTACACTAATATTACATCTAAATAATAGAAAGGGTTTCGAAAATTTTTATTGCACTCAACAGCAGACGAGCACGCAACCCGGCCCGTGATAAGTGGTCACCAGTGCTTATAAACTTCAGCAGTGCCATAGGGGTTGCTGTCTATCACTTAAGTTTTAATAAATTATTAATATACTCAGTCACAAGCATATTGATTTCACATAATGAAAATGTAAGAAACATAATCATGTTTGGGCATTTTCATTTATATCTGCTCATACAGAAAACACAACTTAGCAAATATATTCCACAGTAAATCTAAATAATTGCAAATAATGCTTTTAAAGACCGTTGACTTTTGATCATTAATTAAAATCATCTTCTCGTAGAATTTACAAAAGGTTATTTACAAAAATTTATATCAGTATTTTCATATATTACTAACTTACTAATTACAACTATTCAAACGTAATACTATAACTATAAGAACTAAACAACCTATTTTAAAACAAAATTGGCATCAATTTAGTTCTTATGAACTATTTCAATTATTAATTTATCAATTATAAACATATTTAAAAAAAATTAAGATCCCTTGAGAGTTCACGTTCCTTGCTGAATCAGTTTCTCTTCTGAAACGGAGAAACAAAGTATCTTAAGTATGTAACAAATATTGAAAAAATACGACCATGAAAAATTTAGTGTTAATGTAATCTTACTTACAAATTAATATATTACATAACACGTTCTGGTTCAAATATAGTGCATCAATATTTTCATGTTTCAGACATTTTAGTGCTCCTTATAATTTTTCCATAAAATTTTGTCATTATCAAACCTTTGTCTACAAAAATAAAAACATTATTTTATATTGGGTAGAAGGATGAACGTGGTCACAGGCCACTTGGTGTAACTTAGTTATCAAACACCAGGAAACAAAACGTGAATGCCATCATCTAACTTTGGATGTGAGATCAATTGTGCTGTATTTTATTTAAACAGGAAAGCATGACTGATTGATCATTCCAAAAAACTAGTTCGGGCCCACTTGACAATAAGCATATAATACGCTGAGTTGCAAAACATAAATACTTCCACCCACTCGAGACAATTTTATTATCTGAGGTGTGTGTGTGATAGTACGAGACTTAATACCGACTGTTTTGATCAAAACTTAACATATATGATAGCTAGGCAGCAGAAATAGGAAGGACCATTAGTTGGTGCTAATTCATTTAATTATATTATGAATAATAATTATGTTAGCAAATAATATACCGGGAAAATAGTGTAAACTCACCGTTATCAAGGCATCCGAAATAGCATTTCATTTTCGATCTTCGAGGCATGCTGATTTTTAATAATAAACATTCTGTAAGAAATGAAAATAGTTACACAGGCTTACGAAACGCTAACGAAGAAAAAAGTATTGGAGCCAAGTTATGTCTAAAGAGAATTCAAAACAGAGTTTCTCAATGTCTAATCGTCTAATATTCTCATAAAGCTAAAAGTTGCTCTAAATTAATACTACAACGTAAAATAACTCACACCAAGACCAAAAAAAAACGATTTAAAAAATTAAATCGTTACGACATTTTGAAAACTTTTTTTTTTTTTTTGAGATTGTTTTACGGCCCTGGAATTTTGAAAACTTCAAAGCAGTGTTTCCACTTACGTTTTTTTTAACACATTTTACCCTAGTTTCTTTTGAATTTACCCTAAAATTTCCTAGACAACTTTCATAAATCCTTTATATGAGTCGACTATTATCAAAGCCGGCAATCTGACTTTTGGACAATGATTGGTAAATCAGAAAAACGAATTATTGACTTTATATTCCATTGGCAGTCACAAAACTCTTCGGAACGACATCTTAGATAAATAACAGGTTAACTATTAACCTTTATTTAATGCAGGTTTTGAACCGTATTCTTTGAAGGAGACGATTATATTCAAATAAATCTGTATTGACATATCAATAAAATTTTTTTGTCCAAATGCACAGATTGCCACCTTTGATAATAGACGACTCATATAGAAAGCGTAAATAAAATACAGAAAATAAACCACAGCATATTATTTAATGTAGGTATATATAATATAAACGCCCCCAGAAGATCATAGATCTATAGGATTAGAATTTTCAAGGAAGTCGACGCATTGCTTTTATATTCTTTTGCTGCACAACCTAACACTGTTCGGTTCTAAAATTGAGCAATTGTTTGCTGGCAAAGTTGGGAACTTTCTATGAAGCAAGCCGTTCAGGGTTTCATTAGAAAGCCTGTTTCTTTTGTCAGTTTTTAAATTTGAGAACACTGAATAATCTTTCCACCTCAGTCTTTGAAGAAGGAACTGCTAGCAAAAGTGAAATGACAATTACAAGGTTTTCGTAAATGAAATTACCATGATAATCTTTCATGGTACATGAAGTACCTGTATATTACAATACAAGTAAGTTCTGGTGACATCAACGAAAATAGGTAAATAAAAATTTGGCGGATTATACTTATTGGGATTCTGGGGAATCCCTAAGAAAAAGCAGTGGCTTAATCTATGATTTACTTTACTAGAGGGTTACTGTTGAATCAAACCTTTATAGTTTTTATACACAACTCTGTTTTATTCTTTTACTTGTCAACTCGACTTAATGTCATTCTCTCTCCATAAAATAAAATGTTCATTGTTTTACTTTAATTATCGTTTATTTTAAAATTCACAACAGTTACTAGTATAGGCTTTGCTTTTTACCCCGAAATATCCTAAATCCTGGTATTTTTTAAATTGTCTTTATCATCCAAAATATCAGCTATTTTTCCCTAAAAAAGGGAGAATTCCCTAAAAGTGGAAGCACTGCTTCAAAGTACGCTACATTTTTTATTGAGTCAGAACTCATATCTGCCATCTAGTGAGTTTATTAGATCATTAATGCCTAAAAGTTACAAAAATGACGTCGCCACAGGAGTAAGATGACGCTAGTTGTATGTTATTTTCCTTTGTATGGGAGTTGCACCCCCCTGGCCAAGACTATACTATAAAAAAATATTAACAAAGACGAAAAATATATAATCTATTCTCAATTTGACAACAAACGTCAAGAACAAAAGTTTCACAATAAATAGTATGCATGCGTGTGTGCGTCAAATACATGGTATGTAGTGTGTGTAATGTTTTCTTTATTGATTTAATCTATCTTTTATGCATTATTTTAAAAAAATATTAGCATTGTGCACTTCTTCTCTATGTTCTCTATAAGTGTGGAAAATTTCATACTCCTCCGTCCGCGCAATTTTCGTAAAAAGGGATACAAAGTTTTTGCTTCACGTATTAATATATAGATAACATAAATAGCCAAAACAAAAATACCTTACGGTAAAAGCAACAAAGTTCTTTGTAATACGTATTTATATATGATCGAATTCTGAAATTTTCAAAGAATATTCACCCATCCTAGCTAAATATTCTGATTAGAAACATGCCTGTTTGAAGGAATCACCACTATTCCTTAGCAATTAATGGCTTAATCAAATGAATGAGTTATTAGGGCTTTACATATCCGTTATGAGAAGTCTGCCTAAGTGCTTAAAATTCAGCATGAAAGCTTTAATTATTATGTAAATAATAAATTAATTATTCCCGAATTATTAATACATTTACTAAAATAGTAGAACCGGGTGTGTCTGTACATTAAATAAAAGTAGTTTAAATAGACTAGGTAATCAAAGAAGTGTAACAGAAAGTGAAACAGCTACAATGGTTGTTTTTTTTAAATAAATATAACATTTTTTGTCTGTTTGTCTATTTGTTCGTTTGCGCACACCTTCACAACAACTACTACACATATCTATACTACTAGTACACAATTCTATAGACAATTTTAACATTAAGACATAAGTACCGAAATTGAATAATACAAGCAAAAAAAATCAACGAATGCACAACATTCATTGAACCAAGCAGCCATAATGAGCAATATTCGAACAAAGATGAATATTGAGGTCGTATAATTCACACGACTCGTCCGATTCCACTGACCGACTGTGGGTTTCACCAAAAAACTGTAACATCTTGATTCAATTCATATCTTACTCATTCAATTCGTATTATCTAAGTTTATCGAATTCTTTTATAAAAAACTACGATACGCTTCAATTAGTCGGATCTTTATCTTAATGCTGATTATTTTTACTTCCTTTGGTACTTTAGTAATGTTATATTGCGATGTGGTTCAGATTCCGATATTAAAATATTTCTTTTCATGTTCATGTTCATATTTATGTTCATGGTTTCGGGAGTCAGTTTAAAAAGCAATCGAATATTTAATTTTGTTCATTAGGCTTATTACAACTTTGGATGTAAGAAATTTTAGATTGGGTATGGCTATTTTTTCAATATTGCCTGTGAGTTAATTTGAGTTATAAAATCTCATTTAAAGCTTTTCATTATTATTAACTAATAAAGCCTGGTCACATTAAGCTGCGAGAATTGCGAAAGTTTTTATGAATAACACACACTTATCTGTTGAATTTCGCATGTAAGACTTGTATAGAACACGAATTAACAAATAAACAGTTCTATTTTATTAAAATACAAAATGGAAGAAAAGAGCTCTAAAATTAAAATTGTTATGTTAAAATACATAATGATGATCTATATGAGGACAAAATTAAAAAGCAACTGCTATGATCAAACAAAATATGCCTCCATTTATAACAAAACCCAAATAAACAACTGAACGGAATGCCGACTCATAATACTAACTCGGCTTGCTTTTAATTCACGTAATTGGCAAAAAAACTTAATTTATAGGAACGATAAAACTTAATAATAAAAAAGTTTTCACTATTGTTATCGACAGAACTTTTATACTTCTAAGTTTCAAAAACTACTTACTAGGGATGGAGCAAATATGTCTGCCTCGAAACAATATTTAAATATTATCTATTTGTTTCAAAATAGTACTAAGGTTGATTTATTGTGTCTCCTTAGCTTTCACTATAAGAGTCCACACATATCCATCGGCAATTTTGAACATTTTGTAAATTTATTTCGAAATCAACGAGTTCGATCTAACACCTAACATACATATTTATGTTTAACCATTGTTATTGGGTAATAGTAGGGTATACACACTTTATCTCATCTAGAGATGTCCCAAATTTTAGCTACACCAAGAAGGATTCAAACCCACATTACTATCTCGTTACGCTCTTACACAATCGCAATATGTCGCAAACTGAAAAGAATCTGTCAGATTGTTTGTCATATTGCATTATGGTGGCCTCTCCATTCACTAGCTGACGATCTTAAATCTTATTCACTGCGGTGCTTTAAATTGTCGTTTGATGATCCAACTACATAGTTTGTACCGTATTTTTATTGAATACAATCAACACGAGTTTTACTTAGCTTAGTACTAATTTCTTACAAAATTACAAATAAATATTTGCTATATACTTCACATTACATAATTTTCGGGTAAATTTCTGCTTTTGTACCGTTATGCTCGAAGTCAATAAGGACGTCTTTCGTATAATTAAATTTATTTGGAAATAAAATGTAAAAAAACGTTTCATTTTTTTTCTAAATTCATCACACATACTTGCTATGCAGGTACGACTTTATATAAGCCAGATCTAAACTAGCTATCTCAATAAAAAATACGTACACTCTGAATCTTCGCGATCCGTTGAGTGCTTTTAGGGATTCCAAGCACCCGTCACCGTTCTCGTCGCACTGGAAATATAACTTAACCCTAATAGATAACCCCTTGAATTTCTTGCCGGATCTTCACAGTGGGTCATGATTCCGATCTATTGGTTGCTACAGCAGAGGCCTGATTCATGCTGAGCTTTGTAACTTCACCCACCAACCAAGGTGAAGCCAGAATAGCTCTTCGAGGATACCAGAAGTGAGGTACAAAAAAAACTATATTTAGTGTATATACCGGACTTACTTTTACATACCACAACATAATAAAATTAAAGTGATGTAATCTCGTTTTTTAATCACCTAACAAAAAGTGCTTTGACAAAACAATCGATACACGTGCTAAAGATATTATTAAACATGTTGTGTTGATTCTTGACACAGCTATTGATCCGGTATAGGTATATGTCAACACAATGAATGGTTGTTATGGTAAGATGGTCGCGTTGCGCCAGCCGCGTCTATGATATAAGTGACATGTATGGTATTTGCTACCCATTGTGGCAAGGTGAACGCGGTTTTGAAATACTTTGGACGCACGTAGCTCCAATGATACAAAGGCTTATTTTCACGACGTGTTGGATATTGTGTAATAATAAATCGGGAAAAAACATTATTAAGTTAGTCAAAGCTTATCAGTTGAACCTCTATGGGACAAAAGTGAAATAGACAGAAGGATATTGGTCACTTAATACGTTGCGACAAGCAAGGCTGTGACTAGACTTTTTTAGTTGGCTTTGTAGGCAGCAGCATCGATCGTAGATCGGGGAGCAGCATAGTGCGCTTCACTCTGTTGAAGACTCCAAATATTTTAGAAGCGAACTTGTCTATACCTACCAAACTACTGATGTTGACACTGCTCTAAATTTCGACACTCAAAATATCGAATTCCCTAATTTCACAAGTTAGGTACGTACTCTTTAGATTTGCGCATAAAAGCAAAGAAATGAAAGTTTTTAATGTCATTTTTTAATGTCATCGGGGTCGATAAAACTATCTAAAAATGTTTTGACAGGCTAAACACTGAGAAAACTATTTTATTCAATGATTGGAACTATGGAAAAACTTGACTGATACCTGGTTCATTCATCTCTTCTCTTATTTAATACAATCCTTACAATAGCAGAAGGAATTTCGACTCCAAAACGCTTGCATACCTTCACACTAATTGGTTACGTTACACTTCCCATAGATACTGTATCTGCCTCGTAAAATTCGTCACAGTGAACTCTCACGAATATTATTTTTGGTGTAGCGTTACTCGTGCGAGTCGCCAAACTCATTGAGATTACTATGACTTAACCGCTATTGTAGTCAGTAGGTACAAAAAAAAGAACACAAGCGATTTTGTATCGTAAACCGGAGTCTACAAGGACGTAATGTAACAGTTAAACTTTGTAGCCGTTGGCTATTCTTGCAGTAATTTATCAAGTGTAGAAAAGGAAAGTGATCCTAACAAAGGATACCCGAGGTGCCAATTTAGAAGGTTCAGCAATAATAAATAGTTACTTATCTTAAAAAATCGTTAGCTAAATAATTTCATCTGAGTTTTTGTAAATTTCATGAATAATCTTTACTTGAACATACTAAAAATAATGCTACCATTATGTTTTTGCATAAATTTTTGTATTAATTTTGTATTAAAAATCATAAGTAGATAGATAATATCTGACTATAAAACAAACAAAAGTGGTCTTTTGGACTAAACATTTGGAAGCATGAAATATTACAAAGTCGTACTAATGTTAGCGATATTCAAGTTTAGAAGTCTTTGGGTAATCTATATATTATAGGTTTTCGTAATCTTTGCATTTCCAGATGGGTTTAGATGAGTCAGACCTCAGGCCCGTCTATTACTTTGAATATACTATATCGAAATTATTCCCTGAAATACCGACATCAAACATTAAATTGAAAGAATAGTTAGACATGCAATCCTTACGTTTACAATAAAATACTAATATATTTTAAAATTATAAAACTACTTAATAAAGAATTCGTATAACTCTAAATCATGATTGTAAAGGATTACGAACTGTTTAACTCTGACTACGTCTACGTCTTACACTTTTCTATCCATCGATTTCATTCCATTAAATTATAACAATTGTTATGCAAAATACGAGAGCGATAACCTAGATCCTGTTTTTAAGGATATAGCCCAAGTAGAATTCTTATATAGCAAACGAAACCAAGTCACTCATTGCATAAAACACAAAAAAGTTCAAACTTCATAATATCTTATATAATATGATATCTAAAATCTGAATGCAAAGAATTATTGGAATTGCAATAATACAGATCGCATCTATTTTATTACCACCCATTATGATTTGGTCGTAGCGAGTCTGCTTTCGATAACCTTTTTCGAGACCCTCTTTAACATTTCGCAACGATTATTTTATTCGCCACATTTCACTTGAACCCAAAGATGTCTCAGTTTACTATGACTAACAAAGAGAATATGAATAAGACGTTGAATACGAAAATCAAAAACTTACAGGAAGCAATGAAATAGATGTTTATTAATATATTAAATCGTTAGCACCCATAAAAGAAAGTAAAACGAAAATAGTAATCGAAGAACGCGGAAGACGCAGTACACGGGTTAAGACAGTCCTACTCGTTCAAACTTAACACATCACAGATTTCAGAGCGACCACACTGGCGCCTCGATAAATCTTGCGGCCAGTGTAAATCTTTTGCGAGAGTTTTCGGGAAATACATTCATTTTGTATACTAATAAAAATAGACTTGCTTATGAGCTTGTTAGAGACAGTCTTGAATTGTGACTTATAAAATTTTTCTTATCTGATTTATTTTTATGATGTAAAGTTTACCTATGCTAGAAACTTATATCTCAAGGTGGGTGGCGCATTTACGTTGTAGATGTCTATGGGCTCCAGTAACCACTTAACACCAGGTGGGCTATGAGCTCGTCCACCCATCTAAGCAATAAAAAAAATAAAAAATAAAACTTGGAAATAATTAAAAAAAAACCACTTTGCTTTAAAATGAAACTTAATGCAATTTTTAATATGTATAAATTAATAGAAAACTTTCAGAACATTCCCAAACCAGCTAATTACTAATTTAATTCATTTATGGCGAAATCAATAAAACGTTGGTGTTGATTTATACAAAGAAATACACCATAAGCAAATTAATGATTGACGTTTGTGTTTAAAGATAATAAATTAGACTCGCAACAACGATGGGCCACTAAATTTCGATTAACTCAATACATTATTAGATACACGATCACAATCGAAGATTTTTTACACGGATAATTTATGGTTTCTTCTTAGTGATACGATGCAATATTACGAAGTATCTTTATGTCCAATTAGATTTCCAATCTTAAAAATATAATCAAAACCGTAATAAATGATGAAATTTATTTCCTTTAGGGCTCTCGTCGTTATGTAAAAACATGCATAATGTATGAATCCTAGTAATAGAAATATAAGTCTGGTGTTGGACATGAGGTACCTAAACAATTGGCAAGCGTGAGGCAATTCTTTAATGGTTTACGATACGATTTACCGTTTAAGAAGAAGCTGAAAAGCCAAGAAATTTGAATGAATTTTTCGAATTATTCTGCTATCACCTCCTCCCGCCGAATCTCCTCGAAAAGAATAACTTCGAACTGAAAATACCTGTTCATCTTCAAAACCAATTTAAAAAAGGCGATACTTTTACTTTTTGTTTATATTTTTATTTTATTCATGTGTTTTCTGGATGTATGAAAAAATAACTATAAAAATGATTCGTAAATATAAATCGTATAGTTTAAAAATACTCGTTTTAGTATCCTTATTCAAGAAGAAACAAAAAGCAAAGCACTTAACAAAAAGCAAAACTTTCGGAATAAACAACAAAGGACTAAAAGCGAAATGCATTTCCTTCTAGAAAAGGTTTGAACAGAACAAGGAACAAGGGTAGTCAACAGAAAATGGAATTCATGAAATTAATAAACTAGAAAACAGTTAAGTACATTACGAAACATTTTAAATGTATCACAATATCGCTGTAATATATGTATCTTTACAATATAGTCATAGTACATGGCTGAGTGAATATTCTAAAAATATTTTTAAACGTGCTACCTAACGACACATCTTCACGATTTGTCGTCACCCATTAGAACTTCTTCCGCGTGTGAAAATGAAATATTTCTTCAGCGCTCAATCACAAAAAGTTGAAAGATTGCGACCATTTCCTGGCGCCTACAAAGAGCCTAAAGTTTACAAAGAAAACAACTTTATAATCTTTGTTTACTAATATTTTCAGGACAACATCAACTTTATGTCCCATTGTTCGCGATGACGCTTCTCAGAGTCGAAACAGTAATGTGGTACCCAATTGGTACTCTTCTAGACGTCACAATAACATAACATTTCTAAGTGTATTTTCAGAACATTAGTTTATTTAAAATTTCACTTTACGTAACATTTATATATTTCACCAAAAATTATGGCCAAAATCTCAATCGAGCCGAGATCATTTTGTCGCTGTCATAGTCATTAGTTGAATAAATGATTTGCGTGGAGATATATTTTAGTGTGGATTGACTATTCTGGGATTCCATTATTTCTATAATAGAATACGGGACAAATAAAGACATTATATGTATTTTCGACATATTTTTATCTTATGAGTAAGTTATTTTTACATCCCCAGCTCTTTTTACTTCGCTTGCCTTGTGAGAAAAACCGTTTTCTCCGATCCGATCCAGTTTTATTTAATGTTCAATAAATAAACTATTTTAATTGTATTTTTTAAAACAAACAGATATTGCAAGTGATTTTTTTTATATAGCCAATTAGTAGTTTTCAGTTTGTAAAAAAATAAATTTGACTTGCCAATGATAAATTTAATGGTATCAAAATAAAATTCAACGTTTAAAAGGAAACGTTTAAAAGGAAAAGGTGTCGTTTTAGTGTATATGTATTTTTTACTTTTTGCCACATAAAATTGCCTTTAACTTTTTTCTAAAGGAAATAGTGATTATTTGACATTTACTACACGTAACTTTACAAAAAGTATATGTCTGATTGTAGATTTAATGAGTCTAAAAACGAGTTTAATTACTAATACATTAGTATATCTATACTTATTATTATTAATATTATAAAGAGGAAAGATTTGTTTGTTTGTTTGTTTCGAATAGGCTCCGAAACTACTGGACCGATTTGAAAAATTCTTTTTCCATTAGAAGCCGACATTGTCCCTGATGAACATAGGCTACTTTTTTTTTTTTTTTGTTTCATGTGTGTTTTAATGTTTCCGAAGCGAAGCGAGGGCGGGTCGCTAGTTAGAGTATAAAATGGTACTCAATTTTTGATTATCGCGATTTTATTTATTATTTTAACTTTGGTATAACTAGATCACCTGTGCATAAATTTATTGAAATAAATTTTCCAGAACTGTTTTAACAGCGTTTGGGTATATTACAGTAATTAAATCGGTGTAGATTTGTCGATCAACATTATTGGTAATCTATTGGATTATTTTTAGACGTCTTCTTTGAAATTGATCGATTACCGAAGACAGTTGTTTTGTTTCAATTTGAAGTCATCGTGGCTTAAAGGGTAAGACGGCCAATACATTCGAATCGAGCAATGTGTTTTTGGAACCGGTGTACGAATCCCAAAAGCAGGTACCAGTTTTTCTAATGAATATACGTACCCAACCAATGTTCACTAATGACTTCCACAGTGAAAGAATAACATCGTATAATAAAAATCAAAACCGTAAAATTTATAATTTTCGTAATTACTGGTGGTAGCGTATCTTGTGAGCCCGCACGGGTAGCTAACACCACCCTAGCTATTTCTGCCGTGAAGCAGTAATTTAAAAGCCGAGATATATAAATTATGTCTTAAGATCACAGCCCAGTAGCAGATACTGTGGATAACTGCCTCCAGCTGTAAATGTCTATAGGCCGGCCAAAACTCGGTACAAGAACCATTTATATGTATGGTTTTGCAGATGACAATACCCTGTTAATTATCAATGTGTTAAGTTCGTCAATAATGTCGTGTATAGGTATACACTTCAAAATTTAAAATATTTGGTAGGCAGCGGCTTGGCTCTGGCATTGCTGACGTCCATGAGCGACGGTGACCACTTATCATCAGGTGGGCCGTATACTCGTCTGCCTACAAAGGCAATAAAAAAAAATATTTCACTAACGCAAGTAGCAATATGTCTTTAAATCTCTGCTGCTGCTTCAAAAAGATATTTCAATCCACAAAATCTTTAAATACAAAAAGAAGTCCTCTTGTTTAGTTAATTTTATCGTCAAGTAAAAGAAACCAAATTTTACAAGACTGTTTCCCATAAAAGGCATAGACGTCAGTCATATCAGAATTCATATCAGAACTCAAAAAGGAAATATATCCTACATCATCAAGTCGTAACGTTCTTAAGTAACATTTACTGTCACAGTACACATGCGAAAGTAATTTAATTAGACGGTTCGTAGTAAAATAAATACCAACTGAATAGCAACCCAAACTTGCCTTTGGGAAAATGGCTAAGCAAAAGAATGGGCAGAGGGCCAAGGCGATTGCAGGACCATACTATACTCCTAGTACCTGTCCCTAGTAGTAAAATGAATCGAAAATTCTGCTAATGTGTAGAAGGCGAACTAATACTAAGTTTAGTAGTTGGTAAGCCTTGTTTTTGTTTTTCCCTACATAATTTCTAATCAAGATTAACAATGAGATATATTCTGTCAAATTTCGATAAGGTTCATTTGAAAATAATTGGTAGAGCGTGGTATTATTTGAGCATAAACAGCGAATATGAAGTCGTGAATATAACGTATCTAGCTCTCACTTATCTCGGAAACATTTCTGCGCTGGAAAATGATATGACGTCCTTTAGATCTAAACAATCGAGAAAGTAGACATAATTTTAGATCTATGTGTTATTTGTGTGCAGATTCAAAGCCGTGAAATTATATTATTACAGAACTTATCGATGTGCATAATCTACTGGTTTAGCCGTAAGCGTAATGGTCTTATAGCGTGAATCGATAACGAAGTGCCATTGCGTTTGTTTCTATTGCTTAGATGGGTGGACGAGCTCACGGCCCACTCAGAGTTAAGAGGTTACCGGAACCCATTGATTGATATCTACAACGTAAATGCCGTCACACTCCTTGAGACATGAATTCTAAGGTCTCCGTTTTTACAATGGCTGTCCAACCCTTCAAACCAAAGCGCATTACTGCTTCATGGCAGAAATAGGCAAGCCGGTGGTACCTACCCGCGCGGACTCACAAGAGGTCCTACCACCAGTAACTCATTCATATTAAAATTCATAAGAATTAAAGTTGATTAGAGTATTTTAGTTTTACACAGTGGCAATGTCAATCAATCAACATTATGAACAAGTTTCTTGTACGGGACCTTAGAGAAGAATAATGTCATAAATACAAATTATAGAATCGTCTAACAAGAAGTAGACAACAAAATGTTTTATAACACTAAATCAAATCAATGAACACCATCGCGTTTGAAACAACAAACGAATTTGTCAATTATAAATACTCAGTGCTACAGTATGAACAGTCCGAGCCCTGTCATTACAATTAATAATAGCTAGACAGTAACAATGTAGGGACAGTTCCGTTATCGTTGAAAACGAAAGTGCAATTTATAGGGAGTAACCTCGCGCTATAAATCTAAAGGGAATGTAAAGCATTTAATCAAAGGATTCAACTCCCACGCCTACTACAAAACTACAAAATTGCGAATATCGAGAACATTTTTAAGTATCGCCTTAAAAATCGCATAGATCAGACGAAGATTTTTTAAGTAAAGAATAGGTAAGTATTTTTTTTTTTTTTTAGTTTTTTTTTGGCAAGAAGTGGATGAGGAGAGCCGCAGACCGGGCTCAGTGGTGTAGATTGGGAGAGGCTTATGTCCAGCAGTGGACGAATTTGGGCTGTTGATGATGATGATGATGAAGTTTTCTATGCATTTTTTTTTATTGTCGTAAAAAAGCAAAAACTGCGTAGAGAAAAAAAACAAATAAGAAACATAACTAATAATGAAAAATGACTACATTTTAATCTAGAATCGGTTATACCTTGACCTAGCGATTTTAGAAAGGAAACGAGAAAGTTGCAAGAAATAAGATTCAAGGTTATTACCGGCAATTGATGATACATTATTATTAATAAAGAATTTGTTCAGAAAGCTTTAAAGACGTTCGTGACATGACAATGTCGTGCGTCTCTCTAATGCTAAAGGTTACATATTCCAGTTATTAGACATGTTATTATTATTTCTGAAAGGAACATTTACGTAACAAGAAACTTGTTCACCATTAGCACCCTGCTAGTAATGCCAATCAAGATTTCTGCATAAGAGGAGATTTACAAGCTGCCAGTCTAAGGACTAATACAGAGAGAATATGCAAACATTAAACATTGAACTTCTCTACTTAGACAAGGAAGAGATAGAAAAAAATTATTGGACACCAAAATATATAATTAACAATTAAAATAAATCAGGTAGTTGTAATTTTATGTAGTGTATGTGACAAACATATTTATTAACATATGGAAGAAGCAGCGAGAAGATTTTCGGAAGGTGTAATTTATAATACACTATAAATGGGCGTTTCGAAATGCCGGACAACATTGTATCGATACATCTTTAGTGTAACGGAGGCATGAACAGGCTCTGTGTTCATAAACGTGTGGACATACTTTGGCAGTCTGACTTGAAATGCCATTATTTAAAAATGATTGACGCAGACATAGATTATACGCAATATGAGACAGACAAGAAATGTTTGCGAAGGACTTCGACGGAGTTATTCCTTTAGTTCGTCGTAAAAATAAAACTTTAAAATTAACAGAGAGAGCCGGTTAGCTTATCTATTTTTGCCGTGAACCAGTATTCATTATTGATAGCAAGGCGCGATGAAACTACATGCCCCCCACTTTCTACGCCCCACGTGGACATACAGTGACTTGCGCAGAGCATTAAATATATTTGTCCAGAAAACCTGTCATTTTTCGTCTTCCAAGGTCAGATATATATAATTATGTACGAGTATACTCTTCGAGGAGTTTTTTTTTTATTTTTATTTATTACACTTCATGTAAAATTTACATTGGCGGACTTAATGCCTAAGGCATTCTCTACCAGTCAACCAAAGGTAGTGCAGAGTAAATAGTGGTAGGTGCAATGAAATTTATATTAGGTAACGAATACATACAAAAAAAGTATATCTACATATATACAAAATCACATATACATATACATACATACATACATACATACATATATACACACATACATACATATAATAGTTTATACAGTATTAAAAGGAATATATTAATAAATTGCCTTAACAAATAACTTCATCAAGTTCATGACGATTCCGCTAATTTTTCCAACAGCATTCGCCGAACCCTTAACTTGAACGTGCAGCGGTTAGTAATAGTCCTGATCTCGAGAGGAAGCGCAAGGAGTTAGTCTATGTATACAATATTTTGCTCCCCGAAGCCCAAATTTCACATACCCAGACGTGATTACCTATTAAAATGTGGTGGAGATCCATCTGCCTGTGTTTATTGGCTTAGAAAAACACCGAGCCCTAGAGATTTTTTTATCTTCTGCCCGTCTACAACACTAAAAACACAACTGTCTCGCCTCATGTTGGAACCAAGGCATTAGTGTTAACTTCTAATGTGTATGTTTTGTACATTTTTAGAATTTAGTTGTTCAAATAGGTTGCTATATTTTGAATTTGAATTTAACACAGCCCGTTTTTTTTGTGAAAGCTGCTTATAACGCCACTATTATATTATATCCGATTAACAAAACTAATCTCATTACGCCAACCATTTCCACGGCATTTGTATACTAGGCGTCCAACAGCTATGAAATCACTGGTATTCTAAATACAAAGATTTACTTAAATTACACAGCTATATTGAAATCAATGGGCTAATAGAAATGTAATAAAGGAAAGCCTATGCTTTAAATCGATTATTCAAAATTATTAGATATTAGTTCAATATTCTAAAGATTTAGATAGATAAAGATAAGATATATAGATAAGATCCAATCCAAAACACAGATGACGTACTCTTCAGTACTTAATTTTTGTATCTTGGGTAATTACCTAATTCAAGGTTTGTTGCAATATTATAAATTACATCCGTTCAAAAACCTTTGTCAATGTCCTTTTGTTTTTACTTGGTCAATATTACTAATGCCGAGTATAAGCTTGTGGGCCACGGTTTTGTATTACTGACGTTAATGATGACGGTCACAAACCATCAGGTAGATATTATGTTCGTGTCACAACAAAGACAATAAAAAACGATCATGAAGTAACAATTAATTTTCATTTCAAAAGTTTGATCATATCATTTTGTTTGTAACTTCACATACTACTTCAATAAAAAATAAATAATAACACCTCTGACTCGTTGCTCTTTGTTCTCGCTACTGAGATGCCAGGTACCTACGTAAAAATATTAATTTTTTTTTATCCCGTGCCACAGATAATATCTGATACGGCATCATAAGTACCTTCGCTCGGTTGGCCATAATTAACCCCACCTCGAAGAATGCAGCTCGAACTAGGCTATGCAATTTGCATAATACTCCATTCATTAATCAGAAGAAGCTGGTTTTCTGCTGTATTATTTACCAGTTTGCGAGGATGTTGATGTCCGAGGCATTTCTTGTTTATCTACATGAGAAACTAGAAATGCCTTGGTCTTTGGTCATAGTCATCACTGCGGTTTTAATTTTTATATTGAACTATTTTACGCCACATTAAAGGCCTTTAAAGTAGAGTAAAATATTTGATTTCTTTTTTCTTAGTTTTTAGCTGACAACATTTTTTGCATTTATATGAATCGTTTAAGCTCTTTACATAGACAGGTTTTTTTTTTAATACGTGTCCAATTTCTATTTTGAATACTCCCTGATGCATTCATCCATGAATGAAATTTGTCATTATAATTTCAATATAGAGCGGAGTTTTTCCAAATGTAATTCAAGAAACAGTTCCGTCCTATATATTTTGATGAATTTGAATTTTTCATAGTTTTATAAACCAAATAAACAAACACGTCTAACTTTTAGTTATGACTGAAACTCAAGGAGTCCAATAGACAAGTCGCTGATTCATGATTTTCTAGTCAAGTGTATGTAACTATGTAACTAAGATTAAAAGAAATGTTTTATATTAAATTGGATCCGTGGGTCAAACTGGGCCAACCGTGGGAAAACTAGATTACAAGCAATAAATGATTATTAATCTAGCCGACACACAATAATACAATTTATACATCTAAATTCGGTTCGAAAATATCATATAACACGCATTAGTTCCAAGCCGAGTGGTAAATGCGACCTCTGTAACAACTCATCCGAGCAGAAAAACATGACTTGTCGATTTTTCAAATCTTTAAAATTAATTATAGTTGGCAGCTATAGTATGACACAAGATATTTGACAGATTCCTGAACGATATTTACGGAATAAGTTTCCATGTATACAAGTTCCGAACAATAACATTCGGACTGACATTCTATCGAGCAAACTCACTCGCTTTATGGAAGTTACATGGCGGCAATCTACCGAGCTAATTCACTCGCTCGGTGGAAAATTTTCACTATGTTGTTTCTCTCAAACAATAATAATTTTTTCTTTGTATATTGCGTTCTCCACTCACCCAATTGTGATGAAAATTGGTTGTTGGCACTCCAGTCATGATTTCTGTAATAATACTGCCCAGGCACGACAGACGCGAGTAATTTCAAGGAATCAATGTTTTCCATACAATTAGAGATAGTCACAGCGGAGCGTGACCGGGTTTCTATAATCGACACTAAAAACTGTCAAGTCATGATAAATTATAATATTCGAATATTACTAGATGACAAGAAGAGTTTTTATTTAAACAACATACGGTTTTTTTTTATTGCTTAGATGGGTGGACGAGCTCACAGCCCACCTGGTGTTAAGTGGTTACTGGAGCCCATAGACATCCACAACGTAAATGCGCCACCCACCTTGAGATGTAAGTTCTAAGGTCTCAGTATAGTTACAACGGCTGCCCCACTCTTCAAACCGAAACGCATTACTGCTTCACGGCAGAAATAGGCAGGGCGGTGGTACCACCCGCGCGGACTCACAAGAGGTCCTACCACCAGTAAAAAGCACTGTCATTTCTTTTCTGATAACTAGTCTTATTGAAAGTCTATCGAGTCCGATCATGAAGCTTATTCTCCATCGTTCACTGTGCGTCTAAATAAACAGCAATACGTTCTCGTCAAAATTACTTTAAGGGCGAAAAATTGGATTTCATCATTTTTCTGAATAGTAACGCTAAGCTACTTACGTTTCTAGATAAGCCGTCTACTAATTATAGCCCCTAGCGTTTTTAGGACATCTTAGTAAATAATACACAATGTTTAGTACTTTTTCCTTTAAGCTATTGGAGCCTGTTTCTATTAGAGAGCACAAAACTTGGTACCACTAAGACCAGCTAGCATGCTATTTTTATTTTATTCACTTTCAACATTCTTCCTTTACAAAATATGTTATTGACCAAAAAATATATACAAGACACTTACCTAATCTATCTTTACGTACTGTTAACCCTGATGTTGGATTGGTATTACTCACACTGTTTTATTTTATTTGCCGGAACTCAGTCTACAGTTATCAAATTTAAGGTTTTCGTCTATTTAAAATACGCGGTTCGTAGCATCGACACCATAAAACATCATATCTAAAAAATTGGGACCGTCTTCGCAACTTCCTCTTCCTATATTTTAAAACGTTTATTTTTCCCCGACGTTGCATTTAATGCGTCCACTATTCTCGGAAAGCTCTGGAATCTATTACGTAACGTATAGAATATTGAATAAAATACTTTTATCTCATTGACGTCAAAGCAGTAGCGTGACTTAATATTAACAACACATTTGGATTTTAGCGTTTTCGTACTTACTAAATCGACTTTTGGCACGATTAGCATATGAGAATACAATGAATCGGTTATAACGGTACATTGTCTGGTATAAACGGATTAATAAATGCGTGGAGTTATTGCGTGTAAAACATTAGCCATCGTATGAGACGATATGCGACTTAAGTAGTGGCTAAGTGCAATGTTACACCTACGTTAACACGTCGTTTATAGTAAACGCAAGACGAAAGAAGATTTTTAAAACATTATTTTGCAATTCAGTCAATAATTCGCTTTTCATATCGACTTTCATATTTTCGGATACACGACTATAACTATTATGAATGAAATCGTTGTGATTTTGATAAAAATTCGATCATTTCGTTGTATAAGCCAGCCTGTATTATAAATGTATTCTCATATATTTCTTAAGGATTTTTCAACTCTTTAACCGAAAAGTGTTATGTTTTTAAATATATCTGTACTTTTTTTAAGTTGCAGAGAACAATACGACAGAAAATCACAGCTGCATGAGCTACAGTTACATCATAATTGGACACCTACAGACAGGGAACCGGGCCATCCATATTCATCGGAGTTCATGTTTGGGTAACCGGTAGTATACATAATTGCCCTTTGTGTAAGGGCACGCCTTGAATCTAATGAGTTCATTTGCTTTATTGTCACAGTTAAGGTACAGACGGTTACAATTTGTTTAAATTACGAAATTGATCTATTACCGGTTGGATTTTAAGTTGTTTTACTTCAAATAGAAGCTTTAGGAATTTCCGTCTGTATACAGAAGAAAGGTCAATGAATAGATTAAACAGAAGATTTTCAAGGCCACTACTATTGTTTCGTTCAAAAGCCTAATTTATTCCTCCAAAAAAATCTGATTGCGGTTCCATTATAGCTGTTTAAACATTTGTTTAAAACTGTAAGAGTACTTTCCGGTAATACAAAACTTCATAATAAATTTAATTCCAAGCAGCTGCCGATTTTTGAACATACATATGGATATAAAAATCTCTAAACGACTATATGTAAAAGTAGGAATAGTTTTAGCTGAAAAGTTACTTATGTATTTAATCTATTATTAAATTTATATTTTTTTACAATTATTATTTGTTCTTCTTCTTCCTCTTAGATGTTACACTCTTGAAAGAGTCGTCGTGATGGCCATGTAATATCGGAGGGAACAAATTTGATGCACGTCACGATGCCCTGCCATCTGTCCATACTCGACACCATTATACCACACTTATTTAAGGAACCTGTTTACTATTGGAATATTCAAAGAAAGTTTTAATCTACCATAACGAAAATCTACGAAACTAGTTCAAGTATTCTCAAGTTATCCAGAGGGCAGCCCGCGAGGCGTAAAATGAGATGATTGCGTTTTAACCACGGCGTGCCCTCAAGCGTGACAACACTTCTCGGTAGGGACTGCATTTATAACACCAAAGTTAGCATTTCAATATTTAGTTTAAAGGGACAAATAATCAAATAAATTATCTCTAGGTTAGAGAGAATTGGAATTATCATCAAGATTTATCAACAAAAAATATAATCATATCACTACTTCATTTTCCAAGAAAAACATGTGTCACGGTGTTGTTTTTTCAAATATTGATTAAAATTTTGATGAACGTAAAAAATATCAAACTTATTGATTGATCGAGAGTTGATCAATGTTTAATATGGATTACTTACCTATTCACTTCTCATGACTGCGGTCTTTGTCCTAATCGATCTGAAAAAAGAAAATTATAAATCATTAATTAAATAAGCAAAACTCAAAAGAATAATGTTTGAGCAAACAAAATTCGGCACGAGTTATGGTTCATTGCCTCATGTTCATCTGTCACGGGAATTGTCCTTTAATGGATTTCCGTTGTCAAAACGCTTTCTAATGTCGTTTCAAACTAATTTCTAAAAACGGGACTAATTTTAACATAAATACACAATGGTGTGAGAAAAACACTAGTGAAGACAAAACTTGGACAGGAGTGTCCAAACAAAGATTTTTACTAAACCAAATTGGTAACATGACTTCTTTTTGAAAATGTTTACTGACAATCTCTAATAGTCCGTAAGGGTATATAAACGCCCAATTGAAAAGGACTTATCGTACGTCCTTTGTGTCAAGAGTTTCCCTATTCTACTTTATTTTAAGTTACCAAATGCCAAAAGACATGAGTCATTATTTCATTAGTTTGTTAAATGTGTGGTGATACCAGTCAATCTGGGGTTAGGCAACAAGGATGGATATCATATAGAAATAAAAACAGGTGAATCAACAAAATCCAATGTTTACCCACTTACCTACGATAAAAAATTTGTAGATTTCATTTGAGTGTAGTTTGTTGTAGTGTAGTTGAGTGCACTTTTATAATTTTTGTTTTTATTTAAGAACGAATCATTATTATAGAATCACACGTGAACAATAAAACCTCAAAAGGCAGAAAATGTTTGCCTTCACTGGGTAAGACTGTTCTTTTCTTACAGTTCGCGTGCGAGAAACCCTTTTATTAAATGGAATGCATACATGAAAACATTCGAAAAAATTACAATAAATAAAAAATGGCGCGGTTTCCCAATCGTGTAACAATTTATCAGTCAAGTCACTACTAAGGTTTTCAACAAGCAGCCATTTTTGTTCTAATCTAATCCTGACCGAAGCTGTCGTTGGCTGCATGCCAGATTCCAGTTTATTTTCATACATCCCTTTTATGTGTTTTATTTTATTAATTTAAACTCAGAGCTATTTTAATAAGTTACTAGTTTACTACGAAAATCAAACTGACTTTGTGATATGATGAGATGTTGCATCAGCTTTTAGGCACGCTTTTCAATCAAAATATTGGTCGAGCAAATAGTTTTACGATAAATACTTTGTCTGCATCATGTTTTCGTCGTGCTTAAGGTTTATTCGAGGCAAAAGCAAGATATGTACTTTTCTGTTCTTATTAAAATATCAAGTTACTCATCACATATCATGTACCTACGAGCTATAAATACATTTGAGCTGTTTAAAATGTTGATAAAAGAATGTAAAATATAGTCAATATTCGAACAAAACATATCTTCAAGAAGTTTATTATGAACAAATCTAATTCTCCGATCAAAAGTACCGCAAATCGTAAAATGTTTATAGAAGGAAATGCGTGTTGAATGGCTAATCGAAGAGCTCGATCGATCTCGAGATCTGCCTTCAAGCTAGCACGAGCCGTGTTAAAAATAAGATAGATAATAGGTAGGTATACAAAACCTAAACGTAACCTGTGCCTACGATTTCTGTTTTTTGTTGTGCCTTAACTAAATGTGTCTTCGAAATTGTGACGAAGTGCGCTCACAAAATTTTCGTTACATCATCAGCAATGCCCCACAGAAATTGGAGCTGTTACTTCCAAAAAAAAAATCCAAAAAATTCCAAGATATTTTCTATTTTTTCTACGAACTGGGAACAGTAACCCTATGAAATACAGTATCACTGAAAACATTTTCGGATTGTTATACACCGCACTGATAAATGAGTGGACCCCACACTATTTATTACTGCAGCGAAGCACTCGTACGTTCTGATTTGAATAGCAACATTTTTATTACAATACCTATATGTAAAACGTTGACTTTATGTTACAGCCACGCCAGCCATGTATGGCGATTTTAATTTAATAAACTCAGAAGCGGTGTTCTAAGGTTACTGCTTAAAATTACCCTATTCACTGTTTTCCTAAAACGATAACTCTACAATGAAGTAATCTTCGCTAGATGCTAATTCAGGGTTATTTTGATCCTAAGTCAAATGTGATCTTTCAAGAGGCTGTGTTTTCATTTTATTATCAACTACATAAAGCCCGTCTAAAAGTAGCCTTAACAAATCATTGATCGTAACATTTGCACGTTGTTACATATCTCGGTACAATCGGCCGGGTCGCAACGGATCGCAAAGGTAAATAATAGTCACGATGCAATCTAGAGTTTATGTGAGATTCCGAAGGCGACCTCCTTAAGGGACTTTTCCCTTTGAAAATTCCACTAGACACTTTAAATTTTCCACATCTATCTCAGAATTACGTTCCAAGAAAATACAGTAACTTTCTACCGAAATTTCACTGGACCCATTTCTTCCGACAATAGGTTTGTTAGCACCGAAGTGCAAGATCTTTTAATTCACCGATGCCCATCCATTACAGCTAACTGTAAATCTTGACTATGAACCTTAATAAGCCAGCGACATTCAAATACTTTATGCACTCCATACCGGGCCTATAAAAATACAAAAGGCACTTTATCGCATGTTTAAACGCCGCAAAATGCGGTTAATTCAAGTCTATCTGGAGAATAGGCTGACGATAATCGAAGGTAGCTCGTCAAAAATAACATTAACATGAAATCTATATTATTATTTATTATTTTTTAACTATACTTGAGACCTTAAAACTTATAGATATCTCAAGGTGGGTGGCGCATTTACGTTGTAGACGTCTATGGTCTCCAGTAACCACTTAACACCAGGTGGGCTGTAAGCTCGTCCACCCATCTAAGCAATAAAAATAAATAAAAAACAAAAATATAAATGAATTGCTGTTCGTTAGTCTCGCTAAAACTCGAGAACGGCTGGACCGATTTGGCTAATTTTGGTCTTGAATTATTTGTGGAAGTCCAGAGAAGGTTTAAAAGATAGATAAATATGAAAATGCTCGGAATTAAATAAAAATAACAATTTTGTTTTTCCTTTGATGTGTTTGATGTGTGTCGAATTTCTTTTGTTTGTTTTAAGTTTATTTTATACAAAAGTTTAGGTCTTTTATTTCTCGATTTAGGCACTACGAATTCTGCCGGGTGAGCTAATTAATATAAAAAATTTGAACGTAAAGTGAATGTATAAGTGAAATTTATCTTTTAAATACGTTGGTAAAGTCGAGATAACATAAACAAATATTATTCGCACTAATTGACACGCATTTCAGAGTAAAAGAGCATAATGTCCACTGCGATCTTTTATGATCAAGGCTATAAATCGACAAGTAGGCGTTTCTAACTGTAAACCCGATTATGCACAGACATAATATACCTCGTAGTACAACATCTGAGGAAATGACCGGCCATAAATAATCAAAAAACAGTTAAAATACTAGTGGAAACGGTATTAAAGATAAATGAATGATGCGCCGGCTTAACGTAACCGTGTATTTTCCGCATAATTTTCTAATTTTACACACAAATATTTGGGTCCTACGGCATCGTAAAAATATGTAAGTAAATAAATGCATTATTCAAAAGTTAACAGCACGTTCCATTGACACTATTCAAATATGTGTCATATGGGTTTAAAACAGTTTCACAAAACGGCCTTCGACGGTGCCCACAAATTCTGCAGTCTAATAGTAGAATTCGATGTTTATCTTATGAATATTTTCCACCAAAAAAATCCTACGCATTTAATAGTTAAGTTTGTTTAAACACTATCAATTATTTTGGTGAAACAGTTCACTAAATAGGTATTCTAACCTTAAAATTTTTCGCAGTTTTCCGACAGAAAGACCGCAAACAAATTATTATTTATTCTTCTATAATTATGTTTACCCACCTACAACTATATAACAATATTAGATAGATAAAACTAAAAAATAATTGTCATTTGCAGAACTATGCAATTTCACTACTTCACCACTCTGCATTTCAACTATTTCTCAGCGACAACTTTCGCCGCAGTGACCCTGGGTCAATTATACAAATAGTCGATTCCCTTGCACGTTAACGGTGAATCTTATGTGTACCGATCAGGCAAACTGTCGAGACGTTACAATAAATGATACCTATAAAACTATATGGCAAATACATAACTCCCAAACAGTATCGTTTAAACAATCTCAAGTGATAATAAACTAAATAACTAGTGGTTCGTAAGAAGAAGAATATACAATTAAAAAAATATAAAATATTTGATTTAATGATTATGCGTTCACCGAAAAAAAATAGATCAATTCATTTATAATTATGTGTTTCTAATTCATTTCCTTTGTATATTTAATTAATTGAATTAGTATATTGTTCATTTTCTATTTGTATTGTTGAACTGTTTGTGTGCTGACTATTGTATTATTATTATTTTATGGATTTTTTCTGAAATAAATGTTTTATTATTATTATTATTATTATTTATCTATATATTAATACGTGAAGCAAAAATTTGTATCCCTTTTTAGGAAAATTGCGCGGATGGAGGAGTATGAAATTTTCAACACTTATAGACAATATAGAGAAGAAGTGCACAATGATAATATTTTTTAAAAATAATACCTAAATGGTACATTAAATCCATAAAGAAAACATTACACACACTACCATGTATTTGACACATATAATCTTTGTTTATTGTCAAACTTTTGTTATTGCTTAAAGTCTGAAGTCAAATTGAGAATAGGCTAGTATTGTTTATCTTTAATATTACGAGTATTTGTCTATAGTGTAGTCTTAGCTAAATTTGTAACAATAGGACCATAATAATGTTGAAACTTATAATTTCAATTAATTATGGTCGAATTTCGACTACTGCGGGACCACTAGTTATTATAATTACATCAAAACAGTAGTTAAGTCTCTTTCAAAGCCCTTTTAAATACATGTTCTAATTTCGAAAAAAAATAATTTAAAAATAGTTCATAAAATATTTTAACGAGTTTACACACCTGTGCGTGCTCTAGCATATTTTGAAATCGGACTACAGAGGGGCGACTCTAAACAAAGAATAAAATTGTTCTTTTACGTAAAACAAAATCTATTCAACTGTATAAACATGTTTAATGCGACTGACATTGAATCTCTTACAAATAGAATTGTAGTGTTGAAGTTTTAGACCGAGATACTAGTTTAAAGTACTTACATAAAATATAGGTATATAGTTATACTTACAAATGTATTACCTAATATTATTTACCTAAGTTGATTATGTAATTTTTATGACCTATTGAATCGGAACAGTTAGAAAATCGTAAAAAGAAACCTTTAAATGCGATATTTAAGATGACTTAAGTCGTCTTTTAATAATATTCTAGTTTTAATAGATAGTGTAAGACCTAAGGAAACCTTGCTAAGTTTGAAGAAAATGAAATATAAACAGGAAAACGCAAGAACACGTGACCAAATAATATCACGTTCCGTTAAATAATAAAAATAAACAACGTAATTGTCTCTGACTGTGGGGTCTGTTTCCCGAAATTTACTATTGCATCACAAATTACCCGCCTTTGGGGACGTTAGAGGCCCCACCGCTGTCACCCTTTGAGATGTGAACACAGATAATTTACAAAGCATTAACGCATAACTCTCAATTTTTTTTTTTTTGTTTAACCTTGTGATAACTGTTTTTGTTTTTAAATAATATTTTCTATTTGGCATAGTCACTATCGTTTTTTTTTTCTAATAGTTACAGCGTTTTGAAAAAAATATTTTGACTACATTATGTGGGCCTAGAAACGCATCACTGCTCCTTCCCTTGGGTGTCTTAAAAACTGTTTATTATACGAATGCACTGCGATCGCTAACCATCATTTACTAATGGTAGGGCGTAATATAAGCCCGCGCGTGTAGTTTATTACCACCATCTTCTGTATCGGCCCTGAAGTCGTGCATTTCGTTCTTAAGAGGGGACAGCCGCTACCCAAACAAATAACACTTCGACCTCATTTCACAGAATATGTTTCACGTTGTAATATCTATGGGCTATGTAACCGATTTACCAGGTACACTGTGGGCCCATTTATTGATCTAGGAAACAAAAAAAATGGGGATCTAAATCAGTCTTTATGAACAATAAATAATAATAACTATGTATACTTAAAAATATATTTGTGCAAGTTCACCATCTGCAGCTTGGTTCAACATTATTGTTCAGCCAAGATTTCCTTGTATAATATAACATTTAATTGTTTACTTAGGTCTACTATGTAGATAGGTATCTACTTACTAAAAAATAAATCAAAGACGTAGTCTACTGTGAGCAAATTCAACTTTACTGTGTGTGCAATTTTATTTTAAAGCATGAACCAGGCGTTAATAATGACAGGTTGTCGGGTGACCAAAAACGTTTAACAAAATATTAAGTCATTAATGTCTACACAATAACGAGGAACATTCAAAACGGCATACTATTAGTCCAATTATAGACATTATGTAGAAGTTATTAATTGTAGTTACAATCTGACATTTGTTGGAATTATCTGCCATGGAAGTACATTAGCATTGATCGAAATTGAACCATTTCACACTGTCTAAGAATAAAATAGAACTTGTTAATAACATATAAGGCAACACTAGATGATGACCGAGCTTGGTATTTTTTTTTTGATAACGACATCTTGTTGTATCTTTATAGCGGTTAGTATAGTATTATTATTCGCCAATAGATGTCGGGAAGAGTTGACTATTGAAAACACGAGTAAAACAACATTTTCTGAAAATAAATCGTAGCTAGATCGATTTATCGCCCCCGAAATCCCCTTTATACTAAATTTTATGAAAATCGTTGGAGCCGTTTCCGAGACTCAGATTATATATTAATATACAAGAATTGCTCGTTTAAAAGTACAAGATAAGCGAATTCGATTTTTAGTAATACAAAATATCGTTTAATCGTACATATCGCATACAGAAATAAATTTTGTTGACGCATATTTCCGTATCGAATCAATTTTGTTCACAGACAACATTGAATTATTCGTAGAATAACATAAATTGACGTTTATTGTGATCCGTGCCATGCCAATCGGCATTATTGAAACGCGCCACTTTCGCCGCCATGTCGGGTTGTGGCTTTCTTCTGTCAATCTCCATGGGTACACGTAATTGGTGCAATATTTGCAAAACTTTAGAATATACTGAGTCTTTACTTATATCGATATCGATCTATCTCGTATAATCAAACGAGGTTAACGTGTAATTCTCATCACTATGACTGTTCATTTCTGCTTCTGGAAAATAAGACTTGACCTAAAAGTCTTAGTTACCAGGTCAAAAAATACCTTTAAAAAAAGAATTATGCTTCTGGCCATACTCCAGTCCGGAACTTGCCCTGTACTCTGATAGGTATTGCTATAGATATTATATGTACGAGCAACTATCACAGGAGTATATTGCTATTATACTAATATATTTCGCAGTTCAGTGGTTACTGTAGTCACATCTGAATTTGGCTGACGTCGACCACCTTCGAACTACGGTACATAATTCTTTCATAGCTTACCAGGCAGGGTGCAGGAAAAACCATTTACGGTTTAACATTTAGGTGGTGGAACATTACTTTAACTTTTTTAATTTTTATTTCTTCTTTTTATTACTTAGTTGGGTGGACGAACTCACAGTCCACCTGGTGTTAAGTGGTTACCGGAGTTCATAGACGTAAATGTCACCACCCACCTTGAGATATAAATTCTAAGGTTTCAGTTTTTTTTTATAGTACTAAATAAATTCATAGTATAATTATATATAATTAGATATACATAGTATAATTATGAATTTCATTCGTTAAAACGGAACGAGTTTTCCAATTAAATCCATTTTCCCACCAAAAATGACTAAATTTAACGTCTTAAAATGCATTGTTACCATCGTAATTTATACAGCAATTGACGTGCTTACATATCGTCGCTGTCAAACCAAAATCTGCTATGTGCAAAAACTCTATTTTGAATTAACGAGTAAAAACGTTTTCGTATAAAATTTTATATGAAGGTGAATTTTTAAGAACTATATCAAATGAAAGCTATGAATAAATATTAAAGCCATAGACACATAACAATTTTTTTTATACGGCAGATAGGGCTGTGAACTATACGAAAAGGTCAAAAAGTAAAAATCTCAAAAAGTGCAAATAGCAAATTTTGGTTTAACAACGACGATATCTTTTAGCTCTTATTCCAGGAGAAACATTTATGTACATTTTTTTTCAGTAACTCCTACGGCGCATGCGTTTTCGCTGGTTCATTTATAATTTATTTCAAAATCAATGGTTTAAGGTTTCCCTAGCGTTACTGCAGTGCGGGCTTTCAAGCATTATGTAACCAAATTTTCAATGATTTTAAACCCCCCTCCACTCACCGCAAAAATTCTAAGCCGTGAATTCTCCTACCGAAGTAACATATTTTTTTCGAAACTTATTGCTTAAGGAAGTCGCGAGGTTCCTAATTAAAAACAGTGCGATTTCAATTCTATGTGTGTGTCTACTTATTAAACTGAATTATTGGAATTTTCACGCACTACATAATGTATAATTATGCATCTAATCTGTATTAATCAATTAGATTGTATATGCCCAAAATCTAATTATACATCAGCCTCTATCGACTTTTTCTTAGTTCAATACAAAAAGCATCAATGGTTATTTAAATTTTGCCGCAAAAAACTAGTCCTCCTACAACCATACAAGTCGTTTACCCAGAAACCTTATGGATTATACCTTTAAAGGAAGCTAGAAAGCTGTAGATGTGAGAGGTGCCCGATTGCGACAGTGAAATGAAAGATCGTATGCAAATAAAATGGTGACGACTAACAACAAAAGGGCCAGTCAGATATTTTTCGGAACTTTGGTTTATTGACACTTCAATCGTTTATTTGTTTATTGGCTTTATTGCTAAACTAGGTGGACGAGCTTATCTGGTGTTACGTGATCACCGGAGCCCATAGACATCAACAATGTAAATGTCGCCACCCACCGCGAGACTTGAACTCTAAGTCACAGTTTTTCAGTACACCGGCTGCTCCACCCTTGGAACTGAAATGCATTACTGCTTCACGACAGAACAGGGCCGGGTGATGGTACCTACCGTTGCGGACTCAAAAGTTTCGGGTAACAAGGCAACGCAAAGCTGCCGTCGCACGAAACATGTCTTGTCGGATCCCCCGGATTCACTCTCGGTACTTTTAGGACCCTCAAGCACCGGTTACCAACCTCATCGAACACGTCGATTGCGACGAAAAATTCGACAAGCGAACTAACCCTTGGACATAGCCCACTGAGTTTCTCGCCGGATCTTCTCAGTGGGTCGCGTTTCCGATCCAGTGGTAGATTCTGCAAAACACTGCTCTTACTAGGGCTAGTTTTAGAAAATTCTCTCAGGTTGAGCTGGTGAGCTCACCCACCCGTCTGGGTTTAGCTGGAATAGCCTCTCAAGCTACCAGCGAATAGGTAGGGAAAAAAGACTCCAGACATACAGAACGTTGACACTCTACCACCAATAATTACGCAATTTATGAGTTTGGTGGGTTTGATTTTTATTAGACGATATCATTGCTTCACAGTGGAAGTTATTCGTGAAAATTTGTAAAGTAGGTACGCGTTTTAGCACAGTCGCATCGCTAGATATGAATGCACCGAGCGTCTTATCCTGCTGGCCCCGACGAAGTGACTTACAAATTTAATTAAATAAAAATAAATTGGTGAACAACGATAAAATAAACACAATACTTTTTCAGCATCTGTAATCCTTTTGTGATTTATAAATATGCATTACTCGATGCTATACGTCCCGATACCAATATATCACAAGTGTTTCATATTATGTTAAAAGACCTACTAACACATTTCATAATATTTACGTACATATTTTGTTGCTAAATAACGGCAATTTTTTAGGAGAATATTTGACAAATCATACTTCAGTAAATTTTAAAATTAGCAGTTGTTAAATTACACGCCAAAACTCAAGCTCAGTACACCACAAGGAATTAGTTTAGAAGCTTTGAAGTAAAGTTTTAAGGATTAATTTTTAAACAGGTCAAAAAATGTTTATGTGAACGACTTACAATCACGCGAAAGGTTCACACGCACTTGTTGTAAAATATATGTGTGTTTAAGACATTCTCGATCATTAATATCCGGACACGCCTTCATTTTAGTCGCATTGATGGTAGTTTGTTTTAATTACTAGCGGCTAGTTTGCAGTAAACTGTGGCCCGCACGACACATATTATAGTTTTATCTTGTCATCATTTGCTAACTATTAATAACTTTGAGCTGTCACAAATCATGTTACAGATTAACTTTGCGAAACAGTTGATTAGTTAACTTAAGTGATTGTTACTTTTCATGATGCAATCTTCACTTTTTTTTATTGCTTAGATGGGTGGACGAGCTCACAGCCCACCTGGTGTTATGTGGTTACTGGAGCCTATAGACATCCACAACGTAAATGCGCCATCCACCTTGAGATATAAGTTCTAAGGTCTCAAGTATAGTTACAACGGCTGCCCCACCCTTCAAACCGAAACGCATTACCGCTATCACGATAGAAATAGGCAGGGTGTTGGTACCCACCCGCGCGGACTCACAAGAGGTCCTACCACCAGTCACTTCTTTTTTTTTTATTACCGGCACGACTCCCTAAAATTCGCTGCGTTTTATTGCTTTATTACAGTACCGACCGGTGAGCTCGCGCAAGCATTATCCTAACGACTATTAGTATTATCTCACACATTATCCAATTCAATTACTTAGCCGGAAATGGTTGCAGAAGACCATTAAGATTACCTACCCTTTATACATATTAAACATAAATACAAAAATCAACTACATATGTACCTATAATAGTAAAAACGTAATGTCATTGATACATGTGAAAAATCTTGACTTACGTAATCTTGCCATGCATACATACACGTTTATGAACTAAATATGAATTATGAGTACAAAGGCGATGTATTTAAGACCGCATGCTGCAAATAACGTTTTTAATACTGTAATATCAATCATATCTAATCTAAGTAAATTTATTTGATAATTATAATTACATGCATATGTTTCTTTTTTATTGCCATAATAGACAGACGATTATACGGCTCATTTGATGGTGAGCGGTTACCAGGTCGTCGGAAATGGACGTAAGCAATGCAAGCAGTGTTACACGACACTGGTACGTGCGTCGAAGCGACCTCTCATACGCCGAAGATCGCGTGCATAGCATTATCGGCCCTTTACGACCAAGGAATGACTCAACACCTTGTATTGATTGCCTTAAAGCCTATGCTTTTGTTCCACGCTTCATTGTTGCAATTAGCCGGTAATTTCTTTGTTAGCCGTATTATTGTTTCATCTTTAATTTAAAAGTGAGAATTCGTTCTACTTTCCTCCATTCTGTGAGGCAGTAAGAAGCTTTTTTTTCTCAGGGAAAGAGGAGTAGTAAGTACTATGTAATTGCGCTCTCCAATAGTGAACAGTACTATTTGATGAGCAATCTTTAATACTGTATTAAAAAAACATTGCTGTGCCGTTTATTTTATACATTTTACTGTAAATAACGGTTAGAATGCTTTGCAATTGTCGTAGACTAGCGACCCGCCCTCGCTTCGCTTCGGAAACTGTAATTTATTATTGATTTCTCCACTATTTAATGGATGTTATATACATATAAACCTTCCTCTTCAATCACTCTATCTATTAAAAAAAACCGCATCAAAATACGTTGGTAAGTTTTAAAGATTTAAGCATACATAGGGACAGACAGATATAGGGACAGAGAAAGCGACTTTGTTTTATACTATATAGTGATACAGGACGAGACATTATGAGCCCATTGCATTCAAAAATTATCGCTAATACTAATTACTGCTTTTACTATTCAATTTAGCAATTCCGTAATACAGCATTGATCACATATGCTTCACACGTACAAAGTCCCTGGTTCAATGTCGGACGGAAACATACATTATGTATATTGCTTTAGCAAATCCTCATCGATTTTTATTTTATATAGTGAATTCATTCAAACACGATTTCGCGGTAAAAATAAAGTAATGTCAACATTTCTGAATCCCACGAACCACGCGGAAGAACGTTGACAATGTGTAGCGAACGAAATGGTAGAAACGGTTGTAATTAAAGTTAGAAAGTGGATACGAAACAAGTACTGCACCGGATAGTGTAATCTCTTAAATGGACTCTGGAGAAAAGGGGTTAACGAACTTTCTTCTTTCCAAAAATAATGAAGAATGAAGGTATATCGTAACTTTAGAAGACAATACAATAACAACTACTTTTACGAATTAATCTCGCCTTTTTTATTGTCATTATGTTATTTCCCACGTTTCGATTACTTTACAGTACACGTGGTCACGGACGACTAAGGTGTATGAAAATTGAATATTGTGCTAACTACTCGTACTGTCTATGTATCTAAAAATATTTCTAGACTTATGATAGGTATGGCTATCATAGAATACAATTGAAACTTCGTATGCCCATTCTAAAATATGAGGTCTCGTTACAAAAATGGTGCCTAGGATCATATCTACTACAAAGTGGACCATAAGTTCGCCAATCTAAAGCAATGAAAAGATTACCATTATCAATCTAAAGAGATGCGAGGTAGCTAAGGATTTCAAATAATTCAGATAAAGATAACAACTAGGTACAAATGAAAAAATAATCACAGATGCCTTATTGCTTTTCTTGCACCGTTAAGTCTGTATTTATTTAGAACATGCGCATCACTTCTTTCATATTTATTGTATTGCTAATAAACTACTAATTTTCAACAAAACAGTAAATTGCGAATTGGAAGGGAACTCCGAATATAGTAGTAGCTCTTTGACTAACACCGTCGATGTCAATGACCAACTTTAACCGCTTACGATTAGATTGTAACTATACTCGTTTTCCATTGATGGTAATAAAAAACGCTTCCCTTATTCAGTGTAGTCTATATAGCGAGAAAATTTATTAAAACGTATTCGCCAACGCCAACATCAAAGATTTAAATCTATAATATTTTTTTAATTCCAAACGTGAATTACCATTTAAGCCATCAAAGTGAACAATATACATCAAAGAGCTCAGCATCAGTTTACCTAAAATAAATGAAGCCGGATATTTTCCAAATTTAGCGACTCTTTCAAATCACGTATAAAGCCGAGGAGACGCATCGTTTACGACACCAAAGCTGTGTTGTTTTTATTTGTCTTCCGCTATTGAAAGCGCACGTACCTACAGTTCAACTTAGATGGTTAGAATGATGAAATAGAATTTAAAAGCCCACTGAGTTTCTCGCCGGACTTTTTCAGTGGGTCGCGTTTCCAATCCGGTGTAGATTCTGCGAAGCACTGTTCTTGCTAGGGCCAGTGTTGGCAACACTTCCGGTTTGAGCCTCGTGTGCTCACCTACATGTTAGGGCGAAGCTGAAATAGCCTCTTAAGGCTATCAGCATAGGTAGGAAAAAAAAAGAAATTAAAATACTCAAATAATTTGGTAACTTTATGTACGTTTCAGAAATGCATTTGCGGAATAGAAAATATGTTTTTACCTAAGTACATAATGCAGCACTTTAATCAACCTGGTATCGCTAATGTCAATTTTTTCTCCGTTGCATTACCTACGTTACTACCGTATATCACTGTTGTGCCAGAGGGATCATCAAGCTGCAACATGAACACTACCTGGTGTTAAGTACTTGTCGGAGTCCGTAGATATCAATCGCAATGTGATTAACAACCTAGAGATATGAGGACGCTTTAAACATGTTCACCATAGAATACTTCAACACGGCTTTCTAACGCCTATGCGGATTTGACAGATCTCAAACGAGATCAAACGAGAGAGAAGTGGTCAGTTTAGTGCGAAGGTCACCTCGGAATCATCGGTGCTATGGCCATTAAGCCTCTCCATCGACGAACTATCCAAAGTCTACCTAAACGGCGCCGCATACTTCTCATGGCAGAGAAGGTTGAGGAGCACGGCCTTTTATCAGGAATTGCTCTCAATTTTACTCTCTAGGTGTTTAAATTTACCTTTAAATTACGATTAAGATGTTGACTGTTCGAATGATATTTTTCAATCACTTCAACACTACCACAACCTTCAATCACTACTTTGTATCTTAAATATTTTTTATTAATGTACTCTGGTAGGGAATTCCTAATTTACGTGAATCATTAGTAACTGAGGAAATGAAAGAAAAGAAATGTAAACTTATAAAAAAAAGGTAACTCCTTTGTACAAATGCAATTAGAAATGTAACAAACGAATAAAAAGTACTTTTGTTAGACGAGGCACCTAATTTTTTATGACGCTCGTAAAATACAAGCCCTGTGTGTTTGCGCCATTGCGCTACGTGAGACGTTGTAAACATTCGTAACTTGTCAATATTGATTGGATTACCGGTCAGCGACCTACGAACCGTGTAAGCGAACTACTCTACTACCTACGACCATTGACTACCAATCTGCACTGACCCTAATCTAACTAATCTTTGAGTACATATGGTTATCGTCTGATGAAAGAAAGCGTACCAATCGAAGGGCCGTATATCTTTGAAATGAATTTACTATAAACTATTGTCCTATTAATTAATGATAATTATAAAAAAAGTAAAATAAATTCTTACGAATTTGCGCTAAATCCTTTTCGACCATATCACATTTTGTTGGTGGCCGGACAATATTTAAACCAAAATAGATTGAAGTAAATGCAACTTTTTTTTTATAATTGTGGGATTACTGGTGGCCCGGAGGCCTTTCCAATTTCACCAGGACAGGTGAACAAGCAAAGGCTCAGCCCGGAGGGGTGGGATTCTCTAACAGCTGCCCGAGCGCCTCCAAAGGAGGCCTAAAGCCTCAAGAGCAGCTGCTTCGCGAATGAATCTGCTACTGAATCGGAATCGTGACCCGTCGAGAAGATTCGACAAGACACTCAACGGACTGATGCATCGGTTAAGTTGCACGTCGAACTCTTTGCCGAGTTCGACGAGTACGGTTATTGGGGTCCCTAGGCCTGCTTCTATTGTTAGAGCTGAAGGCGTCTAATGCAAGAGTTGAAAATAAATGCAACTTGTTTTTCATGTAGTGGGCAGATACGATTCTAGAGCCGACCCTAATTTATTGCGTTCACTAGAGCCTATTCTTCTTCTCAGTCGTATGCACTCTTGGCAGAGTGGTCGTGGTCATCACTTCGGTTGGTGGTGCGCTTCACCAGAGCCTATAGATCTTATCTTATATTTGAGAGGCTAGATGGACGAATAGACCGACAATTCGATCCTTACTTCTCCGAGCCCGCACACACACCAGAATGTACATACAGCCGGCCATTTTGATGCGAAATCAATTTTATTAATTGCAAAAATTATCAAATAAGCTAGTATACTAGTATTAACCAACTTGCTCCAATCCTGCACAGGTATTAATACGTACTTAACACAAAACGACTTCCGCGCTGGAGGAATAACGTCGTGTAATAAAGACGAAACACGGAAAACTGTACTTTGCGTAATTACTCTTGGTAGGGTATATTGTAAGCACACATGGTACCACTATCCTCTCTATTGCTGCCGGGAAGCAGTAATTCGTTCAGGTGAAGAGTGAAAATGCCCTTATACAACACAATTGAGGCTTCAACCTGATCTGTCAGGGTGGGTGGAAGGATTCAGATTATTTTCTAGTTGGCTGTGATTTTGGTAACCAAATTATGAAATTAAGAACATGAATACAAGAATCAGATAGGATACTGTACTGGGGTTGGATGATGAATAAGTGATTGTTCTAGATGAGTGAAAAAACCAGAGTTGCTATTTCTGATTGTGGTAATATTATCAAAAAAAAAAACCATTCTTCCTCAGTTAAATAGTTTTTTTCATTGAATTATTTATAACCAAATTCTAAGTTGTGTAAATCTCCTCTGTATCTACTAATATATCTAAAGTGGAAGCCCTCACTCTGTTTATAGTCACTATTATTTATATTTTACTATTTTGTTTACTGAAGATTACTGTCAGAAGAATGATTGACATTACTCAGCAATTATTTCATTTAAGTTGATAACTTCACCTTAGATCTGTTTTATTTACAAATAAGTAGTATGCATGGAATAGTAATTCAGTTAACTTGGTGACACAGTCACCGCTCTAGACTGCTGAGTGGAGGGCCATTGATACAATTCCCACATTGGGAACACATTCAAGTGAAAAACAAGTTTGTTTGCTCTTTGCCTGGGTGTTTGATCTATACATATAATTATATTTTTTACCATATATTATATCTCAATCTCTAGTTCTCTAAGTCTCATAGTACAAAGAATCATATGTTGGTATCAGATAACATACATGATTTGAACCTGTTTTTTTTTTATTTGATTTCTTCAATCAGAAATGGATGGTGGATGTGAAAGGCAAGAGACCGAAAAGAATTAATTGGGTGGACATTAGTTGGAGAAGAGAATCAGAAATTCTTTAATCAGAATTTAACATAAATAATAAATCAACAATAATAAACAAATTACAAGCAAATTTCAGAACTCTGACATTCTAATTTCAGCAGTCTTCATTTACGAATAAATATATTCCTAAGATTTCTTTGCAGTATCGTTAGAGTGTTTTTATTACAAAAATGTCAACTGCAAAGAGCACACAATTAATTCCTATTTACACTTTTTTGTTTTACATTAAACTTCCTTTTCCATTTCTTCTTCAAGGGCATTGGGAAAGGATTAGACCAGTGACAATGGGGTTGGGACCTGGAAAAGTACAAATTGATTGTGAGTTAGATAAATAAAGTTCTATTCTTATGCATAGCTGTTTAACCTTAAGTTACTGAACTCAAACTGATGATTGCGATGTGTATGATAATCCTTTATGTATTGTTTTTTAAATCTTAATTTTGTTATACTGAATATTCTACTAGCAGTACTATATTTAATCAAGTTTAATATTGTTAGTTGTAAAATATAAAAATACATAAATATTTTTACTTACACAACATATTGAGTGTCTGTCCCTCTTTAATATACATTGCAAAAAAGCATGCAAGTTTATTGCATGATGACAACAGCTAAATTAAACTCTAATGCTTATTGGATAAACTTATTAAAAGCAAAAGTTATCATAATCATCAAATTATAATGTAATTCTATAAAATTTTAAGAATTTATGTACAGATTACAATGACGCATAATCGATAAATCAAGGTTGCCCGTACAGAATGCAGTTGCAGTTTTGCAATACGGAAACTGCTTACCGCTGATCTGAAGAGCATGTACCGTAAGCATAATTAATTGTAACGGTTTTTGCGATTACAAAGAAAATTGTACAATAGTTTTCGACTTTTAAACAAAAAGAACTAAACTCCAATGGGGAACTTCGGTAAATTATGAACATAAACAGTAACTTACGGCGCGACAGGTGTACACAAAAGTCCAAGCTTCAAGAAAGTTTTACATTACAATAACTGAGAAAACTTCACAGTGTTGACACTTATTTTAGCGAGTATTCACTTTTGATTTCAATTTTCATGGTCTATAACGATCTCAAGGAAATGCTATCAAGAACTAAAAATCCTTCGATGACCGCCCGCGCCGCACGCACGCAAGCACTTAAATTGTCTTGTATTTTGTGAACAAGCCAGCCATTTTATGTTTTCTCTCGGTAACATTCATATCCCTCAGACCTAAGAACTATTTTACTATGTTAAATTGCAGAAACTTCACAACTTGAGTTGTCAAAAAAGCAACACACTACATCGTCAGTGTTTTGTTAAGTGTAAATAGTCTATGGTTGTCAGCAATGTCAGCATACTATTCTATTTTAGTTAATAGTTTGGGTTTAGATAATGTACATATTAATTAAAATACCCTATTATAAAGAGACTACCGAGGGATATTATATTAAATGTCCACAAGTAGGGTCTCAAATCTCAATTCCATGTACTCAGGTTTTAAGTTACGTAATCTGTGAAAGACTAGTGAATGAGTTATTACGACACTTTTTAATACATAATAAAACATAGATATAAATTAACTTATTTAAAAATTTCTTTCTTCTGTGCTTGTGTATCAGCATTATCGTTACTATTTTCGGAGGGTAGAGAAGTGTGGCGTTTAAGAACGCACACTTTTATGATGCGTAAGCCGGAACGCACGAGTGGGAAAAATCATATAGTCTGTGACACGGGACATTTTTACCGCCGAAAATTTAAAAAATAAAAATAAAATATAATGTGTATAATAACTAATATATTCGTAAAATAATAACTTAGAATTGTTTATGCCGCTACAACAATAAAACTCCTATTGTTTCAACTGTGGTGTTAATTACATAAAACAATTTTACGGCAAAATATAGAAGAGACTATAATATGGACTCCCTTAGAAGTAAAGAAGGCCATCTTGTTTATTTTTAGAGACAAGTTGAAATAGTGTTCACCTGTAAAAAGTAAGTCTTTGTTAGAAGACTCACCGAACGAAGTAGCGCTAGTGTAGGAAATGGAAATTATACTATGAAGCAGCTGAGAATGAAGTTTTCAAAAATCCTCTTAGTAAAATCGTGTAAATTAACTTTATACATAATAGATCGCGAATCTTCAAATCAGCGGTGGCATTCACATTTTGTTTTCAAGGGGTTCCAGTAAACCCTGAACACGAGATAAGTCTTACGGCCGACCCTAAGCTCTGGCGCGTTTCCTCCAAAACGCAATAAAAGTAGAAGACACGACAGTCCATCTATCAAAAAAAACACAACAAACTTTAGCATATTTTATTGTCCTAATTAATAACCATTTCTATTTTTTCTACTTTTTTTATATTTTTCAACCAAGTTGCGTTTTAGGGGCACTAAAGGTGCGTTTCCTTGTTGATTTCTTGCGCGCTAGTTGTAACTGCTGTAATTGACTGTTCACTTCAGACCAAATATCGGTCTGTTCCTCAATTGGAATAGTTTTCCTGGAAATAAAACAGATCATGTTGAAATCTTTTGAATAAAGATTGGCCATGAATTAATGGTACGGCTTTCTTTAATCCTAAATCACTAGCCACTAGTCAATTGTGTAGGTGTTCCATCATTACTTGGGATTTGGGGAGTAGTCAGCGGCGGCAACGATAAGGTGATTATCATGACGCATAGTCTTATCGAAGTACCGTTCCGACGCTAACTTCCACAAATGAACTCCAAACAACATTGTTTAATGTTGTTTGGAGTTGATGTTGGATGGCCCGTGAGCCTTAATTATAATTATACTGCCTTAATAAAACTAATGCAAAAAGAAGTGACTTAACAGCCAGTTACTAATTAGGATACATTTTACCTGTATTGCTTCATCAAATCATATTTTTCCCAGGGTGTTTTTCTTAGTTCTCTTCTCACTTTATCTTTTTTTGTCAAATACTGTTCAATATTAGAAATTCCTTGCAATTCTTGTCGCTCCCATCGTTCAAGCCATGGTTTTGGTTTAAGTTCAACCTTTTGATAAAAATCATTATTGTTAATTAAAAAATCTAAATTTTAAATGATTTAGAATTTAACATGTTTTCTACCACCATACTTTTAAGAATACCAGAAGCCAATTTAATTATGTTAAAAATTGATTATAACACTTATTCATGAATCAGATGCTATGCTCATGTCTTAATAAATTTTCTGTTCATTTAGTTTTCTTCTCTTTCGAAAGACCAACTACACTCACATTTATAGTTTTTATACAAAGTTCGATGTAATGACAAAAAATATGTTCAAAGTGTCAGTTATTTTTGCTAACAGCGAAAGAAGTCTATATGATATAGTGTGTGAACAAATGAACAAAAACAGTAAATCTTAAGACATAAACATTAAAAATATATTTTATCCCACAATAACTTTTAGAGTACAATATTACCTTCACTGGATTAATGGGTACTGGAGTTCCTTCAGGTAGCATTTCCGGGTCCATATCAAATGAAAAAGTGCTATACTCTGGCAAAGCATCACGCAGATAAAATAATTTATCATCAAGACGCTTTTCAACACGTAACACTTGAATCTTGTGTATTGTTGGATCATATAGATCATAGCGTACCTGTTAAGTTTCAAATACTTTGTGTTGAGTAAATTTTATGTAATAACTAGTATTACTAAGGATTTTGATTCTATTTGTTTTATTCATAAGTCATTATCAGGGTTTATAAGGTCACATTATAAACCCTGATTATAAGAAGACAGTCAAACTTTTATTTATAATAATAATGAGTAACACTTTTCAAACTTTTACTTTTTTTTTAAAGTGAGGCATGCAATTTTTTGCAAAAAACATACCTCAACTCCTTGATGATCAACAACATTCCTTAGAGTAAACTCAGCTCTCAATCCACATCCTTTTCTCTCAATACATACTCCAACAAACCTATTGGTCTTGCCTTGTGAATGAGGATCAGCTATTGTTACTGCCAAGATAGACCCTGGTACATTAGAATTATTTATTAAGAGTTTATTATACTAGTCTTTAAATTCAATAGTTTCTTTTATAGTAGGTAGGTTAAGATGAATAACCAGCTAATAATCTTATAATTACATAGGAACATAAAGCTTGCAACAAATATTAAATTCCCAATTTCTCCATTTGACCCAATAAAAATAAAGCAGTTCACAGAAGAAGAGTTGCTTATATTTGGAGGAAAGAAGAAGATTGCTGGTTTTACCCTATATCTGCCCTTACTGCAGCTAAAGTAGCACCACTCCCAGATAGTATGTGGCAATTAAACAATGAGAAAGTACCATGAGATTACTTCCAAATCAACTATAAAAATAGGTCTAGTATACAATTTCAATCTTCAAGTGATCTGCTTAACTCCAAATGCTATAATCGCTGGTAACAGAAAAAATCAGTGGGCATAAATGCTACAAACTATAAATAATGTGAGATGTATCGAGATACTGAAATTTAACTAGAGAGGAGCAATACAGTCAAAATCTGTTATAACGACATCGAAGGGACTGCTCATATTCAGTCGTCAAAGCCGATAGTCGTAACAACCGGTGATGCTTAATGTGTATCGTGCAAGTACAAACAAATCGATAGGGAATTATTGGAATAATATATTTACATAATACGCGATTTTTCTTCAATATTAATTTGTTTTCTTTTTCTTTGCGACATTTTGAAAGTTTCACGAATAACTCCACAGTTTTGGTGCGTCTTGTGTATAGATAAGTAACAAACTAACTGAAGAGATATGAAGAAGCGGGCTTTGACTCTACCGCATGCACGTGTTTTGTTTCTAAGAATTAGAAAAGACCCTACATTAAACTAAATCCTATTGTTTTCTTTCCTGATCTTAATAGCCATTGAAGACAAATGTGGATACCTATTCAAATGGTTTACAATACAGCCTACCCGGTCGTTCTAACAGATTTAATTCTCCGAAATATTAGTTAAATGTGGTCGTTTTATGAGGTATGTCGTTATTAGCAATGTCGTATAAAGCAATGTTTTTAATAAGGCGGTCATATAGCATTCAGCCGGGACCTTTGTTCTAGGTTATTAAAACCGGCATGTTGTTCTAAACAATGTCGCAGTAAACGGTTTTGACTGTATATTAAATATTGCCTCAAAACACTATCATCTAAAAATATGGAGAGTTAGAAATGAAATAAAAGCCTAAATATAAGTGGAGGCAAGTAGTTAGCAAAGGGGCTTTTAATCATATAGTATGCAATAAATTTTAGAAAGTTGTGATTCAGTACATCAATGAAGTAATTAATTTATGTAAAAATTACATACCAACATAAAACTCAGGTATGTCAATCTGATTTCTACGTTTCAACATATCCGCCCTTTCTAACTTTTCTCGCAAGGAATTACGCCATTTAGGGTTCGGATCAGGCAGAAATTCGGGGTAGGCATGTCTATTCTCCAACAGAGGATTCACCTTTTTAGGTCTACGCCTAGACGTCTCAGCTTTTTCAGTCACCTCGAGTGACGCGAGTTTTGCCTTCTCCGGTAGCGAAGACAAAGTGCGGCAGTCTAAAACATGTGACGATTGCCCATAATTAATTGACGAAAACTTCTTAAATTCATTGTTTTAATATTTTCAAACAACAATTTTCTATTTCCTAACCTCTGCGCGTTAACCATTTTGCAACTGTGAACAATTCCGTTGATTTTCTTAAAGTTACAGCCATAGGTACTTCTTTGATAAAACGAAAATACCCTTGAAAACACGAAAACACGATAGTAATCCCTTACATTGAATAGGAAAATTAAATTTCCGATTTTTCGTGTTGTCTTACTAAATCTAAGACCATAGATTTTTTGGTACAATTTTTCCTTATTAGGGAAGGCAATGGGATCTTAGCCCATACGACCTTGGCTGTTCTATATAATTTCTAAAAAAAAATTCAAAAAAGCCGAAGCCAGGGCTTATATGATTTGTGTTAAATACTGAAATAAAAATTTCATTAAGGCCGAAGCCAAGTCCTTTATAATTTCTTCCTGAAATAAAAATTTCAATAAGGCCGAAGCCAAGTCTTATATAGACCATAGATTACCGCACCGCTTAAAAATGTTTTTCTTAGTACCAGTACTAGGTACCACCTGTTTTTTTTAAAAGAGATATTATGACCTGGTAACAAAGACCTTTAAGAAATGTCTTATTATAGTTTATATTGTTGTTTTTATGAAAAATGATAATATGGAGTGAAATGAAATGAAGATGATCAATTTGAGACATTAATCAACTGGGATGAAATAAAATAAGATGAGATGATATAAAATGAAAATCTCAGTAAAATAGTGGTCATTTACTGAGATTTTTTCAGTGGACTTTTTGGAGGTTCCCGAGAAGTCCATTCAGCGGCTTTGTTTTATTTTCCCTCGTTTGTGCACTTTCACAGATATTAAACAGTTAATAAACCTCCGTTATTACACATTTGAACGTGAAGAAACACTAAATAGACAAAATAAAACAAATCACACAACTTCACTCCTCGCGCTCCCGCCAAAAAGTCTACGACCTCTCAGTAGAGAGTACAGATTCATAATAAATTACATAAAGAGACAAAAATCACAGATAATTATATTAGTTACTACATAGATAATAGGTATACATTAAATACTTTTATATTATTTGCTTTATACCGGTCACTCGTGTTCACACGAATACGCAAACCCACAAGTGTAGGACGACATTTGCAAATGATTATGCAAAGTTTTCGCTGCATTCGTGGCTTTCCAAGCTGTGTCGGTTTTTTAACGGACATCAAAGCGCGCGAACCGCGATCCTTCGCGTAGTCTCCCACACATTCGTGTGACCAGTTGCGCCCACGATTGCGAAGGTAACGGACGTTTCGCCATTTTCATAGTTCGTGGCGTCTACTGTGTAGCATACCGTCATCATGGATTGGAACAAAACCAAGGTGATAGAGTTCATTGATCTCCTGCAAAATGAATCGACCATATGGGACCCTCAAAAGAAATCTCATAAAAACAGAATGGCCGTTAATGACGCCTGGGACATAATTAAAAACTCTTTTTCTCTTTAATGTTTTAATGACGAATTAAAAAAGAAGAGAAATTCGTGAGACATTCGTAAACAAGTGTAGGAGGAAGCGCAAACGGGTTCGCAAATTGAATACCGAACCCATTTGCACAGCCGCTAAGCTTGCGAATGAATGTCTGACGCCCACTCACATGCGCGCGAACACTCGTACAATGTACAAATGTTCGCGCGCATGTGAGTGGCCGGCAGTAGACCAAGGCAGACCTCGCATTGGGGCACCCACAGACAGCTCACCGAGTTTCTGGCCGGATCTTCTTAGTGGGTCCAGTTCAGTGTTATATTATAGGTTCAGTGATGCAAATATTGTATCATAGAAGGCTTATTTTATTTTCCGAAAGAGACCAAACATTAAATCAATTTATTACCCAATTCAAATTAGTTCATCTAAGTTCCCAAGAAAAATTTTCAAAGGCTACTTCATTTCATCTCATTTAACACTTATGGGGTTGTTTTATCTTGTCCCATACAATCCCATGTTATTTAATTTATTTCTTAACGTTCTTTCGTTAACATTCCACTCTTTATAGAAAAAACGTGAAGCTTTTTATAAAAAAGATTGTCTTATGGCTTGTAACCCCTTTGCCTATCGAACGAACAAATGCTACAAAAAAATCAACGTCATAACTCTTATTAAAATAATATCGATTGAATGTTATAAACATCTTTAAAACTTACCAGTATCCTAATATTTAATCTATGCCCAGTTTACCTAAAAGTTAAATTATCAAAATAAATGTCCGTTATAATGCAGAAATGTGGTGATGATAATATACCTCTTGCAGATGACGACCCTCAAGTCATCATTTCCGATGACACGGATAACAACCGTTTAGATCATGGTCGTTCGATGGACTCATTACCCAGTTCTTACACTGCTGGATCTTCAAGTCCTGGCTTAAACGGACCAGCTAGTTTTGAACCTGATTCCGGCATAGATGAGCAAGAGGAAAAGGCTCGTTTGATATCACAAGTTTTGGAGCTTCAAAATACTCTGGATGGTAAGTTCAAATACTAATCATATGGAAATTTATCTACTCATAAACATCACTTTGATAATGACTTTAGTTTTGTTTTATGGTTATCAGATAATGTATATAAACTGCAAAATCCTAACTTATTTAGAAAATACTTTAATTTTGTTTTCAGACCTTTCACAAAGAGTTGACTCTGTTAAAGAAGAAAACCTAAAACTCCGCTCCGAGAATCAAGTTCTCGGACAATATATAGAAAATCTCATGTCGGCATCATCAGTATTTCAATCCACTACTCCCAATATACAAAAGAAGTGAATTAATTAACCATATTATCTTCATTGGTTTTTAGTAACTTATGTTGTTGTGTAGGAAACATAAACCTCTGATAATTAATTATTAAATAGCTTGTTACTGATATTATGATACAAATATATCTTTGGGTCCTTGTGCATAATTTATTATATATTTTAGTCAAAAAAATGCTTAATCTTTAACTATCTAAAAATCGGTTGAGGCAAAAAAACAAAAATGAACCGAAAAATCTATAATTATTCTCACAAATAATTCCCAAATAAAGTTTCAGGCAAGAATACATCCAGTATAAAATGAGTATTTTTTTATATTTTCCTACCTTTCTATAATTGTGTAGAGTTGGTATATTTAAAATGTAAAATGTTTTTATGTTTTTATTGTTGTAATGATTTATATTATTACGTTTTAATTATCCAGCCTGGATTATTTTTTCATTTTATTTCAAGAGACAGATTTAGTTTTTCGTCAGAATATCCTCAAATAGGACAAATCTGTTGTTAAGAAATGAAATGTTAAAATACATACTTAAATGCTGGAAATTAATTACTCAAACTTTTAGTTAACAATTACATTTTCTATCAAAAAATTAATGAAATGTTTCTACTTTTGTAATACTGTTTATTACAATATTCCAATTAATTTTGTTAAAAAACTAAATTAAACTAATTATTATTAATTATTCATTTATTCTTTTGCACACAAAAACAACTTGTTTTTTTATTATGGCATGCATCCCAAGCAGAATGAAATTAACAAAGCGACAATGCCCTTTGTTAACACAAAAACATGGTAAATTATAAATGTAAGGTGTTATTTCACTGCGAAAATGTGATAATGCAGTTGATCTATTAATTTATATGTAAGATTTAGTTAAATATTTTCTTACTGTGTATGTTGTACCATTGGCACTTGTATGTTGCTGGATATTTTTTTCAACATGATGACTGATCTGATAAGGAAGCTATTTTTTTTTTAATAATTTATATGAATACTATTGTAAAATGTTTCAATTTCATGATGCATTTTAAGTTTTTCCTTTATTTATCATTACTTGCTTAATTTTAATGGTTATAGACAGGTTTTGTGTATACAATTGTTATATGAGGTGATGGACGTTTATGCAACGTTTGATGATTATTAAATAGAAAACTACAAAGGAGAGATCATTATTTCAGTGAAACTTCTGTTTTACGAAATATCTTCTTTGTCAAAATAGGTGGAGAAATATTTCTCTATTCCGAAATGATTGGTTTTACGGAAATACGCAAAATCGCAATTGCCTCGTTGGTAATACTAGTAATAATGAAATTTTTAACAGAAAGCGGAATCATGTTGGTATTAATATACTATAGGTAATTTATGTAGGTTCTCAATTCTTAAAATATTTTATGTTTTATCACAAAACCCTGAAAAGCACTAAGTGCGCAAGTTTGCATGCCCCCCATATAAGCTATATGTACTGCACGCTTTTGAGATGTATCACGAAACAATTATTTTTACAGAAATACATTCCACTGCACACTATAAAATTACAGTTTAAGGTACATACCTAAACTTAGTAAAATGCAAAATGAATTAAATTAAGTTCTCTTAGAGCCTCTCATGTAAATTGAAGTCTTCATGTTCATGTTAAAACAGCTTATATTTCAATTATAAAAAGTAACATCAAATGTGTTTTTTTTTCTTTAGCCCATATATTATTATATAACTATTTTGATTGTTGTAAATAATATATAAATATATATTGTATTGAATAAATATTACAAAATACATGTCGCCATGATCTTGCGCGTTCCTTAACTGAACACCAATTAACAAATTTTGCGGGGTTTTATTTGACACTTATTCTTTCGTCGTGGTCAACCTCATGTCTCAAGGTTGGTGACAGAATTCACGTTACAGTGTATATGTATAGGCTCCTGAAACCACTTAACAAAAGATAAATCGTGACATCATACCCGATCCTGTGGATCGAATGGTAAACAGTCGACGTCGCCCTAAACCTTCGATCAACAATAGTATATAACTAGATACACGGTCGGTGCAGAAAATCCGTCTCGTCAAATAACAGCTCACTTGAAATGTGAGCTGTTATTTTGTTTAGTTCACTTCAAACAGCCAATGTCAACCCGTCTCACAATGCCGCAGTGTGTATTCAAAAGTTGCAAAAATAATGCCCGAAAAAGCAATTTAACGGCTGAAGTATCTTACTTTCGGTAAGTACATGAAGTATAAACTATATTTTAGGCTTTAAACTAATAAATAATATTAAATTTTGAACAAAATTACCGATTTTTAGCCACCGCTACAAATGTTGGCCAAGGCTCGGCCAACTGATGGACAAACTTTTGCTTAACAGAACAGTAAATGCATGGAGTAGATTTGTGTCGTAATAATTTTTTAAAATTTGTTAGCAGTACTTCAAAATTTGTTGGTTAAAATTGTTTAATGCTGCTTTTGTGTCTGTTTGTTGGACTCTCATTAGATACTTAGCTTTCCATTTTTATTTTAGCTTTCCTAGCAATCACGTGTGCAGAATGGATCTCGATTGTCGCCAGAGAAACAAGAGATGACTTTTATAAGCCAGCTAAGATCTCCGCTTATTGACACTGGACATCTTTGCCTTCCGTGCTCACGACTACTGAAACGTGGTCGAAACTTTGTTATAAAAATACCGCGCTTGAAACCGTTTAAACGTTGTTTTATTATGTGCACTGGTCGCGAAAACTTAAAAATAAATATTACACAAAAACGTAACGCTAATAAAATAATAAGTAATGTATAGATACTAACAAACATACACTTCCAAAACATAAAAAGTAAACAACTAAAGTTTTACTTTAATTCATTAATAAATTATTTTAGTGTTCAGCGCGACTCCCATACTTCCTGTAGTAAATAGAAATCGAAATTTCAAGAAGCAAAAATAAATAAAGCAAAACGATGTTAGTTCTCAGAGCAATTAAGGGAAAAGTTACTTTATTTGTTGTCCTTTAAGATTGATTTAAAATTAAAAGTTGTTTAAAATATGTCTTTTTATTGGTAAGTGACAGGAGTAATTTATTGCTTTGCTCGTTTTATGTGACGAATGATCGTAAGTATTAGATAATGTTTTGGAGATTTGTGACTTTATTACTAGGTGCCATAGTTGTAATTAGTTTGAACGTAAAAGTGTTTCAAAACTTTTTTCTCCGTTTGTTAGTAAACGAATATAGCTATATAAGTATAACATTCACGCGGACAGTTTTTGCTTTAATTTTGTATGTATCCCTTTATCTAGTTATATACTATTGTTGATCGAAGCCCTAAACGCATCATTACGGATCCTCCCGATCCATTAACAGTGCCTCAAGCACCGGACACCGTCCTCGCCGAACCCGTCGCTTGCGACGAAGGACTCAACGAGAAAATTAACCCATAGACACAGCCCACTGAGTTTCACGCCGGATTTTCTCAGTGGTCTCAGTGGTTCGTTTTTCCGATCCACTGCTCTTGCTAGGGCCAGTGGACTTTTTGACGGGAACGCGAGGAGTGAAGTTGTGTGATTTGTTTTATTTTGTATATTTAGTGTTTTTTTCAGGTTTAAATGTGTAATAACGGTGCTTTATTAACTGTTTAGTATTTGTGAAAGTGCACAAATGTGGGAAAATGAAACAAAGGGGCTGAACGTAACTTCTCGGGATCCTCCAAAAAGTCCACTGAAAAAGTCTCAGTAAATAACCACCATTTTACTGAGATTATATTTCATCTCATATCATATCATCTCATCTCATTACATTTCATTTCATGCCATGTTACATATTAATCAACTTTATTTTATTTCATAATATTATTATCATTTTTCCAGTAACCACTGAACATCAGGTGGGCTGTGAGCTCGTCCATACATGAAAGCAATAAAAAAAAATTAAAAAAGTTTTCATTAAAATTAAAATAAGACTTGACCTAAAGGTCTTAGTTACCAGGTCACAGTCCATTAAAAAAAATACACAATATTTTCTTTTTCAGTCGTTTTCTGACCACGGTCTACGGATACTGTCTGCTGTTTACTTTTCTTAAAATTTATTAACAAAAATGCCGAAGAAGCTTAAAGTAGTTGTAAAATCGCTTTACTCTCATGAGATTCGTAAAGATGTAAGATTGGAAAACTTGAAGTCACTGAAACTTGAAGATGCGTGGCCGTTTATAAGAGACGAAATAGAGATTGAAATTGGAAGCAGGCAGTTAGTGTGTATACCGCACATCACTGAAGCTGATTTATACAAAGTCACGTCTCTGTTCGTGCCAAACGAGAAAGAGATTAACGGTAAAAACTTCACGCCTCTCGGAGAATTGTTAAAAAATTTAAACAAAAAGAAATCAAATGAAGATTACGTGAAGTGGTTGGAAGACGGCGACTTTCAAGATATTGATTTCAAGTTTCCACACGAGAGTGTAAAGGTAAGATTTTCCTTTTAATAATTTAAAACTAAGTGTCTATTAAGTGCAAGCCCTTCATTTTTACTCCTAAAATTTACCTGCTTGACCTTGACCTCACCTGAAAGACATCGTCTGGTTTTTATTATTTCTACAAACCAACCGTTTCCGCGTGATTCACGTTTAACAAAAAGAAAACGATATGATTAAGGATTGGACATAAACATTAAGAATAATAATAGATGAGTTGTGTCACAGTAACAATTGTCCTTGTGCCGTTCTTTAAATATAATATACAATAAAAAATAAATATGATATAAAATTTCATACTAAAATTAGTCTTAAATCAACTAAATTAAACTAAGAAGACATGTTTTACTAGTTCTAACTGCAAGCCTATACAGGTACTGCTACCACTGCCTGCTTTCGTCCCAAACCCTTCAGACTGAGCCTGTATTCTAACTTGTTCTTGTCATACTGGAAAGATCTTTAGGTCACCAGTCAATTTTTTTATCACAATACAGTAATGTGTTCTGATGTAAAGGGTAGAACTGCTAAATAGTTAAATTAATAGTCAGATAGACATAGTCCCATCCTAACAAAGAAGAAATGAAAAAAAATGACTATATTAAATTTTATAAACTGTTATTTTATATATTCAGTGAAATCATGAGTGAAATAATGTAATAGAAACACATTTAGTCCTAAGCATAACAATTAGTGCCTCTGTCATAAACATTTCTGTTAATATATGTACATATAGATCACAGATAATTAAATTTACATCTACTTGCATCAGTATTGGAATGGAATTAGCATGGAATATTACATTGATTAAATCTAGCTCCAATACTTATTATTACAATAATACTCAGTAATAATTATTTTTTAATTATGGCATGACATCACTGATCCATATATTGTTGGTTATTACCCCATGTAGGCTATGATCAATTTTGAAGTACTGGGATTATCAGATTAAGATTGTGGTATTCATTAAAATTATAAGCAGGAATTTTTTGATAGAAATATTCTGAAATATTGAAAGATTTTTTTAGAAAAACATGAAAATAATAATAGAACCAGAAAATTTGAAAATACATTAAAAATAATGTCACACCTTGTATGGAGATGAAATTTACAATCTCGGGATCTGAATGATGAATGAGCCTTATCTGGCTAATAAGTAGAAGATTTAAGAAGAAGGTTATCATCGTCTGATCTGTAATAATGGTTCCCTACTTTTCTATCTAATTCATTAATTCATATTACCAGTTCTATGCATTCCTCAAGGTCACCTTACTGAACTTCTTGTTCCTTATGATTAGTTTTCTATTTTTCTACTTAGACTGATTCATTGAACTTTTTTTTTTTTTTTTTTTATTGCCTTTGTAGGCAGACGGGCATACGGCCCACCTGATGGTAAGTGGTTACCGTCGCCCATGGACTTCAGCAATGCCAGGGGCAGAGCCAAGCCGCTGCCTACAAATATTCCCCGACAAAGCCTGACGACTCAGATCAGCAATGATTGTAGTATGGTGTGCAAAGTGTAATTAGTAAGCTGTAATACCCTTGTAGTGGTTAGCAACCTTGTCAACTAAAAGAGCAGAGCAGAGAGCTACACACAATTTATATTTATTTTTAAGAGCAATTTTTTTATTACATATTTGTGTTTAAAAAAAAAAATTACTTGTCTCTTACAAGGCAAGATAATAAGTAATATACAGTGCTTGAACTAAACAAATTTGCCAAAGAGACTTCTTCTGACTTCTCCGTTAGGGAGGAGCCAAAGGGTCGCATGCCGCTCGTAAGCCGCCGGTTGTCGACCACTGCCATAGTACAAGGTCAACTGTAAAAGCGAGTAACTGATTCTCCGGTGAATGAGCACGGGTGTTTTCTAAGTATTACAACAGTTTAACGCGGTCGCCAGCCGATATTTACTTGTAGGACATAATACAAGCCCACATGGGTAGGTGCCAATACCATCCAACCTATTTCTCCCGCGAAGTAGGTGTTCTGGTATTACCTTTTACATTTTAACTGGAGCTTATTCATCCATCTCTACTATAAACATTATAAACATTGACTTTGTTTACATAAATGTGCGTAATAGAAAATCCATATGGATAATCGATCGAAAATATAGATAAGAACAAAGTTCGTTTATAATAAATTGATTTATACATAAATATTTTAACCATAATTTGATAATTCAATGAACATTTTAAAAACTAGGATAACTCGGAACAACGTCAACGCTGTCGACAATCTCAGCTTGTGAATTATCATTTTGATACGTTCATAGAGGGTTTTTTACCTGTAATCTTATCTGAAATCATCGATTAGATACGCAGACACTTAGTTTATGTATACGTGTATATCCTGAAATTGATTAACGGAGTACACAGCACATGGTTAGTCACAATCTGTGTGTAAAATTGCTTGTTATAATGTGTAGACACGAAACTTTCTGGACACCCAGTGGCGGATTAAAGGTCCAGAGCGCCCTAGGCAATCACTTTATCGGCGCCCCTGTACCGGACATAAATGGCCATCATAATAATATAAATTTTAACTATGTAGTTGTTTTTGCAATTACGATGACGTTGTATCATCAAACCCTAGACTTTAGTAGACCAGAACATTTAGTTCAGGCATTTAGTTTTTAATCGTCGATATGTTATTTTCTTTATTTATATGAAAATTCTGAGCTCGCGCGCCCCTTGTAACTACACGCCTCTGGGCACGTGCCTAGTTTGCCTTACGGATAATCCGCCTCTGTGGACACCGATAAACCAAACGTAAGGAAAATCATATTTTAGGAAAAAATAACTCCACTTGGCATCATTCGACATTTATCAGTCCAGGTGTGCAAGCAATTATCAATTTATTTTAATGGTATTACTCGTTTTTCTGACCTTTATATTCATAATTAAACGTTTTTTCAAACTCAAATATGTACAAGATGAGAATACTAATTTTTTACTAAGAAACACCCTTGAGGTTAATAATATGATTCACGTGTCCCCCATTAAGTCGAGGTCGAGGGAGTTTCGAGGTAACGCGTGTAGACAAGTGTAAAAGAAACAAATATTTCGCAATTATAATATCTAGAGCGTTAACTACATCAGTACAATCATGCATTGTCATTTAAAGCCCCAGACAAATTTTGCAAGGTGAGCAGAATTATTACCAAGTTCGGGAAGCTAATATCACCTCTCCAGGTTAATAGCAGTAGGTAGATAAAAAGAGTTGTCACATTGTAGTGTGTGTGTGTGTGTGTGTGTGTGAGTAACGTAATAATCGAGCTCATTCTACTCGAAGTGAGAAAAAACTGGTCGATCAAAAACTTTACAATTAAAAATGGTATATGAATAAGTAAATTTGTTTTGTGCACATGTATTGCTTCGATACCGAACTTGAACCGGTAAAATGTTGAGATCGTGATGTTCGAATGAGTCACGTTTAAAACCCTGGCGCAAAACACCTACTAATAAAATCATGAAAATGCAAGAGGAAAATCTTTTAGTTCGAAAGATTATTATTTTGTGCGAACATTATTACTAAACTTGTGTGTATTTATTTGAGGAATAATTAATGGTTGTATTGGGATTCCTTAAGAAATATGTTTTGCAAAGTAGACAGTAAATTACAATTAAATTAAATTAAATTACTGTGATAAGACCTCTTCTGAGTCCGCGCGGGTAGGTACCAACACCCCGCCTATTTCTGCCTTGAAACAGTAATGCGTTTCGGTTTGAAGGTTGGGGCAGCCGTCGTAACTATACTTGAGACCTTAGAACTGATCTCTCAAGGTGGGAGGCGCATTTACGCTGTAGATGTCTATGGGCTCCAGTAACCACTTAACACCAGGTGGGCTGTGACGACGTCCACCCATCTAAACAACAAATATATAAAAAAAACTCGCTGTGTGCTTAGTGCCAGTTTTTTATCGTTCTCGATAGCGTAAAAGTTAACTCGAATTTGTATGGAGTTTTGGAAGGTTTGCCTACGTTTGCTGCCAGGGCCGTTGTTCCAACTGCATAAAAATTTTAATTATTTTTTACGCTATCATGAAGATTAAAAAACATGCACTAAGCACACTGGTAGCATAAACAATACTATAAATAAGCTTCATTTCAGATCACTTTGCAAGATGAATCCATCAAGAATAAAGTTAGAGTCATCATGGTGAATTTCTCCAGATGTACGATTCCTAAGAATAAGGAACTCGTTAAAAATATTTATTTGGATGTTGAAAATAATGAAGGTAAGAATTAAACTTTATAATTTTTGGTCATAGCGACTTTATCTATTTATTAATTACAGCCATTCACGAGGCCCCTTTATAATTAAGAAAAAAAAAAAAGAATTCATTTACGGTATTCACTTCAGAGAAGTCTCTATGATTAATGAAAAAATTAATTAAAGAAAGTGTACCGAAAGCATCCTAATGTAATTTTTTTTAGAGGATTTTTTTTATTGCTATGAAATTTGTGTAAAAATCTAGGCTCCTTTCTATAAAGGTCTACAGAACTAGCTCTACATAAAAAATCGATCCTTGTCTACATTCTAATAATAATGTACTGGCTGGGTGGCAGTAAACTGTGTAGGTCCACATAACTTTTTGTCATCACGTCACGTCAGAATGCACTCTCAAATGTCTTCTTAGCACTCGACTTCGAAGACAAAGAAACTTTTTTTTATTGCTTAAATTGGTGGACGAGCTCACAGCCCACCTGGTGTTAAGTGGTTACCGGAGCCCATAGACATCTACGACGTAAATGCGCCACCCACCTTGAGATATAAGTTCTAAGGTCTCAAGTATAGTTACAACGGCTGCCCCACCCTTCAAACCGAAACTCATTACTGCTTCACGGCAGAAATGGGCAGGGTGGTGGTACCTACCCGCGTGGACTCACAAGAGGTCCTACCACCAGTAAACTATCACATAATAAAGAAGGCAAACATGTTTTTTGTTGCTTAGACGAGTTAATATGCTCACGGCACACCTGATGTAAAGTGGCTGCCGAGCCTACGCACTTCCCAAAGTGAATGCCACCGGCGATTTTAAGACCCAGAATCGAAGTATCTGATTTATATCGTTATTTTCACTTATCAGATCTGAAGGGGAAGAAGTCCGTTTATATGATCACTGATGTGCTTATGGCGAAGACCATAGAGTTCCGAGTGACAATTGGCTCGTCTTCTAGAATCTTCCATCTCGGTAATGCATCGCCTCTTGTATTTGGACTTGAAGAATACTTAATCGGTGACGACGGACAGCTGATTGCCAAGGTAAGATTAATATCAGTTTTAGATTAGAGCGCGGTAACACTAATTTATTATCTTTGAAAAGGTGATTCAATGCATATCCGCGTGTTTTCTTGGGAAATATGTCTACGCACATAAATAGTAATCATCGGATAACCTTTGTATGTCAGTATTCCAACTATGCCGTTTTCTGAGCGCGTCTTAAAACTAATTGCATATAAAATCAAACGAATATTTATATGTATATAGTAACTATTTGTTCTTAAAAAAACTATCTTTTAGCCTTGAATCCTGCCTTTGAAATTTGCTCATTCACAATATCACATTGCAAACTTAAAACACACTTCACTACTGTAAACATTTTTTTGATACCAAATTATTACGCAACACTCAACTAAAGGAGTGCTTGGCTGTACTCTCGGCATTGCTGACGTCCATGAGCGACGTTAACCACTCACCTTCACGTGGACCGTATGTTTGTGTGCCTAAAAGGGCAATTAAAGTAGATAATCATTAAATAATCTTCGGTCAATGTTAAAGACTATACTCGAGAGATACCCCGGTTACGGTCCTCACGGAACCCGTCGCTTACGACGAAGGGCCCGACGGGTAAATTAACCCATAGACACAGCCCACTGAGTTTCTCGTCGACTCTTCTCAGTGGGTCGCGTTTCCGATCCGGTGGTAGATTCTGCGAAGCATTGCTCTTACTAGGGCCAGTGTTAGCAACAATCCCGGTTTGAGCCCCGTGAGCTCACCTACTAGTTCGGTGAATCTAAAATAACCCCGCGAGTCTACAAGAACAGGTTGGAAAAAAAAAGAGATATTCAATGTCTTTTTTTGTTAAAATATGTACCTGTAAGTAATTACCTACCAGTGCACACGAACAGATCGTGTGTTTCTTTAATGTTATCTTTAGATCAGACGGTCAATATCCTTCTTAAATTACGAGCACGCGTGCAGTCTGTTCATTTCCCCTTCGCATGACTGAAAGTCGTGATTTTCACGCAGCTTCTCGAATTTTGACGTAATGTTGTTATTTCAATGTCTCGTTTTTTTTGTTCATTCACAATTTGAATTAGTAGATTCTTATTTATTTTTTGTTCATTGTTGTTAAGATGAGTGAAGGAGCTCACGCCCCACATGGTGCTAAGTGGTCACCGGAGCCCATAGACGTCTATAACATAAATACCGTTTTACAGTATAAAGGCTGTCGTACTCTTCAAATAGAAACACATTACTGCTTGATCCATGCAGGGTCGTGAAAACCACGCGCGCGGGCTCACAAGTTGTCCTACCACCAATATTTGTTTTTGTATTTCATTTATCTCTCGCTAATTAGAATCTACAATTCTAATTTAAGTAGTTAATATTTATTAAGGTGCCGAATAAACTGACCCCGGTGGGTGTATGGTTCATTAGTGTTGTGGCTGTACGTTGTTTCTTTAACAACGCCTTGATATGTTTTAATAGGTTGACGATGGGCTAGTTTCCGTAAGTCGTCCACCAAAAGTCTATCTTTCCTTTTAGAAGTCATCATGGCTTAAAGGATAAGACGTTCGGTGCGTTCGTTTCTAGCGATGCACCGGTGTTCGAGTCCCGCAGGCGGGTACCAATTTTTCTAATGAAATACGTGCTTAACAAAATAAATGTTCACGATTGACTTCCACGGTTGTCGTTGCGTAATTATTGGTGGTAAGACCTCTTGTGAGTCCGCACGGGTAGGTACCAGCACCCTGTATATTTCTGCCGTGAAGCAGTAATGCGTTTCGGTTTGAAGGGTGGGGTAGCCGTTGTAACTATACTGAGACCTTAGAACTTATATCTCAAAGTGGGTGGCGCATTTTACATTGCAGATGTCTATGGGCTCCAGCAACCACTTTACACCAGGTGGGCTGTGAGCTCGTCCACCCATCTAAACAATAAATAAAAAAATTGTAACAAGAATCTACGAATCTAATTTAAGTAGTTTAAATATTAAGGTTCCGAATAAACTGACACGGTGGGTGTAAGGTTCATCTGTGTCGTGACTGTACTTTGTTTCTTCTTTAACGACAACGCCTTGATATTTTTTAATAGCCTAACGATGGGCTAGTTTCCATAAATCGTCGTCCAAAAATTCTTGTACCTACATATACATCTATATATTAATACGTGAAGCAGAAACTTTGTATCCCTTTTTACGAAAATTGCGCGGACGGAGGTGTATGAAATTTTCCACACTTATAGAGAATATAGAGAAGAAGTGCACAATGCTAATATTTTTTTTAAATAATGCATAAAAGATACATTAAATCGATAAAGAAAACATTACACACACTACATACCCTGTATTTGACGCACACACGCATGCATACTATTTATTGTCAAACTTTTGTTCTTGACGTCTGTTGTCAAATTGAGAATAGATTAAATATTGTTTGTCTTTGTTAATATTTTTTATAGTGTAGCCTTGGCGAAATTTGTGATTATAGAAGTATAAAATACAATCATAATAGTGTACAAGCTTACAATTCCAATGAATTATAGTCGAATTTCGACTACTGCGGGATCACTAGTATTATTTAATTTATGACGTGTGAATATTTTTGATAAACGTACTAGGTACGTAATTTATGATGAATTGTGTCTATTGTGTTGAGTTGTAAGGAAACAGAATAACCTATCTACGTGATGATTCAATTATTGCTCGTGTTAGTTTTACCTAAAAAAAAATTTATTGTATTAGTATAAATTGAAACGTAGAAAAATATTACGGTAATAACGTTATAAATAAAGTAATTGTAGAAGATGAGGCTGAAAATGATCGTGTATCTCTTCCGTTTTTTCTGGAGCGAAAAAAAATTGTTTTTTAGTTTATAGATTAGCAAGTGCAAATGTCTAGGACTCTGGGCGAATGATTTTAAATTTAACTGCTATCTATAATAATACGAAAACGGAATTCGATTCGCGTTACTGAATGTTATTTACAAATTGATGTACTAATAGATCCGTCGATATAAGATATTAATTAAACTTTACAGCGTATAGTTTATTAAATAGTATAAACTAACAGACTCGTTGGTGCAGTAATTATCGCCCCTGACTATTAAAGCGAAGGTTCGTGGGTTCGATTCTCACCGGACAAAACATTCGTGTGATGAACAGGTTTGCTTGTTCCTTGTCTGGTTGTTCAATATGTATATGTATGTAGATTCTTGTTAGCGAGAGATAGATGAAATATGTACAAAAACAAATATTGGTGGTAGGACGCCTTGTGGACACTAGTTAGTAACTATTATAATAATAATAATACGTACGTGTCTAATAATAATAAGTGTTATCGTTTGTAAATTATATCATTAGGTATTTAAAAAAAAAACGCGAGTCTAAACCGTAGACGTGTGGATACTAATTACCACAATTACTTTATAATATTAAAATAACCTTTTTTATTTTCTATAATATTGCTATGAACGTAATAAAATAATTTTTTTATTGGATATCTTAAAAGATCACAATAGACTAAGCACTCTATCTCGCTCACACCCGCTTGAACAGTTGCTACCTCGCGCTCGCACCTACAGCGGGCTGTCAATGTGTCTGGCAAGATGTAAGAACCATTAAAACTGTCCGGCTCTTGGGGTAACATATTTTTATAAGTCCCTAAGTAACATATATAAAATTTAGCTTTTATAGTATAACGAAAGTATAATTAAAATTTATTAAAGTTTAAGGGTGTCTGGCAGGGGGTAACAACTGGAAAAAGTGTCCGGCAACGGATATCGTGATTTCTAAAGATATTCTGGAGTAAATATTAAAAAAAAAAACCTTTATACTTTAACGAATTTAAGGTACTATTTTATATACCTTTACTGCCTGTTACCTGCCCAAGTAACCACAATCGGAACTCTATAATCGCGGGTCGTTCTTACCTGTGTTGGAGACATACACAGAGAAACTTTCAGCTTTTATAAAATAACGAAGGTCTGGCTGTCGCGGGCTCTTGCTCTATTAGAGCCGTTTCCGAAATTCAGATTATATACCTAGTCAGGTCATAAATTCTGTCACATGTTTAATGTAAAATAATTGAAACAAGTTTATTCATTATGTAACCATTCATATACCAAAATGAACTTAACAAAACATAGATTCTTATGACACTAAAGTTTATTCAAAATGACCTCCGTGATTTTGAATACAGGCCTTCAATCTGCGAGGCCAGTCGTCTATCGCAGCACGAACGAGGACCATGTCAATATCGCCGGCTGCCTTAATCAAGGATGTCTTGAGTGACTCCAAATTGGGATGAGGCTTTGAGCACGCCTTTTCCTCCAAGTGTTGCCATATCTTGTAATCTAACGGATTCAAATCTGGACTGGAGGAGGGCCAGTCTTCGTGCCAGATGAAGTCGATTTCACGCGCCGCCAGCCAGTCTTGTGTGCTCTTCGCTCTATGAGCTGGCGCCGAATCTTGTTGGAATACCCAGTGCCTGTTATTGAACATGTTATGAGAAACAGGTTCCACAAGGTTCGTCAGGACTGTATTTTGATACACAACTGCATTCGTTTTTACACCTTTCTCACAAAAATGTACCTCTGTTAAGCCCCAATAAGAAACTCCCAACCATACCATGAGCGAGGATGGAAAATGACCTCGTTGGACACGCGGAATACGGTTGCTCGCTTCTTCACTACTGTGTGCGTACACCTTATCATTTTGTTTGTTGTAGCTCTCTTCTACGGTAAAAATTTTTTCATCCGAAAAAATAATTTCCCGATATTTTTTTCCCGCGTACCGCTTCAACAAAGCGCGGCATCTCTTCAGTCTCAGGTCCATTAGACGAGCATTCAAACGATGTCCTGTTTTTCTTCGATATGCCCGAAGCCCTAAGTCTTCATTTAACACCCTTTTCACCGTGGTTCTGCTTAACCCCATCTGAAGGGCCAACAGTTTCTGCTTACGTTTGGGATTTCTTTGAATTCGCGCCTTCACAGCTTTTATCACTGCTAGAGTCCTAACAGACCGAGGGCGACCACTTCTTGACCTGTCATCTACACTAGAGTCTTCATTGTATCGTTTGATGGTACGATAAACGAATCTTTTGGTTATATTCAAATTTTTCAGTATGTTAAAAATTTGAATTGGCGCGTAACCGCAACGATGCAACGCAATAACTACAACACGGTCTTCTTTAAGCGTCCACTCCATATTTAAAAATGAGTAAAATTCTAAAAGTATACATTTTTATTTTCATGAATAATTCGAAATTCGAATTCAATAAACTTTTTTTGGCCAGCATTCTAAAAGAAAAGTTTTTACTGTGTGACAATACTTATGACCTGACTAGTTATATACATTAATATACAAGAATGGCTCTTTTAAAGGTATAGATAGATTATATCTTTTGAATTATATCGTCTATAATTTTTTTCACAACCTGAATGCATTGTTGATGCACACTCAAACGGTAGCGGCGGCAGTGAATTCATCAAGGGCACTTTGTGATCATGAATTCGAAAAAAAGATTACTATTGTACTTACTGCAGAGCATGTTTATACGTACTATAAATTTATAATAAAAACACAAAACGTTGTATCTAACAACGCGATATGACGCATTTCCCAGTTGCCACTATGTAAACGCATGTCGGATCGGCCCGTAATCTGCTTTATCTATCACATTATAGTTATCGCGTTTCAATACAACATCGTACTTATTATTATTTGCCAAAGTTATATTTTAATGCGAATCTGAAACGACAACGTGTAAAACTTATCAAAATGTTGATTCTACTAGTCCCTACTCCCTACGTATTATGACTTAAAGTTAAAAGTTTCATTTTTTTACAATTGAAACCTTGCTCTTTCTGTTTCTGCTGGAAGAAAAACCTTAAAGTTCACAAAAAAATTACCTAAATTGCTCATGATATTCACACGCATTGTATTTGGCAAAGTTTCAAAGCTTACAGCATCGAATAACTATGATTTTGTTTCTCAGAAATGTCTAAATTCTAACGTGATAAATAAGTAAATATGATTTTCTGTAGTTAAAGAAGCGGAACATTTTAAAATGCTTGTCGTTTCTGTATATATATAACATGTTTTTTGTTTATCTACTATAACATTTTTGCCTATTGTGCCTAACGCTATTCTGAGTCGGCACGGATAGGTAGCACATCTCATGATGATCTAAATTTTTAGATTGATCAAAGGTTTTCTGAATTCTACAATATAAAGAAAATGATATTACAAAAACAAATTTGAATAAACGTAAATGGACTTGCACAAGTCGATAATGTTGCGTGTAGATACACAGGGTGTTCCGAAAAAAACTCCTTGGTCCAAACGTAAGGCATTTCTGTCTAATTTTTTTTCTACCTTTTCTAGTAATCTCGAAGGGTTATACTAGATTCGCCGAGCTAGTAGGTGAGCTCGCGGGGCTCAAATCTGACTACGTTACCAACACTAACCCTAGTAAGAGCAGTGCTTTGCAGAATCTACCACCGGATCGGAAACGCGACCCACTGAGAAGATCCGGCGAGAAACTAAGCTGTGTCTGTGGGTTATAATTTACTCGGCGAGCCCTTCGTCGCAAGCGACGGGTTCGACGAGAACGATGACCGGTGATTGAGGTTTCTGTCTATAGTGCCCGTCACGAGAAGCCATAAATTTTGTAAATACACTCTGGGGTTCCAAACATTTGTATAAAACTAAATAAAAAGTTTTATATTGATTTTTTTTATACAGGGATATAATAAATATGTTAAACTAATCCGCGAAAACAAAACAAACAAACTGATACGCATTTGAAACTAGATAGAATGCAAACATTGTTAGCGTTAGCGTGAACATAATATCTTGACTTAATCCGATACTTTCCCGTACCACAAAACATTAGACGACAACGCTAATATAACCCGACCAAGTGAAATGCTCGATCGTTTAGTATTATACGTATGTAACTAGTTGTTGATTGAATTTGGGATTATTTGTTATTGATTGAATTGCTGTTATATAATAACGTAATTTAATAGAGGCTCTTTTTGTTTACAGCATTTGTATTTTCTTGTGGCGAAGACTATATATTTGTATTTAGTTTTGCTCGTTCGAACTTTTTTATTTATTTATTGCTTAGATGGGTGGACGAGCTCACAGCCCACCTGGTGTTAAGTGGTTACCGGAGCCCATAGACATCCACAACGTAAATGCGCCACCAACCTTGAGATACAAGTTCTAAGGGTCTCAAGTATATATACCTTGAGTTTTTTTTTTTTTTTTTATAACAACTAAGAGGCAAACGAGCAAGACGGGTCACCTGATGGTAAGTGATTCACCGCCGCCCACGGTCACCAGCGTTTACGCCAGTGCGTTGCCTACCCTTCAGATAAGAATATGCTCTTTTCTTGAATAACCCAATGTCGCAGTTGTTGGGGAAGACCGCTGATGGCAACGAATTCCAGAGATTTACTGTGCGTGGCAGAAAACTGTTTTTAAAACGCATTGTAGTGGAACGCCAACCATCCAGATGGTGCGGATGATAGTTCCGGTGAGACGATCGGTTGCGAAAATATGAGTTCTAAGGTCTCAGTATAGTAACAACGACTGCACCCTTCAAACCGAAACGCATTACCTACTGCTTCAAGGCAGAAATAGGCAGGGTGGTGGTACCCAACCGCTTGGACTCACAAGAGGTCCTACCACCAGTAAAAATTACTAGTAGATCGGAATGTTTTAGTGTACCTTCAAAAAGTAAATAATTCTTTGAATTTGAATTTGAATTCTACATCAATATTACCATTAGACCACCGTCTTTAAAGTATCATTAAAACTCCAGTAGCTTGTATTATATTGCAATATTGTATTAAGATAAAAATAATATTACCCATATAAAGCAATAAAAGATTTAGATTTAAACTCGAAATTGCTACCTGTAGTAAAAAGGTTTATAATGTGTTTTAGATAAAAAATTATTGTAGTTGTAATTCCTTTTATGTATTTTTTTTATTGGCCTTTTATGATGGTCTTTGATGGTGAGTGGTTACCGTCGCCCATGGACTTCAGCAATGCCAGGGGCAGAGCCAAGCCGTTGCCTGTGGTATGCTAATAATAATCTTAAATATGATCGACCCGTCTGAAGAGGGAAATACAAAAATAACAATGGCTTTTAAACAACATTTTACCTGATATCTATTTGAGGTGTCTTGAAATAATAAAAAAAATGCTAAAACGATAGGGATAACATAGCGTAAGCTTAAAGGGAAGTACACAAAAATCAAGTACAAAAAATAATTGTTTCGTTTATGTCTTAATCTAAGACGCCTTTTAAGACAAACCGGTAAAAATTGCCATTCGTCTATTAAAATGAACTTCTGACGTGGAATGAACCTCTATGCCCACAAAAAGCAGGTAGCGGTAGGCAGCGGCTTGGCTCTGCCCCTGGAATTACTGAAGTCCATGGGCGATGGTAACCGCTCACCGTCAGGTGGGCCGTATGCTGGTCTGCCTACAAGGGCAATAAAAAATAAAAGTGTGGTGGTTCCTCTTTGTTTGAAAATTGATTTTATAATTTAGTATAAAACAAGGCACGTTCTCTGTATAAAAAGTACAGTAGAATCGTCTGGTCTATTGCAATTTAATATCAAAATATGTAAATTAATACCACCTTACTACATTAAACTAGTTCTTGAAAATGGTCACATTACTCTCGCTGGGACCGATCTAAACTACTCAAAACAAAATAGGGCCCACCATGTTTTTTAAATGAATTTTACAGATTCTTTTTCTTTTTTCAGTTTTTTTGATTAGGAATGAATAAAATAAGGTTTTCGAAAGTGTGTGAACATTAACAATAGTAAGTTTTGCCAATTTTATGGAATTTAATCAAAATTTACAGTCTTTAGAAAAGTTGACAGAAATTATTGATTTAAGTAAGTTTGATTTTGATTTTTATTATTGACTAAATCAATGAGTTTGATGGTGCTTAATAGCGAGTAGGTCCTTCTCTGTACGGTATGCACTCTCTGAATCTAATCTGGGACACTTTCAATTAAGTGGGTGATGTTTTCCTCGGGTATACGCTCCCAACACAATTTTAGGGCGCTTATGAGCTCTTGTCGATTATTCACATAACTGAAGTTCGATTTGAGGCTTCTTTTCAATTGGTCCCATAAATGTTCAATGAGGTTAAGATCGGGACTCATGGCCGGCCACAGTAAAACCATAATATTGGCTTCAGAGAGAGCTGTATGGGTTGTTCGCGCTGTATGTGGGCGAGTATTGTCTTGCATAAAGACGAAGTTTTCAACCACTCTATGTGAAAATGGGCTGACATGGGACCGAACTATTCGATCGACATACCGGGAGGCAGTTATGGAGCCTTCTTCCAGAATTACAGTTCAGTTTTACCGAGCAAGCTTATACCAGCCCACACCATAACATTTGGACCTACAAAACGATCCCTTTCACGTATGCAAGGTTCTGAAAAACGTTCTTCTTCTCTTCTCCATACGCGCACTCGACGATCATTGCTGAAAAACTTCACTTTACTTTCGTCCGTAAAGAGTACATTTCTCCAGTTGTCCATTGTCCACTACGCATGCAAACGTGCTGCACGATGCGCTCTTGTCAATATTAGACGAATAACACGAGATCTGGAACGTTGTCTGTCTTCATGGAGCCGATTTCGAATGGTTTGATTACTAATTCGTGCGCCAGTCGATTGCCGCAGTCGATTTTGTAAGACGCGGGCGGGAATCGCGCGCTCCGACGTGCAGTCAATCTGATATACCGGTCTTCCTGGATGGTTGTAGCTCGCGCTCTTCCTGATTCAGATCTCCTGGTGACACCTGCCTCTAGAAAGCGTTCCCACGCGTTTCGAATGGCTCGTCGCGACACACCAAGACGTCTTGCCACTGATCTCTGAGATTCTCCCTCCTGAAGCATAAACACTGCTCTTGTTGCTGTCGGAACCAGGCATAATGATCGCGAGTAATACCGAAATCAAGTCAAAATGAAAAAAAGTAAACGTGCGACTGTAACATTCAGAATGTGACTGAGGGTACAAATGACTGAGAATTTCAGTAATAAACGTTCTTTGGACTGCTTCACTTTTTTTGTCTACACACCATTGAATTCCTCACTTGAAACATTGATAACATTAGATACACATGTCAACAATACTTCGAAATGTTTAACTTCACTATTTACTACCCAACAATTTTTTTAGACAAAATTCGAGATTAACTTAGAGTGGGCCCTATTCTGTTTTGAGTAGTTTATTATCACAGGCAGATCTATTGTCGCCAATAAGCCGGGTATCTTGATAATGTATTAGTCTCCGCATCGGATAGCGTCGATTTGTATCACCATTCCTCATGACGAGAACCACGTGAAGTCAGAAAAATATTGTTTTCTGACCCAACCCACGAGACTGGCACCTCGTTTTCATATAAATATCATTGTTCCGATAGTTAACTTTGATGAGCGGTTGCATTTTCGACACGACGCGTATCGTTAGGGATTTCTCAATTTCGAACCATAACCACGGATGGCTTTCGTAGACCGCGCCTCGGAAACAATATATGTATATTTTTTTATAGGACTTTAATTCTAAATATTAATAACAGAAGACACTCAGACCAGCCGCAGAAATAATTACATAATCCAATAGGCAAACATTACTTAAATAAATACATTGTTAATTGTGCGCCTCGATCAAGTAACAATATTTATTTTATTTGGATCAGCTGTGTACGCGTATTTCTGTGAATAATCCAAAAAGAAATTTATTGCAACATTTTCATGCTAGATTTATATATTACTAGCGACCCGCCCTCGCTTCGCTTCGGAAACATTAAAACACACAAGAAACAAAAAAAAAAAAATTAAAAAAAAAAAAAAAAAGTAGCCTATGTTCATCAGGGACAATGTCGGCTTCTAATGGAAAAACAATTTTTCAAATCGGTCCAGTAGTTTCGGAGCCTATTCGAAACAAACAAACAAATCTTTCCTCTTTATAATATTATTAGTATAGAATACGTGAAGCAAAAACTTTGTATCCCTTTTTACGAAAATTACGTGGACGGAGGAGTATGAAATTTTCTACACTTATAGAGAATATAGAGAAGTGCACAATGCTAATTTTTTTTTAAATAATGCATAAAAGATACATTAAATCAATAAAGAAAACATTACACACACTACATACAATGTATTTGACGCACACACGCTTTTTTTTTTTTTTTTTCCTACCTAAGCTGATAGCCCTAGGGGCTATTTCAGCGTAACCGTGGCTAGGTGAGCTCACGGGGCTCAAACCTGATGACGTTGCTAACATGAACCCTAGCAAGAGTCGTGCTTCGCAGAATCTACCACCGAATCGGAAACGCGACCCACTGAGAAGATCCGGCGAGAAACTCAGTGGGCTTCACACACGCATGCATAGGTACTATTTATTGTCAAAATTTACGTCTGTGGTCAAATTGAGAATAGATTAAATATTGTTTGTCTTTATTATTATATTTTTATAGTGTAGCCTTGGCGAAATTTGTGATTATAGAAGTATAAAATACAATCATAATAGTATACAAACTTACAATTCCAATTAATTATAGTCGAATTTCGACTACTGCGGGACCTCTAGTATTAATAAAACCACGAGTTTATAATCTTATGAATATGTATTACTTTTGACGGGAGCACGGGATATAAGTTGGAGAAAAATATGTTGTTATCGTTTTAAATAAAAAACTAATTCAACTAAGTCGTTCCTGTTCCGCTAAAAGAGAAAAATTATACAAAAAGATAGGTTCCACCGAGATTTGAACTCGGATCGCTGGATTCAAAGTCCAGAGTGCTAACCATTACACCATGGAACCTCTGGTGAATTCGTTGAAATTCACGGTCGTGCTCATTACATTAAAAAAAAATTAAACACTGCTAATCTTACTAGCAGTATCATTTAAATATATATTTAAGATTTCATTTTTAGTACAAGAAACTCTTATAATTTCATTGTGTGTATACAAACATTAATATATAAACAAAATATATACTATGTTATGTAGGAGTCTTCATTTTAATTTGTTTTTTTGTACTCTTCGAAATCTCCTGTTTTTTTCTTCTTTTTAGGGGGGGCTGCTGGACCATATTTTATTTTGAAATAATCAAAGTATTATTCCTATTTTAAGCCCATTGTTATTGTGCACTTAAATAAATAAATAATTAAAGTATTCAATGTTTCATAACTACATATTAAAATTAGTAACCAAACTATTTTGTTTTCAGGAACCGGTCACAATACAATCCAAGTTGTTGCACTGGCAGAAGGTTGACCCTTCGGATCACCTGTACACACCAGACAAGGAGGCTTGCGCAGTGTAAATCAAGAAAGAGAAAAAGAGAAAAAATCAATAGAGAAAAAGAGAAAAATCAATAAAGAGATTTTACTCGCTAGGACCTATATGTGTGACGCTTTGCAAGCACGAAGTCTTGAGCAAGCCCAAATTTTACCATTCGAATTTCAAAATTTACTATTTCGTGGTCATTCAATTATGGAACCTTTAATTTTTAGAGACACGCTTCGAGCAGGTCACCTATATGCGGCTTAATGCTCAACACCTTGATTTATTAATAATATGTGCATACTATGCACTTGTATCGGTGACTTATTTTTTGTTTTCTGTATTATCTATAAGTATATATATTATCAATGGTGTTTTTGATTACGTAAATCACATTTTACGATTTAATTTTATAAAATTGTTTTCCATATCTGGGCAAGAAAGGGGTTTGTTTAAAAATTCAGACACAATGATTGGCACAGCCATGACTTAATATAGGTTACTTAATACATTTCTATTTTGGTCCTATTGAAATTAAATTTCACCTTAATAATTTTATTAGTATTAGCAACACTTTGAAAACGGTTTTGTGGTATTGTAATGTACTTAATCTATTTTTGTTCATTTTGTTTAACATTCCAGGCATTGAAAATGAATAAATTTTGTTTTATTTAAATGTAATGTTCTATATGTCCAATGTATTAATCTTTAAAAAAATGTGTGTGACGGTTGTACAAACCATTGAATGTACATATATATTATTTAAAATATACCATCTAGTAATATTAGTTAAGTATATGTAGTTAAGTAGGTATTTTTGTGATTTTTTTGTGATCATTTTAAATTTTATTTATTGAAATATATCAATACATGTTTGACATAAAAAACACAAGCTTATTAGAATGAATAAAATTGCGTGTTAGTTAAATGTTGTTTTTATTTGTTTATCCCATTCATTGAATTATACAAGTAAGCTCGTTTGTCGGGTGGCTAAAAAACTATGCTAACTAAAAAAAGCCAGACTTCTGTAATAAGGAACATATAAGTAGAGGTAGAGTGAACAAAATTATATGCATATTCTAGGAATATTCCTAGTTTGGCAATGGTGTTATAATGAATAAACATATAAATCTTACAAAAATTTAAAAAATCAATTTATATGATGCTGTTAAGTTTCCTGTTAAGTTTATTTCATAGTACCTTGACAATAAAATACTATACATAACTTAAACAATTTTTATTGTTAAATCAAAAACTTTTTTTATTGTCATTAAATTATATTATATTAGATGTTTTAAATACTTTATAAGTAGTATTAACCATGTTAACGAATCAAGCGAAAACTGACGAAAATAGTAATAGTCATACATATTTTGAAAATATTTATTTAAGAAAATTACATTACAACTATATTCTAAAAAACAGCTTATAGATAAAATCGTAAACTGTTAAATAATAAAATACAAGACATTACAATCTCGTTTAGGTATTTATAAGTAATTTATTTTGAAGTATCGATTTAACTAATATTTTTTTATCGATTTCCGGATGAGTGCCATCCGTTGTCTGTGCGCTTCTGTAACTGCTGCTCTCTTGTATGGCCGCAGTTCATCGTTGCCAAAACCTGGTATCCACATGTTCCATTGACGTTCTGAAAATCCAAAATGATAAATTTTTTCTTATGTTCTTATATTGACAATCCAGCTATTACAAGAATATCTAATCACTGTCTTTCTAATAGTAGAAAACAAAATTGAAGCTAAATGCATCAGTGTAATTTCACTTGTATTGCATAAGGAGTCTTTGCTAGGTTTCAAATACAAGGAAAGGTATAATTGAAATTGCAAAGATTTGAAAATGGAGATGAAACTGTTTTCCATTTTCAAAAGAATAACGGTAATTGCTGAAATAATGATTTGCAACTGCATATCTTATGGTAGGTAGATAGCGAATCAATATTGTGGTGTACTGTAGTTATAGTTCTCGAATACCGTGTCTTGGTACTTTTATTTAAGGAATATCTTACATTTTGTCTGGTAAATTTACAGCTAATTACTAGAGGACAATTAAAAACTATTATTCCACAAATTATGTAATGATGTTGTTAATGTAGCTATTCACCTATACACCTACAATGATTTTAACAAATGAAATGTCCAAGATTTGGAGCATAATGTAAACTTGTCTGCTCATTTTTAGAGAATCAACTTCAGGGATAAAAACAGTAATGTTTACTTAAAATTCTTTTGAAAATGTCATGATAAGAAGTTTCATCAGATTTGCTCATAAAATATTATAAAAAAAAGGGAATTCACCTTTGCTATTAACTTGGCACACACAAACATGGTTAACTCGCAGTGGTTGGTATTTTAATGATATTTTCATGATTGTTTAGTAACAAACAACATAGCTGATACTAGTTTGTTAATGTAAAACCAGTAAAATTAAAATTTAATTTTATGTTGTGGCATTATATGTAATATTAAAAAATATATAATTTACCTAAATGTAGCTGCACATCTCTCAGTTCTACATTTGGTGCATGCCTGTGCTTAGCAAGAGCGCAAGCTGAATTCAGTGTAGTGTCGATGAAGTCATCTGCAAGCTGCAGTAACATTTCCTCTACTTCTTCATCGAGCTGCACTGTTGGGTCCACTTCTCTAACTAATTCTTGAAGACGAGGACGGCTCAGAAGCTGTATATAAAAAAAAACCAATATAGATTTTCAAATTGTAGTCATTATTGTCATCATCAGGCCACAGACATTCATCGCTGGACATTATTCTACCCAAAGGTAAGTTACACAATGACTGTTCCTTCACAGCCCACATCCAGCAAATTAAACTTTAATATCTAAAGATACATTAAGGAGACCACATTAAGGATAAGATTTCTGGAAAACAAAAAATTGTCGAATTAAAGACAGGTTATAAAAATCTTCTGAAACAAGTTCTATACTCAAATTTTATGCTTCTGGTAACAAGATTTAATGTACTATAATGTTAAGTAACAATTATATTGTTTTGCACTAGTTACTATTAAATTACTCTATTAAATTCAACATATTTTATAAAGCTTTAGTCCTTGACAAAAAGTCCAAATGGATTTATGGATACTATTGCGTTGTTGAGTTTGCGTGGAGAGTAAGGTTTGAAAAAATATATATTAATATACCACGAAGTATTAAAACGTTTTCAACCTACCTGAGATGACTGGTCACCAGCTCCGCCTTGGCCAACTTTTGCTACTTGTGACTGGGTCCCCATAGGGCTGTGTTGAGAAGGAGAACCTTGAATAGAAGGGTTTTGAAGTTGAGGACTTTGCATGGGATTATTAACGTATTGTATAGCGCCTTGACCAACAGTCCCTATTGTAGGCATATTTGCTGCTTGTGCTAGAGAATTATTGGACATTTATACTTTTAACAAAACAAACGAGAAAACGTCACGTATAAAAACGATAATCTTCAAACATTTCGAAATCTCTGAGATGATTGTGTCAATACGACATTATTTATTTTTCATTTATATTACCTATGTCATTTGTTACCATTTTTTCGACTGGCAAAGAAACCATACCCCATACAGCATATTATTTTGTTACAGGATGCAGGTTTTATTAATGATGGAATTTATTTTTCTAAATGCTTAGATTTATTTAATGATTATCAGAGCCTAGCTAGACAGATTAAAAAGTCAGTGCCGCCATTCGCCTTCAGACATGAAATCGTCTTGTATAAACGACTTTCCCAACTTTCAAACTGAAACGCATGATTGCTTAACGACAACAATAAGTCGAATAGCGCGAGTGACTAATACTAATAATAAAAACTAGAAACGAATAAGTCGTGATGTCAGGAGATTAAATAACCTAGAGACTGTTTACTAAGACTTCAATAAAATAAAATTAAAAAGAGCTTTGTGGTCGTGGATTCCTGGGTTTTTCCAAAAAGGCCACTGAAGTCTCAGTAAATAACTCTCATTTTAGTGAGACTTTATTACATTCCATCTCATCTCGTATCATTTAATTTGATCCCGATTAATAACAGCCTTAATTAAGTCAACTTCCTCCTATTCCGTTATCCCATATCATTTCTCACAGAACACGTATATTTAAATTAATTGGAGATTTTATAAAATTGATACTGGCAACAACGGTATAGAAAGAAGCTTATTGTCATATTGAAAAAAAAGAACTACTAAGTACTTTTTTATGGTCAGGAGAAAATCGCCGAACTTCCGCCCTCCCCTAGGGATGGAGGGCGGGGCATGTCGGAGTCGAGCTGACTAAAACCTCCTGTCGCTCAACAACCCGCGTCCGATCCTCGCATGAGACACAACTCATGAAAAGTCAAAGGGGGAAAGGGAAGCGTTTAGTGCGGAGCACATCTCTCCCTCCCCCTCGGGACGCCGGACCGGCGGTCGTCGGCGCCACGACCACCAGCCCTCCTGGTAGGCAGGCTATCCGGAGCCCGCCTAGATGGCGCCGGTTAGAATGGGTTATCCTACGGAATGCTGGGTCAGAACCAGTGTGGGTCGAGGATAGCCAGCCTTCCATCACCCGGATGCTCTTGCGTAAAACGCGTGCAGAGCAGCTTGCACGTCGTCTTCTTAGGCCCCCTTCGCCGGTCCCCAGACCGACATGTAAAGGGGACCCGAAACACTTACAGGGCCAGGGCTTGGGCGAGATCCCCCTCCCTGACCCCCGCTCGACGGTGACGAGCTTGTGCATCTCTCACGCGCCCCGCCGCCTCCTTCTGCGAGATGGTGCACTCGTAGAAGTCGAGCATCGCCTTCCACGACTCGTCGTCGCCGAGCATCGATGCTACAACACTCGGCAACGACAAGTTTTTTCCTATTTTTGCGACAAAGACACGGCGCCACCCCTCCCATGCGGGGCAGGCGACGAGCGTGTGCTCCGCCTTGTCCAAGTCACAACCACAATGGTGGCACTTTGCCGTCGGCTCGGCTCCGATCCGGTGCAGGAACTCACCGAAGCAACTATGCCCAGTGAGCACCTGCGTGAGCCGGAAAGTGAGGCGTCCAACTACTAAGTACTAGGTCAAGTTTTAAAATCCGATGTCTGTTCTTCTTTTTTATTCGACCACTTCTAGATATCAATCTGTCCTTCTCAGAGGGCCTTATTTTAGCAGCCATAGCAGCCAGTCTCTTTTTACTGGGGACATATTTTCCTGGCGGTCTCACAGGAAATTTTCCCTTAAACAGATGACCATGTTGAAGTAAGCATTGAACTCTTTCTTGTGTAGTAAGTAGCTTTACATCATGAGAGTACAAATTTTTATTGTTATTAAATTGGTATACAATATGGAGGGTAGAGGTAGGTCTGCCCTCTATAGTCTACAACAAAGTACACTCTACTGTTTCAGATCAACTTCATTTAATTCTGCTCCATTTAATTTTTCAGCTATATGCAATAAATGAAAATCCTCTTTTTTATTACACTAGAGAAACCAAAAAGCTCACAGTTATTATTTATATTTTAAATTATAATTTAAATGATACTAGCAACGCAAATCCGCCGTCGGCTGAAACAAATTTTGCCGGATCCCCGGATCCGCTTCCGGTGCTTTTTTAGGCCTTTCAAGCACTAGTCACCGTCTTCATACTCCAAGCGTTCGACGAGCGAACTAACCCACAGACACATCCTATTCTCAGTGGGTCGTGATTCCTATCCGGTAGCAGATTCTGCGAAGCACTGCTCTTGCTAGGAAAATCAGATGAACATCTACATTCACTGGAGAAAGCGTCTTCGTTGTATAAACTTTGTATAGCATGTTGTTCGAAGTTTAACCATAATTTAAATTATACCATATGGAAAAATGAAAAAGAAAAAAGAAATGCAACAAATAATACAAATATGTTTTTTAATATGCAATAATGCGATTTATTAGTCAATTTCCTCCATTGATGCTGTTGCACCGAGCGCATTGCGCTCATCAAATTCAAGAAAAAAATTCGGGACGTCATTTTTTTTTAAATCGTCTATAAATATTGACAGGCTTTTTCTGATGTCCCAGTTACAGGCTCGAAGACGTCTGAAACAATATGATATATAATGAGAAAATAAAAATCAATAATTTCATACATCATCATTTCTATTTTTTATTAACTAGGGTTTTGAAGTGTTTGACGCATTTGACAGTACTTTAAAAGAAAATAGTCTAGCAATAATGAGATAGATCTATCAGAAATCACGACAAACGTAGCAGAATTGATAAATATTCCATTATTAAGGTCCTAGGAGTTGACCCAGGTAGTGAAATTAGGTCTCTAGCGCGCTGGCACCAGGAGAACGGGACGGCGCGTCGGCGGCTGCGGACTGCGAAGCGGTTCGCATTTTCGTGGTCGCTGTCGTCGCCGAACATACTGTGGAAGAGCAACCCGGTCGGCGGTGTATCGCGTTCCGACCCGGCAGGCTGGTTCTGGCCCAGCGGGGTATCCCGGAACACCAGCGGCACCGCCCGGGCGGCCTGGTAGGGCGGTGCCGCTGGTCGTCGTTGGTCGTCGACTATCGCCTCGACGACCCGTCGGTCGGGCGTCTTCGGGGTGGCGCCGCGTGTCTGGTTGTAGTGTTGACCGCGGGAACCCCCCTACTCTGTCCAGGTTCTGACCCCGGATGGAGATCGGACGTCGGGTGTAAGAGTGCAGGGTTGTCGTTTAGTGGGTGGGTCCTAAAATCCTTGGGCACGCGATCTGCTCTCAACACCTGCAGATCGTTGAGTCTCACATACCCCGCGCGCCCCCTAGGCGCGGGGACCTCGTAGGAGGCTCGGCCCTCGGCCCGAAAAAAAAAAAAAAAAAGGTAGTGAAATTAGGTAATAGTACCTCGGTGGCATCACGGTGCTCAGAAATGAGGTGAGGGCACTTCTATCGAAGCTTCCAGCTTACGGGATCCCCAAGGGACTCTGCAAGTGGATCGCTAGCTTTTTGGATGGACGGAGCATCACAGTTGTAGTCGACGGCTGCTGCTCCGATACCATGACCATCAACGCTGGTGCTCCACAAGGTTCGGTGCTCTCCCCCACGCTTTTCATACTGCATATCAATGACATGCTATCTATTAATGCCATGCATTGTTATGCGGATGATTGCACGGGGGATGCGCGATATATTGGCCATCAGAGTCTCTCTCGAAGCGTTGTACACGAGAGGCGATTAAAACTTGTATCTGAAGTGGAGAACTCTCTGGGGCGGGTCTCCAAGTGGGGTGAATTGAATTCAGTTCAGTTCAACCCATTGAAGACACAGGTTTGCGCGTTCACTGCGAAGAAGGACCCTTTTATCATGGCGCCGGAATTTCAAGGAGTATCCCTGCAGCTTTCCGCGAGTCTCGGGATTCTGGGGGTCGATATTTCGAGCGATGTCCAATTTCGGAGTCATTTGAAAGGTAAAGCCAAATTGGCCTCTAAAATGTTGGGAGTCCTCAACAGAGTGAAGCGGTATTTCACGCCTGGGCAGAGACTTGCGCTTTATAAAGCACAAGTCCGGCCTCGCGTGGTGTACTGTTCCCATCTCTGGGCTGGGGCTCCCAAATACCAGCTACTTCCATTTGACTCCATACAGAAACGGGCTGTTCGGATGGTCGATAGCCCCGCTCTCACGGATCGCTTGGAACCTCTGGGTCTACGGAGGGACTTCGGCTCTCTCTGTGTTTTATACCGTTTGTTCCATGGGGAATGCTCTGAGGAATTATTCGAGAAGATCCCCTCATCTCCTTTTTATCATTGCACCTCCCGCCATCGGAGTAGAGTTCATCCATATTATCTGGAACCGCTCCGTTCATCGACAGTGCGTTTCCAAAGATTTTTTTTGCCACTTTGGAATGAACCCCCCTCCACGGTGTTTTCCGAACGCTATGACATATCCTTCTTCAAACGAGACTTGCGGAGAGTACTTAATGGTAGGCAGCGGCTTGGCTCTGCCCCTGGCATTGCTGACGTCCATGAGCGACGGTGACCACTTACCGTCAGGTGGGCCGTATGCTCGTCTGCCTACAAAGGCAATAAAAAAAAGAAATACAGAAAGCAAGGAGGTTAGTATTTTTTTTTACAGAAAATAAATTTAATTATTAAGATTTAGAAATGATGCAACAGTCAATAATACGTACTCTTTGGCTGCCCACGCTTTAAGCTTAGTCAATCGACAAAATATGTTCACTAAATTTTCAACATCATCAGCTGTTGGATTAATGAGCATTAACGTATTGCCGTTCCTTATAGGATTCTAAAACAAAACACATTTTTTTTAAAACTCGACAAAAAATTTACCTGTCGTCGGAAGCTGTATGGTAAAGTACAATGATTTATTATTTTTATAAATTACTAAATCTCTTTCCTATTTAGGTTACATACAACCGTAAAGAACGAAAAATTTGGATTCAAAATTGAATTTCAAATGTACTATACTAATATTATAAAGAGGAAAGATTTGTTTGTTTGTTTGTATTGAATAGGCTCCGAAACTACTGAACCAATTTGAAAAACTCTTTCACTGTTTGGAAGCTACACTATTCCCGAGTGACATAGGCTATAATCTTTTTTGAAAAAAATTAGGGATCCTTACTAAAACTCCAATAATGTAACCCAAGGTGTAAAAAATACCTAAAATAGTCTTTACATCGCGTGCCCTGCGAAACCTATTGATGATAGAATAAAATAACTTTGTAAACACATTATTAACTACAAAAAGTGGCGGGACAGCATATGTCTAACTATTATAGTTATGCCACAATAAGTATCCTTTTATTTAAAAAAATAAAAGAACATCAAATATCTTTGAAATTTTTGTTAAAGACCCGAGCGGAGCCGGAGCAGGCCGCTAGTGTAAGATAATCACGAAAGTAGGTCGATGGTTGGACCTCACATCTTTTTTCGGCAATAAGATCAGGACACGGGGGAGCTGAGTTGACAGCACCTACTTAACAATGGGTGTCAGAACTCGTAAAGAAGTTCATACGTCCCATCTGACTAACCCTTCGAATTTCATATATGTAGCCACTACCAATTCATGCTCCTAGAGATACTCCGTTGAGTCAGAACCTGATTGGGTCATGTAGGCACAGAGGTGAGTCGGGTATGAGTGCCACGACACCCGGTGGACTACTCCAGGAAATCAGTGTTAATTACTGGTGGTAGGACCTCTTGTGAGTCCGCACGGGTAGGTACCACCACCCTGCCTATTTCTGCCGTGAAGCAGGAATGCGTTTCGGTTTGAAGGGTGGGGCAGCCGTTGTAACTATACTGAGACCTTAGAACTCATATCTCAAGGTGGGTGGCGCATTTACATTGTAGATGTCTATGGGCTCAGATAACCACTTAACACCGGATTGGCCGTGAGCTAGTCCACCATATAAGTAATATAAAAAAAAAATTAGGCAATTTTTTTAAAACGTAAATCAGCTTACCTTAAAACTGTTTAGTTTGTGTTCATTCGCAGCTGTTGTCACAGTTAACATATCATTGGCGATGAGATATTTAGTACCTTCTTTCTCCTTTTTACACGTAAACACGAATGTTCGTCTGAATTGTAGAATTTTATCTTGTCCTGTTATTGATTTCTCTTTAAAAACACCATCCACAACCAGTACTAAAGTTTTTTCCTGAAATCAGTGTATTGCTACATTCGCCCCGTTGATCAAAATTCGACTGTAACCACTGACACCTCAAGGTATACATTAATTTTTTGTATGACATATTTTATCTTTTTTTTTGGTCATTGACAAAAAGTTTAACGAATTTAGCTGCTGCTGTAGGATTGAAATGATTTTAATAGACCTAGAAATATATTTTTTTGCGCATCGAATATGGTTATTGCCTATTATTTATGTACAAAGCAGTTATTGTCGCTTAGTCACGTTTGCCTTTCAAGCGTCGATGTGTACTTAAAAGCCTTTGCCTGCATATAACATGGACGTAATTTAATTGTGATCTAAATAATTAAAAGTTTTTACGAGTTAATCTCGCGTCTATTATTATTTAATTATTTTTTACGTTTCGAACAGTTGTTTCTTTGCACACATAAAGTAATAACAGTATCTTGAGGTCTGGCGGTTAGTTTGATTTGGGTTTCCATCTCATTGACGTGTTTAACTTAAAAGTTAATGTCTCTATTATTTTATTAATATCCAAAGATCTCATTGTATTGACGTTACGAGAACTCTAAAGTCGTGTAGTGATTGCCACGCCTTGAGTTACAGATAGTCTTTAAATTTGATAAGGGGAATCACATATTTACTTATTGTAATATACGGAGGAGAGTGCTTACTATCCACCTGGTGTTAAGTGGAACCCGAGTGGATATCGGAGCCCATAGACATCCCAACATGGACGCCGCCACCCACCTTGAGACATGAGGTCGCAGTCTCAATTATCTAGTCTAACTGTTATCCCAATTATCAAATAAGTATGCATTACTGCTTTGCAATAGAATTAGGCAGTTTGATGATACCTTCCTTTGCTGCCTTCTCACAAGACGATTAATAAAAATAGTTTTAATTTGTTTAGTCCATAAAAAAAAAACTGTTCACTTACATTATGAAGTAAAACATCAATCGAAAAGGTTGTCGGGTCGTGTATCGTTTCGGGCAGGCTTGTAAGGATCGCCAGTACAGCTTCACCGTTGTAGATCCTAGCGCCCGGCACACTGCAGTCTTGCATTGACATGTCCATAATGTTCCGCGAGTGGTTCATGTAATGTGGAAGATCTCTCTGTTCTCTTGCTGTAAAATACAATTGGAAAATTCAAATTCCTGGTTACATTTCAAAAGGTTGATGTTTCTTATTGATCTAAAGATTACATTAGAATATCTATAGCATAAAATTTTATTTAACAATAGTACAACATTAAAAAAAATAACTATATTGAAACTATTTAACTATTGATTTTATTTGGGTAATTTTAACTGCGAAGCCACGCTTCTCTAAATTATAAATGACGACCACGTTGTAGTGCCTATAATCTCCAACAACCTAACAGAACCATAAGCAGAACTTACAAGTAAAACAAGTGCTGATACTGAATTTCGCTTCCACGTCATAAAGATTCGCTAAATATTTGCGATTATGTCGGAACGGGTCGTCGTAGTATGAAAAGAATATGGCCAAGAACTCGTCAATAGCGTGGTTTGAGTGCAATGCGGCTGGCACTACGAAGTTCCTTATCGACGGTAAGTACGTTCGATGGTGATTTAATTTGACGCCGTCCTGAAAAGAAAAATATGCGTAAGCTAATTTATGATATTGACATGACTATCAGGATGACCAAATAATGTCACCAAGTTGCCTGTATTTTTCCGTGAAAATTCCTAAAAGATAGTGTATCTCGTTTCTTCTCTACTATGGGCATGACACAAGACAAGACTAAACAGCCTCCGAATACGAAATGACTTTAATAAGAATATCGACTTCAACCGAAAAACGAACCTTGAGCTGAGGCCAAAGTCAACAATGAAGCCAAAATAATAATAAAAACGTACCGTTATTATTTAATTAGTAACTTTCTAGCATCACTGCTATTTTAAGTTCGATGGCACCGAAACTAAACTTAAAAAAATGACAGTAAAAGGATATGTCTATAACAGTCTATACGACTTTAACCTCTGAGAGAAAAAGCTGGAGATAAGTCTAAAAGCTACTTGTACTACTTGCGAACTGTATTACAGCGCATGCATATTTATTTCCTTTTTTTTTGACATTACATCATGTCATCCAAACATAACCCTCGCCAAAGCTAAATTAATGAATTGCTAACAGAGTCATAGATTATAATTGTTTTAATACGATTTTTTAATCTTAATTTGTCTGGGCCGGGGCAGAAACGGATCGGTTTGATAGCCAACTCCACTTACCAACTCCAATAATCTTGGGAACTTAAACAATATGTCTTTTATGTAGGTCGAAGCGTCTAGTGTTTCACATAAAGGATTCTCTTCCATCCACAATTTTTCTATTTTACTGCTAACTCTCGGTACTTGGTTCAATGATGGTATCTGAAATTGAGTTTAAAAGTATATAAACTTTCAAGGTTTCCGGTGACAATTACGTGTTTAAGAAACATTAAACACATATTCACGAACAGCCTCTTTTTATTAATTGCCTTTGTAGGTAGGCGAGCATATGGTCTACCTGATGGTGAGTGGTTACCGTCGCCTATGGACTTCAGCAATGCCAGGGTCAGAGCCAAGCCGCTGCCTACCAAGGGCTACGGAAGGATGTCGAAGGAATAAAATTGTCTAATTAAAACAAAATATGTAAATTTGCATTACTACTACTGGTAGGATGTTTGTTAAATCCCACCCCTCCCTTACTGCCTATATCTGTCGCGAAGCAGTCGTCTGGTCTGGTTTGAAGGTTGGGAAAGCTATTAAATAATACAATTATGATTTCAGCTTTTAAGTTCGTTGGCGGCATTCACGTCGTGCTGTATATGCTTGTCTCTTTTTAGTATTGCTTATTCGTTTCATCTAGTTAAAAATCACACTATTTAATAAATATAATATCCAACCTACTCTATTGTGACTCAGATTGATGGATGTCAAATTTCCTTTCATGAAGAAGTTAAGAATTTCCATTGGAGCATTACTGAAAAAAATAACACATTTATTAGTTAATAACATTTTAAAAGTTTTTACAAGTGTGGTTATACAGAGGAACTTCGATTCTGTGTTTTGTACCGTATGTACCATGGATAGTGCTCTGAGCAATGCACCCACCATCGGATCAGGGTTCATTAATACTTAGAACCACTGCATTCATCCACATTGCGTTACCAGAAATCTTTTTTGCCACATACCATGCGGCTTTGTAATGAACTGCCTTCTACAGTGTTTTCTGAGTGATATGACATGTCTTTCTTCGAAAGAGCTTTGTGGAGAGTACTCAACAGTAGGCAGCAGCAGCTTGGCATATACCTGTTATTGCTGATATCGCTGCACGACGGTAACCCCTCACCATCGGGTGGGTTGTATGCTCGTAGTGATAGTATAGATGGACAAATAATAATCATTATATATTCCAGTTGAAGAATAGAACAGTTGCAAAAGAATAAAAATGGAAGTTTGACGACATCCACATTTTGAGGTACTATTGGATCCTGTAAATATTTAATATCAAATAGGCCGTGTGTTTGTTGCTGAACTTCCGGAACAAGTGCCGGTGTTCTAATCCCGCAGGCATGTATCAATGTTTCTAATAACATACGTACTTAAAAAAAATTTAATATTGATTTCCACAATGAAGGAACAAAATCAAAATTATGATTTACATAGCAACTAGTGCGCCTTATGAGTCCGAAGAGTAAGGTAGCATCACCCTGCCTATTTCTGCTGTTAATCAGTAATATGTTTCGGTTTGAACAGTAGAGCAATTGTTGTATATGAACTGAAATTTATTCATGTCTCAAAGAAGGTGACGGCATGACATTGTAGATATCTATGGGCTCCAGTAACCATTCATCACCAGGTGGGCCGTGAGCTTATCCAACCACCCAAACATAAAAAAAAGACTAATCAATAAAAAAAGAATTAAATCTCATCTGTTGATATGTAGCCAGTCATATTTTTTACTACTAATCATATTATGATACATTATGAAAAATACAATTCAAGGACTGGCAGACAAACAGTTTTTCGTTATGTTTAAGCACTGTTTATTCCGAAACGATTTACTTGGGAATTTTTTTTCATGGAATCAATTATTCTAATAGAAAACCATACAGAACTAAAAATAAAGAAATAAAACTATCTACAGTTTTCTATAGCCATATACCTCTATACCCTCCTATATACCCTTTGTAGGACACCTCGTATTTAATAGATAACCTTGATTAATAATTGACCTTTTTTACCTTAAGTTGTTACAGCTTAAATTCAAAGATTTTGTATCTCTACCCATTCTCAGCATTAATATTTTGAAATGTGATAGAAGCGACAACTTGTAGAAATAAATTTTATTTTCTAAAAATTCTGAAATAAATAAACGATTCGGTTAAATTCCACAAATGAAAGACACCACAATGTTATAATTTTTAATTAATGTTCAACTGTTGGTAATAAGTTATATTAAATCTAAGGTTCGATTAAGTTACTTTACTAGTGATAGTGTATTATAAGCCTGCATCTAAGTACTACTATTCTGCCTATTTCTGTTATGAAGTAGTCCTTGGTTAGTTTACTAAAATGTTATGGTTTGCCTCCTATAAAATACTTGAACCATAAGGAGAGTGGTATGTTCACATTATCTTACGTATGGGCTCCCATAATCAATCAACACCAGGTTAGCGGTGCCTTTATTCACCCATATACAGGCACAATAGGTTACCCATAGGCAGTAAAAATTATCGTAATTCAAATTTTACAAATTGAACATTTTTGTTTTTGGCTGTAATGTAATTTGAATGTTTGTATAGATATGTATCAGTTTTATTAATATCAAGTATTATTTAAAGATTCCCTATTTTAAGCAATTTTCTTATCCCCATGGTCTATGCAGCATTCTACAGCATAGCACACCATATAGTTTATTATTCACTGCACTCAGATTAATGACATCTTTGTACATGACATCTGCAGTAGCCACTAAATACTATGAGGATCATGATGACTACCATATGAGTAACAAAGGGAAAACATTCAAGTAACTATTACCTTTATCTTCACAAAATGCAGACAAATCCAATTCACAGCTTCCTTTAAATCTGTTACTTACAACTTTGGTAACAATGTCATCAACTGTAGTATACTTTCCAAATAACTCTATGGAGCTTTTACAATTAAATAAAATTTCTATATTGGACATGCATTTTTGATATGGAAATAAAAAATTTAATTCAATAATTTTTGATATTAAATTAAGATTGCTCGAGTAGAATGATAATTTATCATTGTCCTCTTTAACAACATTAACAGGGATAAGAGCAAAGCCGAAATAATCACTAAATGCTGATATGAAACTATTCAAATTTTCTGGCCAATGGTTCACCTGAAAAATAAAAACTCCCTGTATTCATACCTAATTAATTTTAAATAAAGTTAATTAAAAAGAGTACGAATTTCTTAATAGACCTAAGAGTTAAAACTGGTGATAGTGTGATAAACTTACTAATATTTTATGAAACGAATGATCCCGAGCTTCATCTTCCAGAGTCAAACATGTTTCTAGATATTTTTTAAAATCTTTAGTAGTAATTGCTTCAATGTACAAAGGAAATCCTTTATACTTATCAAGTTTTTTTGGACTGTTCATACTTATTACTTAATGAGGCTTTTTATTTTTCCTTGTAATTAATAAGTGCAGGCAAATATCGATATCCGAATTTCTATTTTATGACATGGTCCATTTTGTGTCGCTTTTTTAATTAAAATTTATTTTATTATCGTTATGTAGGTATACTATGTATCAAATAAAATTTGATTTGTTCTAAATTTGTTTTGATTACTTTACCCCCTTTTTTCTTTGATACGTCATATTTTATGTCCTTTGGACAGGCAAACGTAACGCAGCCTATCGGCCAAATATCTAGTGGCAAAGGTTGAAGGCATGTCTGTCCTTTCAAAAATTAGTTGGAATTAAATGAAATTAAATGGAGTTGAATGAATCGATATGAGACAGCAACTTATATGTTGAATGGGAAGAAATCATTAATGATAGTATAATTGTGAAAATATTCTGAGATTCATTGGACTTTTTGGAAGAACCAAAAAAACAACGCAATTTTTCATCCAATTTCATGTCGATTAATATTATTTCATCCTAATTAATTAAAGTCTTACATTAATTAACTTTATCTCATTTTTCATTAACAGAATGTAAGAAAATATAAGACTTGAGTTGAAGGTCTCGTTACAAGCCATTAATTCATAAAAAAAGTAATAAAATCTTTAATTTTTAGTTATCTATGATTACGGCTACCCTTATCTATGGTTATATAGAACAGATAACGTTGTATGGGCTTAGGTCCTCTTGCCTTTCCTAATAAGTAAAAATTGTACAAAAAAAAAACTTGGTTAACCTGTTATCCTTTATCATCCGGAATCCGGGATCCCTTTCATAATTAATGCATTTAAATAATCCTTTTAGAATTTTATATTTAGTATATTATTTAAGTGTGTAAACCTACACACGTAATTTTCAATTCATAAATTTATTTTTACGGAACATTCAGAGTTGATTTAAACCGCATTTATTTTAGTGTTCAGCAGTGTTTTGTAGCAGTTAAACAAGCTGTGCAACTAAGTTAAAAAATCAGTGTTTAAATAATCAAAGAACAATGGTTATGAGTATGATAAGAATTTGTAATATTCTTTTATTTGTGCTGATTCTAATGTTTATGTTTAAGTTAGTGGTAATAGAAAGTACAGCTTCAAAGAAACTACAAATTGGCATTAAGAAAAGACCTGAGGACTGTTCCATCAAGAGCCGCAAAGGAGATCTTTTGCATATGCACTACACTGTAATAATTATTTTTTCAATCTTAAAACCCTGTTAATATTAGGCACGTTTGCTAAGAAAAACTACTGATATTATATTAGAGAGATCATATTCCCAACTATTTTGATATTATTTGAATAAAGGTCTGTGACAAATTGCAATATGAATATTTTTTATTATTTTTTCAGGGCACTTTAGATGACGGTACAGAATTTGATAGTTCAATTCCTCGAGGTAACCCCTTAACCTTCAAACTTGGTTCTGGTCAAGTTATTAAGGGTTGGGATCAAGGGCTACTTGGAATGTGCGAAGGAGAACAACGTAAACTTGTCATTCCACCAGAATTGGCTTATGGTTCAGCTGGAGCACCACCAAAGATACCAAAGTCTGCTACTCTTACTTTTCACGTAGAATTGGTGAAAATTGAAAGAAAGGATGAATTATAATTGTTTCAACTGACAAATACATATACATGTTTTGAACTATATATTTGAATATTATTGGCAATTTATATTTTATATTGAACTACTATCCCTAAAAGTAACTATTGCTGAGTCATTCGAAGCTCATATAAACAAACTTCAAGAATCTAATTGATACATAAAACAATTTTTAAATGAAAATAAGGAGTTTATTATAGGGTTTTATTATTAATTTCCATAAAAATACACTTGTAAAAATATATATTTCCTTTCTGAGTTTTCTGAAAAAAATATATTGAATTTACATTTCATCAAATTGTTGGAAACGCAAATGGCTTCTTGTTACTTGAACATGCCAGTTTTTTAATATCGCCAGTCTTCATTATGGTTAAGGTAAAATAATATGGATTATACACAATGCCCTGTAATGCCTACCTAAAGTAACATACAGAATTTCGTGGTACTGGTACTGGAAAAACAAAAGTCAGCAAGTCTAGCTCTGGAAAGTTTGTGTTAGCTAAAAATACAAAAAAAGTATTTCCAGGACTAATAACATTAAATTGCTCTATGTATTGGGCAGTGCGTTTTTTTCTAGACTACCCGCCGACGGGTTGCCTACCTGTGATCATCGATTGCCAACTTCATGGCGAGTTTGATCTTGAACCCAAATGTAAATTATATAAAGACAGCATTTGAATGCTGCTTTGCTTATCGTGGCCGATTCGGCCCGCGTAGCAGTCACCTGATAAACTCTGGGCTATGGAATGCTACCAGTTCTAACACTTGCAGGAGACAAAGCGCAGGTAACAGAACTCGTTGAACTCGACAAAGGTCGATTTAACATTTAACCCAAAATTATCAGTCCGTTATTTCTCGCCGGATATACGATCAGACAGGCCTAATGTGCAATCGGTAGCAGGATAAACGTGCTAAGTTCTATATTCAGATTCTCTGGAATCATTTATTAAACAGCTTTTGTTAACACTGGCGGAAATTCCCGTAAATTCAGACTTACCATAATCATTATTATGGTAAAAACGGTGCCTAATTGATCTGGAATCTCTCGATTGCTAAATATGCGTATAAAAGTTTTATTAAAAGCGTACATCACTCCAAGTTATCGCAACTGATTAATTTATAATATTGTATTTTTTATATATGGACATTAACCAGAATAAATGTAGGCTGTAGGGTATTTTCTTTGCTTGTCCTGATGGACAAGGGGAAGAAAAAATGTCAAATATGTCAATGTGTCAAAACAAAACAGTTCTCAATTTTCATTGAATGTGATTTACTGTACTATCCGGCGATTCTAAAGATATTAGCAATCGTCGTCCTCCACCCTTGTTTACATTGTACTGTAAAACTGGATGTTCTTATTTGTACAAATGTGTAATTAAATAGAACTGGTGTACCCTCTTGAACAATGGTGAAAATACTTTTTCTTCATCCAGACTTGGGTATCGGCGGTGCTGAGCGACTTGTAGTCGATGCCGCATTGGCGTTTCAGAAGAAAGGTCACGAAGTTGCTTTCTACACAAACCATCACGATCCAACGCATTGCTTTACCGAAACACGTGATGGTACATTTCGTGTTACGGTTGTTGGCGATTGGATACCCCGGTCCATTTTGGGAAGATTTAAGGCTGCATGTGCCTATATACGTATGATTTATGCAGCTGCTTATATGGCATGGTACATTATTCCTAATGAAGAACCGCTCTTAATCTTCTGTGATTCTATTTCATTATGTATTCCATTCTTAAAGATGGCTCGAGGACCATTCAGGGTCATATTTTACTGCCACCATCCAGATAAATTACTTACCTCAGAGGGTGGAATTCTTAAAAAGTTATACAGGGCACCACTTAATTGGCTTGAGGAATTGACAACAGCTAAAGCAGATAAAGTCTTAGTCAACAGTAAATACACAGCTAGGGTATACCAAGATGCTTTCCAAAGCATCAAAGACATTCCTGACATTTGCTATCCATCTATTAACACTCAATATTTTAAGTCTACAGTGCCAAAACCACTCAAAGAAATTGTTCCAGTGGGTACTGACAAGTTTATATTCCTATCAATTAATAGGTATGAGAGAAAAAAGAATCTACAATTAGCTCTCAGGGCTTTTAAACATTTGAAACATATTTTAAGTGAAGCAGATTGGAATAGAGTTCATTTAATAATGGCTGGTGGTTTTGATCCAATCAATTTAGAAAACATGGAACATTACATTGAATTGACTGATTTGGCAGCAGAATTAGAAATTGATGATAAGATAACATTCATGAAATCTCCTAAAGATGATGAGAAAATTTCTTTATTGTACAACTGCAAGGCATTGGTGTACACTCCATCAAATGAGCACTTTGGCATAGTTCCATTAGAAGCAATGTATTTCTGTAAACCAGTGATTGCCGTGAATAGTGGGGGTCCAACTGAAACAGTTGTTAATGAAGTAACAGGTTTTTTGTGTGAACCAAACAGCAAATCATTTGCTACAGCAATGAGTAAATTAGTTTTGAATCCTGATCTAATAGAGAGGTTTGGTCAAGCAGGACTTAAAAGATTTGAAACAAATTTTTCCTTTGATGCATTTACAGAACAGTTAGATGGTATTTTGACAAGAGAAAGACAAATAGTCTCTGAAGCTCGAGGCGTTGAATATGAAGAGAGGAAGAAAAAATAACAAAATGCAAACACTCCAACAATGTTTGACATTGTATGAGAGTGTATGAACAAAGTTAATTGTTGTATAGTTCAAATGTTGTGAACTGAATATCTCAGCAGAATTCATCATCTGGCTTTTTGCTATTTTAAAAACTTTTATTTGAAATTATGTATCTTCATTAAAATTACAATAAAGATTGATTACTAAGTAGCTTAAAATATGTTTATAATTTAATGGGATTGTTTATAAGTGAACCTCTTTTAAGTATGCTGTAATATAAATTGCTAATATCTAATCCACGAATAGCATTTTGGCGAGATTTGCAATAAGTAATCTTAGTTAGCTACTATATTAAAATAAAGAAAATTATTGAAAAATAAATAAATTTGTTTTATTTCCTTTAGTATTAAACATAAAAGTCATCTTTTGTGTGATATTTTTATAAAATTTTTAGGTGGTATATGAATTTTAAAGGCATTGCCATTATTGTAATGTTTTATATCTGTATCTTGTCTGCTACAAAAAAAAGTTTTCCTGTAAATTATAAATGTTTTGAACTGGCAATGGCTTAATAGGAAAGAAGCCCAGTGTACTCATTTAAGTGATGCGATTACGTTAGGTATATACGATTTTTCTTTAGTAAATATGTTACTAACTTCTGTTCACAATTTACTTCTACGAATAAGGAATAATATCTTCTAATAAAAATGTAACCTTGATTATCTGTAATTAGTGATAGTATTGTGAAACTGACAGGATAGATACAAGCACCTTGCTCTTTCTGTATTGATACCGTCATGATGGTCATCTTGGTAAGGGTAGACAACAATCCACTTTCATCGAGGCCAAGCTGGAATATTCTACTGTTTCTTAACAGCTTCTTCAAAAGGCACAAAACAACTTGCATTCTTAGCTAAAGTCAAATAAACATCGTCGCTTTGATTACGAACCCAGTGCAGGCATGTAATATCATGTCACATCAGGGAGGACGAAATTAAACAGTACGTTTGTAGTAGTATTTTTATTTTAACAAATAGAAATATAAAACTCATTTAAGAATGTGTGCTGTTTTGTTTTGTTTGTTCTTATAAGTTAAGCGTATCATTGCCTCCATTGATTTACATGAGTCTTTAATCCATACCAAATTTGAGATGAAATAAAATAACAACGAATGGTATAAATAATTTATTTTAATACAAAATCATTCGATTAATGTTTTTTCAATAGTGTCATACACTTTATCTACGTTTTCAGACGGCATTGCATCTATGATTTCAAATTGTAAATCGTATTGTTGGTCTAAGCCCATGTAGCTGTCACTCATAATATATACAGTATATATTATACGCCCTGGAAGAAAAATTAAGTATTTATTGAAAATACAAAAAAATATAGTATACCTATTAACATTGGCGCGAAACCTAGGGACCGTACGACCTTTGTGGGGCCGCCAAAAGGCTATTGAGGGTAGCCATATTTTTTTATCTTTCAGTTTTGCAGCTCCGTACACCACTTCCATTTAAGGATCGCTACATTGGGAATAGATTTTACGTTTGGGTTGACGTTTTTGAAGCAGTTAAGCAGGTTATCATTATTTTGTGATATTTCATCCCATTTAATTAAGTTTCATCTTAATTGAATTTAAGTCTCAAATTAATCAACATCATCTTGTTTAGCTTCATACCATTTTTCATATGACAATAAGTATGGTATTTATTGAAGATTTTTATAAACTCAACACTGGCAACATTGATGTGGGAAGAAGGAAATTGCCAATATTGCCATACCAAAAAAAAACAAGAAGAGGAACAACTTTACCAGTCCGAGAAGGTGTATAGAATGTAAGCTGTGCCGTTCCTCTGGGCGGGACCCGTTTCAAGGCGTGCAGCTCTCCGTCGTCCACGGTGCCGAGCGTCACGAACCAGCCCTCGTTCTTGCCGCGCGGGAACCTCGGACACAGCACGTTGTTCGGATTGCCGCCTCTACGTTGCATATCCAACAGCAGGGTGTATTCCTAATGACAAACGTGATAAGGTACATTATTGCTTGATCTAGCGCGTCGTAAGCCAGTTAGGATTGAATTCTTTTTGGGCGATGCAATGACTTCTACTATATAACTATACTGAGACCTTAGAACTTATATCTCGAGGTGGGTAGCGCATTTACGTTGTAGATGTCTATGGGCTCCAGTAACCACTTAACATTAGGTGGGCTGTGAGCTCCTCCATACATCTAAGCAATAAAAATAAAAACTTCAAACCGGGTATGCTTCGTTGTAATCCGCGTGCTTAGTGCGAGTTTTATTACTTCTCGATCGCGTAAAAGTTAACTCATTACTGGTGGCGGGACCTTTTGTGAGTCCGCGCGGCAGATACCACCGCCCTGCCTATTTCTGCCGTGAAGCAGTAATGCGTTTAGGTTTGAAGGATGGGCCAGCCGTTGTAGCTATACTGAAATTTTAGAACTTATATCTCAAGGTGGGTGGCGCATTTACGTTGTAGATGTCTATGGGCTCTAGTAACCACTTGACACCAGGTGGGCTGTGAGTTCGTCAACCCATCTAAGCAATACAAAAAAATCCAATTTGAATGTTCCACAGCCCCCCTACGTGAAACGTAACGCGATCGAGAAGTTAAAAAACTCGAACTAAGCACATAGTGTGAGCTTAGTTCCGCTTTTATCGAGTAGCCGGATACATTTTTGTTATGTAAGCAATGTATAAATGTTATGTATAAACCATTGCGTGCCCATTAGGTGAGTCAGATGGTTAACGAACAAACCTGATCAGCATGCAAAGCCATCCATTGATCCCGGGCGGGAGGTTGCGTGATCCGTTTGTCTTGTTCATGATCAGCGTCGAACCATAGACCGCGGACGTGCAACTTTATGTCTGTAGTTGGTAGGTCGCATATCGCCTGTGAAAATGCACAAATACGTATTAAACTTATTAATACGCTTTTATTAGCTTCAGACGTATGTATGTTATAACGGAATCTTTGAACATGATTTTGATCCCCTTCAAAACGTCGGATTAATTCGAAATTTGGTGTACATAATTATTAAGAACCGATGACAATTCAATATTAAAAAAAAATTGAAAAAAAATTTGAAAAAATTGAAATTAAACTAAAAAATGAAAAATAAATAATAGTTTAGAAAAACTAATAAAATACGCTTTTATAGAAAATACAACTAAAAATAGAAAACAAATTTTAATAAATTTGAATTAAAAACAGAGTAAGAAAAAATGATTTTATTGTAAAAAAAAAGTGTGGGATGCTTTTCAGGATATTATCAAAATAACCCTTCTACTTAAAACATAAACATAAAACATTTATAAATACTGATACCATGCACCCCACGCTTTTTTCTATAAAAGCGTATTTTGTTAGTTTTTTTAAACTATTATTTATTTTTGATTTGCTTGATGCTCAGAACTACAAAAAAAATCAAGTATCAAAATTGTTAAGTAAGAGACGGACAGGATCGCTACCGGCATCCAGGCTATACATTTTTCATAGCGCTACCATCGAATTCCTTATGTCAAAATGTATATCTATACCTAGTCAGGTCACAAATTCTGTCACATGTTTAATGTAAAATAATTGAAACAAGTTTATTCATTATGTAACCATTCATATACCAAAATGAACTTAACAAAACATAGATTCTTATGACACTAAAGTTTATTCAAAATGACCTCCGTGATTTTGAATACAGGCCTTCAATCTGCGAGGCCAGTCGTCTATCGCAGCACGAACGAGGTCCATGTCAATATCGGCGGCTGCCTTAATCAAGGATGTCTTGAGTGACTCCAAATTGGGATGAGGCTTTGAGCACGCCTTTTGCTCCAAGTGTTGCCATATCTTGTAATCTAACGGATTCAAATCTGGACTGGAGGAGGGCCAGTCATCGTGCCGGATGAAGTCGATTTCACGCGCCGCCAGCCAGTCTTGTGTGCTCTTCGCTCTATGAGCTGGCGCCGAATCTTGTTGGAATACCCAGTGCCTGTTATTGAACATGGTATGAGAAACAGGTTCCACAAGGTTCGTCAGGACTGTATTTTGATACATAACTGCATTCGTTTTTACACCTTTCTCACAAAAATGTACCTCTGTTAAGCCCCAATAAGAAACTCCCAACCATACCATGAGCGAGGATGGAAAATGACCTCGTTGGACACGCGGAATACGGTTGCTCGCTTCTTCACTACTGTGTGCGTACACCTTATCATTTTGTTTGTTGTAGCTCTTCTACGGTAAAAAATTTTTCATCCGAAAAAAGAATTTCCCGAATTTTTTTTGCCGCGTACCGCTTCAACAAAGCGCGGCATCTCTTCAGTCTCAGGTCCATTAGACGAGCATTCAAACGATGTCCTGTTTTTCTTCGATATGCCCGAAGCCTAAGTCTTCATTAACACCCTTTTCACCGTGGTTCTGCTTAACCCCATCTGAAGGGCCAACAGTTTCTGCTTACTTTTGGGATTTCTTTGAATTCGCGCCTTCACAGCTTTTATAATTCCTGGAGTCTTAACAGACCGAGGGACGACCACTTCTTGACCTGTCATCTACACTAGAGTCTTCATTGTATCGTTTGATGGTACGATAAACGAATCTTTTGGTTATATTCAAATTTTTCAGTATGTTAAAAATTTGAATTGGCGCGTAACCGCAACGATGCAACGCAATAACTGCAACACGGTCTTCTTTAAGCGTCCACTCCATATTTAAAAATGAGTAAAATTCTAAAAGTATACATTTTTATTTTCATGAACAATTCGGAATTCGAATTCAATAAACTTTTTTGTGGCCAGCATTCTAAAAGAAAAGTTTTTGCTGTGTGACAATACTTATGACCTGACTAGGTATATATAAAAATGGATTGCTATTCGTTAGTCTCGCAAAAACTCGAGAACGGCTGGACCGATTTGGCTAATTTTGGTCTTGAATGATTTGTGGAAGTCCAGAGAGGGTTTAAAAGGTAAATAAATATGAAAATGCTCGGAATAAAATAAAATATAACAATTTTGTTTTTCCTTTGATGTGTCCCCCGTCGGACGGGTTCCTTTTGTTTGTTTTAAGTTTATTTCATACAAAAGTTTAGGTCTTTTATTTATCGATTGGGGCACTACGAAGTCTGCCGGGTCAGCTAGTTGAAAATAAAATAATAATAAAAAAACTCACCCTGTGTATCTGTTGAATCTGATTCTCTTCGAACTCTTTCCTCAAATACTTAGCGAGTAGCTCGTAGTTTCGCATGCAGCTAACTTTCAGACCGTTAAGCATCATGCAAGGCTTCTTACTGTCTTTAGTTAAGTGTAAGAACAAGTATAGATGTTGGGATTCGATGTGCGGGAGGGTGGTCAAGGGAGAGTCTGACGGCCATCGCGCCTGTATAATGGACTGCATTAACGTCTGGCATGACAGACAAACGGACAGCCAACCGTTCTCTGCTGATGTATCTATCATTGCCTGTGAAAAACAATATATATATTTGAAATAAATAAAACATATTATTATGTTTTTTTTTTGATCTTTTGTTTTATTATTATTATGTTCATAGATTTCCCCTTTCTCAGTTCAGTATGTCGACAGAGCCGGTAAAGCTGTATATACGGGCTTTTGGTCAAGTAATATACAGTAGCTATAAGTTCATATGCTAGTTTTTATTACGTGTAGTAAGATTGGTTTTCTTATTATTATTATTATTATTGCTTTTGTTTTATTCCGAGATTGTAGTTATTGTTTTTATTTAATTATGGTATACTATATATATGAAATGTTAATGAATGTAATATGGATGCAAAATCTGAAGGAAACGAAATAAATAAAATAAATTTCATACATAATGTGACTTAATTACCAAAATACATTTATGATCAATTTTAATGTAACTAATTCATCGAAGCCATTTATTATGGACATCACAGCGAAACGCTAAAATTTAGGAATATCGAATAAGAAACAAACTGGGACTTATTTATATTTGAGGATTTCCCAAAACAAACGGACCTGTAAAATCCTGATCGTTTGATCTAAAACAGATTTCGTGTCCGTCAAATAGTCCGAGTTCGGTAAAGTTATCCGGGTCATGTGCGCCTGCAGTAACAGGAACGCCTTGACGTTTGATGAGTCCAGGGACAGAGCGTCGACCGGCAAGCGACATTGCTGCGATAGCTCCCTGTGAATATACACATACATTTCTTGACTTTTTTATTGCTTAGACCTTGAGATATAAGTTCATATAGTTATATATAGTTACAAGTGAGATATAGTTACAACGGCTGCCCCGCCCTTCAGACCGAAACGCATTACTGCTTCACGGCAGAAATAGGCGGGGTGGTGGTACCTACCCGCGCGGACTCACAGAGGTCCTACCACCAGTAATTGTCTGAATTCATTACATTAGAGTGACGAATATGTTTTTTTTTTTATTTTTTTTTTTTTTTATTGCACTTGGAGGCAGACGAGCATGCGGCCCGCCTGATGGTGAGTAGTTACCGCCGCCCATGGACTACAGCAATGCCAGGGGCAGAGCCAAGCCGCTGCCTACCGTTAAGCTTTTGTTTTTATTTCGGTTCTCGTGAATCAAAGACATCTAATAATTAAAATTTAAACATAATTAATTATCTAACACCCAGGGGAATCTTCATATTGTGAAGACGAAAACACTACTACTCTAAGTTAAACAAACCGCCACATACTATTATTAGGCCGTTTTGTGTGAAACGAAATGTTAAGTCTACATAAAAAAAAAAACGGTAGTTAGCACATTAAACAAAACCAAACATTTTAGTCGTTCATGACCATACAAACTGTAATGCATTTAGAATATCGGCCATAATATAAGGACAATGAACAACGCAAGATTAAGCCGTAAAAGTAGTGTTAATTGTTACAGCCTTTTATTATGACTTAGAGGGATCAATGAACTCACAGCCCCCCTGGTGTTCATAGATTATCAGAGACCATAGACATCATGCACCCTGTTGAGGCTATGTATTTTAGCGTACGTACCCGTTAAGCAGATCCTCGTTATGTCGAACTGGTAGAGTAGCGTATTCTTCAGAATCCGATAATACCCTTAACAGATCATCCACGTTCATATTACCGTTTAGATTCTTTGAGAAATGAGCCATTGTCCTGTGCGACAGATAGTAATACGACGCGATACGACCCATCCACGTGCTGTGGACTGTACGTTCATCCTAAAATCATACTCATAATCATATCATATCATAAATCTGCCTTCAACTATATGCACATGTCAAGGTAGGTAATGTATATATGTATTTATTTCAGAACAAGTAGTTTGGTTCTTGTTTGCTTAGATGTGGGAAAACGCTCACGGCACATTTGGTCCACAGAGAGACGCAATGAGGTCGAGACTGTCGAGAGGTGCTATTCTCGTCCTATGTTCTATATTCTAATATAATGCAAAGAGAGAAAAAACATATTATGATATCAATTCTAAGGTCTCATTCTCAGTATAGTAACAACAGCTGCCCCGCTTTCCAAACCCAAAACGCATTACTGCTTCACGGCAGAAATAGGCGGGGTGGTGGTACCTACCCGTGCGAACTCACAAGAGGTCCTACCACCAGTAAATCTCCGACGCGATGGAGCGTGTTGTGCTATACTTGGCACCGGTAAACCAATACTACTTACCTCTTCGATTTCCACGCAAAAGGCCGCGGACAAAGCGTCCAGTGAAGTTTGGACGAGACCCGACAGGAAATGGTTCACGTCCTGCGGCTCCAAACTCTCCAAATTGTAATACGAGGGATTTTTTAGTAGTCTCCGGAAGAAATACGTCCACGTCAAATAGTCTAGGATATCTTGTTTCGTTTGCACCGTTCCTGGTGAAATGAGTGGTGTCAAGTTAAAAAACAAATTCACAACGCTTAATGTCACCGGATCTTCTCAGGGGGGGTCGCGATTCTGATCCGGTGGTAGACTTTGCGAAGCACTGCCCTTGTTAGGACTAGAATTAGCACACTTTCTTAGGTTCAGCCCCGTGAGCTTACCTACCAGACATATATGTAATTGGAATAGTCCCTTAGGGTACTAGCGGAAAAAAACACGGTTAGGGAGTCTTACCGGCGACGATCTCAGCGTTCAAATGATCCGCCAACACTTCGAGCAGACTCGACTCGACCGGGAAGGGTTCGTATAAGAACTTCTTATAGAAATTCTTTTTCTGGTCGTGAACTAGTACGACGGCGACGCCTTCGTTGTCGAACTGCGAAGTGAACGATTAAATATAATCGAATAATCATCTGCGGAATTATATACGTGAACAACATTAAAACATCATCCGTCACTAATGTAACAAAATCGATTCGTATTTCGATTTCGATCGATTTAATTCTATATGTCTGGGTTAGGATTGCCACCCGTACTTTATAATAAAGTATTGTACGTTATTTCAGGTAATTGTACTCCGTACTTTATGTGAACACTAAAAAAAAGGACATGAAAATATTTTATTTGAAATGATTTGGTTTCTTTGGGATTTTGAAAAGTTTAGTCATATGTATTTTTTCGTTAAGCGAAATACATCGATGTCACCACTCGCTAACGCCACATCACTTAAGCACTCGATTTTTAACCAATATTTCTGAAGACAACATAACCTCAAATGTCAACAATGTCACTGTCATTAATTGTCACAATATCTTTTTTAATTTGTTCGATTGTAATAAAAAATATGTATGTAAACATAATAATAATAATAAATGAATTGTACTTTATTTCCCTACATATAATAACCAATGTATTTATCTGCAAAATAAAAGATGGTAACCCTAGTCCGTGTGCACACGTACCTGCGGTCGCCCCGCCCGGCCCATCATCTGCAGCACGTCGGTGATCGGCATGTCGACGTAACGCTTCTGTTTTCCGTCGTAGTACTCTGTGCCCTTGATGACGACCAAATGCGCGGGAAAGTTCACGCCCCAGGCGAGCGTGGCAGTGCAAATCAAAACCTACGGCGTTTCAGTAGATGTCAATTTTGTTAGAACATTTAACTTGCTGAAACGACGGGACCGTATTTAAAATAAATCGTATCTAGTCGTCTTGGCCTAAAGGATAAGATGCCTGTTGTATTCTTATTAAATCCAGCAGGCAATAAATCATGTTCACAAATGACTTTCACGATTAAGAAATAGCATTGGGTAATAAAAATTAAAACAATTGCAACATAGCAAAGAAACTTTAGATGATTTAAGTACCAAATAAAATCATATTTAATTTTGTATTCTATTTTACCTGTATCTTTTGATTAATGAAAAGCTCTTCAACAGTATTTCGATCCCTTTCGTGCAAGCCGGCGTGGTGTATACCGATACCGAAGGCTAAGGTGAGTTTCAGGTTCGACTCTCGAATGTTCGATAGGATTTGTTCCATTTCGGACTCTTGCATATGGAGCCATTGTTTGGGGTTCTCTTCGGCTGCCAGATACGCGATTAAGTCGAGTGCTGTTAATCTGTAATTTAATTTATTCATTCGATTTAATGTTTAGAATGAGAAGAGTAGAAGAATGAATACATACGGGGGAGCTTTAAAGTCACATCAATCACAGACAAAATGACGGACAATCGCCTATGATGGTATGGCCATATCATGAGACGGGACGAAGATCAAGTGGTAAAGGTCGCATTGCGCTTGCCAGAACAAAAGAAAGGCCGCCCGCCATCGACCTGGTGGTCAAACATCGAAGAGACCTTAAGAAAGCCCAATTGCCAAAACCGACCACCCAGGACAGATCAGCCTGGCGCCGTAGAGTGAGGAGACCCGACCCCGGATAACAGGAACAGGGACGGATACAAAACAAAAATTCGATTTAACTTTAGTAGTTTAGGCATGGGAGGTACGGCAACAATCGATGGACAATTAACACCATAAAATGGAACGGAGCGCAGGGTGTGAGAAATAGAGATCGCCTGGGTGCCATTGTATCCAAAGCAGGAAGAGACTGAATGTTCACTGCTAAAGACAGGGAAAAATTAAATTCTTTGGAGGAGGCTTTTACCCTGAGGGCGTCCATATTAGAAGGAGATGAAATTGCACGAGTAGTATATTCATTATGGTAGCTTAGTAATAAAAATATTAAATATCAAATTAATTAAATTCTTTCTAATTATTGTGGATTTAAATAATTTTATTTATTTAATTTAGGCATACATATGCACGCACGTACGTACGCACGTTCGCTCGCTCAACTGAGTGATGTGATATTAACCTTGTCTGGCGTCGACTGGACACGAACACGAGTGCGGGCGCGGCCGGCGAGTGCGTGCGTATAGCTTGGAACGTCGGCTTGTTCATGGTCATCATTCGCGGGCAGTAATGCCGACCCGGGTGCCCCGATATGTGCACCTATGAACATAGGAAAATTGATTTCTAAATACAAATTGAAACTAGTTTTTTTTTTCGCAATTTAAATGATATTTCAAGATATATCAACATTTCTATACCTTAGTTTGCAAACGTGCTCATCGAAAAATGTATGAATATATTATTATCATAGCATGCTCTTTGTTTTAATCCATCATTAATGTCGCTATCCACTGCGCGGAGGACAGGAGGAATGGAGGAACATAGTCCTAACAAAAATGCTCCGTCAAGTTCACGACCCTCTGCACTGAGGAATACGACGCACGGAGGAGGCTCTTTGTTTATCTCACGTTGTGTGTTTTCAAATACAGCCCTATGGTTTTTGTGTTTTGATTATACCACACGTAGACTTAAATGATTATGTCCAATTAAGCATGACCTATTTCATTGGATTGTCTTTCAGATTTATTAGACTAGATTCCATTAGTCCATCTGACTATAAATATTCTTTCCGTATTGACTGATTAAAAAAAAAAGCAATTTACAATATCTTTATACATAACTAGCTGTACCCGTCCGCTTCGCTGCGCATTTAAAATTAACATTATTTCTCACCCCCACAAAGATTCTCATCATTAACGCCCCCGCAACTGCATATTAGCCTATCCATTAAGTACATGTATTTTCAACATGGATACCAAGTTTCAAGTCAATCGGATGCATAGTTCAGTAATTGGGTGGTAGGACATCTTGTAAGTCCGCGCGGGTAGGTACCACCACCCTGCCTATTTCTGCCGTGAAGCAGTAATGCGTTTCGGTTTGAAGGGTGGGGCAGCCGTTGTAACTATACTGAGAACTTAGAACTAATATTTCAAGGTGGGTGGCGCATTTACGTCGTAGATGTCTATGGGCTCCAGTAAAAAAATAACACCAGGTGGGCTGTGAGCTCGTCCAACCATGTGAGCAATAAAAACAAAAAAATTAAGCATGGCCGATTTCATTGGATTGTCTTTAAGATTTATTAGATTCCATTAGTCTATATGACTATAAATATTATTTCCGTATTGACTGATTAAAAAAAAGCAATTCACAATATCTTTATACATAATTGTACATTTAATATTCACCTCCAAAGGAACTGGTCGCACTGATGGCCTAAAATTATACAAGCCCATCTCTCCGATATTGAGCCAGTTGGCGAGGTCCTTGGCGTTGGCCAGCGCAGTCGACAGGCCGATGATGCGTAATCGACGCGAAGTGTGGGACTGGATGAAATTCGTTCTGCAAATTCGAAGGTATCAAACAAATCTATACTTAATAATATAAAGAGGAAAGATTTGATTGTTTGTTTGTATTGAATAGGCTCCGAAACTACTGTACCAATTTGAAAAATTCTTTCACTGTTTGGAAGCTACACTATTCTCGAGTGACTGAGGCTATCATCTTTTTTGAAAAAAATTAGGGATCCTTACTAAAACTCCAATAATGTAACCCAAGGTGTAAAAAAAATACCTAAAATAGTCTTTACATCGCGTGCCCTGCGAAAACTATTGATGATGGAATAAAATAATGTACTACGACTTTGTAAACACATTATTAACTACAAAAAGTGTCGGGACATATGTCTAACTATTATAGTTATGCTATATTAAGTGTTCTTTTATTTAAAAAAATAAAACAACGTCAAATATCGTTGAAATTTTTGTTATAGACCCGAGCGGAGCCGACGCAGGCCGCTTGTAAATATATAAACCATTCAGTTATGAAACTAGCTGGATATTTAGCGGCAAGTTCATTGAAGAATATACTTTGAAAGTTTTAATTGTCATTTTATTTCTTCGCGAGGAACGGCAGACGTAATTGCGGGCCCGCCGGCGCTGGTTTTTTATTTAATTTTTTATTTCTACGATCGGTGGACGAGCTCACAGCCCACATGATGTTAAGTGGTTACTGTAGCCCTTGGACAGATCATCGAATGAGCGATATTGCCCAGTAAACCCACGGACCGACTGTTATTATTCGAAAATCGGTCAAATGTTTTTTTTTTTCCTATGATAGTGTACCGCTACAAATTTTACAAATACACGTCATTTCGGATCCTCCCGATCCACTAAGGGTGCTTTTAGGTGCCTCAAGCATCGGTCATCGTTTTCGTTCTCGTTTCGTTTTCGTCATCGCAGACACAGCCCACTGAGTTTCTCGCCGGATCTTCTCAGTGGGTCGCGTTTCCGATCCGGTGGCAGATTCCGCGAAGCACTGCTCTTGCTAAGGCCAGTATTAGCAACGTCGTCAGGTTTGAGCCCCGTGAGCTCACCTACTTCTTAGGTTACGCTGAGATAGCCTCTCAAGGCTATCGGCTTAGGTAGAAAAAAAATACAAATATATAAATAGATCGTACCCTACGATTATTGAATTTTAGTTAACAAAATTGAGTAAAATGTGTTTTTTTTTTCATTATAAATGTCGAATCAGCTCCCGACCTGGTCTTCGCCGCAAGGATGCAACCACCGACCGCGATCTCACCTGGACACGATGACTTCAAGTACGGGTCCTCTGTCCTCTCCCAGGAGATGTATCTCGTCTATAACAATGAGGGCTACATCTTTAACGTAGTTCCTCGTCTGCCACGACCGACTGATCCCGTCCCATTTCTCCGGAGTAGTCACGATGACGTGCGAACTCTTCACGGCCCTGATGTCCGGGGTTACGTCGCCTTTTGACAGAAATCAATATTGAGGTCAAATTAAGTCAAGAACTCCTTTTGAATTTTTTTGGCGGAAACGCGAGAAGCAAAGTTTTGTGAATTATTTTATTTTGTCTATTTAGTGTTTCTTTAAGTTTAAATTTTGTTAACTGTTTAATATATGTGAAAGTGCAAAAATTCGGGAAAATGAAACAAAGTCGCTGAATGTAGCTAGGGTTCTTACAAAAAGTCCACTGAAAAAGTCTCAGTAAATAACCACCATTATACTGAGATTATATTTCATCTCATATCATTAATGTCAGTTGAACAATGCAATCTAAATGTTCCGAATTAATCAACTTCATTTCATATCACTTCATATTATCATTTTTCATAAAAATATATAAAAGATTAGGCTGTATGGAACGATGCCTTTGCCTTACCAGTTGGAAAACTAGAACTACTACTAAGTCAGGAAATATTGTCATTTCCTAAAGCACCAACAATAGGAATAAGTTTAAGATTTAACAAGTAAAAGTCTCGTATGCGTATATGTAGAACAAACAGATGTACAAACACTCAACTCAATATAAAACAATACCAGTTGTTATCCGCGCCTAGGAAAAGTGTTAGTGTAGTTACAAAGTGGGAATGAGATTTTTTTATGGGGACAAAAAGAACTATAACTTTAGTAAAACACAATCCGTTGCTGGGTTTCGACGTGAATGAAGGACAAACAAACACACTTTCACATTTGTAACAATGAGCATGTATGTATTTAAGGATATTTGATTTCATTAATATTTGATTTTATTAAAATTAATTTACATAAAAATTATATTTTTTTATTAATTACCTGTCAGCTCTACAACTTTCTTGTTCATTTTTTCTTCGAGACGCACCTTCCAGTCTTTTATTCTTTCTTTGACGAGAGCTTTTAAGGGAGCTATGTATACCACCTGTAAATATTTTCTTGAAACACAATCTGTGACTATTCAAATGGATTTGGAAGCGAGATATTTATTAAACTATAAGTCTATTCGTTTTGTTATCATTACATTTTTTCAACTCACTTCATTACTTATTTTCAGCAGACTATATGAAAAGTAATAATTAAACAAAAAACTTAATTAAGCAGTCTTCAATTGGTAATTGTAACATTTTGTATCAGTACTGTTACTCCTGTCTAAGATATTGTTTTTTTCCTATATTCTAACTTAACATATTATATACACTAATAACTTATATACTGATCTACCTAAATGCACCAGCGCCGTGGAAGATGTATATATGTAAGTGTCACTAGACGTTTGTTTGTAAAACTTTTATTCAAATCAAGGACCTGCTTATCCTAACTTTGATGACGCATACGGGTTACGAAGGTAGCATTGCATATTAATGCAGTGGAGATTCCAAGCACCTGCATTCACGTAATATGGGCTCCAAGATGGAGTTCATCAAAATACCGACACTTAGAAGAATGATAGTTAAGATACTTAGATATACCATATTTTATACACTATAAAATATATAGTTACGGTCCTTATTGGTGGTATGACGTGGTAGGTACCACCACCCTGCCTACTGCCGTGAAGCAGTAATGCATTTCGGTTTGAAGGGCAGCCGTTCTACTATACTGAGATCTTAGAACTCATATCACAAAGTGGGTTGCGGCATTTACGTTGTAGATATCTATGGGCTCCGGTAACCACTTAACACCAGGTGGGCTGTGAGCTCGTCCATCTATCTAAGCAATAAAAAAAGATGATAAGTGTGAAAAGGATGGAAGATATGAAATAGAAAGAGAAGACAGCGCTACCAAAAAGATGACAAGTGTGAAAAGGATGGAAGATATAAAATAGAAAGTTTTTTTTCCTACCTAAGCTTGTAGCCTTGAGAGGCTATATCAGCGGAACCTTAGCTAGTAGGTGAGTTTACGGGGCTCAAACCTGACGAAGTTGCTAACACGAACCCTAGCAAGAGCCGTGCTTCGCAGAATCTACCACCGAATCGGAAACGCGACCCACTGAGAAGATCCGGCGAGAAACTCAGTGGGCTGTGTCTGAGGGTAAAGAGAAGGCAGAGTTACCTTACAGCCAGGGTACTGGTTGAACACCCTGAACATGGCTATCTCGGCCACGATGGTCTTGCCCGAGCCGGTCGGCGCGCCCAGCAGCACGTTGTTGTCGGTGTGGTATAAACAGTGAAATATTTGCGTCTGTATCGGATTGAAATGCGTGAAATTGTATAGCATCTCGTATGATGGGTTGTTCAAAGCCGTCACCGGTAACGGTTGCAGTTCCAACAGGTCTGTGGGGAATGTACAACAACAAATATTACATGTACATACCTACGATTATTTATATATTAATACGTGAAGAAAAAAGGTTGTACCCTTTTTTACGAAAATTGCGCGGACGTAGGAGAATGAAAGGAGAAACCCCATTTTGGGCCTAAGCGTTACACGAATGGGATATGTACCAAAAAAATCGTCTATTTTGCTTGATTAACCTATTGAAATCTTAGCTTCATTGACAATGGCCAAGTGTAGAAAATAAGTTGAATTCAATTTTTTGTTTTAAACAATCTTTGTAAACATCTGCAACACTTATTTCAATATACATACGTAACTAGCTCCACAAACGTGCGGATTAGAATTAGAGCATCCATAAAATAGGATCGATTTAGTGGAAATCGAGTGTAAAAAATAATTAATACTCTTTTGCTTTAGGATAAATGATTGTTTTTATAGGTATTTTAATCAATGTAAATAGAGTATGGCCATTGAATCGTGACACAACTACTTACAATGGCGGCAATTCAAAATATCTACAACTGACAACATTAAATATAGCATGAAAGGATAGTTTTGCATTTTTATATTAATGTGACTATGCCCTAGAAAAATAAAAATGTATCAAATCGTGTTATGTTATCTTTAATGTTGCCAACTGAAGATATTTTGGATTGCCGCTATTTAGTTGTGCCATGATTCGCCGGCCAGACTATGAACTTAATCTCATTGAATAACGTAACGTAAAGCACCAAAATCTACTAACAAAAATCATTAAAAGAAATAAATAACTGTGCCATTTAGTTATGACACGAAATCATGTCGGCAACTGCGGCAATTCAAAATATTTTCAACTGGCAATCTTAAATATAACATGAAAAAGTCGATTTGGTACTTTGAGTTTTTCTATGGTGTAGTTACATTAATAATTTTACTGGTGGTAGGATCTCTTGTGAGTCCGCGCCTCCCGCCCGTCTATTTTTGCCGTAAAGCAGTAATGCGTTTCGGTTTGAAGGGCGGGGCAGCCGTTGTAACTATACTGAGGCCTTAGAACTTGTATCTCAGGGTGGTTGGCGCATTTACGTCGTAGATGACTATGGGCTCCAGTAACCACTTAACATCAGGTGGGCTGTGAGCTCGTCGATAGGTATCTAAGCAATAAAAAATAAAAATAAAAAAGGCATGAAATAAAATTAAATGAAAGGTGATGACATAATATGGGAGCACGTAATGATTTATATTTTATATAAAAAAGTTATCATATAAATATAGTTTTTCATATAAAAATTTTTTCATTAAAATTAAAATAAGACTGACCCAAAGGTCTTAGTTACCAGGTCATAAAATCCCTTAAAAAAATCATTTCGTGCGCAGCGCGTTTCGCATTACGTTGTTTTTAATTTTTGGCTTTCGTTCGTTTTCGTAAACAACCTAACACGCGATTTCTCGTAACAGGTTCCATTTTTATTTTAAAGCAACCTGTTGCTGCAACAGGTTTCGTGAAAAATTACTCATCTTTAGTAGGAAACAGCCTCAAAAATATCGTTTTTATTAAAATATCTCGAACAATAAACATAACCTAAAATGTAAACATTGTCTGATTTTACCAATTTGGCCATTGCTGGGAGACCTGAAAATTGGGCTCATGAAACCTTCTTAGGTATTGTAACTTATGCCCAAATTCTAGCACTGTAACGCCAGGCCCAAGTTTGTATGGATTTCGGGTTTGTCCTTTGCCACACTTATAAAGTATATCGACGCTTGAAAGGCAAACGTGACTAAGCGACAATAACTGCTTTGTACATAAATGATAGGCAATGACCATATTCGATGCGCAAAAAATATATATTCTAGGTCTATTAAAATCATTTCAATCCTACAGCTACTAGCTAGATTCGTTAAAATAAATTTTGTTTTCAGGTATTTCAACTTTAAATTAGTTCACGCATTGTAGCTTAGTCACGTATGTCTTTCAAGCGTCGATATAGAGGAGTGCAGAATATATATTTATGCATAAAAATACATTAAATATTGATTTTAATTTTCAATATTGATTTCATTTTTCTATTGAGAAAAAAAAAACATTACACGTACTACCATATATTTGACACACACGCATGCATACTATTTGTTTATTGTCAAACTTTTCTTATTGCTTATAGTCTGTGGTCAAATTCAGAATAAATTAATTATGGTTTGTCTTTATTAATATTTGTTAGTCTTGGCGAAATCTGTGATTATAGAAGTATAAATAGTCTTTGACAATATAATCATTACAGTGTAAAAACTTATATTTTCAATTAATTATAACTTCGACCACCGGGGGACCACTAGTTTAAATAAAATGACTAGTGTTTTTGTATCACTTCTTGGCTTTCTTGAGATGCTCCGTTCGTTGGTTCATGACATCCATATGCCACCCTTTTATTGTCGTTTCGACTATGTTTACAATGTTCCAGAGCATTCAAGACTTGTATCAATATCATTTTTCTGCTATTTGACGACAGATGGGGTTAGTCGTACTGTCTTAAGAACATTATTTGTTAAAATTCAATTACGTGCCTTTACAACACAATTATTAAATAACTAGCGGCCTGCTCCGGCTCCGCTCAGGTCTTTAACAAAAATGTCAACGATATTTGACGTTGTTTTATTTTTTAAATAAAAGAACACTTGTTGCGGCATAACTATAATAGTTAGACATATGCTGTCGCGACACTTTTTGTAAATAATAATGTGTTCTACAAAGTCGTAGTACATTATTTTATTCTATCATCAATAGTTTTCGCAGGGCACGCGATGTAAAGAATATTTTAGGTAATTTTTTTACACTTTGGGTTACATTATTGGAGTTTTAGTAAGGATCCCTAATTTTTTTTCAACAAAGTTTATAGCCTCTGTCACTCGGGAATAGTGTAGCTTCCAAACAGTGAAAGTATTTTTCAAATCGGTTCAGTAGTTTCGGCGCCTATTCAATACAAACAAAGAAACAAATCTTTCCTCTTTATAATATTAGTATACCTATAGAAGTATAGATAAATAATAATTAAACAGTGATTTACACCCGTATCTTTAGTCGTTCACACGAGCGTAACTCGACTCGACTCAACCTCCAACGCGCGTTTTGGTATGATTAGTCGTAAAAATAAACTCCACTCAAACGTCCTTGGAAAAATTTCCTAACCGGAGTGAAGTGACCGAACTGTCAAGTTAAGGTACGTCGCGACGTACCTTGAACGTTCCTCAAGGCTGGTTTTCTATCAATGTCCAAATAGTATGTGGACCGCAAATGGAAATATATGATATTGTTGTGCAATGGCCTGGATCTGTGCATGATTCGCGCATATTTTGATAATTTAAGTTTGATAATATTTATTAATAAAGTAAATAGTTCGAGGTTAGACATTTGAAACTCTTTATTTTATTTACCTACATAAGAGTCATATTTTGCTTACTACCTGATAAATAAAGTCAATGCGATTATAAGTTTTATTTATATAATAATAAACTGGTGGTTGTGGAAAAGCACTTCAACAACAGGATGCAACCAAAATCACATAAAAGCGGTGAATAAAAATACAAAGCCGGATCCGAAATCTAAAATAATGATAGGTTAGAAAATAAATAATACACTTTCAGATTTACCGCACGCACACATATTTACGAATAACTCAGCAACCAAAACATCAAACAAGTTCATCTAGTGTCAAACAGACAGCGGCAGCTTGACTTTGACATTAAACAATGACCATAGACTACAGAACTCTATGGGTTTGATGCTAGCTTGATCAAATTTTCATCATTATTACCTCACTCGAGGACAGTTGAGGAATATTGTAATGGTCGACTAAAAATACCAAATTCGAGTAAGTTTGGAGGGAATTCTCGAGCATCATCGGATGAGTTAAGAGTGGAGGACTATTTTACGAAACGTCTAAAGATACGAGCATTAGATTCCTTACCCGTGTGAGGTGGATGAGTTTCAGGTAGGATCAAGTGTTGGAACGTCAGCGGCAGCACGCTCTCTGAGCCGACCCATCTGTGAGAACACTAACATTTAAAGTTTATATTTCTATAAGGAATATTCTTCTGTGTTATAGGGTTCTTAGAGGGATATTAAGCTCCTCTTCCTTCAGTTTCGTTCTAAAAAAAATTTTTCCTACCTATGCTGATAACCTAGAGAGGCTATTTCAGCTTCACCCTAACGTTTGTAGGTGAGCTCACGGGGCTCAAACCGGAGAGTTGCTAACACTGGCCCTAGCAAGAGCAGTGCTTCGCAAAATCTACCACCGGATCGGAAACGCGACCCACTGAGAAGATCCGGCGAGAAACTCAGTGAGCTGTGTCTGTGGGTTAGAGGGTTAGTTCTAATGATGATGTTGTGCCACCTCGTCCTATTCTCGGCTACTCTGAGAGCATCGTAGACAGTGGTTATTTAAATATACAGTTATAAAACAACACGTCTTCAAAATACGATGAGGCATTTAGTAGGTCGATTATCTTGAAATAAATCTAGGACATATTCAAAATAACATAATATTATGTTGAGTTTAATATTTTTGGAATTGAGAAAATGATAGACTTATGGACTCACTCCGAAGTTCCCTGATGCGCTTTTGAATTTTCAAACTCGTGAGAGTTTTATATATAGATCGATTAACAATATTCACAAGTTATCGTTTTAATGACTGGCACCGTGTTTTTTAGTTTTTTTTACCACAAATTTTGTTTCCTCTTTTGGGCACGTAGTTTTACTTGGATCGTCAACAGATAGTGTGAATAGTGAATTAAAGAAGTAATAAAGAAAAGTGCCCACAAATATATTCAGAAATTTAAAATAAATGTACTAATATAAGTCGTTCAGTTGGTTTTGATAAGAAATACAATGTTAACCTTTCTGACGTCGCTCTGATGTAGTACTGTGGCGGCAAAGGTTCTTGAATTGGAATCGTTATAATCAACTCTTGTGGCTCGTTCATGATTACCTGAAGTTTTACGAACATTTTAATTGGGACATTCTTATTGTCCTCTGAAACTGCACAGCGATACATCAGAACGTATTGGAACCAGTTTCAATTAAGCGCTGTTGAATTAATTATCAGAGCGTTTTTCTGTTTTCAGAAAACTGCATTTGGTCAGTTTCTTTGAGTGACATGTCTAATGAGATTTCGTTTTACAAATTAATTATTATCAAATTGATTTAAAATAAGATATTGTAGTTTGAAACTGATATTGAATTTAGACATGTGACCTTTTTGGTTCTGATGTATCGATGTAAAATTCTACATAATAAGCTGTGAGTGAAATGAAAAGCATGCAGTAAAGCGAACTGTGATACAATAATAGAATAGAACTAACTGATGCCGTGCCATGGCCAAAAGACTTAGAGAAAAATAGAAGTAAATACGACATTGGAGAAATATGGTGTCAAAATTTACTAACTAAATTCAAATTTAACACTTTTATAGGTTTGATTTCTCCTGTGAGAAATTGGGGGAGGTGAAGGACCTCGGCCCTTCTCTTCTCCCCTTCTTCCTCTCAGGAGGCGCCGGAGTCCGACATAGCCCGGTCCGTTACCCACCTCGACCGGGTATCCGTAAATTGATTCCCCGGGGTTAAAAAAAAAAAATATTTTAATTATCGATGACAGTTAGTGGCAATGTTTGTCTTTTTGTTCCTAAGCAAGCATAGTACATATATCACTTTTAGTTTAGTTTTGGGTAAAATTTAAAAACTTTAAAATGTTTCATTTTCCATAGTCACATATTCATTTAGCTTAACGTTTTTATAACTAATTTATAGTGAGATGAACTTAAATTTTTTTAACGTCAAAAAAAAAATCAAATTGATCAATCTCTTGAGATGTCAATGATTATGGAATAACGATTCTTAAGCAAATAATTCTTTATGTTAATTTATTTACGAAACAGAACAAATTTAGCATTTATGGAATACAAACACGCGTTTGGGTTGAGGGGATAGTTATTGTTAAAAAAGTACTCATTAGCAGATAATTTAAGCAGCAAAGCATAAAGGCTATTGACGCTAGGTCAATAATTCAGTTGAGACTACACGACTACAGTGTAAAGCCGCATCGATGAGGTAACACAATGCGAATGAGAAGATCTTCATTACCTGTTTCTTGGTGATGAGGAAATATTCGTGGTAATACATGATGTCGCTTTCGGGATCCTCGACCCATATCCAGAAGGCCTCAGGGGCTTTGCCGTGGTACTTATCGTTCCATCTGTGACGATATAGGAAGTGTTCAAGTTTTTTTTATTGCTTTGATGGGTGGACGAGCTCACAGCCCACCTGCGGTTAAGTGGTTACATCTACAACGTAAATGCGCCACCTTGAGATATAAGTTTTAAGGTCTCAGTATTGTTGCAACGGGTAAGTAACACCACCCCGCTTATTTTTGCTGTGAAGCAGTAATGCGTTTAGGCTTGAAAGGTTGGGCACAGTTATTGTAACTATACTGAGACTTTCGAACTTATATCTCAAAGTGGGTGTCGCATTTACGTTGTAAATGTCTATGGGCTTCAGTAACCACTTAACACCAGGTGGGCTGTGAGCTCGTCCTTCCACATAAGCTATAAAAAAAATGTGCGTGCGTACAAAGTACACATGTCAGAAGTGAAACGTTTTTGGCGAACTAATTTATAAGTCTTGCTTATATTTATACAAATCTAAAACTTTAGATTTCCGAGACTTAGAGGAAGGGAAAAAGGAAGATATGTTCCCGCCAAAAGTCTGTCAAATGTCAATCTCAAACCTCAGTCTTGACAGTCACTTTATGTTTAGATTTCTAAATTGTAAATGACTAATATTTTGCCAATTGAATTGAGTAATTTAATTTCATGCTATTTGATTAATTTTCCAAATTCTTTTCATTTCATTTCAATTCCTATTAACATTTTTCACAAAAAAAATATAAAATATTAGGCTGTATGGTATGATACATTTGCCTTTCCAGTTGGAAAAATACAACAACTACTACTACTGACATTTGACAAGTACTTAATTTCAATAGTAGTTTGATGTCACTTCCGTTGCATACCTGCGTAACGTTCTGTAAAAATTTTACCCTCATGCGCCTAAAGAAGTTTCACTTCAAAAATCTGTGCTAGCGTATATCGTAGAGTAATCAGTGACTTACTTGAAGTTGGGCGTTATCGTGAGACGTATCCTTAACACTGTTCTCGTTATCGGATGCAGAGTCGCTTCCATTTCAAGTAACGGAAATTCGTCGGCGCATTTTTTCATGTGACGCGCGTTCTTCGGGTTCCTTATCAGATCTCCTAAAAAAGAAAATTAAAGTTGCCGTGGCCTAAAAGTTAAGACGCCCGGTGTTCTTTTGTTGTTACTTAGATGGGTAGATGAGCTCACGGCCCACCTGGCGTTAAGTGATTCCCGTAGCCCACGGACTTTTACAGCATAAATGTCGCTACCCATCTAAAGTAAGGTGAGATTCTAAGAAAGATTATATATAAGAAACATGTAACACCTAATAGCCCAAGAGCCCGTGGGCTCTACCTGTATGTATTTGACCAGACCTGAATTTTCGTACATTGAGACCCCTATACCTACCATGCATCAGGTGGGAACTCACTAAGCTCAAAGTGGTCGACGCGCCGAGCGCTCAGGTAGGACAGGTACCGATTTTGACGGATTTTAAATCCATTTGACCACGTCTGCCGTTTTGAAATTTTGAAAATATATGATTATTATTATCGGAAAATAAGAATGGCAGACCATTATCGCGCATTTTACTTTGTGGCAGACCACTTTGAAAATGCTAAAAAAATAAAATTATGAAAGTGATTGACCAGATCTGCCATTGATATAATAATATGTTGTTTATTATAGTCTTAAAAACTTATATTGATCACGGCAGACCTCTACATTGCGTACACACATCAACATATAATAAAATCTTAGCTACAAAATTTTGAATTTTTTTTCTATAATTTTCATTGATGTCTGAATCTTTATAGTTGCTAACGAATAGCTGGAACCTTCTATCATCTACATCACTAGATTTTTTGGCATTGTATAGCTGACAAGTTAAATGTTGAATGATAAAAATGAGGAATTGAATTATTTTTTGATCAGCATTATACCGTATTATTTATAATTATTCCATAAAAAAAACACTTTTTTATTGTCTAACTAATGAAGTTTAGTATATAGAATATAAAAAAATATTAATTTCGGTAAATACATTGCTAAAGTAAATCGCCAGTAAATTATATTCCTCTAAAACAGTGAACGGAAAACATAATATACATCTGGCCGGGCAGTAGCTAAGATTTTATTATATGTTGATGTGTGTACGCAATGTAGAGGTCTGCCGTGATCAATATAAGTTTTTAAGACTATAATAAACAACATATTATTATATCAATGGCAGATCTGGTCAATCACTTTCAAAATTTTATTTTTTTAGCATTTTCAAAGTGGTCTGCCACAAAGTAAAATGCGCGATAATGGTCTGCCATTCTTATTCTCCGATAATAATAATCATATATTTTCAAAATTTCAAAACGGCAGACGTGGTCAAATGGATTTAAAATCCGTCAAAATCGGTATCTGTCCTACCTGAGCGCTCGGCGCGTCGACCACTTTGAGCTCAGTGAGTTCCCACCTCATGCATGGTAGGTATAGGGGTCTCAATGTACGAAAATTCAGGTCTGGTCAAATACATACAGGTAGAGCCCACGGGCTCTTGGGCTATAAGACAATACGTACTGAACAAGCAGACTTCCACGATGATTGAATAACATTGTGTTATCAATATCAAATAGCCAAAATTTATATTTTATTTTCCGTTTATTTGAAAAGAAATCTTTTAAAAGTGTCGTACAAGGTCAATTTTCTTTGACTGCTGATGCTGAAATCTACTTTTTTTTAAATATTTAATTGTTTTTATTACTGTTTCACGCTGGGGTTCGGGATAAATAAATGTTCCACCAAAGCACAACTTAAAACTGTATTTATCACTTAGAACACACACAGAACACTTTAAAATTCTCAATTCGCTTCTTCCGCTTCGCTTCAGGTGATCCGTTCGCCGTTTCGCTGCGAGTAGTTTCGATTACTGACTGACTGCGTGCCATCTCTGCAACGCTTTTATAGCCGATACCACATCCCTAGACTTATTGAGAATATTCCACACATTTCGAGTATTGTGTTTCCGCTATCTGACAATAGATGGCGTTGTCGTTCTCGACCGTTCTAGATGCTACTAGATCCTTCGATATTCGTTCGACTATTCGGCGATAGATGGTGTTACTCTTACCGGCGTAACATTACTACTGTACGTCTAGTAGGGAACGGGGATAAAAAGCGACCGAGAGGCCCACATACATACCTAACTCTTTCCAATCCATGTCCCTGATCTGATCCGGCTTCAGCATCGGGTACTCGATGTACTTTAAAGTCTCGTTCGTGAAGCAGTTGAACTGTCTCATGTCGCTGTAGAAGTCCCACTGTTGAAGTTCGAGCATTTTCGCCATCTTCAGATACAAGCCGGCCATGTACGCGTTGTTCTTGCGTAGAGTTATTTCGAAGAGCGCCCGTATTATTCGGACGGCATTCTGAAATTGTAACGAGATGTGTTGTGGTAGTATGTAAACACACACACATACACACACACGTACGCACGCATACACAAACACGCGCTAAGTACATGCACACACGAACACTACGCAGCCACGCAGCCACGCAACCAAACACACACACACACACACACACACGAAAAAGTTACGCAAACCCACACCCACAGACACACGCGTACATGTACACGCACGCACACACACACACACTCACAGATATTATATAAACGGTATTTGTGGTCGTCGTGGCCTAACGGATAAGACGTCCGGTGCATTCGTGTTGACGCGATGCACCGGTGTTCGAATCCCGCAAGCGGGTACCAATTTTTCTAATGAGATACGTACTCAACAAATGTTCACGATTGACTTCCACGGTGAAGGAATAACATCGTGTAATAAAAATGAAACCCGCAAAATTATAATTTGCGTAATTACTGGTGGTAGGACCTCTTGTGAGTCCGCACGGGTAGGTACCACCGCCCCGCCTATTTCTGCCGTGAAGCAGTAATGCGTTTCGGTTTGAAGGGTGGGGCAGCCGTTGTGACTATACTGAGACCTTAGAATTATATCTCAAGGTGTGTGGCGCATTTACGTTGTAGATGTCTATGGGCTCCAGTAACCACTTAACATCAGGTGGGCCGTGAGCTCGTCCACACAGCTAAGCAATAAAAAAAAAAAGTATACTTTTACTCTTATTGTTTTATTCATATTTTCAAACATCTTTCATTATTTACCTGACTGATATAATTGAGATCTGACTGCAAAGACGAACCATTGATGCGTCCTCTCGATAGATAAGTTTGCAACAGTATGTTGATCTTCCAATGTATGTCCTCCGGTGGATCTTCTATACGCAATTCGCAGTATTTATCTTTAAGTTGCCATAGTTCTGTCAACTCTTCTTTTCTAACCTTTCATCAAAACAAACATATTGTTTCAGGTGTTGGTATAAAGTTAATTTGACTATGTTCTTCATATTCCAAGCAATAAGAAATTTTTCATTGTTTGAATGAAATTAATATTTTTATGTAAGAGCATTTACACTTTTCCTATGATGAAATCAAAGGTATAGAAAATGCATTGGCTATCATTAAGCACTTACTTTAAGCTGTTGGAAGTCGGAGCACCTCGTCAGCATCTCCAGCACGTAGCCCTGCGTCATCGACTTCCGCACCATAGAGTTGAACACCTCCATGGTTTCACACGTTATGTAGTAGTGACTCGCCGTGCGACCGAGATCTGTTTATCGATAACAATGAGTTCTTAGATAGAGACGTATCTAATAAACATATACCCAATAAAATTGATGCTGTGGAAGAATGAGTGTGGGGGAAAATCCCATGGAGAAATGCGGGTAGGTGAAAATGATATCGAGATATAAGGGTAGGTGAAAATGCTTTTGAGGAAAGAGTTCGGGGGGAAAATACTATGGAAGTATGAGTGTAGGGGTTAATGCTATGGAGAAATGAGGATAGGTGAAAATGATATGGAGATATGAGGGTGGGCGAAAATGCTGTTGAGGAAAGAGTTCGGCGGAACTTACTATGGAAGAATGAGTGTAGGGGAAAATGGTATGGAGAAATGAGGGTAGTTGAAAATAACACTACCATATATTAATATAGCGATGAGAATAACTGAACATGTTTTGATATGAAACTTGGGAGATCAAACTTCAATTCCTTCGTGGGATTCTTCTCAGTCGTATGCACTCTTAGTAGTGTGGTCGTGATCATCACATCGGGTGGTGGTGCGCTTCACCAGACGTCGCCATTCCTCGCGTGGGTGCATCGGCCCTTCTTGTGCACTTCGTACGATACGCATATTTTATGAGGAACAACCAAACTGATTCTTTATCTATATTCTGTGTAAAGTGTTTTTTTTTGGACAAAAGTGGCAGGAACTTTTACCCGAAATTGGGTAAGATTGAGAGGCGACATACCGGTGACGTTCAGGTCGCCGGTGCGTTCGTTGAACCTGATCATGTGGGTCTTGTCTAGCTGCATGGCGGCCGCGGTGATCAGTTCGCGACGTTTAGTCTCCAGCATCGGTTCCTCTTGCACGTCGCTGTAGGTTAAGCCGTAAACCTATGACAGATAATAGTATAAGTTAATATATGTACACCGAAGATTCCGCGGGACTTTCCTTATTTTAAAAGACTTTCATGAACCAAGTCTGTAATATCTGCAATGACCTGTATCCTAACATCTTGATTATGTCATAAAAAATAGGCCTTTTAGTTGTTTTTAAACTAAGTACATTTAAGTAAAGATAACATTCTTAACTATATAATATTTGTATTGGTTCTTTTTTAATTTTTATAATTTTTTTTGTAGTAATAAAAGTACCTGGGGATTTATTCTCATTCTCACGAACAAGTACGTATAGCTCAACCATTCAACGGCCTCATCGATGTTTGTCACAGTGCCGAGCGCCACCTGTAACAAAACATTACAAATAATAATAATAATAATTAAGCCCGTTTATTTCTAATCCATAAAAATAACCGTTATTACATGCGGTTTAATGTATACAAGGTGTATCATATTTTTAGTTTTTTTTAAAATTGTGGTTGTATAATTTCTTTATACATACATTATAGATACAATAACATTATAATAACACATTACAATTTATTACAATTGGCAGGCGTATCGAATATCTGTTACTTTCAAGGGATTTTGTACAATAAATATACTGTTAATATATATTTAATTATTCGTCTTAGGTTTGTGCAGCATTTCCTTTTGTTAAAGTAGACGGGTTATATGAGTACTGAGTTTGAGACTTTTGATAGCCGAGCAGCGCCATCTAGCGTCAGTTAATGTAACTTTAGCGTCTTCACAAAAACCTTTAGTATCAGACATGAGACCGATCTTTTAATTGGTAGCATAGCTTTATACTACAAAGATAAAATGAATGGCGACATTCGTTCTGTGAAGCTAGCCCGTAGTTCGAGTAACGACAGCGCAAGCCCAGCAAGAAAGTGTTTGTATATTCAACTACCCACCTCCGCATTGAGGTTATCGGCCAGCAAATTGATAAAGTTGCTCTCGATGGGGAATTGGTTCGTCATCGACTTGAGGTAGTGGGTCAGTTTGTCGTGCGTAGTTATTATGATTCCGGTACCGGACGTGTCGAACTGCGGCCGGCCGGCCCTACCGAATATTTGTAGCACATCCAGTATGCTTAGGTCCACGAATGTGCCATGGCTTTGATCGTAGATCTCAGTGCCCTGAAAATTTAATTAATCTATACATATTATTATATACATAGTACCATCGACATGACTTTTTGGCGGGAAAGCGAGGAGTGAAGTTGTGTGATTTGTTTTGTCTTTTTAGTGTTTCTTCAGGTTTAAATGTGTAATAGCGGTGGTTTATTAACTGTTTAATATCTGTGAAAGTGCACAAATGTGCGAAAATGAAACAAAGCCGCTGGACGTAACTTCTAAGGACCCTCCAAAAAGTCAACTGAAAAAATATCTGCAAATTACCATAATGTTACTGAGATTATATTTCACCCCATATCATCTCATCTCATTTCGTTTAATTTCATCCCAGTTGATTAATGTCTCAAATTAATCATCTTCATTTCATTTCACTCCATATTTAAATTTTTATAAAAAAAAGAATATAAATTAAAATAAAACATGACCTAAAAGTCTTAGTTCATACTATATACAACATACTATAGATTTTACTGGTGGTAGGACGTCTTTTGAATCCGCAGGTACCACCATTCTGCCTATTTCTGCCCTGAAGCAGTAACCTTAGAACTAATGTCTCAAGGTGGGTGGCGGCATTTACGTTGTGGATGTCTATGGGCTCCAGTAACCCTTCAACACTAGGTGGGCCATGAGCTCGTCCACCCATCTAAGCAATAAAAAATAAAAAAAGATATATGAATGATTGCCTAGATAGGGCAGTAATTATCAGTGCTGCGGGGTGTAGATGCTTGATTTAAAAAAAAAACGATCACAAACAAACAGTATAAGAAGCTTGTTTCTTAATGTGATTCGGATATTTAATTTTCGTGGTCAATGAAGACCGAGGGTAAAATTAATATAGCATACCCTTACTTTTTCTATTTAACTTACCCTTATAATAACAGCGTGCGCTGGTAAATTGACACCCCAAGCTAACGTCGAAGTGCAAACTAATACCCTAATGTATCCTTCGGCGAAATATTTCTCCACCATGTTCCTATAAAAAACAAACATATTTTAATGGCGAGTACACTGCGCGCTCCAAGCCAACACGCATTCTAATCAAAAGTTCTTTTTTTTATCTCGTTATTTTTGATTTATTGAGATTCGTGTTTACTAGATGTTTAATTGAAAAGGAAAAGTATCTATATATTAATACGTGAAGCAAAAACTTTGTATCCCTTTTTACGAAAATTGCGCGGACGGAGGACTATGAAATTTTCCACACTTATAGAGAATATAGAGAAGAAGTGCACAATGCTAATATTTTTTTTAAATAATGCATAAAAGATACATTAAATCAATAAAGAAAACATTACACACACTACATACCATGTATTTGACGCACACACGCATGCATACTATTTATTGTCAAACTTTTGTTCTTGACGTCTGTGGTCAAATTGAGAATAGATTAAACATTGTTTGTCTTTGTTAATATTTTTTATAGTGTAGTCTTGACGAAATTTGTGATTATAGAAGTATAAAATACAATCATGATAGTGTACAAACTTACAATTCCAATTAATTATAGTCGAATTTCGACTACTGCGGGACCTCTAGTTTACTTTAACTCATGACGACGTTTTACATCTGTTACTTTGAATTTATTATTATTATATTATTTTTGCAGGAATTGAATTTGTTATTTATATTATTATTATTTATTTTTATAATTTGTTGTTTTAAAAACCCTAATGTGCTTTAGATCTTTAACGATTAAATAAATATATAAAATTGATTAAATAAATAAATTATAATATAAGTATTATATTGTGATGAGTACCTAAATGTGTGTGCGTGGAATGTGGGATAAGCCCACAACAATATTTCTTATTTCTATTGGTTTTCTTGAATCGATTAATTGGAGATACAAAATGTTATTTAAATAATTATTTGTGATGATAAAGTTTACATTTTTTTTATTTTTTTTTATTGCTTAGATGGATGGACGAGCTCACAGCCCACCTGATGTTAAGTGGTTACTGGAGCCCATAGACATCTACAACGTAAATGCGCCACCCACCTTGAGATATAAGTTGTAAGGTCTCAGTATAGTTACAACGGCTGCCCCACCCTTCAAACCGAAACGCATTACTGATTCACGGTAGAAATAGGCAGGGCCGTGGTACCTACCGGCGCGGACTCACAACAGGTCCTACCACCAGTAATATTACATTACACGTTCATGTGATTTTGGTGTGTAAATAATCTGTGAAACTAAAATAAAGTATCTACGTTATAAGACATACCTATCGCTTCTCAACATTCCGGCGTGATGACAAGCGAACCCGCTCGCAAACAACTCCCCCAGTTGTCTGTTAGGGCTGCTACTTATGGACTTCTTGGCTTTGAGGAAGCCCCCCGTGTCTTCCGGTTCGAAGTGTTTCAAATGACCCTTCTTCTGTGCCAGTTCCTTCAATATCAGCGCAGTTTGGTGAGTTGCATTCCTAGCGTGCACGAACACCATCACTTGATGTCCTTTTTGCACCATTTCGACGGCTTTATCGTAGCACACCTCATTCATTATTTGCATCTAAAATGTTCGTAGAAAAAATTTACCAAATTTAGATTTAGATCACAGGAATCCTACGTTAATTGTAACCTATCTGGATATTCATTAGGGGAGTTACCGATTCCGACTAACTATATCTTATTTACATACTTTCGTTCTACTTAAGGGTTCCAGTAACCATACTAATCAATAATACGTCGTGTAATCATCTACAATAGAAAAAGTAGTAGATAATATACCGACCGCATGTACAAACGGTGCGAGCCATTTCTCAGGCAATATCGGTACTAACGATAGAGACTTCACAATAGCAACTAACGCCATTTAGTAGGGTTTTTTTTTTATTGCTTAGATAGGTGGACGAGCTCACAGCCCACCTGGTGTTAAGTGGTTACTGGAGCCCATAGACATCCACAACGTAAATGCGCCACCCACCTTGAGATACAAGTTCTAAGGGTCTCAAGTATAGTTACAACGGCTGCCCCACCCTTCAAACCGAAACGCATTCCTGCTTCACGGCAGAAATAGGCGGGCGGTGGTACCTACCCGCGCGGACTCACAAGAGGTCCTACCACCAGTAAAGTGTAAAGGGTGTAGAGTTTGGAGGATAGAACTAAGGAGTACCATCTCAGTGTATTAAAAGTGTCCGCTGTAAGGGAGCCAACTAAGGTGGCGCCATAGTAGCAAGTGGAAGGATTTTAAAAACAGCGCCCTATCATTTCATTTCTACTTCCTACACTAGAGCTATTTCGGTCAGTCTTCCAACAATAGCTTGCTGTTTCCAGGCGGACACTGTTTCATCTTGTCCCCCGTACAAGATGGTACTCCTTACCTCTACCCTCTATAGTGTAGACGAACGTTCACAAGACTTTCGTTACATTACTCGAGATAGTCAGTGAGTACGGAACGATAGCTTAAGATCTGGAGAACTGTAAAAACATGTGTTGTTCGATAAATATCGAATTCATTATTTGATTCCGATTCGCCAGCTCGTAGGATCATGTACCTTATAAGATGAAGAATAGGCAATGTCTAATATTATGTACCTTATAAGATCCAAGGCCATGTCGAATGTAAATAAATATATTTGATAAGGTTATCGTACCTGACGCAGGTGAGCGCCTCCTCCACTGCCGACTTCTTTAACACCAATAAACTGTTGTTCCAATGGTACGGGCCTGAACCGAGAGTCGAAAAAGAATAATCCGATATACGGATTAACTCTTAAGAACCTGTTTGAATAACATCATGTTTGTTTTAATACCGGTGTTGCACATTTATAAAAAATAAGCTTAGTCTACAATATATGTAACTGAGTATTAAACGTAAATATACACTGATGGAACATTTCAGATCGGCTTAAATTTATATATGAAATATCTAGGCGACCTCTATGCCGCAAAGGCGACCTTACTCCAAAACTTTCGTAAATAAAGAGTTTAATATTTAGGACATCAAATTGACCTTTTATGTTCTATGCTTTTTTTAAAGCCCTAAATAATTTTTAAATAAACCAAGTATATTAAGTAATTTAAAACAAGCTAATTAAATAAGTTGGATCCTTGAGAATGTTTATTTCTAACAAAAGTATGGGGTAGGATGTTTTCGGATAAACTCCCACTAATTACCAAATAAATATTTTCACCTGGCAACATCGAGGTAATTAGGTAATGTAGCAGACAATCCAACGATTCGTATCATGTTCTGAGTCGATTCGACTTGTCGTAATGTCCTGGCGACAATGGCTTCCACTATCGGCCCCCTGTCGCCGTGTAAGAGATGCACCTCATCGATGATTATCAGCTTTACTATTGACGCCAGCTCTGTGTCAGCTGTCGAGAATAATAAGAAACTTTATATGGCAATGTACGAATATCCTTGCCGATCTAAAGATATGTGAACTTGAAATTAACATGTGTCTTCATTTTAAAGTTATTTCTTTATTTTTGTTTTTTTTTTTTGTAAATGAGCTCACTTTCCACCTGGTTTGAAGTGGTTGCTGGAGTACATGGACAACGTTAATGTCGTCCTATTGAAACTGGTTGAAATGCCCCGCCCTTAAAAAAACCATGACTGCTTCACCGTAGAAATTGGCAGTAGAAATAAGTGTACATTTCAAATCTATGCCTAGAGACATTGTTTAACCATTGTCACTAGCCCCCTGTATTTAAACCATTCATCTCGTTCATCTAAAGTTCAACTTATGTATGTAAATTATTTGTTACTACACATTTAGAGGTGGTGGTAGGTAATGCGTTTCGGTTTGAAGGGTGGCGCAGCCGTTGTAACTATACTGAGACCTTAGAACTCATATCTCAAGGTGGGTGGCGCATTTACGTTGTAGATGTCTACGGGCTCCAGTAACCATTTAACATCAAGGGACTGTGAGCTCGTCCATCCATCTAAGCAATAAAATAATAATAATAATAATATTCTAACTAATATTATGTTTATATTATCGAGTGAATAATCTTACTGGCTCCCTTCCGTGTGACGACGTCCCATTTCTCGGGCGTGGTGACGATCATCTGAGTCTGCTGTACTTCACTCTTGGTCAACTTCATGTCGCCCGTCAGTTCGCGGACCAGAATGCCTAGACCTTTGAGTCGTTTGCCAAAGCTAGCTGTCATTTCTGAAGCAAGAGCTTTCATTGGAGCTATGTAGATAATCTGTAATGTAATAAAACTATGCAGGACTTTGGGGACTTTTTGGCGGGAACGCGAGGAGTGAAGTTGTGTGATTTGTTTTATTTTGTCTATTTAGTGTTTCTTCAGGTTTAAATGTGTAATAATGGTGGTTTATTAACTGTTTAATATCTGTGAAAGTGCACAAATGTGGGAAAATGAAACAAAGTTGCTGGACGTAACTTCTCGGGTTCCTCCAAAAAGTCCACTGAAAAAATCTCAGTAAATGACCACCATTTTACTGCGATTATATTTCATCCCATATCATCTCATTTCACAAATTTCATCCCAGTTGATTAATGTCTCAAATTAATCATCTTCATTTCATTTCACTCCATATTATCATTTTTCATAAAATTAAGAAAATAAAGTAAAATAAGACATGACTTAAAGGTCTTAGTTACCAGGTCATAAAATCTCTTTAAAAAAATGCAGGACTTTGGACTTTTTGGCGGGAACGCGAGGAGTGAAGTTGTGTGATTTGTTTTATAATTTTGTCTATTTAGTGTTTCTTCAGGTTTAAATGTGTAATAACGGTGGTTTATTAACTGTTTAATATCTGTGAAAGTGCACAAATGTGGGAAAATGAAACAAAGCCGCTGGACGCAACTTCTCGGGATCTTCCAAAAAGTCCACTGAAAAATTCTTAGTAAATGACCACCATTTTACTAAGATTATATTTCATTCCATATCATCTCATTTCATTTAATTTCATCCCAGTTGATTAACGTCTCAAATTAATCATTTTCATTTCATTTCACTCCATATTATCATTTTTCATAAAAATAAAAATATAAATTAAAATAAGACATGACTTAAAGGTCCTAGTTACCAGGTCATAAAATCACTTAAAAAAAAATGCAGAACTTTTTGGCGGGAATGCGAGGAGCGAGGTTGTGTGAATTGTTTTATTTCGTCTATTTAGTGTTTCTTCAGATTTAAAAGTGTAATAACGGTGGTTTATTAACTGTTTTATATCTGTGAAAGTGCACAAATATGGGAAAATGAAAAAGCCGCTGGACGTAACTTCTCGGGATCCTCCAAAAAGTCCACTGAAAAAATCTCAATAAATGACTACCATTTTACTGAGATTATATTTCATCCCATATCATCTCATCTCATTTCATATTATCATTTTTCATATAATAAAATATATATTTAAATAAAAGATTAGGCTGTATGCTATGTGGATGGCACCTTTGTGTTTTCAGTTGGAAAAATAAAACTACTACATACTACTACTAAAACTATGCAGTGATGCTTTTTATCGCTGTCTCGTTCTCCCTCTCTCTTTCTCTCTTTCTAGAAGCCGAAAATTCGTAAACTCACCTTGAATTTATTTTTCATAATAACACTGTTCTCGATGTGCTGTTTTATTTGATGGACAACCGTCAGTAGAGCGATGTTAGTTTTTCCGGCGCCGGTCGGTGCGCATATAAGGAGATTCTCATTAGTATTGTAGGCCGTTTGGAACACCACCGACTGTATACGATTCAGCTCTTTTATGTTTTCGAATGCCATTTGACCAATCTGTAATAAAAACATAGTTAAGAGTTACTTGTCGAATCTTCACTCGCTGTCTTGTGCATATCGCGGTTGCAACGGTCGAGACCAAAGTGAATGAGGGCACTAAATAATATACATGCATTGGCTGAATGATCGGGACAATAAATTGGCTAACCTTTTCTATAATAAATATATAGAATTTATAGAATAATTTGGCGTTTCATGTTTCCCCAAAACATATACGAGTTGTATAAAACATAGCGACCCGCCCTCGTTTCGCTTCAGAAACATTAAATTTTATTATTGATAGCTGAGTCCCGCGATGCTACCCGCGATTATTGTAGTACTGCGGGTGACGCCACGGGACGAACCCAGTCTAAAAAAAGGAGCCTAAGTTACTCCTTATATCATCAGCTATCTATCAGTGAAAGTCTTGTCAAAATCGGTCCAGCTGTTCCAGAGATTCACCAGATACTACAGATATACATATATTTATACTACTTGTCTGTTCACAAATATATATCTAATGGCTTAACGAGTAGACTGTACACCTCTAAAACCAGCCAGAACCAGTAATGATGAAGGCGATACCTTCCCGTACGGGCATATAGTACGACCTATTTAAAAAAAAAAAGAATACCTCGTCCATGGCGGATATAGGAATTCGTTTGTTTCCGATCTCTAATGGAGGCGGATCGTTCTTCGGTATTGTGACTTCTTCATATTCTTTGAGATCTTTCCTCGCGGCGTTCTCGGGGAGTATTAGTTTTAAACCGGACACAAAACCTGGAAATACGAGTAACCTTTATTTAAATGAACTTTCCTGTATAACAATGCGACAGTTGATTTAATAGCTTAGTTTTTTTTTTTCAAACGGTACGTACATCGCCCATGCACGAGCGCCGAAAGACGTTGCTGTTGCGAAAGGCGTTCGTACATAGGCGCATACTAACATATAACAAATACCGAAAACAATAGGCATTTATGCTTCTAATGTCGAAATAGTATCGAAGTACTACTTTAGCAATACCATCTCGACTTTGGAACTCATTCCACTACACCCTGTATAATGATAAGTTCTTGGGAAAAAGTGATCTTGATATGGTTTATGATCTCAATACGGATAACTACCGCAATATTCCAATTCATTCTAATGTATTAGTCACCCTTTTACGATAAGTTTTCGTTAAATAATTCACTAAGAATAGTTTAGAATTATTGAGACCCCAAGAAAAACACAACAAATAAACAAAAGTGATGTCTTTCTGTTTAATACGATTAAATGCTAAATCTTTATTTTTGTGGCTGACATTTTGAGTAACGCAAAGTCTATAAAAAAAGTAATTCACAAAACTTTTTTTGCGTTGTTTCAAAACCCTATTTTTTGCATACAGGAGGTACGTTTACCCGAAATTTACGGATATTTTAGGACATTTCGTGGCTTGTCGTCCTAATGACAGTGATATAAGCTAGGAGCTTAGAGTTAATAGAGATGTGGACTGATCATAACCATATACCTAGGTGATCACCCTCCCAATTTTGTAGTTCAGTGTTGCTTGCATACAAAATCAGTTTGAGGGGTAAAATACTATTGGGTTTAAGCGACATTTTTGCAACTTTACTGGAGAGCCTGTTAAAGTTTAAAATACCATAACAAAAAATCTTCTGCAGCTATTTCAATGAAGTTAAATTAGTTGAAGTTCAATTAAAAACATTGAACTGTTGAAGCTAATGCCAAAGAAAACACATCTTTATTTACAAAGATAAATGTTGCGCATTGTCGCTTCAATCAAATAGTCTTTCAACGCCCAAGCTATTATTTAGGTTTACATATCCGAACCTGCCGCATTTTTTGCATCAATCGAAGAGTCGTACACGTTCGGGTATTGGACTTTAGTTTGAAAGTACGATATCCTCTGTAGAATCGGGTCGGTGTTGGACGATCGCGACGATGCCGAAAACGGAACAATCGGCTTTGAAAGTTCTGCTATTCTGCAATGGGCAATCGTTTAGTAGTTTTTTTTATGTTACATGGGAATTTTTATGCTCACAGCCTACCTGGTGTTAAGTGGTTACTGCAGCCCATAGACATCTACAACGTAAGTGCGCCACCCACCTTGAGATATAAGTTCTAAGTTCTCAGTATAGTTACAACGGCTGCGCCACCCTTCAAACCGAAACGCATTACTGCTTCACGGCTGAAATAGGCAGGGTGGTGATACCTACCCGTGCAGACTCACAAGAGGTCCTACCACCAGTAATTACGCAAATTTTGATATTGATATTTTGACTTATATTATCAAGTTGGTGAAATTCGTGTTGTAATGTCCATGGGCTCACACATCCAGTTATAAAAATAGTTTATGCCCAATTTTATCGTATAATCTTATATTTTATAAAAAAATAAAAATCGGTCCAGAAATGAAATAAAATCTAAAAACTTCAATTACCTCTTTGCTCTTAATTGTGATATATTAATTTCCTGATCATCATCATCATCATTGTCATTTTTCCTAGAATTCTTGGCCTTCTTTTCTTCTTTCCGTACCAATTTGGCCAGCATCTTCTCTTGTTCAGAAAGCACAGATACTTGACAAAGGTACTGTGGCATTTTGTTTTCAGGTAAAATAGCTGCAACTATGAAAGACATTGTGTATTATTTGCAAGTGATGTGTACTGTGAGTTAATTAAGCTAGAACTGCACAGAACAAAATTAAATTTTTTATATTGCTTATAGTTAAAGTATTCTTTTTTTTATTGCTTAGGTGGGTGGACGATCTCACAGCCCACCTGGTGTTAAGTGGTTACTGGAGCTCATGGACATCTACAACGTCAATGTGCCACCCACCTTGAGATATAAGTTCTAAGATCTCAGTATAGTTACAATGGCTGTTCCACCCTTCAAACCGAAACACATTACTGCCTTACGGCAGAAATAGGCAGAGCGGATCTACCCGCGCGGACTCACAAGAGGTCCTACCACCAGTAAAAAAGTATAAGTATACTCCGGCATTGATACATATGACGAAATAACGAGCATTGTTATTAGAATCTAAGATATTTCTGACCTTGATTACCTAGTTAAATTTATTTAAGGCTGATTGTAACAAAGGAATCAATGCACATTAATTTAGATAATAAAACAAAATTATTTATTTCATTCGAAAACAAATTTATAAATATCTCACTTTCTGTTATGCTAGGCTGTGGTGTGGGCGGCTTCAGGCTATTTATAATGTCCCGCCTATGTTCGAGTGTCTCTTGTATAAACTCAAATTTATCAAAGCCCAATAGTTCGAAGAGGTCGTTCTGCAGCTCATCATTACTTCTTGGAGAATTCAGGAATGTTATCATAGATTGTAATATATCTGCACTTGACATTCCTAACTCATTTTCATATAGTGCCTTTACTTTAGTTTCTAGCCATGTTTTCCCAAACTGTAAATGGTAAGATTTACATAAGTCATTTATAAACTACCAGTCAAATTTGGTTATTTATGCTTTATTCTAATTGAAAAATTGTAAAGGACTATAAAATTTTAATACTTTTGATTTTATGATGCCTAAGAGCTACAGTGACCAATGGTAGATAGGTAATTCATCTGCTCTCCAACCATTATAATAAACCAAAACATACCTTAGGTTCTTGTTCTGTCTTCCTGGTTGTACTCTGTGATTGAAAACCATTAACTTTGACATTTTCCTTGTTGTATTTCATTGAGAAATCTTCTACAAAGGCGCTCGCTGTAGCCGGTTTCTTTGTTAATTTGCTTAATAATCTTTTTGGAGGTTTATACGGAATGTAATAACATTGGATATTTTCTCCCCAAATTTTAAAATTGTCTTTATCTGTTCCATTTGTTTCCGATCTAATGTATTCTTTTGTGTCTTCGGATATATCATTTGATATTTGGTTTACTATCTGGAAGTAAAGTGAGCAATTTTTATGTAATAATGCAAAATAGTTGTTAGAACGTATTATGTAGTGTGAGCATAATCAGATCTTTAATATATTCAAAATTTTGTTCCATTTCATTTATGGATTTATGTTGTTAGACTCAAATAGCACTACCCCATCTCTTATCATGGACGTCATAAAAGGCAACTAAGAGACGAATAATGGAGAATAAGTATCCAGTTGTCTTTTAGTATTACTGTAATAGCTTAGTGCAATTAACAAACTGGGTATTCAAGAGGGTTTACTGTGAGTCTTCCCAAAGCAATAATATTATGCTCTGCATACAATTTGACTAAGGACAGGTATGACATAATACATTTAGACTTCAACCTTATATTTTATAATGAGTGTAGTGGGTTTGTCTGTGGGTCCCACTTATAATTCAATACCAGATGGGTTGTTTGCTTGTTAAATTTAAAAGTCTATAAGAATATTATTGATTGATAATATTCGTTATGGGTTGAAATTTATTATGATTTGGCATAAATATGGGGGAGATAGATAAACGGGTATAACCCGTTTTTTATTCCTTAGATGGTTGGACAAGCCCACCTGGTGTTAAGTGGTTACTGGAGCCCATAGACATCTACAATGTAAATGCGCCATCCACCTTGAGATCTGGGTTCTAAGGTATCAATCAGTATAGTTACAACTGCTGCCCCAACAGAAACGCATTACAGCAGAAATAGGCAGGGTGGTGGTACCTACCTGTGCGGGCTCACAACAGGTCCTACCACCAGATCAGATCAGATAGAAGATATATTGTTGTTAAAAAACCATTGTTAAGATGACAATTAATTTAACAACAGAATATACAATCTATGAATTCGTCCAAGCTTTCACAGTAAGTATTTTTATATCTTTTTTATAGATATTCATACAGGCACTCAAAACAACAGCTTATATTCAATCTTAGGATTGTTATTTACCTCACAAATTTTATTAACAGTAGTGGATGCGACAGATCCAAATGTTTGCCTCAACTGTGAAAGATGTTTAAGCATCACTATGTCTTGATCAAGAAACATTCTCAATGTTAGCACTGCAGCGTCCTCAATGATATCGTCTGGCTGATCACCCGTGAGTAGTTTGCATGCATCTTTTAGTTGTCTCAGTAGATTCAGTAGCTCAGCTGTATTGGGTTCATTATGTTGTATGTATGTGCATATATCGCTGAATGATTTGAATCTGTCAAGAATTAATTTTAATATTAAATAAGTATCTATACTGTAGCTGTTTCGTAAAAAATATAATTAAAAAGTACAGTTGCCCTGCAGACTGACCATCACCTATCTGACTTATGATAATCGGATAAATTAATCGAAATTAATTTGAGTGAGTGAGGTATCACTAAACTATGTATTAACTCACCTTTGTAAATTTTTAGTTAATAATATTAAGTTTGCTTCATCATTTGGAGGTTTCAAGCATCGAGGTTTATCAAGCTGTGTGTGAGCCCTTAAGGCTCGTGTAATGCGAGGAAGTTCTATCATGATTCAGACGATTTATTTTAATTATATCTAAAATAATAAGTATTTTAAGTAAATTTTCATATATAGCCGCTCAACATTGCAAAATTTTATTTAAATTTGTGAAAGACCACTATTTGTATTTTTACCTCACAATTAACTTTTTCTCGTGCTGAAAATAAAAATTCTAGTGTAAAATAAATCCTAAAGCCTAAAGTTAAAGCTAAAAAAAGTAAGTAAATTTAGTTTGCTGAATTGAATTGGGTCTAATATGTTTTGCACAAATCAATTTTATTTTGTGCTTTACAAATACAACACTCCACGACTACATGTCATACAAAAATTACAAAATGCTATCTATGACATATTAAAAGTGTATAATCTATGTCTATGACTACAGCTGATTTGATTGTTTCAGTAATGCCCGCAATCAACTTAATTCACCCCAATTTTCTGTACATTAGCAAGCATACAGTAGCAGGATTAAATTAATGCCGAGTTTACATTACGAAATTAGTGCCATGCATGTTGAGCTCAGTTTCACGAAAGTAGTTTCGATATATGCGAAAGTAATTTTGTTAAAAAATGAGTGTCGCGAAATCCACAGTATCGCAGTAACCATGGCGCCTTCAGCATCAAAGCTATAATTTGCTATATTCAATGTAGCTAAAGAAATGCTTATATACCTAAAAACTTAAAAAAAGACTATCAAGAAAAAAAAAGTTGGTAGATTCGAGGATGGTCAACAAGAAGGCATTTAGGTGCAATGAAGTTAGTCTCTGAATTAGCAGATGAAGATCCTGAGAGTTATAAAAACTATTTTCGAATGAGTGAAGATAATTTTGATTTTTTACTATAGGTGTTTCGGGACCCTTGTCATTGATATTCATTAATAAGATCTATATTTTTTTCTGTACTCCATCATTGGTTTGCCATTTTCAACGCTTGAAGCGCGTCCGAACTAACAATACACACGTCCGCACAGCGCAGGCCCTTTCACGACATTAGTTTCACGTCGCGTCTACACTATGAAATTAGTTGCATGACACTAATTTCACCAAAAAATCGCGCAGGGCACGAAACTAATTTACATGCATGAAATTAATGCATGCATTACGAAAGTATTAAATTACACGTGAAACTATTGGTAAAACTAATGTCACGAAATTAATTTCACGCCACTAACTTCGTAATGTGAATTCGGCTTAACAGTTGAAAAAGATGAAATATAACTTTTTCAATATTTACTAAAATAATATTTTTTCTTTAACTGATGAGAGTACCTTAAAGAGCATTAAGTTTGCCATTTTGGGCTCGATAATACGGGAAATAGGGATCATTAAAAATAAAATAATTATACTACTTAATTTGGGAGCCGTGTTTGCAATCTCGAGCTGAATCTCAGTTTCGTGTATTTATGCGCTTCTGTGCTGCTGTGAAAAAAGCTAAACAATAAACTATTGATGTGTTTTTTTACTTTAGCCCTACATACTTTAGTTAGTTCTTAGTCGTACAGGTCATACTTCAATTTCCTTGACTATACTATCTTGCAACTTATTTTCTCAAGTCCCAGTCAATCGGTTCTACTTCCTCGGCTGGTCACACGAGCAATCGGTGGTGCACATTAAATAAATGATTAGATCTTTTCAATGTGCTGTGATCAATCAGTATGCGATTAAGCTATAGTTGCAAGTAGGTACGAGTACTCGTATTAGGGAATAAAGTATGAAATGGCCAATTTCTACTGAAAAATTGAAATTTGTTTTTTTTTTCATTTAAGATATTTATTTAATAAAAATATCTAACATTGTTTCCATCTAACAGGAAGTTCATTTATGCCTTTGCGATAGAACTCTGGTGATCTAGATTCTACAAACTGTGTGAAAGCATATTGTTCCCCTCCTGGGAAAAAACTGGAAACTTTTTAATCACGTAGAAAATCACGAAAGAAATGGTAGCTAGTAGGTACGTTGGAGCAAGGTCTCGCGAATACGGAGGGTGACGAATGCTTTCTAATTGCAGTTCTTGTAGAGTTAAAACGGTTTCCCGTGCTGTATGAGGTCTCGCGTTATCATGGAGCAATAATGGTGAAGATCGATTCACGAGTCGGGGCTGTTTCACTGCAAGTTTTGCCATCATTGTTCGGAGTTCGGCACAGTAAACATCTGCCGTTCTTGCTTGACCAGATCGGAGAAAGCTACAGGGAACAACACCATGCTGAGACCACCAAACAGTTACCATTACCTTTTTATTGGTAAGCTTTGCTTTAGGACACTGTTGCGGCGTTTGACCTGGGGTTAGTCATTACATTTTTCGCTTACAGTTATCATAAAGAATCCACTTTTCATCGCATGTCACAATTCGATCCAATATTCCTTCATTTCTGTTCAACAAGGCAACACAAGTTTCAACACGCGTTTCTTTCTGCAGATCAGTCAAATCATGAGACACCCATTTTACATAAATTTTTATTTTATTGATTTGACGCAAATGAGTAAATATTGTTGGTAAGGTAACGTTAAACCATGCCGCTAATTCTTGGGTAGCTTGGCTCGAATCGGCTTCCACCATCTCTTTCAATTCATTGTTATTCACATGTATGGTCGGCCTTCCACGTGGTTCGTTCCACAAATCAAAATTTCCATCACGAAAGCGTTTAAACCAAAATAGCACGGTGCGTTCATTAGCAGTCCCCTCTCCAAACGCAACATTGATATTGCGAGCTGTTTCTGCAGCGTTAGTTCCGGTAACCGCACTCGTCGAACTCGGCAAAGAGTTCGACGTGCAACCTAATCCATTCATCAGCCCGCTGAGTTTCTCGCCCGATCTCCTCAGTGGGTCCCGATTCCGATTCGGTAGTAGATTCATTCGCGAAGCAGTTGCTCTTGAGTTGTTAGGTCTCCTTTGGAGGCGCTCGGGCAGCTCTTAACTAATCCCACTCCTCCTGGCTGAGTCTTTGCTCGCTCACCTGTCCTGGTGCAATTGGAAAGGCCTCCGGGCCACCAGTAATCCCTCATTCTTAAAAAAACGGTAATTTATGTAAATAAGATTGTTGCTCGATGTTAATTGTTCAGTTTTTAGCTTCGATCAACAATAGTAACTACTATTTACTATTGTTGATCGAAGGTTTTTAGTGAAAAATTTCTTCACAATGATGGCCTTCTGCGAATGCGAATTATCCTGGTGTAAAATACAAGAATTTTCTTTCTACAAATCAAGCCTTTTTTGTTGAATTTGCTCTCTTCTATAAGAGAGAAAATTATGCGACGTACCTATGTACCTATGTACGTACCTATGTCGCATGATGCGACGTACCTATGTATGTCGCATGATGCGACGTACCTATGTACGTCGCATCATGCTCAAATAATATTCTTTATTTACCGTTTGACAATCCGGCAAGAATTCCGAGTGCACAACACCACGATAGTTAAAGAAAACAGTAAATACTCCGAAACTTATTGACTAGATAGCATGTCAAACTCGCTTTTTGCCACTGTACGGTGACAAAAAGCTGGATTCGTCATCACGCTTGTGATGTACATCAGTATTTTTGATTATTCCAGCGACATTCATGCTATCGTGTAGGACTTTGGTGGTGGTGGCATAAGGTGAGCCGTCAGCTCGCCGAGAAAGGGAGTTTGTTAAGTGATATTAGTATTATCAGCAATCCAAAGGGCTCTCTTCTCTGTAGAATCAAATGCAAGTACACACCTAATGACCGCTACTTATTAATTCCAGAGTTAGGAGCAGATGGGAGAATCAAAAATCTATAGTTGTGAGAAAAAAAATTTTGTACAGGAAAGTATTTAATATTTAGAATTACCACATTTGCCACGGGCCCGAGCAATGATTTTCTCATGCATAAATCTCTCAGCAGTAAATAGCAATAATACCCTATGCTGTGAAGGAAACCTATGGTAGATGAAAACGCGCAACGAATTAATGTAGTTAAGAAAAGAAAACAACACAACATTTTTATTGTTATTAAATTTGCTTTATTTCAGTGAAGCAGTAATACAATAATTTGGTACATTCAATATTTTAGTAAAACCTTTAATTAAACTTTTATTTCATGATGTGATTACAGTGATATCATTACTTAATTCTAATCGATATAAGTTTCACAAGTTTAACATTAAGAACATTTTATAAACTACAAACATTTTGAACGAAGAATACTGTTACTCGGATATCTCGGAGTTTCAGCGATAATGTAGTTAACAGCTATGGAATTTGAAAATGTTTTATTTTTAAATTTCCTTTACAGACCTTTATAAACATTTAATACATACATTATTACCTACTAAAATGCTGTTTAAAACTAGATATTTACGACACACCTTATCGCAATGTGTCTATGCTAAGCTAAAATTCGCAACTTCGGACATTTTTCGTTTGTAAGTTTATTCCAGGCATCATAAAACAAAATACATAACAAGTATAGATATTCAATATTAGGCTGTACGCGATCTTGTCGTTTAACTTGTTAGGCTTGGTTATATGATGCGTGAAACAGCCTTAAATAACTAGCTATAATAAATATACTTAAATAACTACAGCCTAAATCAAATGCAAATCTAAAACACACGCTGATTTAGCTACATACGCTTTTAAGATTATATGCGTGGCAATAATGCAAAACAAAAAAACCTAATTATTTATGCTATAACACTTTCATTTCTAGACATCGGAATATGAAGTACTTAACATTATTAAGTCATTTGCTTATATGAATTACTGTGGAATTTTGATCTGGGACTTTCGCCCGTTGTTCCTAATGCTGTAATCGAGTTTCTTGGTTGGTATTGTTAGTTAAACCTATCGTTAAAATATTTCATACAATATATTGTTTGTCATTTTTATTTGGTGTTTGGTATGGCTGTTTTCTTTGGAGTACTATATGATGGTTGAAATGCGTTCCGATTTGATACGAACGGTTTATTTGTGTCAGCTTTACATGTTTGAGATTATGTTTAAATTTAAAGGTAACAAAATCAAACACATAATATAATTAGGTGCTAAATAAAGCCACATCAGTGAGAAGTGAAGATAACTGTCATTCTATAATAAGTTATGTTAATAACACTAATCCTATATTAAAGACTGGTGTATTTGTTTTTTACCTTACAGTGAAATAAAACCTCAAATTTTGAAATGTGTCCGTTTCGTTCTCAAAATTTATTCATAAATGTTACAAAGACTGAATTAATTATATTTGATATGAGTAGCATTGGTTATACAGTAACTTTGTCTATTTACCATAAAGTGTCAATGACATCGGTACCCAAAGAACACATTTCAAAATTGAAGTTTTTTGCTACGATTATTTACAAACACCTTCCTAAGATTTTAACAACGAAGTGCTTATGTAAAAGCACAAAGAACCATTAGCTTTATATACGGAATATAAAAACTATGCCAAAAAAGGAAAGAACGGAACAGAGTGCTTTTTTCCAAGGAAAAAGCACATTCTGCTCAACGCGGCTCAGCCTTAAATTTTATGGCATATTTTTTAAAGTCCAGTATCATACGGCCTATACACAAATATCTAAATATATTTTACTTGATCAAATCAATTTAAATACTTTTAACGATATATTGCATACGATACTGACAAAATCCGAACTATTAACACAATCACATCGATATACGTGATTAATTAATCTAAATTGTTTTCAAACGCCTAAATATGAATGTTTATAGTTTCTAACTGACTACGAAGCTTTTTATTTAATTTGAATACTTGTAATAATTTCAAATATTTTTAGATTAATGTAAATGCAAACGATTATATACTTTTAAAACGCATTATATAATTTTAAAACACAATGTAGAAGTCTAAAGTACTTAAGCTAGATTAAATCTAAGTTACTGGAATAAACAATATTCAGCGACTGTATTTCAAACTCGAAGAGGATACTTGAAATAATAAAAATAAATCCTTATATCAAAAATGGTTCGAAATGGATCTTACGTTAATTGAATTTTAAACTGGTTACAGTAATGTTGTATAAAAATGAAAAATATTCAAAGTAATATCATTCAAAAAGTTTTAGAACACTTTTAACTAGAGGAAGCAACACAGTTGAAAGAACTGTAAAAGCTAAAACTTACTTCAAGCAGAAATAGTATAAAGTTAAAGTATTTATTTCAAAAAGCCCCAACACACTTTTCAACCACGCAACGACCTGCATTAAACAATTAAATTATTCAAGAAATAAAAATAAATACATTTAAAAATAGTAAGGCTAGAAAAAGTATTGTTGTATAAACCAAAGAGTGTTGAATGTTTCATATAATTAAAAAAAAAAATTCTGATAGGATCACATATTTTCAATAAATTCTTATCTAATAGGTAGAAAATAGGTAAGTATCTTTTTCTTAACAAAAAAAGATCATCTAAAAATACACTATATTTTCAGTGTTTTAAATGTGATTTAGGTAAACGAAATGTGTCTAAGACGCGTGATTTTCGAAATACCAATAATACATTTTTAAATACGTTTAAATACTATATACGGAGGTATTTAATATACTGATAAAATATACATCGATATTATAATTATAGTGATAAGTTATAAGGAAACTATACTATATAAAGGTCTTGATGATGAAGTCAGCATTCGTGCCATCTGAAAAAAATAGGTAATGATCAAATAAAATACTTTTCATTATTAACAGTTTCGTAACAATTAAATAAAATCTCACCATACACGAAATCCTTCACACAAGATGTTTACAGACCTAGAAAATATTATTGGATTAGCTTTGAATATTGTATATGATAGCAATAATTATTTATCATAAGAAATGCATTAAATAGTATTTATTTAGACAAAACAATAAAGGTATTGGGGTTTGTTGCAAAATTTTAAGTATGTTTAATGTTTAAATTCATGCGAATAAGGAATTTTATGATAATGAGTCTTTAATGTTTTTTTTTTTATTTTCATCACTTTCCATTACGAATAAACGTTTTTATAAAAATCTATCTTAAACATTTAAATAATATAATTTTTCTTAGAAATCTTTGTTTCTAGGAATTCGTTAACATTGTAATTATTAAAAAATTGATAGCACTTTTATTTACAGATCTGAGGTAGATTATATGCTATTGTCCTTGGTTACTGATTTAAAAGCATTTTAGCGATAACATTATTCACTTAAGCTTTTTAAGCTGCTCAAACTGCACAATTAAATTTTTATTACCTAAATTTTTCGTAAATTACCGATTCTGTAATCTGAAGCTTCTAAGTTTTCGGATATTGTTAGGGTAAGCGTTCTTTGATGTTATATATTAGTATTTCTTGCGTTAAGCTATTTAACAACACTATATAGTTATACTCGTATGACTATTGATTTTTGTCAATTTTAATTTAGTATGTATAATACAAAGAGCAATTTCAGATACAAGAACAACAGTTGCAAAATAAAGCTGATTATATTTTTGTCTGGAAGTAAATTATTCATATCATAGTATGAAGTGTTAGACATGTGTTGTGAGTGGTATTGGAATAATGTCTCAAGTTTTTCATGCGCCACGAAAGCTACCTTGGGTCTGTGTATCTATTAAAAAACAATTGAAATTGTAGTCGCTGTATTCTGAGCCACATACGTATTTCTGTCCTAAAACCCAATAGGCATTATAGTTTACCATGTAGGGATCTGTTTTTTAAGACTGTTGAGATTAGAGGTATGTATACTTTGAGAAATCAAAATTAATAATGTTATATATGATATGAATAACTACTTACAGAGAGCTAGAAGACCGAAACGCTATAAAACATTTCGACAGACACATATACGTATACGAAGTGATATAATAGAACAGATAAAGCCAACATTTAATATTAACAATCACATTACGTTCGCCCACTTACCAACAAAGGCTTAATACCAATAACGTAACGATTAAAAACAATATACGTTATATACTAGGTATTAACATTATAACAATAACTTCTATAATATACTGCGGTTACCGAAATGTGTTCACACAAAGTTGGCTGAAAATTAGGAAAAATAATCACATCATTAGTCTAGTAACTTAATTTCAAGTAATATTTTTGTTTTTGTTTCTCTAGTTGCCGATGTGATTAAAAAACTTTTGCGGCTTTGATATAATGTTTAATTTAATCGAAAACGTGGTTTCGCTTTGGTTTAAGATAAACCGTAAAAGTGTTTTATGCACGTGAATCGATTTTTTTTTGTTGATGATGTGAATTACTCACCAATGATTAGAGCCAGGATGATGATTCCAATCACGGCTGCGATGATCATCATCTGTAATGACATAAATCGGAGGGTCAATTTCAAATATCAAACGCCTTAAGGTATCCACCATTTTTATTGGTGGTAGGACCTGTTGGCAGTCCGCGCGGGTAGGTACCACCACCCTGCCTATTTCTGCCGTGAAGCAGTAATGCGTTTCGGTTTGAAGGGTGGGGCAGCCGGTGTACTTGAGACCTTAGAATTTATATCTCAAGGTGGATGGCGCATTTACGTCGTAGATGTCTATGGGCTCCAGTAACCCCTTAATACCAGGTGGGCTGTGATTTCGTTCACCCATCTAAGCAATAAAAAAATATCCCATTTGATGCTTAACAACATGCGTTGAGCTCTGTTTGTTTACGTTATTAAAAAAGAAAAAACACTTTCGGTAAAGTATATACATTTGCTTAGTCTCTAAATGATGAAAATGACAAATGATGTTGATGTAGCAAAGATCTGTTGTCATACCTTTAAGTTCTGCAGCCAGAATTTGCTCTTAAGCTTGCCGGCTTGCTGTTCAAATTGTGAAGCGCCTTGTTGTAGTGCATCTATAAGCACAACAAAACGTTATCCTCTTGTTAGTTGCATTATTACTTACTGTTGGTAGGACCTCTTGTGAGTCCGCACGGGTAGGTACCACCACCCCGCCTATTTCTGCCGTGAAGCAGTAATGCGTTTCGCTTTGAAGGGTGGGGTAGCCGTTGTAACTATACTGAGACCTTAGAACTTATATCTGAAGGTGAGTGGCGCATTTACGTTGTATAGGTCTATGGGCTTCAGTAACCACTTAACACCAGGCGGGCTGTGAGCTCGTCCATCCAACTAAGCAATAAAAAACATAAATGCTTCATTTATTGATGAAAGTTTATGTAGATTAAACTTTAGCAGTATCTTAGATTAGAAGATGTTTGAGAAAATATTTAGTCGCACTAAACGACATTTTCCAGAGAAGTTTGAATTGATCTACTGAGCACTAACAACCTCTCAACTTTTCTTTTTCGTTCTGGGGGATTGAGGAAAAGTACATTCGAATTGCAAGTCATAAAGAATTTAAATTACGAAATGAGATTTACCAATATATAAAAAGTTAGAGCAGCGTGTTTGATGTTAATACAGACAATTTTATTGTTAGTAATTTCCGAATATAATTCAAGAAAACCAGTAACTGACAGGCAATAGGTAGTTTTGTAGAATTACTATTTACTTTCGTGCTTATTTTAATAAGATTCAAATTTGATCACGAAAAATACATGGAAAGTACTTATTCGAAATGTATGTATTTAAATAGAAGAGATTTCATAATAAAGGAATCTCTTAATTAAAAAAATAAATATAAAGCTGAATTAATCCGATATTGAAACCTTACCTGCTCTGTCGTCAAGTTCGGAGAGCTTTTGATCGCGCTCCAGAACTTTTTCCACGTTTGTTTTCATTATATCAACGACCTGAAAACGATTTATAATCATAGTTTTATTCAACGGCAGAGATATTTATTTATTTACGTTAACTGACGGTAGACCGAGCTCTGGGCACATATCTACAACAAAGTCTTAGGCACAGATTTGGACTGCAATTAATTTTTGACCTACGTTTTAGATTAATTTAATAAGTTACATTTTCTGTTTTGTTTTGTTATTTATATTTAAAAAGAGAATCCTACTATTTTCCAACACAAAATTTCACGAATGGCCATTAAAAAAAACTTGATAGAAAAACTGAAAAAAAATGCCATGTAATTTTTTTGTCTTTGCCTATTTATGTATAGATTTCAAATTATTAATTAGCGTCCAGAACTATTCGCGTCCAAATTAGTTCACTACATTCATTTAAGTTGATAATAATGAAGTTATCATCACTACTCCTTGAATCTTTATTTCTGTAGACGCCCGTCTTAATCATATCGAGGGGTGAAAGGTTAAAGGCGGGGTGAAAGGTTTAAGCAACATTTCGCTGAATACGTGAATCTTTGTAATCAAAAGTGCGTTTTATTTGCTATTAGCATCAAGAGTTCGATGTTCTTAATTGAACTACAATTAAGCCCATTAAATTTACCTCCATTTAAATTTACCCCATTCAAATACCAGAAGAAATATTTGTTATGCTATTGATTCAAAACTAGCTGACCCGGCAGACTTCGTAGTACCTCAATCGATAAATAAAAGACCTAAGCTTTTGTGTAAAATAAACTTAAAACAAACAAAAGGAATCCGTCCGACGGGGGACACATCAAAGGAAAAACAAAATTGTTATTTTTATTTAATTCCGAACATTTTCATTCATTTATCTACCTTTTAAACCTTCTCTGGACTTCCACAAATAATTCAAGACAAAAATTAGCCAAATCAGTCCAGCCGTTCTCGAGTTTTAGCGAGGCTAACGAACAGCAATTCATTTATATACATATATAAGAAGAAGAAGAAGAAGAAGATAGATTTTAAACTTTTAATGGCTTTCCTGTAAAGTTACAAAAATGTCGTTTAACCCAAATAGATTTTCATCCCTCGATATGGATTATTACATCCAACTATAATCTCTGACGCAAGCGTTATGACGTCAAACGGAAACATCCTTAGTAAAACATTATGTGATATTATTATGTTCGTGCCTTCATTTCGCTTCATTTATTTATTGAGAGTGGGTTGCGTTTACGAGGTATGTTGATAATGTAAGTCTATTATTAACGTTGACAATACGTTTAACGTATATATTCTTTATATTTGGGCGTATAATAAATTTTACTCTGTTTTGTAGTCTTAATGTAAGTTTTTTTTAATATTAAAATAAACATTATGCGATATCATTGTTAAATAAAAAAAATCAGAATCATTAATTCGAAGTATAAAAAGTTAATATGAGAATAATTTGCGCATAAATTGCGTGTTATTATTATCTTATACTTGGACTCGTGATTCACCTAATGATCAGTCAACGGTTTTCGATATTTAGAGACATTAGCAATGCCAGAAGCACATCTAGAATCGCAGCTTATCGCTAAACGTCTTAAGAAACGTCCTGAAATGGGGTTCATTCCAGAGGCGGATCTCTCTTCTCATCTCTTCTGCAACCCGTGTCCACTAAATGCTGAATAGGTCTCTTCGAATGCACCCTATTCTCTTCGGTATTTTACCTTTCGCATGCAGTTCTTATCAAGAACTAGAGGCGGATAGTAAGTGGCGAAAGATCTCTGAAAATGCACTGTGCATAGCGTACTGATTCTGGGCTACATCGATAGATTTAGCTTCTGTGGTGGGTGGTGAGATGGTAAAAAGAAGGCGGGAGAGTTATTTTAAAGGATTTCTTACAGTTTTCCTTATAATCCATTTGACTTTTTTAATACTACATACGTAAGATGAAGTTCTTCGATTGCTAAACAAAGATGCAAGTTCGGGCTGGAAATAGTCAATTCTGTTGTTTTTACACACTTCGTAATTGAAAGGATTTTTAGGTTTATATGCTTTAATAATGCTACTCACTTGACTTGACATTTCTATTGCATACCGGTTGTCTCGTTCTACTATTGGAATGCATGACAGTTTTGCTCCATAAATAGACTGGACAGTGGAACTTTGGATTGCGGGTTCGCAAAATAACCCGTAAATCTCTCGTAATTGTAACTTTGCGTTTTATTAAAAAAAACGGATGAAACTCGTTTAAATAGAATTGGAATTGCGAAAGGTATGAAAAGGAATACGGAAAACGTGTTTACGCAAACACGGACTCGAAGGAATACGTTCAATTTCCTGTTTGATTTCCAGGAAATACGGCGCGTATTGGATGTGAGCAAACACGGTGAAAATGAATTAATCGACATGTATTGTTTCAAATCGACATTTACTTAATTAAAATAAATAAATATTGTGTGCTGGAATAGAGTAACATTAGATACAAAAAGTACAAAGTACGGTAAAAAAATTGAGGAGAGAAGCAGCCGCCCCAGAGGAAGAAAGAAGTAAGAAGAGAAGAGAAGAGGAAAGAAGTCGATCCCACCCATCTCAACCTCAAGCCTGCTACACATCATCCCGCAGTGCATCACTCCTGCCGCAATAGGCAGGGAGATTCAGTCCGGGCAGAGGGGTTTCGCCGAGGCCCGCTCCGCGCACCCGCACGGGGACGCGACGACCCCCACGGAAGGAAACAAGTTATGAGTCCCAGAACTATGCATTTCAAAGATTTCAGATTTCAAATGTCAATCATATTTAAGATCATCCATATTTAATAAATAACTCCGAATGAACAGCGAATGTAAGCTGTTTAGTGGACAAAACCAAGGAAATTATTCAAGTATTATATATCAAATTAAATAGACTATGGTTACGTCCTATCTGTTTAGTTTGTATAATTGAATTTGTATAATTGTCTACAAGCTTTAAATCTAGTATAATGTTACTTGTCTGGCCCTCAAGATATGTTTGATCCGATCCCATATGTACGATCCTTGTATCTAAAAACTTTAATTAACAATATTTATTAAATCTAAAATATTTTTAATATTTATGTGCATTGTGCATAATATGCATTTTATGCAAATCTTTCACTTATATCTGTATACTCGTTTAGTAAACGTTATGGAGAACAGCTATCAAGGCTATAATAAACAAGGGTTCTACATTATCACGACTGCTCTGCCAAAAGTAGCCGACTATGATGATGATGACTATGTTTGTAGACATAATTTGTATAACATCTATTTTTCTTTTAATATATCAAAAAATAAACTACCTACGTTCGTTTCTCCTTCAACGTTGAATTCCTCAGACAATAAGACAATGTACATTAACGAATATGAAGTAAAATAAATAAAAAAAAATTAAAATTAAAGAATTAGTCTAGCTAGGCGGAACGCTGCCAGTATCTTCGGAACCTTGCCTAAAGGGACTCTCTTTAATAATATATTTTAGTTATTAAATTATTATTATTATTATTTATTATTGAATATTATTTTAATATTATTAATTTAGTATTTATTTGTAATTTAATATAAATCATCAATATCTGCCTTCTCTGAAAGTAATATGTGTTGTTTAATAACTCAAATAAATAAATAATAAAATTAAGTAAACGGTGAATTGCGTAACAATACATTTGATATTATGTTAATAAATACCTCATCGACTTGAGCTTGGGTTTGTTGCAAGCGACGTTGGGCGGCAATCTGCTGGGGCGTCTTTGGTCCGCCCACGGGCATGTCATCACCGCCCGGCGCCAAGCCACCCTCCGTCGCCCTGCGTGGTGACGTCATCAATATTCATTATGTATACGATAAGGTCAGACAGATGACCCGTAAATACATAGGAATTTAAAATTTTCATTGATTTGTTTGTAAGACTCAAGTTGAATTCGTTACGTAATTATTTTTTTTATGGACGAGGGGTTACTAGTGGTCCGGAGGCTTTTCCCGATTCACCAGGAGCGGTGGGGGTTATGTAAGTGTAGAAGATGAGTGATAACAATGTATTAGTAGTTTTTCGTAGCCCGTTAGATAAACACATAAATCTAGTAAAATATATCTAGTTTGAAGGCGTCGTAACCTAAAGGATAAGACGCCCGGTGCATTTATGTAAGACGATGCGACGGTGTTCGAATCCCGCAGGCTGGTACCAATTTTTCTAACGGAATACGTACTTCATAAATGTTCCCGTTGACTTCCACGGCGAAAGAATAACATCGTGTTATAAAAATCACACCCGCAAAATTTTAATTTGCGTAATTACTGGTGGTAGGACCTCTTGTGAGTCCGCACAGGTAGGTTGTACCACCCTTCCTATATCTGCCGTGAAGTAGTAACGCGTTTCAGTTTGAAGGGTGGAGCAGTCGTTATACTCTAAAAACTAAGACCTTAGAACTTATGTCTGAACGTGGGTGGTGGTATTTACGGTCTCGTGTGAGTTCGTCGACCCAAATTAAAGAATCTTACTAGAAAATCGGTTCCAAAGTAAAAAGTCATTTTTGTCACCTTTCTCCTGGTTAGGGTATTGGGATACAGTAATAAAATTCGAAATAAACGAATGTCTTGAAGTAGGTTAAAATAATCTCGTTGAAAGATTAATTTTATTCCATGTTAAGCTAATGAGAGCTTTTTAAAATACCAAGTCATTCACGATCCATTTAGATTTCTATACAATACGAGAGTTCTTTCTGATAAGTACGATATGTTAGTAATATAGTTCTGTGGGGTCATCGGTGCTTCACCGATATTCCTTGTGTGGTGTAGAACCCAAGAGACATCTGAATAATATTGAACTTAAAAAAAAAGGTTCGGTAATAAATTCCCTCTTATAAATTATAGGTCAATGATATTGTTTGACATCATTATTATCTGTAAGCCTTTTGGCTTTTCTTCGAAGATAATTGCGTGCAATAGACCCTTATTCATCTTCACCGAAATTGTTGAAAGGTTTAATAAGTAATTATGACTTTTGTATTAGATTGCGATATTTGATAAAGTGAGTGTTAGTTGATGTAGTGTTTAATAAAAAAAAAAATTAAACTAAGTTTATTTATGGAGCGTTTCACAATTGTAATGGATAGTATTTTATATGGTTTTTTTTTATTGCTTAGGTGGGTGGACGAGCTCACAGCCCACCTGGTGTTAAGTGGTTACTGGAGCCCATAGACATCTACAATGTAAATGCGCCACCCACCTTGAGATATAAGTTCTAAGGTCTCAGTATAGTTACAACGGCTACCCCACCCTTCAAACCGAAACGCATTACTGCTTCACGGCAGAAATAGGCGGGGTGGTGGTACCTACCCGTGCGGACTCACAAGAGGTCCTACCACCAGTGATTACGCAAATTATAATTTTGCAGGTTTGATTTTTATTAAACGATGTTATTCCTTCACCGTGAAAGTCAATCGTGAAAATTTGTTAAGTACGTATTTCATTAGAAAAATTGGTACCCGCCTGCGGGATTCGTACACCGGTGCATCGCTACATACGAATGCACCGGACGTTTTATCCTTTAGTACACGACGACTTCAATATCGCACTATATATGTGCATTAAAATATCGATAGTACAGCAGAGGTTCTAAGTTTATTGTTGTAATTTTCGTAGTTGGATGACTACTATAATAGCTAATACGAGTGACTAACAAATAAACTTTCATTGTTAGTATTTTAGTTTCAGATTAAAACAAATATAGGTAACAAACCAGGCAATGTTTTAAAACAAGCACAAACATAATTAATACAACCGTTGCTTCTAACAAAATACACGTGTTTATGGGTAATTAAGTAACAAAAGGTTTATTTTTAATTTCGAAGCCATTGAAAAATTCTTTGAACGTTCAAGTATTTGAACATCACAAGCTATTCATCACAGCTTAATCTCATTATATCCAAAAAGAAAATGAAAATTAAAAAATGCTTCGTAATAAAGAAATTTCATAAATTAACTTTAATTATTAAAATTTACCTATATTTTATGGAAATTTTGAAATTATAATTGAAAAAGGAAACGACATCTTTGTTACATAACAAAATTTACAAACGTCATCTTATGGAATAGTCCTGTAGTCCAGACACACTTTTAATAGCATTTTGTACATACTAAGCCAAAAGTCATTATGATAATTTCAATTTACTTCTAACAAATTTTCAATATGATAACCTCAAATGTTTTTATTTTTACACATTCATTTATGATTTGATCATTATAATTGTTCATTTGTATTTTCAATGTGGAATAAAAATATTACAATGAGACAATGATGATAATTTACCATCTTAAGATCTGTTCAGTACGCAGAAGACGTAGACACGGCCCATTCGAGAAAATTCATTGAGTTCGGCAGTTCGGCTTACCAAAATGTTTTTCGTAAGCCTGACAAATGTTATTATTTCGTAACACAAACTTTAAGACAGAATATTATTCAACAAGAATGTTGGGAGTTACCAAAACTTAATAATACAAATGAAGTTTGACAGACCCCTTTGTAGATAAGATGATCGGCTTAAACAAAGGCACCCATTGAGACCCTGTTTGAATCGACGCTAGCTTAACAAGCTGTGTCTGACGGCTCAGATCTTCCTTACCTCGAGCGACGGCTGTATTTGTCGTTTTATAATTAACTTATATAGAAAAGCTTTTTGTAGTATAAACTTTTCAATAACACTCTCACTTAAAGAAATCCATCAAAGTAAATGATGCAGCTCACCTTAAGACTTTAGTTGCAATCACGGAATAGATAAATAAGGTTGCAACAGCTTTAATGCAACTATTAACTGTCAGACTCAACCACCGCTTCATAAAGATATGTGAAGTTAGTGAGTGTTTGGGAGGTTTTTTTTTTTTTGGTCAGGAGGAAATCGCCGGACTTCCGCCCTCCACTGGGGACGGCGTTCGGAGTATGTCGGAGTCGAACCGACTAAAACCTTCTGTCGCTCAACAACCAACGTCCAAACCTCACATGAGACAGAACTCATGAAAAGGCAAAGGAGGGAAAGTGAAGTGTTTAGTGCGGAGCACATCTCTCTCATCACCCTCCCCCTCGGGACGCCTGACTGGCGGTCGTCGGCGTCACGACCACCAGCCCTCTCGGTCGGGTGTTTGGGAGGTAGCGGGTTTTTGAGGAGAAGATACATTCGAAATGTATGTTTATAATAGTATCAAAGGGATATAAGATTGTCTGCCTCTCGCTAGCATTGAAAAATATTAATATCGTATTTTGCATTCGAACTGGTCAGTTGAAATACGAACCGGCTTTCGCGATTACTAATCCAGGTAGAAGATATATAAATTACATCATTGTTCTCGAAAAGTGATTTAAGAAATTGTTACACAATATCAACGTGGTATTAATTGTTATTTATTCAAGTAATGTCGTATTATTCGCTATTCTTGCTAACAACATTGACAGCTTGGAAAGTTGCTTACAATGGGCTCTAATTTAGCGAAATAACTCGTGTTTTCATCAACGAGATCGTTTGAAGTTACGCAACCAGCTTCGTGAGTGTTGCTTGGTTTTTAACTAATTATTATTCTCTTAATGTTTTCAAAGGAGATTGTTTATGTTATCTATAAAGCGCTTTCAGGCATATTATACGTGAATATGTTATATATGTTATGATAAGAATACTTCGAGGAGAATTTCTGATCAAATTTCTATTACGGGCTGTTGGAAAGTTTAATAGGAAAAGAGTTTTAACTTCAAAATTCAAATAATACAGGGTAATAATCAGAATTTCTGATCAAATTTCCATTACAAGCTGTTGAGTTTAATAAGAAAAGCTAATGCTAATGCTTTTGAAAAGTTTTTCTCTGACATTCCAGTTTCAACTACCACATCTCTAAATTCATCCCCCACAGCAGCTGAAATATTATTGCATAACCATGTCAAGAAATGCAATGAAATTTTTAAATTTAAGAAAATTAATTCAAACAATATAATAAAAAGTTTTAATAGCCTTAATGTAAAAAATACAGCTGACTTGTGGGGAATATCAGTAAAGGTTTTGAAGTCTGTAATAGACATTATTGCTTCTCATCTTGTTAGTATTTTTAATGATTGTATTAAGTGTGGTGTATTTCCTGACTTAATGAAACATAGTAAAGTGATTCCTCTTTTTAAATCTGGTAGTACTGATGACCCCTCTAACTATAGACCTATTTCAGTACTCCCTACGTTGAGTAAAATCTTTGAAAAAATTATTTTGACACAACTTTTAGAACATTTCAATTCAAATAACCTGCTTCATAATAAACAATTCGGGTTTACAAGGGGTCGCTCTACAACTGATGCAGGTGCTTATCTAATCAAAAATATATTTCAATCTTGGGAGGAATCGCATGATTGTCTTGGAATTTTCTGTGACTTATCCAAAGCATTTGACTGTGTTGAACATGAAACATTGGTGAGGAAACTACATCACTATGGTATTAGGGATGGTGCATTGGAACTTATTACTTCCTATTTATCAGGAAGGATACAAACAGTAGATGTGAAAGGAAATAGATCTTCAGGCACCACGTTGAAAATGGGTGTACCTCAGGGTTCCATTTTGGGTCCTTTTTTATTTCTAATATATATAAACGATTTGCCTAGTTTTATTGAGTCCCGACACGAGGTCGTATTATTCGCAGATGATACATCTTTAATATTTAAAATTAAACGACAATTACAAGTCTATGACGAAGTGAATGATGCGATTTCGTGTGTGGTTCATTGGTTCCGTATCAATAACCTATTATTGAATAGTAAGAAAACGAAATGTATTAAATTTACTTTAAAATGTATTAAATCATCTTTAAATGTGAGACAAGTAGATAGTAATGTAATTGTTTCTGAGGAATCATTGGAGCTTGTTGAGTCAACCGTATTTCTTGGTATAACAGTGGACTCCAAACTGCAGTGGGGACCTCATATTCATAAATTGGCGAGTAAGCTTAGCTCTGCAGCATACGCAGTAAAAAAAATTAGAATGTTAACAAATGCGGACACGGCTCGTTTAGTTTACTTTAGTTACTTCCACAGTGTCATGTCCTATGGCATTTTGCTATGGGGCAATGCGGCCGATGTAGAAATGATATTTATTCTGCAGAAAAGAGCTATACGTGCTATTTATAACATGCACTCAAGGGAATCCCTGAGGGAAAAATTTAAAGAAATTAAAGTTCTCACTATGCCATCCCAGTACATCTTTGAAAATTTGATGTATGTTCGTAAACATATTGAGGAGTTTCCTAAGATGTCGGACATACATAATAAAAATACTAGGAACAAACACAAGCTTGTTGTGCCGATGAGTAGGTTACATAAGATACGAAATTCATTCGGGTGTTTGTCTGTGCGCCTGTACAACAAAATCCCACAAGATGTTCAGAACCTACATATACATAGGTTTAAGAAAACTATTAAAGAACATCTGTGCAATAAAGCTTACTATAAAGTCAATGATTATCTAGAAGATTGCACAAAGTGGGAATGAGTTGCTCGCTCCGGGAATTTCAATATTGTAAAATTGTTATGTTATAATTACTTATTGTAATATGAATATTTAAAAAAATAATAATATTTAAAATAAAAATAAAAATCTAATATTTAAAAAAAAAAAAAAAAAAAACATGCCCGCTGAGTTTCTTGCCAATTCTTCTCAGGACGGAGGCTAATTCTTGTGAATTGGCGGTAATTCTTTTGACGTTCAACAAGTATGTACTTTCATTTATGTTGAATAAAACTTTTTTGATTTGATTTGATTTGATTTGATTTGAAAGAGTTTTAACTTTAAAATCCAAATAATACAGGGTAATAATCTTATGTATTGATTTAGGATATGCTATAAACATTTGGGACTAAGCAAGCTCTGAGTCTTATGACTATTCTTGTCAGTTGTGAAACTGGATTCCCAATTTGTGGTAGACTTTTCTTAAAGGCCTGCCATTTCAATTTTCAAAATGTATCCAGTTATAATTTAAAGCACGTATTCATAATGTTTGACATTACTAATATTCAAGATTCAAGCCATGTGTGGGAGTGATATTAATACTTGATGACGATAATGAATAGACTTCTAAAGTACACAGACATTCAGTTGAATACTTTTCAATTGAAAATGTTTTATGCCAGAGAAGTGGAAAAGGCAAAGTAGATATTTACATTGAGTTTATAACTAAAACAAAACACGGACCCCAAACACGTTAAAATCGGGGAATAACATTCCCTTAACGAAATAACAGAAAATGAATTTATTACGTCCATAAACTTTGCTTTAAGCTTTCGCGTGTATGTTGTTATTGTATCCCTAAATTTAGAAACATTAAAACATTAAGAGCTCTAATTAAACCCAAAAAACATATTCTCATTTTCACTTAAAAGTTTTAATAAAATTAAAAAAACAGCGTCACACATATTTGAGATCAGCAACTTTATACTACCAGGTGAAGTTTATACTCGTATGTGCTTCGGTCATTTTTAAGCAATAAAATCGTTTTGTCAATATGTTGTCCTAAAGCATTGGAATAATGTTTGTGTTTGATCTATATAACCCTATTCATTATAAATCGTTTTGTCAAATATGTTGTCCTAAAGCATTTGGAATAAAGTTTATTTTGATCTATATAACCCTTTTATGTATACGCAGACAGCACTGTTTTTAACGTCACGTGCTAACAAGTCGCTCATTGTACATATTACATTGCGTAGTCTTTATGTTAGTCCGAAATCACCCCCCGTGGACCTGTTTTAATTTCAATGAACGCTTACCTTACACTTTTTCCTCCGATATTAATTTTCATACTGTTGTTCGTGTACTGACAACGTTCTAGCAAACCAAGTTAGCAAGTTAATTGTAAGAAAAAAACATAGTATTTATCAGCGAACTGTTGAAATTTGCAATTACAGTTATGTATGACTAATAGATTTATATTCAAATTTTATAAGGCTTTTTTTATTTATTGCTATGTCGGTTGACGAGCTCACAGCACACATGGTGTTAAGTGGTTACTGGAGCCCATAGACATCTACAACGTAAATGCGCCACCCACCCTGAGATATAAGTTCTAAGGTCTCAGTATAGTTACAACGGCTACCCCACCCTTCAAACCGAAACGCATTACTGCTTCACGTCAAAAATAGGCAGGGTAGTGGTACCTACCCGCGCGGACTCACGAGAGGTCCTACCACCAGTAAACATTTTCATTTCAAAACCTGTAAAGTTGTGATATGCTAAAGATAGACAACAATGGAATATGTTAGAGAAGGCTTATGCCAAGAGGCACACTCAACTAAGAGACATTTTGTAAAACATACAAAAAATTATTCAATTCAAAATTAATTCAAATCCTAATAGTTGAAGACAAAGGACTCATTGAGTCATTAACCGATTACATTTATTTGATGAAAACGCTGTATCACAAAGTTCAGTATTCAAATAGTAAGAAGATAAAAAAAGGGCCCCGCAAAACTTAATTTTGGGCGGTGATCTCTTGAAACGCGATGTGCTCCATCATTGAAGTGATTTAATATACCTATAACGTATATTCCAAAATGTTATTTGAATTTTTAAGTACAATTTACTTTTTTCTCTGTATTTAGTTCTAAGTATTTATTTATTTCTATGTATTTATGTATATATGGTCCGTATGTTTTCTGTTATTAATAAATATTTCATGTCTGTATGCATTTCATTTCAATAGGTAAATGCCGCCACCCACCTTGAAATTTAAGTTCTAAGGTGTCAGTATAGTTTATTTTTATTTTTTATTGCTTAGATTGGTGGAGGAGCTCACAGCCCACCTGGTGTTAAGTGGTTACTGGAGCCTATAGACATCCACAACGTAAATGCGCCACCCACCTTGAGATGTTAGTTCTAAGGTCTCAGTATAGTTACAACGGCTGCCCCACCCTTCAAACCGAAACGCATTACTGCTTCACGGCAGAAATAGGCAGGGCGGTGATACCCACCCGTGCGGACTCACAAGAGGTCCCACCACCAGTAATTACGCAAATTATAATTTTGCGGGTTTCATTTTTATTACACGATGTTATTCCTTCACCGTGGAAGTCAATCGTGAACATTTGTTAAGTACGTATTTCATTATAAAAATTGGTATCTGCCTGGTCTTATCGCTTAGATCACGGCGACTTCCCATATATGGTGCCCACAGACATCAACAACGTAAACGCCCATCTTTAGACATGAGCTGTAATTATCAGTTTAACAGCACGACTGGCCCGGCCCACCCTTCAAACCGCATTACTGCTTCACGGCAGAAATCAATTGACAGTTGACAGTTTTTATATGTATAATCAATATCAATCGTATAAATATAATAATAGGAACTTTAAATGTGAAAGCTTGTTTGCTTGTGTTTCTTTGTCGCTTCATTCACGTCAAAAAAAGCAAAGGATTGACATAATTTTTGAAAGTGAGAGTTTTAGGTCCAGTTATAAGACATAAGTTGTTTTTTTATCCCGAATAGAAATCTCGTTTCACAGGAAGTTACACTCACGCTTTTCCTTGACCCTACGGGCTAAGCCGCAAGTAACATCTAGTAATTTATAAATGCAATAATCGCAGTGGATGACTACACCATAGGTGGGTATGATGTCAAATTAAAACTTCATTCTGTAATCGTCATCGTACGCTACGTCTTTAATAATCAATCCCTCCAAGCCTTATAATGATTGAATGAATTTCCTTCTCGCAATATTTCTGTGGAAACTAAATTAGGTCAAGTGCCCACTAAACGGCTGACGCACGGTCCGCTATAAGTTTGCGGCCGATCTAAATTATAATACAAAATCAATAGGCCTGGAAAAAACTTAATACATTAAAAGTTAGTATATTCTAGAATTGTGCGTAAATAGCAGCAATATGTAACAAAAATATATTTATCTACGTACATATTCCATTCATTCATTTCCTTGGTTTAATGTAAAAAGAATAAGTAAATTTCTTTAGGGGTTTGGTATATATAATAAATTCAATAAATATCATGCGAGAAAAATATTTAAATCAAACAAAACAAAGCATGAAATCTCAAATTTGAACGACAATTGAGTTGACAAAAAGCAAATCATATAAAGTCTTAAAGATGTTTGGCATTAAAACATTTATTTAAATACTCACATTGCTGTTCCTAGTTCCTGAAACTTGTCACGTACTGAACTGGGTTGCGGCCCTTGTCAATTAGCCGCTGTCAAAATTGCCTATATTCGATCACCGACAACACGAGATCTGAGAAGTGTTTTACCTCAATGCCGAACGCGAAATGAATGTAATTTATGAATGGAAAGCTCTCACTAAATTACCCTACGTATCGAGCAATGATCTATTTTTAGTCACGACTCCTATTTCAGAATTAAATTTTGTTTTCACTGAATTTCATATTGTCAACGCTCGCAATCAATATCACGCACGTAATATAGCGGAAGAATGATTAGATATTACCGAAAGATGGGAATTTTCAGAATATACAGAAAGAACAGGAAAACCTGACGCGACTGACTTTCCCGATTTGTATGGGAGAGGGCGCGCCTGTGTAAGCCTTAATAGGAACGAATTGTCTAATAATATAAAACCGAGTGCCACCGCGAAATACGACTTTATGGTTGACCTCTAAGGGTCGAGGTTTGATTGTGAGTTTCGGTTGATTTTGCGCATGTATGTCAGTGCCGGCTTGGGGTGTGTGCGTTAAGTTATTAACGCATGCGTACAACGTAGGGCGATGCAAACAAAAATCAATCGGCGTCGGTACGTGGGAGTTACGTAATGAGACATGCTACCAACAGATACTAACTCTAATTGGTTTTAATTTAAAAAAAAACGAAACTATGCTTTAATATGTTAACATTATGTATGTATAAATATTAACATATTAAATTTTTTTTGTGTAACAGTTCATCATTCATGTTCATCATTTAAATTACTGGTCAAAAGTAAAGGTCACAAAATATGTATTTTTTATTACGTGGGCGAAGTAATTAGGGATTTGCGAAGATGTGGGCGGATGAAACCTGGAAAGCAATGAACGAACTATGTCCGAGAATGTACATTCCATTTCTATTTATCTGAAGAAAAAATAAACTGTTGGAGTTTGTGGACGACATTTAAACCCACGCGACGTTCGCTAATATTTCGACAGTGCGGTAATATTTCGACTTAACAAGCTAACGAACACATTTTTCTTGCCTACATTCGAATTTTCTATGCCTTTAGCTTTTAGTGATATATTGTCAATTGATTTTTGTCAGGGCATTGCTTATAGATGGGATAAATTAGGTATTGGCGATAAGCAGTCAGTGCAGGTTGACTGATTACGTTTCGTTACTTGCTCCGGTTTAATCTTTCTTTCCTTCTCTCCTTCTTCCAATTCTTGACTACGCCGATGCCAGCTATACTGATTTAACTGAAACACAACTTGATAAACTTGAGCGGCTACAAAATTTCTGCATAAGATTCATATTTGGTTTACGGAAATATGATCATGTATCTGAATTTCGCACTAAACTCAAGTGGTTACCAATTCGCCTTCGCCGCAATACTCATGTCCTTTCATTACTATACTGTACTCTCTTTAACCCCCATGCCCCCATATATCTCAAAGAACGTTTCGAGTTCCTACGTGATACGCATAATTTTTCCCTGAGATCATCGGATAGCCTGAGACTGAAAATGCCGGCGCATTCATCATCATTCTTTGATCATTCATTCACCGTCCAGGCGGTTCGATTGTGGAATGCTCTGCCGGATGCAGTGAGAAGTGCTCAAACTTTAAACTGTTTTAAAAGAATGGTGAAGGAACACTACTTATCTTCTTAGTGCTGTTTGTTTGCATCATCATTTATTATTTCCATACTGTTGATGTATTATGTGTATGTAAGTATATTAGTATGTATTGTATGTAAGTATGTATATTGGTATATAATAATAAGTATATATTTCATATTATATGTAAACGGTATATATTTTGTTTATTGTATGTATATATTTTCTATAACGTATTATCTATAGTACACCGCAACATACCTGCTATATTTTTTTATATTTTCCAGAATTTCTATAAATTATACGGTTGTCTGGAAGAGATCGCTTTTAGCGATAAGACCTTTGCTTTTTTGAATGTAAATTGTGTTTTGGTGTGCAATAAAGTGTATTCTCTCTCTCTCTCTCTCTCCTTTTCTGATTCTCGCTCTAGAGATTTTGCATTTTGATATTGCTTCCTGTGGTCTTTTACCAAGCATTTGTTTTTGTTACTTCGTAGGTGATAAATCAACATCACTTGATTTAAGCGGTCGCTGCATATCATAAATATGTCACTGGGAATGCCACCACTCACTTTGAGATATAATGTCGAAACTTAAACATATTAGAAGATTTACTTTACAATTTAGTTTGGGACCTGACTGCCTCGTATCTTCACCGCACTCGTCGTAAGGCTTGTCGTGACACTTAGCTTAGCATTATTCCGCTAGATCTTCGCAGCAATTTGTGTTTCGGGATGCTCGGGTAGTTGTTTCCAAAACCGTCAGTCGCACCTTGGAGTTCACCCGTTTACCTTGACTAAGCGGCGAGGCATGCAGACCAAACGCAGTACTTCCATTAAAAAAAAACTTGTCAGTGTTAAAAATAGATAGTAAGGTACATGACCCCTACTCGTGCGGGCTTATAATATACTGCTAGTTATTATATGGACGAAAAAGTACTTTTACTACATGTGTTCATTGCAAAATCCGTTGCAGTGGCTTGCCTGTGCCACTGACTTTGCTGATGTCCATGACCGACGATGACCACTCGCCATTAGGTCGGTCGTACGGTTACCACAACGCAAAAAAAAATTCGATTTCAGTGAACACATAAGTAGGTTACCGACACTAAATGTTTACTGTTAGCCTAGTAGTCTTAGAAGATAATTATTATAATTATAATCTTCTGAGTCGGTCTCTTCATTGATGAAGGTCGGGTCTAATTTAAAATGGTGACCACTCGATGCACAATTGCCATGGATGGAGACGTGAGAAAGCATTGTCCATCGAGTAGTCATAATTATAATAACTTTGTGTAATAATATTTACTGTAATAAGAATTTTTATTCTTTTATTCTATTCTATGTATTTCTGAAAACATTCATTTGAATACGTATGTAGCTATTAAAAGACATTTGTCTTTATGTTATTGCATTTTTAAAAGTTTTGAAACGGAGTGTTTATTTAAGGTCGTTACAGACGCGACCTTTGCTATTTCATCGATAAAGAGAAAAAAAAAAAATGTAATAAATGTCAAACATATGTATAACAAATTGCGCGGTTCCGATGGTATTAAGTGAAAAAATTGTATTTCGAATGGTAGGTACCTAGGTATCTTACCTCAATTTCAAAATTGTTAATGTTGCTTGTAGTAAAAATAAAGTACCGAGATTAAAGATCGAATAAGCTATTTAGTAGTGTAGCAACAACGCCTTGAAACACAAAATGTTGTTGATTGTAGTTCATTTGTCAAACGAACAAGGAAAGGGCCGAATACGCTACTCGGGTTTTCTCGCTACGATTAAATTTTGCAATTGTTGATTAAACAAAAAATATTTTTAATTTAAATCTTCATAATATTTTCTTCGATTATTGCCAATCGTAAACACAGTTAAAACTACTTTTACGGTTTAATCTCACGTATATTCATTATATAATTTCAGACGTTTCGAGAAATTTGATACTTTCTACGGAGTAACAAGTTTCGGTTTGAAGGCTGGGGCAGCGGTTGGTCTATATAACTGAGACTTAAAACTCATGACTCAAGGTGAGTGATGGAATTTACGTTGTTGTTGTCGTCTATTGGCACCGGTACATACTTAAAACGGTTTTTTTTTTAATGGCCTCGGTGGGTCGACGAGCTCACAGCCCACCTGGTGTTAAGTGGTTACTGGAGCCCATAGACATCTACACCGTAAATGCGCCATCCACCTTGAGATATAAGTTCTAAGGTTTCAAGTATAGTTACAACAGCTGCCCTACCCTTCAAACCGAAACGCATTTCTGCTTCACGGCAGAAATAGGCAGGGCGGTGGTACCTATCCGCGCGGACTCACAAGAGGTCCTACCACAAGTAAATGGTGATCCGTGACCTCGTTTACACGTTTAAGCAATAAAAATGTGGCAAATACATACACCTTTTACGATTAACTGTTATTAACAACTTTTATTCCTTGTGAAAACATTGAAAAATGAAGGAATTAGAGTCTGCTTGCCATTATTCAGTAAAGGAGAAACCCCATTTTGGGCCTAAGCGTTACACGAATGGGATATGTACCAAAAAAATCGTCTATTTTGCTTGATTAAACCTATTGAAATCTTAGCTTCATTGACAATGGCCAAGTGTAGAAAATAAGTTGATTTCAATTTTTTATTTTAAACAATCTTTGTAAACATCTGCAACACTTATTTCAATATACGTAACTAGCTCCACAAACGTGCGGATTAGAATTAGAGCATCCATAAAATAGGATCGATTTAGTGGAAATCGAGTGTAAAAAATAATTAATACTCTTTTGCTTTAGGATAAATGACTGTTTTTACAGGTATTTTAATCAATGAAATAGAGTATGGCCATCGAATCGTGACACAACTACTTACAATGGCGGCAATTCAAAATATCTACAACTGACAACATTAAATATAGCATGAAAGGGTAGTTTTGCATTTTTATATTAATGTGACTATGCCATAGAAAAATACAAATGTCAATCAAATCGTGTTATGTTATCTTTAATATTGCCAACTGAAGATATTTTGGATTGCCGCTATTTAGTTGTGCCATGATTCGCTGGCCAGACTGTAAACTTAATCTCATTGAATAACGTAACGTAAAGCACCAAAATCTACTAACAAAAATCATTAAAAGAAATAAATAACTGTGCCATTTAGTTATGACACGAAATCATGTCGGCAACTGCGGCAATTCAAAATATTTTCAACTGGCAATCTTAAATATAGCATGAAAAAGTCGATTTGGTACTTTGAGTTTTTCTATGGTGTAGTTATATTAATAATTTTACTGGTGGTAGGATCTCTTGTGAGTCCGCACCTCCCGCCTGCCTATTTTTTCCGTAAAGCAGTAACGCGTTTCGGTTTGAAGGGCGGGGCAGCCGTTGTAACTATACTGAGACCTTAGAACTTATATCTCAAGGTGGGTGGCGCATTTACGTCGTAGATGTCTATGGGCTCCAGTAACCACTTAACTTCAGGTGGGCTGTGAGCTCGTCGATGGGTATCTAAGCAATAAAAAATAAAAATAAAAAAGGCATAAAATAAAATGAAATGAAATGTGATGAGATAATATGGGAGCACGTAATGATTTATATTTTATATAAAAAAGTTATCATATAAATATAGTTTTTCATATAAAAAAGTTTTCATTAAAATTAAAATAAGACTGACCTAAAGGTCTTAGTTACCAGGTCATAAAATCCCTTAAAAAATCATTTCGTGCGCAGCGCGTATCGCATTACGTTGTTTTTAATTTTTTACTTTCGTTCGTTTTCGTAAACAACCTAACACGCGATTTCTCGTAACAGGTTCCATTTTTATTTTAAAGCAGCCTGTTGCTGCAACAGGTTTCGTAAAAAATTACTCATCTTTAGTAGGAAACAGCCTCAAAAATATCGTTTTTATTAAAATATCTCGAACAATAAACATAACCTAAAATGTAAACATTGTCTGATTTTACCAATTTGGCCATTGCTGGGAGACCTGAAAATTGGGCTCATGAAACCTTCTTAGGTATTGTAACTTATGCCCAAATTCTAGCAGTGTAACGCCAGGCCCAAGTTTGTATGGATTTCGGGTTTGTCCTTTATTTAGGTACTTGTATTAGTAAACGCAGCGAACTTAACCGCCAAGGGATTGAGACTGTTATATTGTAACAGCTCATGCAACTTGTTCGAAACCGGTTCACCTCCGAGTCAACATCAAGAGCAAGTAATCGTTGCACTCATATTACATCCGTATATCCGGACCGGTTGTACTAAGGAAGTTTTATCGAGCAATTAATGCGGAATCAACGTCTAACGAGTATCATAGCGTATGTATTGACGGAAATCAATGTTTTACGACTAGCAATTTCCTAGCCAATTTTTTTGTGTGCTAATTATCGCCGAATATTTTATTTTTAATGTGTTTTGTATATGCAAATTACGATGTTTTGTTGTTGTGGTTGTTGTGGAAGTATGTACATACGTATATTCAGTCTGTTTATTAGCATAGAGATACATTGCAGTACAGTTGTAAGCTATTTGCATAAACGTCTTGCCGTTCGAAGTGAATGTCGACAATTTTATATGACATTTCGATTCCGTGTTTATTAAATTCTGATATCAAGAAAATTATACACGAGTATGATTTAAATTGCAAGCTAATATCAATTTTAGATAGGTACTGTTAGTTTGAAATCATATATCAAATTTTTATTATTACATTGTTCAAATTATTATTTAAAAAAAAAGATATACATATTAAAGTATAGCTCACAGATCAATCATCACTTTTCATTCGCTTGGCAAATACGAAAAGAAATTAGTAATAAAGGTATACAGTAAACCTTAATTATGAAGAAAAGATATTTCGTAACAGTAAAAGCACATTTTCTTAATTTAATACTTTGTAAGTTTTCACAGAAAATGCGGTAGGCAGCGGCTTGGCTCTGCCCCTGGCATTGCTGAAGTCCATGGGCGACGGTAACCACTAACCATCAGGTGGGCCGTATGCTCGTCTGCCTACAAGGGCAATAAAAAAAAAAAAAAAAAACTGTGCATATTTTTGGGACAAATATTGCCTTTTTTCTCTCTTAAAACCTTTAAAATGATAATTCATTCGTCGACTTTTGAAATTTAATTTGTGTATGCCTGGTAATCAATTCTAAATTCAAATGGTTAATAATATAATAAAATTTTTGTATTCGGTCATTTATTCATTGATTAGTATTATGTTTTCACTACATTTGTATCCTTTACATCAATATCGATACCTATTTTATGCTTAGTTTACCTACTGTTATTGAAAGTCTCGTTGGAACAGGTAGGTATTGTCTTGGTTTTTATCTATCGTTATTGTGGTCCATAGACAATGGTAATGACGTATAAGCAGATGTGCCCGTACCCTTAGCCCAGTGAAGCTGTAATAAGACAGATAAAAATAGTAGCGTGTAACTAATTACCAAAGTTCATTTTGATTACACGATCTTTTGCTTCATCGTGAAGTCGATCGCGAACTCGTGGTAGTCACCTCTTTCTTTCGAAAATTTGATAACTGCCTGCGGGAAAAAACATTGTTTTTCGTATCGAATACCTATAGTGTGCGCACGGAAAATTGTCGACGCTTACGTCCAATTCTCCATAAAATGTTATAGTTATAGAATGTTTGAAACGTATTTTAAGTTTTTACTATTTCTGTTAGCAGGTAACTTTCTGCATCAAAAGTGAATTGTGCGTTCGATATGCTTTATTTATTGTATATTATTCTTATGCAGGTTTTGTTCCTATACCAACAGTCCAACATTTCGTTTGGGTGAGATATTTGTTTTGATTGACGAAAACGCAGCTTGTACATTTCCTTCATAGAGTTTTGAAGACGTTTAGGCATTTGTCAAAGTGATTATAGACGAACTAAGGATCGAAAATCGTTAACACGCTAATAAACAGTACTTTCACGATCTGTTATATTGGTGATATTAATTGGTCGTTATTTCTCTTTTTCTCTATCAACTATAGCAAATATCATTTATAAAAAAATATTTTTCTAACACACGAAAATCTTAGAAAATACGAAAACAACTATGATAGATAAAAACATATAAAATCTAGTCATTATGTATGCATTATTTACATAATAAATGAACAATATTTATCATATTATCAGTATAGTGTATTGTCATATTAAGGAACTAAAATACATATTTACTGGTGGTAGGACCTCTTGTGAGTCCGCGCGGGTAGGTACCACCACCCTGCCTATTTCTGCCGTGAAACAGTAATCGGCTTGAAGGATGGGGTAGCCGTTGTAACTCTACTTGAGTCCTTAGAACTTATACTCAAGGTGGGTGGCGCATTTGTGTTGTAGATGTTTATGAGTTCTAGTAACCATTTAACACCAGGTGAGCTGTGAGCTCGTCCACCCACATAAGCAATAAAAAAAAAAAAAAATTTATCTTTCAAATTAAATACACATTCCAATCTTTTGAAAGCTTTAATTATTTTGTCTCATTAGCGCTTTCATTAAGCTATCTCTAATTGAGCGAAAACGGAAGCGTTTCCCAGGATAACTCAACTCTACCGGAAAATTAAAATAGATGAATTTTCATATAAAAATTTATTCATTTAATTTCTTTGTTTCAAGACTAACTGTTATCATTCGAATTTTCAATTAAAAACTTCCTCAGCGCCGTTGTTATTTAAAAGTAGATAAAACGGAAATCCCACTCTAAAAAACACAATCATAAAAAGATACATACATTTACATTTATAGGACTTTGTCTACGAGAGAATGATATAGTGTATATAGTTAGTAATCTCAAGGTTTCAGCTCGCGTGACACCTTCACATAAATGTTTTTTGAAATAGTATATAAACAATTGAGAGACTCTTTACATTGTTCGAATTTCATAATAAATTAATCGTAGCGTTCGCTATTATTTTTGAAATTGATAATCTAGAATATTACTATTTAAGAATGATGAACGAAGCCATTACTGAAGATAATAGAAAAATCTACTATAGTATCTATAGTATATTCGGTCATGGATCGTATCCGATCAGGTTTAATTATACGTTAAAGATCTGATATAAATGTAATTGAGTATGATTTTGGGTTTGAGAACTCTCTATATTTTGTTCATACTTGTTTGTTGGTATAGGCTAGTTTCAACTTTACTTGAAACAACACATAGTAAAGTTTTGTATTTATGAAAATATTTGATGTGGTGATATCGATTTATGAGGGCGAAAACATACATAGTCATAGTAGAGCGTAACTATAATAGAATATATAAGTAAGATTGTTGAAACGAATTATTTGTTTCGGAATGTGAAATAAATGTTTTAAAAACGAAGATGATAAATACAATCTATACTAATAACTATATATAAATCTACAGTGGTTTTTACGGATGTTCTGTTATAACTACTGAAGCGTGCATCCGATTGACTTGAAACTTGGTATCTATGTAGAAAATACATGTACTTAATGGATAGGCTAATATTTATATGAGTGTTGGACTCCCTCCACCAGTTGCGGGGGCGTTAATGATGAGTATCTTTGTGGGGGTGAGAAATAATAATGTTAATTTTAAATGCCCAGCGAAGCGGACGTGTAAAGCTAGTTGTTTATAATTCTGTTACAATTTGTTACAAGTTGTATGAACATTGTAATTTAATGAATTTAGATTTACAAATATGACGTGTTTTCCAATCAGTAACCATTTTAATTTCAGCCTTTGAGCAGCTGTCTCCTTGCAGATATCTGTAATCATACTTGGATACCAGAATGTGGCGCCGAGGTTAAAGATTTTAGATTGTTCATAGACGAGTGTGATATGTACGAATACGACTGTGATCATAATAGAAGTATGTATATTTGTGTTATTCTTTGTGTTTCATTCTATTATTATCGCCAAAACTAATAAAGTCACTTCTAAAATTTTTAGGGATGTCAATGAATTATTGAAATTTATTTACAGCTTATCAGGTAACTAACTACACCGACTGTTTTGGTCCTGCAACGGGGTGTCCAACTTTAAAGCATAACTACATACGCATCGGGAATTACAAGTATCTGCCAGACGGAAGGAGGATGATATACGAACCGACGTACGTTCCAACATTACCAATGCACATGTTAAGAGGCAAGCGGAGGTATACGCCTCAGCCGATAAGGAAAATTACAAAAACTAGACGTCACATTTCCTCGACTCGTCCCGTGTTGGTAACAAAGAAGAGAACAGTTGTCTTAAAAAGGTTAACTTTCATGAAAGGTGGAAAAATTATGGTCAAAATATTTAAAGGTTTCCCTTCGAAACCTACCAAAGTAAGACGTGATTCAGATTTTTTGGAAAATTAAATCATTATACGAAATAAATGATTTTCTTTGGATTTTAACTCATGGTATGAAAAATACAAAATTTATGGCGAGAAAATTTCTTGAAATATCGTGTTTTACGGAAAGTTAATTCTAAAACATAAACATTTTTATATATTATTACTTCCTTACGCGATAAAAAAATAAATAAAACAAAACGAAATTGTAAGAAAATAAAAACGTTTTTAAAGTAAAATGTTTATTTAAATCTTAAAGAAAAATGTCTAATGATGATAGGCAGCTCGTAATTGGTGAGAACCCAGCTTCGTTTTCATGTTAATTAAATTTCTTTATGTTACTTTTATGAAGAAAAAATTCTTGGAAGCTTGATTAAACTGTTTTCTTGCAGAATTATGTTTTGTGTTCATGTTGTCAAAAGTAGCAACGCATTATATTTCGGTACGATATTTAGATTTACATACTTTTAAGACGTAAAATCCAGGTTAAAGATATTATGATTACCTTCTTTTAAGCCTCCGGACCCATGCTTATTATCAAAGGCTTGTAATCACACGTGGATTCCGGAATGTGGATACGAAAAAGTCAATAAAGATTTTCGCGGGTTTCTGGATAAATGTGATATGTACGAATACAGCTGTGATTACAAAAAATGTTAGTATGAGAAATAATTTGTGCTAAATATTATGAGATGAGTAAGTGGCATTCATGTTTGCATTTATTTGCATTAAATTGTTATCTCGTTATAATTCCAGATTACTTAGAAACTGATATCAATAATTGTTCTGATGATCCTCTCACGCTTTCTACAGTCAATCAGATACCTAGTATGAGCTCGGAGCCAACAGTAACAAATATAGAATCTACTCTGCCATTGACGACTGCTGCTTTAAGTTCAAGTGAAATAAATACAGTTTCAACTATTACAAATGAAATCCTGAATAATGTTACTCTCTCCGTTGCTGATGACAGTAATGCCACAGTTGCAATGAATGGATCTACATTTGAGTCATCGAATGCTAACGCAACAGCTAGTACCTCCATAAATGTTACTACTGTTACATCACTTAGTTCAACTGTAACAAATGATGTGCATGTTAATGAATCTGAAACAGCTGCAGAGACATCAGTGACTACGTTGAGCTCACCAATAGATACTTCATCTGTAACAACGATATACAACAATATTACTGAAACATCAATAAGTTATATGTTTTCTGAACAAAATTCACCAACGTTGCATAACTGTACAAGATACTTAGTAACAAATTTAGCTACTAAGCCAATTACATCTAGTAAAAGTGCAAATGATATTATCAAGCCAACTATTTCAGAGACAACAAAAACCACAATAATTAAAAATGAAATTAAAAGCTATAGTAATTTAACAACTAATGTAGCAGAATTCACTCAAAACACAGAAACACTGAGTGATTTAAATAAAAAAACAAGCTTTAAAGCAACAGATAGTCAGCCATCATTAGTCACTTGTGAAGCATATCCTAAAGATTGTAACAGACCAAATACTTGGGAAACAACATTAAAGGGCGAGACAAGAGATTTTTACCAGATTCTCAAAGCACGCTATGGTGAAAGACATTGGCCAAGAAGATCTGTCTTTATCATGGAGGATAATACAGAATCATTTGTATTCGGGGAACATGTTGAGACGAAGTAACTCATCTAGAGTCACTAAAGGTGACTTTTGATCTTAATGCCGAAGCTTTGGAGCCATACATGTAAAATCTATAAGCCAAATGCAGCTTGGAATTAATTAAACATTCATAGCTCTTAACAATAAATGAACAATAGGGGATAAATCACGCACGATTGTCTGCCCTAAACTAGGGCAAGCGAGACTAAAAACTAATATCCATAGTTTTATGTTTACATGGATACAGATTATTTTTTTAATTCATAGATGGGTGGATGAACCCAGGATTCATCTAATGTTGAGCATTATCAGAGATATTAGGCATCACGACGTAAATACCCATCCCGAGACATGAGCTCGAAGTTTTACTTGTATTGTATAATATAACGGCTGTCCCACCCTTGAAATCAATTTATTACGGCTTCGCGGTATAAATAGACAGCGGAGGTACGTTCTCGTGGGGGCTTGCAATACATCTTACCACAAGTCACTAAATGCCGCGGCCGGTTGGCGATCATACTGGCATTGCGGCTCATTCTCCCGTGAAGACCTTATTTACGAAATTGAATGAAAGGCCAAACAAAACAAATCTCTTCGTGACACGAATTTTCAATGCTCAGTAATTCTCGCCAGAAGATCTATAACTCTAATCGCCTAGTCAGTTATTTGTTAGTAAAAGTGTCGTATGTGTAGTATGCAGTTTCATTGTATACGAGCTTATGGTGGTACTTCTTCTCCATATGTATTCTCACTTAGTAGTTTTTATTTATTTATTTTTTATTGCATAGATTGGTGGACGAGCTTACAGCCCACTTGATCTTAAGTGGTTACCGGAGCCCCTAGACATCTACAACGTAAATGCCGCGCCACCCACCTTGAGACATGAGTTGTAAGGGTCTCAATTTTAACAGTACAACGGCTGCCCCACTCTTTAAACCGAAACACACATTACTGCTTCACGGCTGAAATAGGCAGGGTGGTGGTACCTATCCGTGCGTACTTACAAGAGGTCTTGCCACCAGTAATAAACGTTCTCAACGTTTTGTTTTTCTGGGATTGCTGCAAAGCAATTATGCATTCTATTCTGCAACTTTATGAGTAGGCTTGAGGTTTCCTCTGTACACCTTGAAATAGGCGGCATTCACGTTGTGGGCACCTACCCTAACTGCACCTTAATTATTTAAGTCTAATTACATAAATATTTACAACGTTAAGAGTTGGCGGTCAAAATGATAATTAAATTAAGCAATTTCACACTGTTTAACATTACGCACAGCCTAATTTACAACAGTAAGCGTTTGTAGTCTAAATGATATATTATTATGTAGTTTGGAAACTAAAAAAGGATTGTGTTGGTTTTATGAAACCACAGTAAAAGTGAAACTTTTTTTCACATTATAGACATTTAACTCTGACAAACAACATTTACATTAAACACTGACAAAAACAAACAAAATAGCGTGGAGCACTGGCACAAATGAGTAATAGTCTATACACTACCCGGTCAGCTACTGCGAACTATAGGCGCCGCCATGGCCTTGGCTTCTCTGACGAGCGCCTTTCATTTTATCCCTACTCCGCGGCCGACCGTCACGCGACATGCAACACACAGATGAAAAAGTTTGAGACGATGTAATAAAAAAGTTTCACTGTAAAAACCACGCTTAAATAGCAAGTTGAAGTAACGATGATACTGGTCAGGATACAAGGGTGAAGTTACAAGATTATTGTGTTGTCATCGATCCTTGGTTTGTGTGCAAATTTTCAAGTAAGCCGAAATTATGAAAAAGTTCGCGCGTAGCTGGTATGTCCGTTTAGGCTACCGGCAAATAGAAGAAAAAAGAAGACTGAATATGTCGTTCAAAGATTCCGTTACACACAAATACATATATAAGTACCATGCTAACAAAAGCGCGTTAAAAATGCCAGAAAGTGTATTTAAATTTTGTTTATACTTCAATTTGAAACACATAGTTTATTCCGATTACATTACTTTGAGAGGTTTTATGATAAGCTTAATACTATAAGCGTTAAACTTACTGAGAGCAATGGCATTGAAACGGTAGTTCATTTAGCACACTAGATCGCAGACAGTGATACTAAAACGTGAGAATAGCTCAGCATTTGTCAGGATATGCTTTGTTGTTCTTAGAAGTCGTCAATCAATTACATATCATAAAATTGTGCATTTAGTGCCTTTAACTTGGGCATTGCTTATCTGAGTGAAAAATAATAATAATAAACGTCTGATATAACATGACTTAAATTTAACTTAACCTTCCTAGCTCTAATCCGCAAAGCAAAAATCTAACACAAAAAAGGAAACTGATTGCGTATTTCTGTCGTCGTGCGTATTTTGCCTGATTCACTCTTGATAATTAAGGTATCCGAAGCGGTCACGGTTCTCGTCGAAATCTTTGAATGCGACATGCAACCTAATTCATAGACGTAACGTACTGAGTTTCTCGTTGGGTCTTTTCAGAGGGTTGCGATCCTGATCCGCTGTTACGTCCAGGGAAACACGCTCGTGCTATTGCGATTTCACAAAATTCTCTCAGACGAAGCGCCCGGAGAAGCTGGAATGACATCTTGACGTTGCCAGCCAAGAGGTACGAAAAAAAACAAGAACCGATTTTTGCATTTTGTATTACACTCAACTGCGACTTAGGTGTCGCATTAGTAATAAAATATAAAATGCTTTGTTGATCATGACTAATTTAGAACTCCGGAGCGCATCGACTCAGCTAAGGTAATGTCAAGGTTTCGCTTTTGTGTTTGCGGTTAAACATAGGCATACAACATAGGATTATTAAAAGATCAACGAATGGCTTTGGATTTTAAAGCCTTTGACTATTGTAATGAATACATATCAAATTTAAACATGGAAACACTAGTTTGGTTTGCGAATGCAGATGCACAAGAAACATGTATGGCTTTTATAGTATTACTGATCAGCTGTTCGAATATTATCAGTGGTGAAATGAAACATTGTTAGTATATACTTAAGGATAATCAACTTATGAATTAATGGAACCGTTTTCCGTATATTTAGGACAAACAACAGAATGTATTATACAAACAGTTTTGGGTTAACAGTTGCGGCACATGTTACAAAACTTTTGTTTAATTAAAGTCACGTACGCGGTGATGTAAGTAAGACCCGACTAAAAGACCTTAAGCCATTTGTTTTTGGAGCAAATAACAGCTTTGTATATTTAGGCATAATTATTTAGAGAAGCGAAAATAAAGAAAAACACCTTAAAGTAGTTAGAGAAGTATTCATTGTATGCTATTCCCAGTATAATTTACAACGTATATACAATTAGTGTTCATCGGAACAATACGTAACTTTAGTATTTTTTTTACCTATGCTGATAGCCTTGTGAAGCTATTTTAGCTTCTCCTTGGCATGTAGGTGAGCTCACGGGGCTCAAACCGGGAGTGTTGCTAACACTGGCCCTAGCAAGAGCAGTGCTTCGCAGAATCTACCACCGGATTGGAAACGCGACCTACTGAGAAGATCCGGCGAGAAACTCAGTGGGCAATAATTTTAGTAATTCTTTCACCAAAACCGAATACAGTCAATGACAGCACGTACCAAACTATGTTTAAGTGATTAAGATTAGGTTCTCAAATGTTTACTGTACAAAATTATTTATTACTAGCGACCCGCCCTCGCTTCGCTTCGGAAACATTAAAATACACATTAACGCAAAAAATATATATAAAAAAAAAAAAAAAACTAGCCTATGTTCATCAGGGACAATGTCGGCTTCTAATGGAAAAAGAATTTTTCAAATCGGTCCAGTAGTTTCGGAGCCTATTCGAAACAAACAAACAAACAAATCTTTCCTCTTTATAATATTAGTATAGAGTATAGAAAACAAGAGAAGGCTTTGTTAAAGTAATTGTTCACGAAACAGTGTTTTTAAAATGTTATGTCATATCAATGCATAATATGCAACTACGCCTTGACTTGACTAAATGATAGCATGAATTTGAATAAAGATACGAAAGATAAGAAAGAGACGTGTACAAATTCGGGAAATATCAACCAGTTTAAAACTTTAACCTATTAACATTGGCACACTTTCCCATGAATCAGCCCGCTGAGTTTCTCGCCGGATCTTCTCAGCGGGTCGCGATTCCGATCCGGTAGTAGATTCATCAGCGAAGCAGCAGCTCTTGAGTTGTTAGGTCTTCTTCGGAGGCAGAACTGTTAGCAAATCCCACCCCTTCTGGCTTTGCTCGCCCACTTGTCCTGGTGAAACTGGAAAGGCCTCCGGGCCAAAATCCAGGCCAAAGGTCAGTAAGCTTTCAAATTATAAAATAAATATTGGCACACACGACTTTTTTTTAAATAGTCACTATTTTTGTTAGTTTTTTGCTTATTGAATTATTTTAAAAATAAAATGAACAAATCGTGTTAAAGAATAAATTCATTCATGTTTTTTTTTACTTTAAAAAAATTCGTCCCTGCAGAATTTAAATCAACTTTGGAATCACTGTTTTAAACTGTTTATAGTGAGTATAATAATGGGCATGGCGTTTTAGAAGTTTATCAAATTTCGAAAGCCCAATTTACTCTGTGGCCACATTTTCAATTCACGTGACTCGAACCTTGAACTAGATTCGCAGTAAGTTTTGCGAATGCAGTGATTCATAACGTTTATGTTACCATCTATTGTTCAATTGTTATAATTGAACTACATTCTTGAAATGTATTAGTGTTTTTGACAAAAGTCACTTTTTTTTCTTCTTTTTTTCTACGTTCCACTTCCAACCACCTTTGGGTAAGGTCTTCTTCAATGCCACGGATACCGGAAGTGTACTAGACATGACCAAATACTAGACTCAACTCTACCGTGAAAATTATGAATGTGAAACTCTGTTACTCAATCATTGGATATAGTTAAACAAATTTGGATTACATTTGTCAAAAGTCGCTCTGACCGCTATTACGCATCGTCGTACTGTCTATTTCTGCCGCGAAGTAGTCATGTCTTCCGGTTTAAAGGGTGGGATAGCCGTTATATTATACAATTAAATTGAAACTCCGACGGATGGACAGAGTTCGGAATGAATACATACGGGGGAGCTTTAAAGTCACATCAATCACTGACAAAATGACGGAAAATTACCTTAGATGGTACGGCCATATTATGAGACGAGACGAAGATCATGTGGTGAAGGTCGCATTGTGCTTGCCAGAACAAAAGAAAGGTAGAGGCCACCCGCCATCGACCTGGTGGTCAAACATCGAAAGAGACCTTAAGAAAGCCCAATTGCCAAAACCGACAACCCAGGACAGATCAACCTGGCGCCGTAGAGTGAGGAGACTCGACCCCAAATAACGGGAACAGGGACGGATAGTAGTAGTATTAGTAGTAGTAAATTTAAACTCCGACTTTACGTTCCAAGGTGAGTATTTTTTTCTTTTATTACCTTTATTTCCTATGCCCACCTTGGTGATGGAATTCGCTATGTAATACATATGAAACTCTGTAACCACCTAGCACCCGGTGGACTGTGAGTTCGTTGACCCATCTGTGCAATAAAAAAAAGAATCGAATGTATTGATTTTTAAAGCGAGTCACACGTATGCAAGTCACGAGCTGTCGTGACCGAAATCAAATTGAATTGCAACGAGCATTGATGCGGGCTTTTTCGTAATAATACCTTAAAAAAACTTATAGTATTAATTTATTTTACTAGTAAAACCAGGCTTTCCTGGTCCCACTTTAATTGACAATCTATCAATCTTCACAGGATTGCCCGCTAGGCTAATCTGAAAATTTCCTGAAAAATTAATCTAAATCTACTTTTCAGTCTATAGGGAACATAAGACAAGTAAAACACACACAAGGAACAATTTAAATAGTACTAGAGGTCCCGCAGTAGTCGAAATTCGACTATAATTAATTGGAATTGTAAGTTTGTACACTATTATGATTGTATTTTATACTTACTTCTATAATCACAAATTTCGCCAAGACTACACTGTAAAAAATATTAACAACAATATTTAATCTATTCTCAATTTGACAACAGACGCCAAGAGGGGACTTTTTGGCGGGAACGCGAGGAGTGAAGTTGTGTAATTTGTTTTATTTTGTCTATTTAGTGTTTCTTCAGGTTTAAATGTGTAATAATGGTGGTTTATTAACTGTTTAATATCTGTGAAAGTGCACAAATGTGGGAAAATGAAACAAAGCTGCTGGACGTAACTTCTCGGGTTCCTCCAAAAAGTCCACTGAAAAAATCTCAGTAAATGACCACCATTTTACTGCGATTATATTTCATCCCATATCATCTCATTTCATTAAATTTATCTCAGTTGATTAATGTCTCAAATTAATCAACTTCATTTCATTTCACTCCATATTATCATTTTTCATAAAATTAAGAATATAAAGTAAAATAAGACATGACTTAAAGGTCTTAGTTACCAGGTCATAAAATCACTTAAAAAAAAAAAAAACCCCAAGAACAAAAGTTTGACAAAAAATAGTATGCATGCGTGTGTGCGTGAAATACATGATATGTAGTGTGTGTAATGTTTTCTTTATTGATTTAATGTATCTTTTATGCATTATTTTGAAAAAAATATGAGAATTGTGCACTTCTCTATATTCTCTATAAGTGTGCAAAATTTCATACTCCTCCGTCCGCGCAATTTTCGTAAAAAGGGATACAAAGTTTTTGCTTCACGTATTAATATATAGATGTACAAAAGTTGAGACATTAGCTCATTATGAAATGTGACAACAATCCGGAAAGAACATTTTCGTACTGCACTCAGAACTAATTTAAATTCTTGTGTATTATTTTCACTTAGTTTTTTGTGTGTCCAGAATATTTAATAAGCCCACAGTCCAGTATCATTTAGCGGGGTACTTCGAGAACAAACGACTTGATACTATTACCTAATATAATAATACATATCTCTGCCAAAAAATTTGATTATTACTGATAGAGTTGATAGATAGTTGTGGCCTAACGGATAAGACGTCCGGTGCATTCGTGTTGAAGCGATGCACCGGTGTTCGAATCCCGCAGGCGGGTACCAATTTTTCTAATGAAATACGTACTCAACAAATGTTCACGATTGACTTCCACGGTGAAGGAATAACATCGTGTAATAAAAATCAAACCCGCAAAATTATAATTTGCGTAATCACTGGTGGTAGGACCTCTTGGGAGTCCGCACGGGTAGGTACCACCACCCCGCCTATTTCCGCCGTGAAGCAGTAATGCGTTTCGGTTCGAAGGGTGCGGTAGCCGTTGTAACTATACCTGAGATCTTAGAACTTATATCTCGAGATGGGTGGCGCATTTACGTTGTAGATGTCTATGGGCTCCAGTAACCACTTAACACCAGGTGGGCTGTGAGCTCGTCCATCCATCTAAGCAATAAAAAAAAAAAGTTACCCGGTCATTTTCGAAAAATACGCACACCTTCGATTACATATTGATATACATACATAATTATGTTGTGATGTAAATTGTTTATGTATTTTATTCTGGCAGTAAAGCGTACAGTCAGTCCGCTATTTATGCGATATTATACAATATAATGAATTGGAACGGCGACATTCAATTTTTTGCATATGTCGATAATAAACTGACAAGCCTTTTTTCCGTACATTTTAATAAAAATAAAAAATGTTTCATCGCTAATCCGTCTTCGTATTCCTGACAGAGGCAAGTTCTTTAGTTTGGATGTTTGGATAGTCGTTCTTCGATTACAGTTAAGACTTATGTTTAAGAAAAAATAAATGGTGGTAGGACCTCTTGTGAGTCCGCACGGGTAGGTACCATCACCGCCCCGAATATTTCTGCCGTGAAGCAGTAATGCGTTTCGGCTTGAAGGGCGGGGCAGCCGTTGTGATCATACTGAGACCTTAGAACTTATATCTCAAGGTGGGTTTCGCATTTACGTCCAGTAACCACTTAACACCAGGTAGGCTGTAAGCTCGTTCAACCACCTAAGCAATAAATAAATAAAAAACTGGTTTGTCGGTAATCTTTAATACAAAATAAAGTCAAAACGTTTCATGTAAATTATCCATAAATGAGCCTTGTTTCCTTTCAGTTCTCGACGTATTGATTCTTTCTATTCGTCGGCTGAGTGCACTCTGTATTTGTCCTCGTTTTGCGAAGTGACGTCAAACCGGCAAGTTCCAGACAATGGTAGGGGTGTGTCCACTGAATTTGCTTCATACCAACATAAACTTAAAAACAAAATCATTAACGCCCTACCCCTAGTATTTCGCTGATGTCTCAATTATGCTGTAAAACTGTGTTTAAATAGGGTCTTCATATTGAAAATAATACATTCATAATATTCAAAACGCTTAACTACACATCATTAACACTAGTCAATTACTACGAAATTACGACCACGAATAATTTATTTAATAAAATGAAAATGAATTAATTCGTGGATTATATGGGTGAATGATTAACGTTAATTATGACCTATATTGTGTAACGCGACTACTGTAACTCAGATTGGGACATGCGGTCTAAGTTAGAACTAAATTATTTGCTTTGAAACCTTTAACGTAGAAAAACAAGTGATGATTACTACGGGTAGAGACACTCAGGGTTGGCATGTCCATGTAAAATTGGCTCACACTTTTTTTTTTATATTGCTTAGATGGGTGAACGGCCCTACGGATGGTGTTAAGTGGTTATCGAAGCCCATAGACATCTACAACGTAAAAACCGTCCCCTACCTTGAGAGATGAGTTCTAAGGTTTCAGTTTTTTGCAGTACAACGGCTGCCCCACCCTTCAAATCGAAACGCATTACTGTTTCACGGTAGAAATAGGTAAAGTAGTGGTACCTACCCGTGCGGACTCACAAGAGGTCCTACCACCAGTAATTACGAAAATTATAATTTTGCAGGTTTGTTTTTTATCACACGTTGTTATTCCTTCACCGTGGAACTCAATCGTGAACATTTTCTAACTATGTATTTCATTAGAAAAAATAGTACTTGCCGGCGGGATTTGAACACTGGTGCATCTCTAGATACGAATGCACCGGACGTCATATCCTTCAGGCCACGGCGACTTGCAAACGATACGATTTTTTATTGGTAAAAAAAAAAACTACTTTACAAAGTTATCAACTTTATTTTATTCACAATGATTTATTAAAAATATATAATAATAATATACAAAGAAACAGCTATTTATATGAATAATAATAATCGTCATCACGCAGACTATACATTGGACACGGTATAGCCATCATACTAAGACTATACATAAATAATAAAAATCTTACGTTACGGACGTTTTTTCCCGGTTACCGGGTACCCCTCCGCATCGTCCCTTTTTCCTGGTTAGGGTACCCCTCTGCATCGTCCCATAAGGAACTTCGTTCCAAAACATATTTTATTTTATTAGAAAGAAAATATTACATACCAACATATGGCATCGTAACGTTATAAAAGCGGTTCGCCTTGTTAGCTGGCTTCGTTCGATTTCCGTGCAGCACTTCCGCTCTACAGTAATGAGCAATAACCGCGCCTCTCTCTGCGGATGACGGCTTTTGAATTCACGTTGTTTGCTTTAATTTTAATATTGTGTGTCATATTTCATCGCAACGCTAATGCGGGTTTTTTTTTTAATTTTTTTTATTACAGGGGTGGACGAGCTCACAGCCCACCTGGTGTTAAATGGTTACTCGAGTCCATAGACATCTACAGCGCAAATACGCCACCCACCTTGAGATATAAGTTCTAAGATCTTCGTATAGTTATAACGGCTGCCCCACCCTTCAAACCGAAACGTATTACTGCTTCACGGCAGAGATAGGCAGGGTTGTGGTACCTATCCGCGCGTACTCGCAAGTGAATCTACCACCAGTAATTACGCGGGTTGCATTGACCTTGAGAAGCGACTTCGAAGTTTCAATTTTATGTGACTGTTGCACCCTTCAAACAGAAACCTAATGGTTTAATTACCGGAACGATAAAAAAAAATAACTTCCGATATACCATGCGTTGAAATATTGGTTGCACGAAACAAATGCAAATTAATAGTCAATAGTAAAACGCTATACTTTCACTTAATTATTTTATCTATGCAAATGTCAGTGCCCCGGGAGGCTTGGTTTTCCGTATCTTGAATAATTCTGTAAGCTAGTAATTACGCGGTAACAGTTTTACGATGTCGAGGTCTGTGCTAAGCTTAGCGATGTTTCATTCGGAAACGGTAGATATTGGATAAGTTTGACTTGAAGTTGTTGAGTTTTAGTTGCAGCATGAAATTCGATGGCAATATGTTTAGCTAAGTGGAATTAATTCAACCCGTGTTATGGTTTTGAATGGCACCCTAATATATTTAAAACAAATTTTACGGTTGAATCATTTGGATGTTTTTTTTTTAAATTAAAATGTTGTCTTAGTGACTCTTAATTTTCAGCACTTGTTCATTTTGTTTATTTATGCATTATAAAGTCAAAAGAAGTATACAGCTACGTAATAAATAAATTGTTAATAATTAGTTACATTAAAGCCTATTAATTACAAGTTTATTTGAATGGATTGAAACATAATTAGGAACGAAATATTGTTTATATTCAGCATTGTTTATATTCAATATAGCTCAAATCGGAAGTAGCACTGATTCAAATGTCGTTCCGTATAGCATCTGTGGTTTACGAGGGCAAGAAAACCATTTCATTTCATTAACGGTCTGATGAAATCAAACTGGAGTTATGCAATTAATAGTGGATTGAAATTTAAATACTAGTGTATAGCGGTAGAACAAAATCCCCGAGAAAGCACGGAATCTTATCTAAACTAAATATTATAAAGAGACACTTTTAGTGTGTCTGTTTAATGTCGGAATGTTCATATATTGTCTCTTCTTTACAATGACCTGTTTAATACCTCATCCCCGGGCTACCTTCATTAACCTTTTAATTTCCTACATACTGCAAACTCCCGTTCACTTAGGTCATCGGAGAATTTCAAGTTGAACCGGCTCACGGGACATCATTTTATGACCATTTCTGTGCGGTTAAAGCAGTCCGTTTATGGAATGCACTACCCTTAAGCATCAAACAATCGTCCTCGCCGGAAATTTTCAAGTTCAGTTTAAAATCGCACTACCTTGCACAATAATATGGTTTAAAATTTTAATACACCGTAAAAAATACAGTGGCCGTGATCTCTCCAATGCCGCGTCACCGCTTGGCTCTGTGTGAAGTGGCCGTCATTGAAGTGTGAGAGGGTCTACCTACGTCTCGCAACCCTCAGACACACCCACTGAGTTTCTCGCCGGATCTTCTCAATGGGTCGCATTTCCGATCCGGTGGTAGATTCTGCGAAGCACGGCTGTTGCTAGGGTTCGTGTTAGCAACGTCATCAGTTTTGAGCCCCGTGAGCTCACCTACTAGTTAAGGTTACGCTGAAATAGCCTCTCAAGGCTCTCAGCTAGGTATAATAGCCGGCAAACTTCTTGAGCATTTGTTGACGTACTGGGGGTAAGTTTGCGCATGGTACACTCACGTGCAAAAACATTATTTACGCTGCGTCATAATGCAATTAAATTATTAAAATCAACATATGTATTTATTTATATATTTATTAGAACATCAACAAAAAATATAGGTTAATAATTGTAATAATTTAATCTTGGGGTAAAATATATATTCCTTCTATTAAGTCAAAACTAGAGCTGTTGCCAGGTCTTGGTTCAGTTGAAGCGAAGCTGGTATTTGTAATTTTTTTTTCGTTATCATAATCTTGACCATCATCATCATCACTGTTTTCATCACCCGAGTCGCCATCATCGTGATGAGTCGACATAGGGCTCATCGGTGTAGTTTACAACTCGGTCGTTCGATCTTCTTTTTTGTCTAATTAATTATTTTTTTAAGATATTCGATTCGTAGTAATCGAATGTTACTTTTTTCAATTACCAGCTTCCGATTATTTTCTGTTTTTTTTTTCATCTGAAGCCTAGCTCTTTCAAAATTCGTCGTAAACTTCATTCCGAGCCATTAAAATGTATATCTTCTTTAAATTTTTCGAAGCCTTTCTACGGTACGGAGTTTCGCTGCTTGTTATGTAGTTATTATGATTACATCTTTTTATTACAGATTGAACGAAACTATCCATTCCGGTAACTTTCTTCTTCCCTGATCTTTTCTTACCCGGAGTCCCAAACACGGCGAGCAAGCCAGAGCCTTTAGCTTCGTTAATAATGCACCTAACAGTACTCACTGATGTTTTTGTTGCTTCCGAAGTCTGTTTTACTTTTTCCATATCATTCTTCCCCTGTTTTATAATGAAGCAATATACGTCGTACACAATTTTTCTACCCTTTCTTTTGATTACTACACCAGTTTGTCGCGGCATAGTGTATTTTTTATAAAAAATCAACAAACACTCAACAAATAGCAATGGTAACAAAGTCAACAAGCAATTATAACAAATAACTTAACGATTAATAACGATGGATTTTTCACTGTACGCAAGCGTACTTTTGGGAGCGAGCGGAATGAAGGGGCGCGGTGCGGGACGCAGGGTTCGACTGATCTACCAATAACGCGCTCGATACGATTTCCCCTGCCGTCGCGCCTCACCCTCACCACCAAAGTGATCTAAAATTCGGTTCTGCGCAGTCAAGGTCATTTGCTCAAGATCTTTGCCGGTTACTATAGGAAAAATACGTCTCTTTGTTCTGTGCATAAACTTTTATTTCCAAATAAAGTACCAATATATCTTTCTACCTGTCTGCCGGTGATTAGAAATGAATACGCAGTATAAGTTTAAATGGCTTCGTTGGTCCACTGGTTCGTGAATAGTTTTCTTTACCTAGGAGTCTACGGGGCTTGGTTCCCGCCGAAATCATCATTACGGAAGATATTTCTAGGACAAATAAGTCAAGAGAAAATTCTTGCTTGCGGTCATTGAGCCTAGAACATTTGTTTAGTAATATTGTAGATTAGTTTGTTTCATTATCGTTACTCAAATAAAAATTAAATTAGGCTAAAATTTCACTGTAATTTTTTTTTAATAACCTACCCGCGTTTCTTTCAGATAACAAACAGCCTTCAGTCTCGACTCGAACTCGTGCCAGTCCCTGCTTTTTTTTTAATATGATAATTATTCTTATTATACAGTACACGTAAATCATGCCTAGTCTATCTTGACATTTGGTATATTCACGAGAAGTGGAGAAAATAAGATTTTGATTCTACATTTTTGGTTAAAAATCAAAGGTATTTCTTTTTTTGGATTTTCTTTGACGGCAAGAATATTTTGGGGTAAGTCACGATCTAATTCAGTATTAAATATCAAGTCTTACGATTCTCTCAGGACACAAATTAATTTGCTCCGTGTTTTGAATTATGTAGTGGGCGTGTGGTTGTCTGGAAAATTCTCAAGGGCTTAGTTGTAATTCGTGCAAAGACTTGTAGGCGAGAGAATGTTGGAGCATGTACTCATTAAGTTTTGGTACAAAATTTGTTTGAGGTTAATCAGCTAAAATGCTCCGAGTATTTCTCGGCAGGTTTATGAAACCAGTTTATATTGAAATGAAAAGTGAAAACTGAAATTATTGTTACATGCTGACAAATTTAATAAATGTGAATCGCAGAGGATTACCGGTATGATATAAAATATTATCGACATTTTTTACACGTGTAACCCGTCCACGTTGTTTGCAAAAGACTGCAGAGACTAATGCATTCTAGTGGCAAATAGGGCTGTCTCGATACAGTAGTAATACATTTAATTTTTTGCACTTGTATTGCATGCGATAGCTCATGATTCCTTTGATGGATGCCCCAGAAAGGAGTTGAGAAGGATAAGGTTATCGAAGAAATCCATTCGTAGGCACACGAAGTTACAGTCGCTACTGAGTGGTCACCGTCGCTCATTTAGATTAACAATGTCCATGCAATACTACAATTTATGAGTCAGGTGAAAATAGCAGCATCGGCTGGAGGTTTAAATGGTACGAATTGGTACTGGGATCTTGCCTAGTTCCGCTATGAAACAACTATGCGTTATAGTTTGAAGAATGATGGAACAGCTGTGGTGGAACGCAATTTATGGTATTGGCACTAACATTATGTCTGCGCGCTTCAGTTGTCTTTTAATTAAAAGTGGGCTGAAAGCTGATTGCCTATTTAAAGCAATAAAAGGGTCGGCTAGGATCGTATACCCATATTCCCTAAATATCGGGACAGACTATTATCAGAGTAGAACTTTGACCTATTAACAAATTTGTAGCAGTCAAGTAATTTTTTTGTATAATAACATTAACATCAAAGGTTTTCGAATGTGATCTTCTTTTTCTTACCTTCATCCTATTAAGTGAATTCGACCTAATGCATCGATGTTCTAGATTGATTTGGCCTAAAGTTTCATGGTCGGCTATCCTTAACGAATATGAATACACCCATAAAAGGCAAGAAGCTTCTATAAATAGTATAATCATGAATAGGCTTGCAAGAGTAAAGCGAATTATTTAAAATCTAATCGCTTTTTTTCACAAGTCTGAAATGAAAACACATTGTTACATCCCTACGTACTTGGCGCTATCCTGATTTAAACATAATCGTTCATATAAATACTAGTTAGGCTGCACAGCACAACGAGTCGCCTACAGTCTGCGAGTTGCCAACAACCAGTTTGTAATTGCCACGTAAATTTAAAATTATTATGTAGAAAGTTATTGTTTTAAACCTATTTGTTTGCCCCAACAAAAAGAAAAAGTTAATGATTAATTAGTATTTGAATTGAGAGTACCAACTGTGTTCTGTCTTTATTATCCGGAGATATTAATGTGAGCAGGTCTGAGTTAATATGACCTATTTGCCAGTTGCTGACGAAGCAGGTCCTTTTTGGCGACCATAAGCTAAAATCCGTTTTCATTGATATGAACAGCTGCGTTCCCATCAAAATAAGATCGCAATCCCGGAAACGTCTCCGAAGGCCGATGCTGAGAGGCTATATATTGCGCTGTTCATTTGCGGCCGCGCAGTGATCGCCAGTGCGCTGTGTTGACCGTGACTTTACTAATGTAAGTGTAATAACGCGTTACGATCAAGTGTTAGTACGTAATTGTTGCGTGAAGTTTGTTTTTGTTTTCGTAATTCATACAGCCTCAAAGAGTAGGCTCGTGTGGTCGCATCAATGAATAATTGCAGTGAGAACGGTTTTCGAGATGTTCATTTGATCTGCGTAAAAATTCTAAGTGAATCTAAGACTATTAAGAAATCGTGATTGAACTTGATTCTTTTTTTGGATAAGTAGATGCAAATTTATTGCAATGTAATCGTTGCAGGCAATGTGTAGTCTTATATAATATTGCGTTATGTAATAAGTTTTATTTTAAGTTGAATCCGTTTTAGTATTGTGACATCAGAATAAAATTCTCAAATATAATTTAGTTGTCCAATAATTTCGAAAGTAATAATTGAAGAGAATATTCGCAATTCGCAAACAAGACGGTTGTCGTGTTATAACGAAATCAAATAGAATGGAAATCAATCTTCATTATTTGATTTAACCATGAATATGACCATGTACTTTTATTAAGATTTTGTCCCAGTTAGAATTAATCGACTACTTACTAATTACCAATGAATGTTTTGCGAAATATAATACAGCGCGTCTCAGCACTTCCTAATTCTACTAACTGGTCTCAAATATTACTGGTTTGATTTATTAATTCAGTTAAAAATAATGATTGCTTTGTTGTTTCTCTTGGCCTTAAAAGTTCGGTTTCAACATGACTACGTGACGAATCCAATCATTTACTTTGCAATCTATGAGACAAGCCTTTTGTGTATTCTCTCCGGATATTATAGTACAATCCGTATTGCATTATTGTCGTCAGTTAAGTTTGTGTAATGTTTACGAGGTTCGGTTGAGTTTGACGAAATACGTCAGACTGAGCGGGTCTGGTTTTTTGGAGTTGCGAGTTTTAGGGAATTCGGGTTATTATTTGGTCAAACGGTTGATGTAAAGGAAGTTTGAATCAGAGGCGTTTTGATGTGTTTTTTATTTATTGCATTGATGCGCGAACGAGTCCACAGCTGTAACTTTTAAGTCGCAGCAGTATATTTTTTTGTGTATAATATTATTTAATTTTTAATAAATAAATACAATTAAAAAAAAACAATTTACGACGTTTTGGATACTTTACGGTTTTTGTAGTCAAGGAGAACCTTACTCTATATTCTTATTTTTATATTTAATTATACATATTCGGAAGTTATTTCCAATGAAACCTGAAAATTATTAAACCCTGTTGCAGATATAAAATGCGTCTTCTTATCGTTGCCGTAACATTGGCCGTGGCCCAAGCTTACCCTGGCCTGCTATTCGTCCCTCCATTACAACCTCTGGGCATACAATACGCCCAGACGTCCGGTCCGGCTGTCCGCCCTCACCCAGCAGTAGAACAAACCGCAGCCAGCGAAGCCTTGTTACCAAGGGAGCTTCTTAAATCGAGAGATTTTTACGACAACCCTAACATTGCCGCCGGACTGGCCAAAGAGTCCTGGTTCACAAACAAAGAGATGCAAGTTATCGAGAGAGAAGCAGAAAAGATACCGAGGGAGAGTATTTATCATATCGTCAAAAACGCAGGATTTTTAGAAAGACATTAGATATTTACATCAGTATAGATTAATAGAAATATTAACTTATGATTCATGGTATGTGTGATATTAACTAGGTTAGATAATCTGTAGTGGACCTAGTGAATTTGTACTCGAAAGAAAATTCTCATGGTTTTGTAAAAAATATGCCTTCCGCAAGCTAATTCTGTTAAGTAATTCGTTATCTTATGAAGTAACCTTTGACGTGTGGGTCAACTTTGATGTTATACGGAATGAATGTTGATTATTAACGTAGTTTTAATCTTGTATATTACCATTTAACTGTTGTAAGATGCTAGCGGCTCTTTGGAAATAACACCGTCGCTTCGTTTCTAAATACATGTCGAAACATTGTCCGTTTTTGCTAGGTTTTAGGGTTTAACTATGTTTTTAAATTACCTCAGTCTATGTAATTGTTAGTTTATGCCAAGATAGGCAGACGAGCTCACATCTCATCCAATGCTAAGCTGGTATCGAAGATTTTTTTTATTGCCATGTAGGCAGACAAGCATACGGCCCACCTGATGGTGAGTGGTTACCGTCGCCCATGGACTTCAGCAATGCCAGGGGCAGAGCCAAGCCGCTTCCTACCGCTATAGTCACCCCAATGAAAATATCGCCAGTTTGTGACTTAAGGTGAAGTCTAACTGCATTGTCACAATATTTGTCTTTCCGTTCAAACCGGAACGCAAGATTGCTTCGCGGCCCAAATAGCCATGATAGTCATGGTGGTTTTAGTAAATTTTTACCTTCTTTGATTTGGTGGTGCAGTCGTTAGCGTTCCTGGCTGTTGTGTCGAAGGTCGTGGGTTCGATTCCCACATCGGACAAACATTCGTGTGATGAATAAGTTTTTTTGCTTTTTGTCTGGGTGTTAATTTTTTATATATGTATATATTTAAACCTATATAAGTATGTAAGTCAATCTATGGTACCTATAAAACAGGGAATCCTAATTTGAGTTCGGATGACTGTGAGTGATTTGTTCCCATTTATTATTATTATTATTTTGTAGGATAGATTTGTTTTATTAATATAGTAATTAAGTAGTTTAAGTGTCGTATGTAATTAATTAAGTTACTAGGTTATCAAGAACAATAACTATGAATATTGTGTTCTTTAGTAAAATTTGGGCAAACAGGTTAAGTTTAAGTTAGTTTACTGACGATAGTAAAATCTTTAGACATTAGAGGTCGTATATCGTAAACTTTAATTTTATATATTTTTTATATTAAAAATATTTAGATTTTGAATATTTCAATACTGTGATCTCGAAACAATAAGTGCAATATTGTAAGTTATTGTTTCATATGTTTTGTTAATAAAGACTCTGCGTTGTTAATATATTAAGGTGTTATCATATTTTCTATGTCGCAATTTGCACCGTATTCTGGTTTCCTAAAACTTCTCCCTCTTTTACAAGTTACCCAGCATTCGTGTACTGGTTTTTGAATGAAATCTGTAAAAAAGCAACGAAAACCTACTTATTGTCTGTTTGTTGAACTGTTAATACATAACTTTAATTTTAAAAATTCGTAACGAAGTAGGTGATATCCGCCCTTCCTTTGTCATCGATTGTGAATTTTGTTAAAAAATTATGTAAGGCCTCTTTTAATGATATAAAAGACAAACTAACCTATATTACATCAAGCTAATGATATAAACAACAATGACACCAATATTGGTTCAGTTAAGCTGCATCTTAACGTTAAGGCTCCTTTTAAACTTTATTGGAACTTTATCCCTTATCTACTTTTTATCGTCGCACCTCCCGCTATCGGAGCAGAGTTCATACATATTATCTGGAACCGCTGCGTTCATCGACAGTGCGTTTCCAGAGGTCTTATTTGCCACGTACCATGCGGCTATGGAATGAGCTCCCCTCCACGGTGTTTCCCGAGCGCTATGACATGTCCTTCTTCAAACGAGGCTTGTGGAGACTATTAAGCGGTAGGCAGCGGCTTGGCTCTACCCCTGGCATTGCTGAAGTCCATGGGCGACGGTAACCACTCACCATCAGGTGGGCCGTATGCTCGTCTGCCTACAAGGGCAATAAAAAAAATGGAAGAAAGAAATGTCACAGAACATACAACTATATACGCTATTCTATTAGGTACAGTTTGAACATGAAATCATACCAGACATTTATTGGTCTCGAATTGAAGCATTGTAAATGGGTGAGTTTATTTTTACGTGATTAACAAACCTACCAGTGCGGATATAAGTGAAATGTAATGTATTGTTATATTAGATATTTCAGAAATCATACGCTGCGTAAAATATATTGTGGTATTCCATCCAACAATTTTCAATATACAGCATCGAACGAGATTCACAAACAAATTCCTACAATGACTACGAAGATAGATTTACGATTTTGAATCTTATATCCTTCGTGTAGAGGTCAAAGGTTCGTCGAGAGTCTTCAATGGCGCCAGTGTGGGCGTTTGAGATAAGGTGACACCAAGTGTGGGGTCCAGTTGAAATATTTGTTTTGGACATAGGTTTTAGGTCGTTTGGTAGATATTTGAAGTCTGCAAAAATATGTTTACAGGCTCTGACATAAGGCTTGAATTTTGTGTGATTTTCCTAAAGATTATTATTATTAGAGTGTATTGTTTAATGTACTCAGAAATTGGCACAATTTATTACAAAAAGCACCAACAACATTGGTATGCACAATCGTGAGTTTAACTCAAACATGAGTTTTCCTCCAGCAAATCAACATTAGAGGACTATAAATTGTAGAAGGTGAAAAAGTGTACAACAAAACAAAAATAAAACTGAAACACAGAGATACACGTATTTGGTTAAAAATAGTAAAATAAATAATAAATGTATAAAGTAAATTGATAATAATGTGTCGAGAAACATTCTGTGATAATCAGTATCAAAATTTTGATCTAGATCGGTAATAATTAATCGTAATGCAAAGATGAATCGCTAAATCTATAAACATGGTCACTGTATTCTCCGAGCTCCTCTTCAAATGGTTGTCGCTAAACTTATATAAAACGTACAGACTGAATCATACGTGCCAACGCTAGCTTTGATCGCAATGCGAAACCTACGCTAAGCCAAAAATGTAATAAAAATGGATGAGACATGTTCCTCTAACCTGTGGCATTATTTCCTATTGCAGACTACTGTAGCAGATATATTTTAATCAGTGGATATAAGCCTGTGCGGGTTGGTATATCTGCATATGTCATTATGCTGTCACGTGTTCCGGGTTGGTTGAGACTTCATATCTCAAGATGGGCGGTGGGCATTCATTCACATAATGTTCTGCATTAGTTCTGCTAATCATTCAATACCAAGGTAGCCCTTCACCTATCTGTACAATAAAATACTGAACAAGATAAAAAAAAAATTACAAACCCTTTTTACTGTCACAATTATATTCATGCATGTCGCACGTATCTATAAAAGTCCTCATTTCCCCACAGGAGTCGATCCCGCATATCGGAACTTGGTCGTGTCGACAGATATCGGCTATTTTGCATTCCTCGTCTAACTAGAGAAATGAATGAGTATAATTATTTTACTATTTTACTCTCAGACTTCTATCAGGGATGCCCTTTGATAGGCCGTGTGCGGAGTGGGTTGGATAGGCGAAATTTATTTCATTTTTGGAGCTTATGTGGGCGTAACTATTGCCGATATAATTGAAAACATGCGAAATGTGAAAAACACAAATTGAGAACCACTTTTTTCTTTTTATTTAAATTTTCATGACAATGTTGCCCGCAATGTTGAGTTTTTTGCATAAATAAGTCCCTTTAAATTAGGAATCATGAAAAATATACCTCTCTTCAGAGAAACAAATCCAAGGACATTTCGGATTTGGTATTTTAATTGAGATTTCGTAGTATCACTTATTTCAGGTTCCCTCTTGGGCTTAGAGTACTGAAATTGTAATGTACGTGTGCTCGTTAATGGATTGGGAATTATTTACGTTAAAAACACTGTGAATTATTTATGTTAAAACATTTTGCAGTGTAGTATTACTTATCTTAGCGAAGATTGTGTACAAGATTACGTGGACTGCTTGTTGAAACTTTTTAAGTATTCTTAGTACGAAAAAAACAATTCATTAAGCACTCCACATTTAATCGTTTCTTAGATTTAGGTCAAGATGGCGATCTGTGGTATATTCATTTAACAGAGCTATAGTGAGCGCAGTTCAAGTCTACTAAGAGGAAAAAGTACAGCTTTTTCCTCAAGAGGTCAATACATGTGGATAACAAACAATTCATACATATGTATTTATGCAAAAAAAAAATAATCTGATGTTAATGACATTCTCATAAAAATCGTTTTTCACTTTTTTAAGCCGTAATCATAGCAAATATCTGTTTTTTTTTTCATTGGTTAGCGCGGGACCGGGAATCCTTTCTTTTACGTTTCACTACCTTTTCCGCGTTCAAGGAAAAATAGAACAAGAGATAGTGTTATAGCTAATCGAACTATTTTAATTATATTACAGGAAGTTTAGGTTTAGTGAACAGTTTGTAATCTTTATTTATTAAGGTTAAGTTCATTTCGAATTAAACAAGCAAACTCTGAAGTTTATTAAGATAGTGGAAACAAAGGCGAGTTCATAAATACGAGTAATAAACTCTAATGTTTATAAATTTCGGGATTTTAAACATTTATACATTTTGGGTCTTCAAACACATTCGATATACTATATGTTTGAATATGTTACTATCCCTTTGTCAAAACAGGTGCCTTTTATACTAATATTATAAAGAGGAAATATTTTTTGTTTGTTTGTATTGAATAGGCTCCGAAACTACTGAACCGATTTGAAAATTTCTTTCACTGTTTGGAAGCTAAACTATTCCCGAGTGACATATGCTATATATAATCTTTTTTGAAAAAAATTAGGGATCCTTACTTAAACTCCAATAATGTAACCCAAAGTGTAAAAAATTACTTAAAAATTCTTTAAATCGCGTGCCCTGTGAAAACTATTGGTGATATAATAAAATAATGTACTATGACTTTGTAGAACACATTATTATTTACAAAAAGTGTCGTGACAGCATATGTCGAACTATTATAGTTATGCCACAATAAGTGTTCCTTTATTTTAAAAAATAAAACAACGTCAAATATCGTTGAAATTTTTGTTAAAGACCCGAGCGGAGCCGGAGCGGGCCGCTTGTATGTTATAAAATTCAAATGAGATTTACCTTTGCTCTATCTACATGAGCACGGGAATCCTGAATAGCCAGTAAAACGATAAAGGCACGAACAATGTTTCTTGTATTCGTATTTTTACATGTGGACATTATTTGCGTGCCAGTTTACATTTTAAATTATGTAGCAACGTTTTATTCGATAATGTAAAGTGGTGAATTGTAGATTTTATTGGTGTAATATTTTGTTTCCTACGCGAAGTAATTATTTGCGCAAATAAACGATTGCTCTAAGCTATATTACTTCGGTTTCTGAAATCTAGAAACTGAGCACGCACTAAAATTTTGTTTTTATTGAGAGAAATTTATAGTTACACCATTTCTGTTACGGTTTCACTTCAAACATTTCATTACTGCGTGCGGTACATTTTAATGTTTTCTATTGTATTCCGTTAATACAATACATACTTTGAATCAGAGAGTTGAAATATGAATAATTAGTTAGGACGAAAGTAAATATTCTCGATCTTTGTTTAGATTTAAAAGTGCCCATAAATATTGTTACGCGCTGGGGTTCGGGATAAATAAATGTTCCACCCAAATACAACTTAAAACTGTATTTATCACTTAGAACACACACAGAACTTTATAATACTCAATTCGCTTCTTCCGCTTCGCTTCAGGTGATCCGTTCGCTGTTTCGCTTCGAGCAGTTCCGATTACTAACTGCGTGCCATCTCGGCAACGCTTCTATAGCCGATACGATATCCCTAGAATCGTCGGCAACATTCCTCACAAATCGAGTACCTTCAATGAGTTTCCGCTATCTGACAATAGATGGCGTTGTACTTCTCGAGCGTTCTAGATGTTTCTAGATCCTTCCATATTCGTTCGGCTATTCGGCGATAAATGGCGTTACTCTTACCGGCGTAACAATAGTAATAAATATATACTAATCACAATTTTCACATCGGGAGCTTGAATCCCGCTGGGTTTTTTTTAAAATAAATACTGGTACAAGTGCGGTCTTCATGTCTCAGCGTGGGTAGCCGAGTTTACGTTGCTTAATTTACGTTTCTTATAGTCTGTTAAGTACTTAATGCTAGATGAGCCTTGAGCTACACATTTAGCGAAAAATATAAGGTCCTTTAATTGCATTATTGGTTAAGTTGTTTATCGTTTCGATACGGTATCCAATAAAGCGTTCAGAGAGTGAGAATATCAAAAAAAATTGTTAGTTGATACGTCAGGTGTTTAATTTGATATGTTCACATCCTTGTGAAGTTTTGCTACTAACGATGAATACGCACGCGATTAGTTTAGTTGAGAGTATTGGTGAAAGCGTAGGTGAATACGCAGAAGATACACTTCACTCTCATAAAGTGTCTGTTAGTGATTCATAAGGTCTCCGGTGTACTTTATATGAATTTAACACGTGCTCAGAAATGAATGCCACGAGGCATAAATAAATGATTGTGTATTGAAAAATAGATCTGCAGAATTTACGAAATTTGTGTAATTACAATATTAGCACATGGGTAGGTACTATTGATCGTAATATTTCCACCAGAAGCAGTCCTGTGTAACGGTTTGAAGGATGAGACTGCTTTTATGTGTAGTCGTCGTGGCCTAACGGATAAGACGTCCAGTGCATTCGTGTTGAGCGATGCTCGATGCGTGATGACCGGTGTTCGAATCTCAGGCAGATACCAATTTTTTTAAGGAAATACGTACTCAACAAGAGTTCACGATTGACTTCCACGGTGAAAGAATAACATCGTGTAATAAAAATTAAACCTGCAAAATTATAATTTGCGTAATTACTGGTGGTAGGACCTCTTGTGAGTCCGCGCGGGTGGGTACTACCGCCCTGCCTATTATTGCCGTGAAGCAGTAATGCGTTTCGGTTTGAAGAGTGGGGCAGCCGTTGTAACTATACTTGAGACCTTAGAACTTATATGTCAAGGTGGGTGGCGCATTTACGTTGTGGATGTACATGGGCTCCAGTAACCACTTAACACCAGGTGGGCTATGAGCTCATCCATCCATCTAAGCAATAAAAAATATATATCACCACTAACTTTCGTGTTCATGTCTCAAGAGGCGGTAACCGCGTCACGTTAATGAAGTTCGTAAAATTCTTAGCGCCTGGTGAGCTTTGAGATACTCTGCTCCTTCACTCAGGTTCAGATATTCTTAATTACACGACTAGTCAATACAGAAATGAAATACAAATTGTTATGTTAGCCATTTTTTAAATTAATGTTACAGTCGGTCCTGTATTCTGGTTTCTTGAACGATCTTCCTCTTTTGCAGGTCACCCAACATTCATGTATCGGACGTTGTTTGAAGTCTGAAATCGGATTATATTTATATTATTTATTCAAATTGTTAACGTTTTGGATGATTTCAATGCAAGTCTTTAAGTGGAGGAAAGTTAAACTTTTTTTTTCTACCTATGCTGATAGTCTTGAGAGGCTATTTCAGCTTTACCCTAGCGGCCCTCGGGGATCATACTGGAGGTGTTGCTAACACTGGCCCTAGCAAGAGCAGTGCTCTGCAGATTCTACCACCGGATCGGAAACGTGACCCAATGAGAAGATCCGGCGAGAAACTCAATGTAGATACATTTCAGTATCGCATGGAGAATTGATGTTTTTTTTATATATTTTTTCAGGTTTGTTGCATCATTATCACTATCAGCCCACAGTCGACAACTGCTGTATGTACATAGGTTGCTCTGAATTGAGGCCGGTCTTCAGTTTTCCTCATCCGTTTCTTGCCTTTTTTTTATTGCTTAGAGGCGTGGACGAGCTCACAGCCCACCTGGTGTTAAGTAGTTACTGGAGCCCATAGACGTCTACGACGTAAATGCACCATCCACCTTGAGATATAAGTTCTAAGTTCTCAAGTATAGTTACAATAGCTGCCCCACCCTTCAAACCGAAACGCATTAATGCTTCACGGCCGAAATAGGCAGGTTGGTGGTACCTACCCGCGTGGTCTCACAAGAGGTCCTACCACCAGTATATCCAGCCATCTTTTGTTTTTTGTTTTAATGGAATTTTTTGTTGTTGTTGATAAAAGCACCTTTTTTACTGTCGCAATTAAACTCGTGCATGTCACAGTTGTCGATAAATGTTCTCATTTCGCCACACGAGTCGATCCCGCACATCGGAACTTTATCGTGAACGCACAGATCAGCTATTTTGCATTCCTCTTCGTTCTGTAAATTGAAAAAAAAAAGACGACAGAGCTTCGGCTGGTTGGACCTCGATTAAAAGCAAATAACTCTAGATCTGTTTTTAATGTGGTTAAATTGCGGATAATAGGAAAACGAAGGTATTTTTTTAAAAATGATTTTATGAGTATGTATATTTTTCGACTAGATTGCTAAAACGAGCTCACGATGTTAGAAGACCACTAGGATTTTTAGGCATCATAACATGAATGCCACCTTATTGCCTAAGTTGAAATTTTTGCAACGGCTGTCTCACTATACAAACTACAATGCATGACGTATTCGCTCTAGAACATTAAATAAGTGTTATGTAAATATATTTGTCTCACAAGAATTTCGAATATCGTGTAAATAAGATGTTCCAAAGCATCATGAAATATAAATGCTTACATATATATTGAAATGTAATGTCAAAGTTACATTTGCTCAGCGAATATCACTTTCTTTGACTTAACACTTATGTACGGCAATAGAAGCGATAATTATATTCAGTACGGTCTCACAATTCATCCTGCCCCTTCAGCTCTAACACTAGGAGCAGGCTTAGGGACCTCGGTAACCGTACTCGTCGGACTCGACAAAGAGTTCGCCGTGCAACCTAACCCATGAATCAGCTCGCTGAGTTTCTCGCCGGATCTTCTCAGCGGGTCGCGATTCCGATCCGGTAGTAGATTCATTCGCGAAGCAGCTACTCTTGAGCTGTTAGGTCTCCTTCGGAGGCGCTCGGGTAGCTGTTAGCAAATCCCACCCCTCCTGGCTGAGCCTTTGCTCGCCCACCTGTCCTGGTGAAACTGGAAAGGCCTCCGGGCCACCAGTAATACTTCAATCATAAAAAAAAAAATCGTCCTGCCAGTTTTACAAATTCTGTGCGCTTGTTTTATGTTATTAAGTGTCAAAATTTACAATTATTTTATTTTATTATTTACAATAAATTTATTATTTACAATTATTTACAATATTAGTTTACATTTATATTAGTTGATTTATTTAAATGATTATATAATATTCATATGTATGTATGTATTGCTTAGTCCACGACAATAAGTAAGTACATCGCATTTAATATCTTTTATTAGGTTACGATTGAATGGACGGGATCATCACTCTTAGCGCCCAGGATACAGTTTCACTAGGCGTTGATATTTTCTAAAAACTTGTATTATATGATGCAATCGATTGGGATGATGTTGTATTTTTTGTTATTTTTGTCTAGAAGTCGTTCATCATATAATATACGTACGATACATCTTTGTAATTTAATATTGAACAATGGCTTAATGACATTACCACGACATACATATAATGCAAAATACGCTGGCTTAGAAACAGTAATGTAATATAACTAGAAAATAGCACGTAAATCTAGCAAATAAATAATAAGGAAAGCTTATAGTACTTTTGAATAATATTTGGAGCTGAAATAGGATTCAAATTTTCTTTATTGTAAATTCTAAGTATCTTGAATGAAAACCTCAGTACCTTTTCATATATTCTTTTTCAGAATATTGTTTCTCTTGAAATTTTTATTAGAATTTATTTCAAAGTGTCTCAACATTTATAAGGAAAGGCAATTTGCTAGAAGTCTGAAGTTCCTTTGTGCCTGAGCATACTTAGGATAACGCCTTTGTGAAAACAAACAGCAAAGTATGAGATTGTTAAATATGGTTAAACGAAATAACATTTTCAAAGCTTATTATTTTGTGCTATATTATTTAGTATTACATAAAGATTGAATACATGTTACAAAGTGCTTAGAAAGTTATTACATTCTTATTCTAAAATAATAAATAGTCTTAGTTAGATAGATAATTAATGATTCAGCTTTAGATGTTCAAACAAAATGTTTTCCTTGAGAGTTTGTAAAAGCGATTAAATATTAATTATAATATTCACTTAAACTTACTTTGATCGTTTCACTGTGACCTTTCACAGATACAATCGTACATAGTAGAGTTACTGAAATAAAGTTTTAACTGATTTAAATGGTCGAATTAATTTGTATTCGTTAGTAAATTGATAACCAAATGGCAGGAATCGATAGCTAGTAACCACCCGGGTCCTTCTCGGGGACAATTACCTCTCGATATAAAAAAAAACAAGATGAAACTATTTGTTCGATTAATTAATGACTATACTTAATTATGTAACAAAAAATTCTCACCTATTAAAAAGACCATAATTTTTCATCATAGCATAAGTAAAATTCCTTGTGTATTCATTTATTTAAAAAACACGTATATAGTTTTCCCTCTATATATTACAGTTAGCAATAAAGTTGGCAGTGACTTTTATTACTTACGAATTGATTACACTAACGTACTCAACTGTTTTGTATTGTTAAAATATTATTGAAATCTTGTTAGTTTTGTTATTGCCTGTATATTAACTATGAGTTTGTTTTTGTCATTTGTTTTGGAATTCAGGCGTTACGTGGCATTGTTGTTAATTATGCAAATATGATGTAAGTTGATTGGTATATACGGAGATCACGTGTTACTTCATTTATGAAACAGTAGAGTCCATAGACACTGTAAAAGGTATACGGCTTTCATAAATCGGCATAATTGTGGAAATAACAACTACACCTACTTTTCTTTATGAACTACAATTACCAAGGAGGAAATATTGCACTGAGCGGATGACATTGCTACGCAGATCGACGCGGCGACGGTCCAAATATTATTTCTTTCTTCTATGATATAGCAGGGCTATGTTGCAAAAGTCGTTAGCGCAATTTTGTGCATTTCTTCATAAAATATCTTCTGTTTTGTGATAACTATTGCCACGCTTTTAATAGCCTGAATATTTTCAGATATAGACTGCAAAGTGCAACAGTCCGTGTGAGTTCCGTATTCACAACATACTGTACTATCATAGGACTGCTATCAAAATATTTTGGGACTCTTGTCGATTTTGTGGATGGCTGTGTGAACAGTAAAAAAGCCAAAATAACAAACACTGAAGTCATGTTCGGTTCGATTACAATTTTATTTCATTAGTTACAAGTTCCGACTTATCAGTAATATCTTGCTAGTATTATCACAAAGACAGTAAGACTACCCAAAAAATATACAACCAAACTGCGCTCTACTTTGTAACTGAGGTTAGTCGTAGCCAAGAAAGGCTTAATGTGAGAATCTCTAGGACTAGATGCACACCATTTTAAAATTGCATTAACAGGCTTTTTTACTGGTCGTAGGACCTCTTGTGAGTCCGCACGGGTAGGTACCACCACCCTGCCTATTTCTGCCGTGAAGCAGTAATGCGTTTCGGTTTGAAGGGTGGGGCAGCCGTTGTAACTATACTGAGACCTTAGAACTTATATCTCAAGGTGTGTGGCGCATTTACGTTGTGGATGTCTATGGGCTCCAGTAACCACTTAACACCAGGTGGGCTGTGAGCTCGTCCACACATCTAAGCAATAAAAAAAAGCATATCGTATAATATTTAATTAAGTTGATAGTTTTAATATAGATAGCGAACTAGATTTGGTGCTGAGATATGTTGGGATATGGTGAAGTAGACTGGGATATCAGAAACTCGTAGAATAAAATTCATTTCTATGTATATTCTATTATATACATAGAGTGTTTATTTGTATTTTATTTTAATGCTAGCGACCCGCCCTCGCTTCGCTTCGGAAACATTAAAACACACATGAAACCAAAAAAATAAAATAAAAAATAAATAAAAAAAAGTAGCCTATGTTCATCAGGGACAATGTCGGCTTCTAATGGAAAAATAATTTTTCAAATCGGTCCAGTAGTTTCGGAGCCTATTCGAAACAAACAAACAAACAAATCTTTCCTCTTTATAATATTAGTATAGATTAGTATAGATATAGATATATATACAGTTTGATATTCTATTAAGTTTATTTTTTATTTTTCTGATTGAGTAGCAGAACAAGTAATTCGATTTCGACGTAGTTAATATCTATAAATCATGTACAAAGGAGCGTTTTGTGAATGATTTTGATACTATTACTATTTTTCTCCTTTTATGACAGAGTGCAACGTTTATGAACTTGCCGAAATGAGTTTTGAAAGGAAAAACCGATTTTTTATTTATTAAACATGCAATCTATAAACAGATTTTAAAGTGTGTTTCGTATTCTTTAGCCAGTATGGTTGGTTTAACAATCAAATTGAGGTCATCCTTTAGTTGGAATCTTATTTTACGACTTTGCATTGTCCATTTATTCATGTTTTTAGTATTACGTAAATTAAATACGGGAATACTTACTACTTCTGTTAAAGAATAAAAAATAAAAAAAACCTTTGTTATTTGCGTCACCCTAGAATTTTAATGATTCACGAATGCTCTAGAGTTATATATTAAACTCAATTTTGTCAGTATGCGTTTGCTTAATATCATAACAATTAATGTTGCTATACCTGAATATTTATATGAAATAAGTAATAAGAAAAGTATAAATAAATCAACTGTTAACGTCATTTGATCTAGTTGTTAGTAACAAAGTTCAAGATTTTCACTAAAGACAGAAATCATTATATTTAAGATAATTCACTTGTAGCTGTTATACTTCGTTTTAATAGAAAAAAAAAACTAATGGATCAAAATGGCGCAGTTGAAGTATACAATTATAGCCAGTATAAGTGGCGTAAGTGCGACGTCCCGACCTACTTTCCATTTACCCTTAATATAGTGGAGACGTCATGGAAGCCCTTGTTCTCGGTAAGATCACTGGCCGAATGGATAAGATACATATACATATATTCAGAATGAAAACGTTTTTAGTTCATCATTGAGTTTATGTTTCACGAACATTATTAAAGTTATAAGTATGTACATACACGTGTAAATTTAATCACAGTGTTATTGCATGAAAATCTTAGGATTTATTTTGTTTAGGCAAAAACTAATATCAATTAAAAACAAAACCAAAAATTATTACTATCACTGATATTACTGTTACGAACTATTATATTATTCATAACTTTGAAAATGAGCTTGAGCTGAGCCCACCCGGGGACCGGACCGTGTTCCTTGAATTTTGTATATTTGCAAACTTCTCTTAAAAATGTCTTAGTGCGATTAAATTCTTGATTAAAAGTCTCTTATACTACTATAGTAGAAGAATTCTATACTGGCTACCGCTACAATGTATTCATCACCAAAATATATTGGCAATGCAGCACAACTGAAATCCGGCTACAAAAATACTTGAATACCATCTACAAATTAAATTTAAACTAGAGATAAAACAAGTAATTTATCTTTTCAGTTATCTTATTTGCCACGACAGCACAATCAAGTCATCGAACAGTGCATAATTTTGAAGAAATATTACTTAATCCCTCAGATACTATATCGGTAAGCAATTAACTATACTATTTAAAATTCATCATTATCATCATCATCATCATCTCACAGTAGTCCTGTACTGAACATAAGTCTCTCCAAATTTACAGTACTAAGCACGGTCTTGCTCTCCTCGTCCATTTTTTACAGGCCACCCTTCGCAAGTCATCGTATTACCCGGCTGTGGGCACCACGTTTACTGGTTTTCGGTCTCCACTCCATTTAGATTTACGTTAGATTTACGCTAATATTATTTTAACATGTGAATTCGCTGTTTAATATTCACTAAGCGTTTGCTCTTTGCCAGAACATCAGAAACCGAGACAAGTCATCAATTAGACATTTTATGGATTTTATAGAGGAAAAATTGTTACACCATTCACAGGCCTTGGAACAAATAATGAAAATTGTTCACGCAAATCAAGAGTTGATCGAAGTATTAATAGAGAAACTAAGTTATAGTCTCGCTAAGCCAACAATTCCTGGAAAACTGTATCAAAATGAGAATCGCAGAAACTTCGTGGCCCGAGATGATGATGAAAATATATTTTGGAGAATAGGAAAGAACTATTCGAAATACGGAAATCTTTTCAAGAATGTAATCATTAATGATATTAATCTCAAGACAGATCCAAAGACTTTGGTTGAAGCAGATCCCCTACCTTTGACACAGGTTAGTGGAGTATGAAATCTGATATACAACTTATCACATTTAGTCTACTGCGAGAAAGGATAATAAAATTTTCGTCGGAAAATAGCTGCATAAGTTACAGACCTGTTAATAGTTAAAGTGTTTTTTGAGTAATAAACAAACTTGATATTATAGAAAGCAAAGTCTTTTCTTCAAACTAAAATGAAACGATTGAAAATGAAACCACAAAAGAAAAAAATGCTACTAAACTTATTTTTATAAATCGTCTCGTCGCTCAAATGGAGAAAACATGTCGAATGAAGCGGGCTCGTGATGTTGGGACGCAATACTTTGATAAAGATCCCTCAATCCCAATATTATCTGTGGATTCGACGAGAACTTCAGCTACGCCAAGTTTGACAAAATATGTCACATGCTACTAATCGCATTATTGTACAAATTACACTATGTAGTTTATCTTTTATATAATAATATGATCTCATTAAAAATAACAATTTTTTTTTAAATAATGAAGACATGCAGTTGCTATTTCCTAAGACAGTTTTGATGTTAACACTACTATTACATCCTGTTTTCGATTTCGCTTTAGTATCTTCATATGAGTCAATGCTTAATTCTGGATTAGGAATTCACATAAATCAGGATTGATGTTTTATTATTTATTAATTACATTGTTATACTTTATCCATATCTTCGTTACTTTTAACCCACTCCCGGTCCTAATTCCTTAGGGTTTGGACAGATTCCATCATCTTCTTTGACGTGCCTGAAAACTGTCAAGTTAATGCAAAATATAAGTAAAAAAAGATGTAAAAAGACTATTTATTAAATTCAAAAAGAATCATTAAGTTTACGAAGTTGTTGTTCTTTAACAGAAAAAATAAAGATTGACATTGTTTGTATCAGTTTTTTGGCCAACTCTAACAAAATCTACAGGGCTATTCGCATGGTCCCTAAAAACCTCCATAGAAGCTATCAGTATACTTAATACAGTTGTTTTAAAGAACAATATTACCCATGCTGTATTCGCAGGAGTATTCGTACAAATCGCAGAGGTCCAAAAATGTACGGGCTTCGTTAACAGATTTACCACAGACTATGATCGTGTCGTGAAAACAACCGTACGCATGCTCGCATATTTTTTTAAGTTCTGTCTGAAACACACCGAAAAACGGTAATTTTTTTTTTTGTACAAAGCTTTTTGTTGAATGCGAGTTAGAGTATATACCTAGTCAGGTCATAAATTCTGTCACATGTTTAATGTAAAATAATTGAAACAAGTTCATTCATTATGTAACCATTCATATACCAAAATGAACTTAACAAAACATAGATTCTTATGACACTAAAGTTTATTCAAAATGACCTCCGTGATTTTGAATACAGGCCTTCAATCTGCGCGGCCATCGTCTATCGCAGCACGAACGAGGTCCATGTCAATATCGGCGGCTGCCTTAATCAAGGATGTCTTGAGTGACTCCAAATTGGGATGAGGCTTTGAGCACGCCTTTTACTCCAAGTGTTGCCATATCTTGTAATCTAACGGATTCAAATCTGGACTGGAGGAGGGCCAGTCTTCGTGCCGGATGAAGTCGATTTCACGCGCCACCAGCCAGTCTTGTGTGCTCTTCGCTCTATGAGCTGGCGCCGAATCTTGTTGGAATACCCAGTGCCTGTTATTGAACATGGTATGAAAAACAGGTTCCACAAGGTTCGTCAGGACTGTATTTTGATACACAACTGCATTCGTTTTTACACCTTTCTCACAAAAATGTACCTCTGTTAAGCCCCAATAAGAAACTCCCAACCATACCATGAGCGAGGATGGAAAATGACCTCGTTGGACACGCGGAATACGGTTGCTGGCTTCTTCACTACTGTGTGCGTACACCTTATCATTTTGTTTGTTGTAGCTCTCTTCTACGGTAAACATTTTTTCATCCGAAAAAAGAATTTCCCGATATTTTTTTCCCGCGTACCGCTTCAACAAAGCGCGGCATCTCTTCAGTCTCAGGTCCATTAGACGAGCATTCAAACGATGTCCTGTTTTTCTTCGATATGCCCGAAGCCCTAAGTCTTCATTTAACACCCTTTTCACCGTGGTTCTGCTTAACCCCATCTGAAGGGCCAACAGTTTCTGCTTACGTTTGGGATTTCTTTGAATTCGCACCTTCATAGCTTTTATCACTGCTGGAGTCCTAACAGACCGAGGGCGACCACTTCTTGACCTGTCATCTACACTAGAGTCTTCATTGTATCGTTTGATGGTACGATAAACGAATCTTTTGGTTATATTCAAATTTTTTAGTATGTTAAAAATTTGAATTGGCGCGTAACCGCAACGATGCAACGCAATAACTGCAACACGGTCTTCTTTAAGCGTCCACTCCATATTTAAAAATGAGTAAAATTCTAAAAGTATACATTTTTATTTTCATGAACAATTCGAAATTCGAATTCAATAAACTTTTTTGTGGCCAGCATTCTAAAAGAAAAGTTTTTACTGTGTGACAATACTTATGACCTGACTAAGTATATATAGGCTGCAGAACATTGAAAGCCTAATCGGACAAAAAAGTTCTTGAATAGGGATTGCGATATACTCGTACTAAATACATATTGAGTGGGATGGATATATATTTTGGTGCCTTATTTTTTTTTAACGTTCGAGACCCTCGTTTTTTCAAAGTGGGGTACGCGAAACCCTAGGGGATCGCCATTTAACTGTAGCGGGCTCGCCCCAAATTTTACGTAATAGTGGCTTGATTAAGAATTTGCGTGCCAAATTTTCACGCAAAGCGGTGAATTTCCTTTTAACCTTTGCTTCAACATCATACCTGGTCATCATAAAACAAAATACAGAAATCGACTTGATACCGAGTCAAAATTAAGGTTAAAAATGGCCAAAATTACTCCTAACAATTTACGACAAGAAACAAGCACAGCCATCACATTAATATTAAAAAACTTTTTCTTTTGGCCCTTTATTCGTTACCTTTTATTGAAATAAAAACCTTATTTTCTTCAACAGCCAATTTTATAATTTTCTTTTTAAGTGATGGGGGAGGGGATTTTATTAGTTAGTTAAGGAGTTGCTGTCATCTGGAAATTTTAGGAAACCTTGTTTCCTTCAAATACAACATAACTGATAAACTTTTTGGATATACTATTTTTTGCAAATTTTTACTGTTTTTTTTTTAAATAAAATATCAACACTCACCAAGTGAGCTTTATCTCCAACTATATGGCAATCGACATATATGAGTAAAAGAAACAGAAAATGTCTTTCGCGTATCAACATTTGACGACCAATTTAAGCGAACAACGATATCTACCTACAGGCTCGACTAGAATCATATAATAATGAATATTGATTTCGAAAAGAGAAAACAATCACAGGATGTTAGTCCATTGTGGAGATATTTATGTATTGTAAACAATTTCGTACATTTGATAATAATCTTGGTTCATAGCTCAATAAGACTAACTCAAGGTTGGGGTGACTCGAAGAGGGGCCCTTTGTCACGGCGCTGCGATTCCAAGGAGTATCCCTGAAACATTAAAGGATAATTGGGATTCTTGGGGTCGATATTTGGAGCGGTATTTAGTATCGGACTCATTTGAAAGTTAAAGTCAAGTTAGCTTCTAAGCTGTTGGAAGTCCTCAATAAAGCGAAGTGCTACTTCACGCCTTAACAAAGAATTACCCTTTACAAAATAAAGGTCCGGTCACGAGTGGAGTACTTACTGCTCCCATCTCTTGGTCAAGGATCCCAAATGCTAGCTACTTCCATTTCACATTTTGCTCACGAATTGCTTGGAGCCTCTGGATCTTCAGAGGAAGTTTAGTTCTCTCAGTATTCTGTATCTCAATGTGGAGTGCTCTGAGGAATTGTTTGAGCTAATTTCGTGATTTCGTTTTTGCGATTTCACAGTCAACCAGAGTAGAGGTCATTATACTACCTAAAATCACTGCCTCACTGAGATCTTTTCGCCACGTACTACGGATCTGTGACGCAGTGAGTGAAGCAATTAAGCATAACATGTTTGTCGGGATTAGATTTACCCAATACGGCACTAGGTTTTAGCGAATTTGTTAGATTATAATAAGTAGTAACAAATTATTAATTTGATATCTATTATAAAAACATAAATAGAATACAAATTACTCAAATTGATTCGAGATGGACCGTAAACTCATGTATGATGGAAGTAATCGTCTTTATATCTTACTGTGATTTCGAGACTGGCACTAGTTCAAAATAGTAATGAACTTAACACGTTTTCACAAAACACAAAACTATTGATGATGAGCGAAATATATGTTTAAAGTAATATAAATAAGAATTGGAATTGCAATATTTTGCCTGCCTACCATACTATTTATTTTGGTCAAGCTGTCAGGCCTGGCACGACAGCTTCACAGAAGACAGTAAGCAGTCTTGAAGGACAGACCAAGGGTTCGTGATAACGGTCTTTAGGGATCTACTTTTAGTAAATTGATCTGCGTATTTGAATAGCAGTAAGCCTTCACTAATAAATTTGCGTGACTTTTCATCTTGATTTCAAAAAAAACATCTATCTTTTAACACATGGGAAAGATTGATTTGCCAAGCAAGGCCGTGTCACCATATATTGAAGTGTCCAATTCAAATTCTTTATCGTTTATTACTGATCATTTTGATTGACATATAATGAAATAGGAAGCTTTGTGGATTGCAATGGTGTCGACAGACATTTCTTTGTTAAGTACAGATTTATTCAGAGTAGTATCAATTTTAAGCGGTACGATTTTGACGATGTAAGATAAATAATATAAGCGTGGATACGTTAGATGGACAAAACAATAGCATTATGGGTCGAATAATGAATTTCAAATTGGTTTACATATGTAGCTTTACTTCAAAAAAATAATGTAATAGATATCACACTTAAAACAGTTGACTCTAGTTAATAAAAGGTTAATAAAAAATACATAAGAGAAAATGTTCAAGAAAAACAGGGCAGGAATTTAATTAGTCATCGTAATAGCTGTTTGTTGGACGACGGGAGACAGTTAGCATCGATTTATCCTCGGGACATGCTGTTTGTCTGTAATCTGAAATGAAAAACAAAAAAATAATTTCATTACAATCTCCAAGTTGGCTTATTCAATACATGGGATTTTTATCATAGTTGCCTATGCATTATTGAAACCTAAAGCATTACTAGTTGAACTTAGAGTGGTTACAATGGTGGAGACAAGACCGTGTCTATAAATTCTCAGGTGACCGTAGTTGATCTGAAAAAATGTAGTCCAAAATTTCATGGTTAATTTAATAAACAACTTAAACAAAAACTCTTCAAACTATGATTCGGTGTATAAAATAGTTATATCATAAAGATCAAACTGTTTAAGGCTATAGGGATTTGGGTGGATATTAAAATTATAATTATGAAGATTTAAAAATTGGAATACGAACTTCTACGTCTAATGCAGTTATAATCGAACATGTCGCATAGATCTCTGAAGCCGACGACATCTCCAGCGTGACTGATACCGCAGATCGGGACGCGGTCGTGGTTGCACGCCTTCGCCATGTTGCACCACTTAGCACCCATCTACAACGTAATTAAATTTATTTATTTCCAAAAATTTACATTACTAATAAAGCTTCTACTGTATAGAATGAAAAATAGAGTAGAATAAAGAAGTAGCATTACTTTTTTTACCTTCCGCCCCATCGCTATGTCCTCATTATCCCTCTCTTGTGGAGGTCCGTGTGAATTGACAGATAATATCATGAAGCAAAGAAGATATAGAACTGAAATATCATCATAATTAAATTAATACGGAAAGCGTGAAAATCGAAAACTAGCATTACCCAGTTAAAATAGTTTTTTTTTTAAATGTAAATGGAATTGACAAAATTCGCAACGAACAGAAAATAGATACAGATGATTTAAAAAAAATATTGAAAATATTATAAAATCACTAAACTTTCAAAACGAATGTAGAAAATTTTACTGAATATACTGCTGAAAGTAGCTTCAGTTTTCTTGAAAATTTTAGAAACATTAATTCAATTTATGCAGTTTCTACAAAAAAAAAAGACTACGCTTCTTTTGCTATAGCTTATCTTATTTAAAATAGTAAAGATTTTAATTCACCGACTAGTTGGCTATGAACAAAATACATAAATTTTACAAGTAATTTAATGTTTGCCCAATTTACCCATGTTTCTCGACACCATTGTCCCTAGTAAACCTCTCAGTAACCACACGTCAAATGATCCTACGTAGTCATGTTATAATCAGGGTTTACAAACTCACCTATTGTCTAAGAATACAACAAACTTCCATTAATGTATTTAACTCTAGGAAATGTTTGTTATGTAAACAACTATATCTGTGGTATGTTCTTACATTTGGACTTTGGCACTATTTGGAATTCTGTAAAATTGTAAGAATTAAGTTATTATTGTTATAATCCTAGTTTTTCAGACCCGTATTTTATCTTAATTATAATTTTGTTTTCTTCGATTGAATCTAAATAGCGACATTATTGAAAAAAGGATCTAATGGAAATTCTCATACACATAAAGTTATGATAATTTCAAAGTACTTGTAAAAAGACTACTTATAGAACCTTTTGTGAAATCATCAACCGTAAAATATGAGATTTTTTTTTGTCATTTTTTTACAAAAGAAACGGATAATTTGCCTACAGTAGAGTTAGATTGCGGACTCACAATGCCTTCTTCAACCAGTAAATGTGATTTTCCTCTGAATGACACGGATCTTCTGGGCGAAATTTGATTAATCAGGCATTACAAATGATTAACTTACGACTTTTATATTCACAATTAAATTCCAGTAAATCGCATTTATTCAAAAACCATCTAAGTTCTCGGCTTTTAGAGTCTAATCCACATATGCGTTTAGCGCTATGAACACACGTAAATGCATCCACACATGTCATCTGAAAATGAACAAGGTTTATTTTGTATTGTGATGCACTGTGACTGATTCTGTAGTTATTTCTTTTTAACACCATGGCTGTTGCAAGTAAAATCATAAACCATGATTTGGTGCAGCGGTGGATGGAAATGCGCCCCCAACGATGTTTCCACCAGTGCGTGGCAGTCCTGTCTCTACGCATCAGCACTAAGGTAGATTAAAATGCTATAATTATGCGAAAACATAGTGTACACAATTTATACTTTATAGTTGTCGATAGCGCTCTTACAAACCTGAAATAATCGTCCACACCAGCTAAAAGTAATGCGGCGGGCCGATACGAGTCTGTTCCGCAGCGAAGGTGTTAATATTTAAAAAAGAAGGTAACTTCGAGGAAAACATGTAAATTAATGCTATTCAATAACTTATTCAACTTTCGGTACGTAGCAAGGCTAGACGTGAATGCGACAGAGACTGGATAGGCTGAAAACATGGTAATGTGTTTAATGATAATGAGATACTTTATAATTATTTACTTACATAAATTTTCTATAAGCGGACTAGAGTTATAAATGTATTTTTCTCGTGGGAATAAACGTTACGAGCTGATTATGCGAGTATAGATTAGCGAACCGCGTATAGGCGTTTTGTGAAAGTGCTTAGTTTATAGTTATAGTATAACAGCGGAGCAGCGTTGTACTATAGAATAGAGACTTAGAATCCATGTCTCAAGATGGTTGATAAGACATTTACCTTGTTGATGTCAATGGGCCTCGTTACCACTTAACACAAGGTTGGCCACGTAAACGTGTAAAAAATTAACCTAAAATTTGTAATTATACAGGTGCTGCATGTAAAAAGTCTTCACATTTTTTTAAAATAAACCTTAATCCTTTTAGGTTTTAAAATTTAGCTTAACTTCGTTCTTAAAACAATGATTATGACTATAATTACGTAGATAAGTAACTCACTTTTTTTTTCGCCTCAACTTCTATTATTGTCATACTTGTTAATGTTAATAAGAGCGACATAATTTGTGTCGTAGTTTTTTGCATTACCTTGTTATTTAATTACAAACAAATTTCGGTCAACTATTTATTGATTTGTCAACGTCGTAATACATGTATTCTATCGTATTAAAACAGTTGTCGCATATTTTATTTATTTCTGTAGTGATAATATTGTTATTGTAGTTTTATTATGAAGAAATAAATGACGTTTCAACAGTTCTCAGGAATTTCACTTCAGAAACAAAATATGTACTGAAGAATTTAATGTAATGTAAGACGTTGTAATATTCGTTTTGTTATTTATATAATAAATTTTATTAGTTTTTATTTTATTTGTATATGCACATTATTTGAGTTTGGTATTACTACATATTTTATCCGAGATTGAAGTTTTGAAATTGATAACAATTTTTAGTTGACATGAATATGAAAATAAATTTTTTAGGTGAATATTTTTTGTATTTAAACAATGTTTGTTTATTAATAAAATTTACATTATCACTTTTTTTTATTTTATTTTTTTTATTGCTTAGATGGGTGGACGAGCTCACAGCCCACCTGGTGTTAAGTGGTTACTGGAGCCCATAGACATCCACAACGTAAATGCGCCACCCACCTTGAGGTACAAGTTCTAAGGTCTCAGTATAGTTACAACGGCTGCCCCAACCTTCAAACCGAAACGCATTACTGCTCCAAAAGTCATTTTTATTTATTAAATTGCGTTTCCGGATTGCAGGCTTTGCTATCTACGTAACAATTTTTGGTATTACAACATCGAAAAACGTAAGTTATACAAATCAACTTGTACTAAAATTCTATAATTTAACTAGCTGTACCCGTTCGCTTCGCTGCGCATTTAAAATTAACATTGTTATTTCTCACAAAAGATTCTCATCATTAACGCCCCCGCAACTGGTGTAGGGAGTCCAACCCTCTTATAAATATTAGCCTATCCATTAAATACATGTATTTTCTACATTTTTTTTTTTTTTTGGTCAGGAGGATATCGCGTACTTCCGCCCTCCCCTGGGGATGGAAGGCGGGGCATGTCGGAGTCGAACTGACTAAAACCTCCTGTCGCTCAACAACCCGCGTCCGAATCTCGCATGAGACAGAACCTATGAAAAGGCAAAGGGGGAAAGTGAAGCGTTTAGTGCGGAGCACATCTCTCCCATCACCCTCCCCCTCGGGACGCCGGACCAGCGGTCGTCGGCGCCACGACCACCAGCCCTCTCGGTCGGCAGGCTATCCGGAGCCCACCTAGATGGCGCCGGTTAGAATGGGTTATCCTACGGAAAACCCCGCTGGGTCAGAACCAGCGTGGGTCGAGGATAGCCGGCCTTCCATCACCCGGATGCTCTTGCGTAAAACGCGTGCAGAGCAGCTTGCACGTCGTCTTCTTAGGCCCCCTTCGCCGGTCCCCAGACCGACATATGAAGGGGACCCGAAACACTTAGAGGGCCAGGGCTTGGGCGATATCCGCCTCCCTGGCCCCCGCTCGACGGCGGCGGGCTTGCGCGTCTCGCACGCGCCCCGCCGCCTCCTTCTGCGAGATGGTGCACTCGCAAAAGTCGAGCATCGCCTTCCACGACTCGTCGTCGCCGAGCATCGATGCCACAACACTCGGCAACGACAAGTCGTTTCCTATTTTTGCGACGAGGACACGGCGCCACCCCTCCCATGCGGGGCAGGCGACGAGCGTGTGATCCGCCGTGTCCAAGTCGCAACCACAATGGGTATTTTCTACATGGATACCAAGTTTCAAGTCAATCGAATGTATGGTACAGTAGTTATAACGGTACATCCGTAAAAACCATTGTAGATTTATATATTAGTATAGATTTAACCCTTTGACTGGCATCTAGTTCACCGATGCCCTACGTGGCACTCTGAAGTAATTAGGTCGATTTCTGTTGAAGGGTGGGGCAGCCGTTGTAACTATACTTGAGACCTTAGAAATTATATCTAAAGATGGGTGGCGCATTTACGTTGTGGATGTCTATGAGCTCCAGTAACCACTTAACACCAGGTGGGCTGTGAGCTCGTCCACCCATTTAAGCAATAAAATTAAAAAAAAAAATAATATTTATAAATATTGTTTCAAGATATGTTTCGAATCGAAGACATGTGTTCACAATGGAGTAGAAAAATGTGGTATAGACAGTAAGGGCGACTTCCGAAGGTTTCTCGATTCATGTGACATGCTCGAGTACAACTGTCTCAAAGATACAGGTAAGTAAACGTTGAGATTACTATTGAGAAGCGCTTACTTGATTCACGTTAAAAAAATGCCGTTTTTTAAGTGTAAGATTCCTTTCGGGCATTGCCTGGGTGCTGAACTAGACGATGGTGTTAGGTATGGTGATCACTAATGATAAAAAGAGTCCACTTTGCATCGAAAGTGACAATGTGGTTCGAGGTTCCATCGCTTTTTTGTTTATTAAATAACGCAAGACATTTTTTATTTATTTTTCGATCTGGCGGCGGCCGAATCTACTACGAGGTCTCCGCGACTAGGGGGCGTGCGGGGTATGTGGGACTTGACGATCTACTGACGATGCTGGGAGCAGACCGCGTGCTCAAGGGTATTTTTAGGGCTCTACCGCACTAAGCGGCTCCCGTGCACTCTTACACCCGACGTCTGATCTGGTCTATCAGAACCCGGTCAGAGTAAGGGACGCAAGGCATACTACTGGTGGTAGGACCTCTTGTGAGTCCGCGCGGGTAGGTACCACCGACCGGCCTATTTCTGCCGTGAAGCAGTAATGCGTTTCGGTTTGATGGGTAGGGCAGCCGTTATAATTATACTGAGATCTTAGAACTTATATCTCAACGTGAGTGGCGCATTTACGTTGTAGATGTCCATGGGCTCCAGTAACCACTTAACACCGAGTGGGCTGTGAGCTCGTCCACCCATCTAAGCAATAAAATAAAAACCTTCACGTCGTCGAGCTGGCTGCCGATTGATCAGTTCATGCGGGACCTACATTAAGTTTTTTATATTACTAATTTAACGCAATTGGACCAATATTGTTTTCCATGTCAGAAGCGTTCAAATCGTGCGTTCGTTTTTAGTGTTTACTCTGTCCATGTCATTAATATTGTCAGTCGTTTGTGCGGTATAACCACCGCGACGGAATTCGTATTGCATAATGTCTTGTATTTTTTCGTGCTATATGTCGATGAAAAAACACAAAATATGTAGTGAAAACAAAAAATTTATCATTAAACAAAGAACTAAGTTTGAAAGTAGAATTGTATATTTTTAAAATAATATTCATTTAAATTTAGAAGTTATTGCTATTTATACATAAATTAAGTTTCAAATGGCCAGTATTTTAACATGCAACTTCATAGATAAAATGGCAAATTATAATGACAATACCAAAACTAGAGATTAAAGTGCAAAAGTATTTTTTTTTAAATTTCTATTGGTCTTTGGATAATTGTATTATGGTTCGTTACACAAATTCAATTAATAGAATTATTTATATTGTTGACAAAGGTTTTTAGTGGAACAAAATATTGTTTTACGAATACCTAGATTATCAATTTCACTAATATCTTATTAGCAGATGTATTTAAGTTATACCGGATACCATCGCTAAACTTGGGGCACACCTTAATTCAGACTTTATTTTATGTCTCATGTTTTTATTTCATTTATATTTAGTAATGTTCGACATACATTTTTAAGTTGAGTCGCATTTTTAGTATGATAAACTATTACCGGTATACTAACTTCTTTGACTGATAAATATTTTGATTTTGAAGTGACATTAAACTTGCAGATTATAATAAAACTTCTCCGGAGAAATGTTCTTCTCTCCCAGCGCTTGATGTTCCTGAAAGTGTAACAACCCAAAATAATATCACAAGACATATTGAATAATAAATAAAAGCATGTTCTAAATTCGGAGTGTTTTTTTTATATTAAGATTCAGAACTCTTTAATAAAATCCTTCTTTATAAATATTATCCAGCTATTGACATCGATCCATCGATGTGACACGTGGCAGTGATTGTTTTCAAAAAGCAACGTTTAAGAAGTTTACAATTTCGGTACAGAGTAAGGTAAAATCATAGAGAATGCAAATGTAAATTTTTGGCCAATTATTGGCTTTTTTAATATTGCTTGGACTTATTAAAACCCTTTCTTCTTTGACTGATAAATATCTTGATTTTGAAGTGACATTAAACTTGCAGATTATAATAAAACTTCTCTGGAGAAATGTTCTTCTCTCCCAGCGCTTGATATTCCTGAAAGTGTAACAACCCAAAATAATATCACAAGACATATTGAATAACAAATAAAAGCATGTTCTAAATTCGGAGTGTTTTTTTTATATTAAGATTCAGAACTCTTTAATAAAATCCTTCTTTATAAATATTATCCAGCTATTGACATCGATCCATTGATGTGATGCGTGGCAGTGATTGTTTTCAAAAAGCAACGTTTAAGGAGTTTACAATTTCGGTACAGAGTAAGGTAAAATCATAGAGAATGCAAATGTAAATTTTTAGCCAATTATTGGCTTTTTTAATATTGCTTGGACTTATTAAAAAAAGGTGAAGCATGAGCTCGTCATCATCTACCTATTCCGATTTATATATTTGTATTTTTCGTGATTCAAATTTGTCTACATGACGGAATATTTAAACGGATATTTTGTTCAGTTATGATTGAAAGTATTTATGGTGAAAATGTTGATAGCATTTAACATCGCTGCGCTTATTAGCTTATTAAGAATCAATGAAATAGAATTATAATTAAACATACATAGATTAGTCGCAATCCCTCCGTGCGTCGTATTCCTCAGTGCTGAGGGTCGTGACCTTTACGGAGCACTTTTGTTAGGACTATGTTTCTCCATTAACTCCTGTTCTCCGCGCAGCATTGATGCTGGATTCCAAAGTCGTCTTAATCTGATCGGACCAGCGCATGGGACTACGCCCCCTAGGCGTCTTTCCTTCCACATTGCCGGTGATGAGAAGTCTTTCGAGATTGTCACCCCTTTTCCTCGCAACGTGGCCGAAAAACTCTAAAATCCTACGTAAGCAAATGGTGGAGAGTCTTGATGAGACGCCTAGTTCTTCCAGTCGCAATAGCTGACTCAGTTTAAATATTCATAAAAAATTATAAATTTTCATAATATATTTTAAAATCACAGATGGAGAATATTGTAACAAACGCGAACGTACCTATACGTTAAACTTAATTAGCGTGAAGCGAAATTAATTAGGACGATATCGAATTTTTAATTACGCCTTTTAGTTCAATAAATTTACCGAAAGGCTTTAGGAAGATTTCGGACCTGAATCAGTCAAGTTTAAATAATATTGTGTTGTTTTAAATCTAGATTTTATATCTTTTTATAAACGCACTGTTAGATTTCTGTAAGGTTATTATTGTATAATATGGGTTTTTCATTTTAATCTATTTTGTCATTTAAATTAGCTAATACAGTAATTTTGGCCAAACTAAATAATTTGCTACTGTAAAATAATTTGCTTGATTTCACCTTTTGTGATGTTTCCGCGTTTGATTTTGGTATTTATTGGTAAGTTTTAGATGATTATTAATGTCAATAACTTTGTTTTCATAATAGTTTTTAATCAATCATGTATTTAATTCTGTGAGCAGCGTGTCATATAAGTTATTGATAAAATTTCAGTATTTTCGTTGTCTGTGAATGAATTGGATACAAGAATGTCCCATGTAAGTGATTTTTTAATGTGATTATTATGTCGAATTGAGCGTCCATTCGTTAAGAAATTCGCAGAATTTTTGATTGATAAAATAAGGGCATTATTATTTATTGTCATTATTATTAGGGAGTCCAACACTCATATAAATATTAACCTATCTATTAAGTACATATATTTTCTACATGGATACCAAGTTTCAAGTCAATCGGATGCATGGTTCAGTAGTTATAACGAAACATCCGTAAAAACCACTGTAGCTTTATATAATTAGTATAGATGAGTATATGATTTCAGAAATAGCTATAGACACTATGTTCTCCGTGATACATGAGGTCGTAGTCTCTTACATTTACAAACTAAAATGCATGGCCGTGTCGCGGTAAAAGTAAGCAAAATGGTGGCATTAATAGTCGGAAAAATGCTGGTTTAAACATTTATTAATTGATGATGTCTACCCCAAATTCAAAGGAATAAAAAACTGCTTAATCGTATGCCACTAAATCTAGACTAGGACAGTTAGCTATTAGGCAAGGGACGCTTAGAAAGTAAGTTTCATTGGTCATATTTTTATCTAACTGCACTGGCATACCATTGTGTTTTGATATTTGATGTATTTTTGGTGAGCAATGTGGCTATACGACGAAAGGAAGGTTTTCCAGCGAGCGGGTGATAATATTGTTCGGTAGACCGATGGCCCCTACTTTCGGAAATTTCGTAAGCGCGATTCAGGCATTTGTTCAATATTTTGTTTTGTATGATGGCTACCGCCACATCACTCCACGCCGAGACTGGAGGTCGTATCATTGTCAACAACATTCGGACCGTCAGTCTACCGAGTAATATTTATTAATATTTAACCAGATCGGTGGAAGATATTTCCTTTCCTCGTAAACCTACAAGCGATCTCACAGGATTCAGCCTGGGAGAACTTGTTGACATCTGCCACAGTAAGAGCAGTGGTGCACTGAATCTACCACTAGATCGCAATCACAAGCCACTCAAATTATCCGACGAGAAACTCATTAGGCTGTGTAGTCTATGCGTTAAATTGCACGATGGTCTCTTTTTAGAATACAGGAGGTGTTGGTTTGTTTTCTCAATACTTTTGTTACAAGATAAAATCGTGTGTACACGATGGCCCAAAAGTTTGCGGTTTCGATGAGGACGCGTCTTTCCTAGCGATCTTCGATGATGAATGTACTTTGTATAAGGTGAATTGCAAAGGAGCAGGAAGTAAGTTTATAATTGAAAAAAAAAACCTATGAATTAATTTGATGAGAGTCGCAGGAGCATAATCTAAGAGTGGGTTCGATTCTCGTTCCCATATGTCAAAGGATTCTAGTTAGTAGTGTCTGATAAGGCCCGGTTATTATTATTATTTCGTATTAAATTAAAAACATGTCTAATTTGATTTCAGAATTTCAAATAGTTGATATGATTGTCTGTGAAACTAAAAATAAGTATGACAATCAGCGTAAGAACGATACGTTTGAATTTATACATTTGAATAATACTTATTATCAAATTGCTAAACTACCTCCAGGAAACGTCACGACAAGTAACTCGAGCGATTTGACTGCGATTGTTGCATGATTAAAATCTATGAATAAATGTTATATTATATGTATAAAGCATATTATTATATGATAGATGGTAAGAAACATTATCTGTCCATACTCTTATTTGAGGCCGTCAGTGCAAAAGTGGTCTAAGCTACGAAGCAGTTTAAAAGTAAATTCAAACCTTATTATCACCATACTAACTATAATTATTATTGAAACCGTATTATCTACATACTAACTATATAGTATTCTATTAGAATTTCACTTCAGCTATCATGATGATATTTTTTAATTAATAATTAAATTTGCTCTGTATTTTGAATTCTGAAAATATAATCTGAAAATATGTTCTATTTTGCTTTGTGTTTATGAATAAAATAAAATAAAATAAAGTTTTTCGATAAAGTTTTCGATTTAAAGTTACTAATTATATGTATTATTACTATTTGTTACGCATTTTTATGTCGATATCATTTAAATATGATAAAATATTCCTTAAACTTATAGTGGTTTACCAATGAGGGATTTTTGGGGAACAAGATATTTTTCGTCGATATAATATTATGTTTTCAGTTGATATCTGTTGTCTTTTTTACTCATTATTAGATTATACCGTCATGTATTTAATGCTATTATTTAAGTTACTATATTTTGTATATAATATGTACTAAAACAAATTTCCTTGTTTTAAAATTGTTTTATATTCTAAATAAACATGTTTCTAATCTTAAAACTTAATTATATTGATCGATAAATTAAAAAACGCAAGTCAATTTATCAATGACTAGCGACCCGCCCTCGCTTCGCTTCGGAAACATTAAAACTCACATGTAACCAAAAAATAATAATAATAAAAAATTAAAAAAAAGTAGCCTATGTTCATCAGGGACAATGTCGGCTTCTAATGGAAAAAGAATTTTTCAAATCGCTCCAGTAGTTTCGGAGCCTATTCGAAACAAACAAACAAACAAATCTTTCCTCTTTATAATATTAGTATAGAAAAAGCTACTAGCGCCATCTATCTGAGAATCGTGGCACTACATTCACAACTTTGGCCCTAGAATCGAACCTGAGAACTTAACAATTTCGTAGTTTTGCAGTTTCATGTTGGCTGTATACAATTCATACATACGAGAATTTAAATACATTAATAAAAGTTTAAAAAATATAAATATTGAAGTTTATGACCATATTTTGTTAGAATTTATATAATTCTATTCATCCTAACATTATTTAAACATTCTACTTCTGCTAAGGTTGCTTAAGTAACAAGTTCTTACGATAGATGGAGTTAGGGTGATCATTTAAAAGACGGCAGTGTATAAGTTTTCTACTGGGTTCCTACTACTAGTTGACCCTTTGAATTCGTCCAATTTTCTGGTGAAGCTGGAAGACCTTTAGACTTACAGCTATGTTTCTATTCCAAAAAGGACTCCATAAAAAAATTGTGGTAATAGTTTCAACGATTGTCCAACATATGTCTATGTGTAGTTTTATTGGCTGTCAATTTACATTATTGAGAAAAATATTGATAACATTTTTGTGTCCAAAAACTTTTTTTTTTTCTCCTTCCTATGCTGATGGCCTTGAAAGGCTATTTCAGCTTCACCCTAACATGTAAGTGAGCTCACGGGGCTCAAACCGGAAGTGTTACTAACGCTGACCCTAGCAAGAGCAGTGTTTCGCAGAATCTACCACCGGATCGGAGACGCGAACCACTGAGGAGATCTGGCGAGAAACTCAGTGAGCTGTGTCTATGGGTTAATTTGCTCGACGAGCTAACCACCTCCAGACTCCAAAAACTTGGAATGTTCGTAACATTATAAACAAAACGTAATTTTAGTGCAACATTCCCATTTAAAAAAAAGTTAAAGTGACCGCTTTTTAAGTGGCGATATAAAAATGTATACCTACTACATATATACCCATATATGTAGTGAGCGATAAACTGATCAAAAATTTAGTTTAAGTTATTGGTATTTTTTATTGAACTTAAAATCCGAGTGAAGTGTATAAGGAAGGAGTGGTTGGAAAAGCGTCTTATTAAACAAGAAATTTGTGGCTTAATGTAAACTTCTTTACGCCAAGGCGAGGTATCCATATTTTCGATTTAACAAAATCAGTTAACCTCATCACAACCAACATCGACTTCAATTGGTTTGCTGTTAGTATTTATACCAAATTAACGCAAACAATGTTAGCTTACAATAAATCTTTCGAACGAACACGCGCGAGACTAATCGCTTTTAAACGTGTCGGAATTGAATTCAAAATAGCCTGTACGTTAATCGGAATAAATAGTAACAGAGCAAACACTGGTCGTTTTATTTTTTATTTTTTATATTTGTCATCGAAGGCAGATGATTGCCGACCTGGCGTTTAAGTGGACTTCATGAACATCAGTTATGGTGGTGTTATCTGCGGACAGCCCTTTTCGACCTCTGTTTTAATCATGTTTCAGCGACATAGCACCCGAGAAATATCACAAACATATCTGTGGGAGTTCGTTCTAAGCCAAGATGGTAGTTAAAACTGAAACGTATTGTGGAAATACGCAGCCGTTTCAGACAAAGTGCTTATGCTTTGTGGGTGGTTTTTTGGTAAAGAGAAAGTGACCGGTTTGACCTCGATTAATGCTTTAGACCAGTCGAACTTTTTAGCGTATGTACAATCTTTCTTTTTCAAAAATTCAAGTCAACCTTTCCTATCAACAAGTATCAACTAACGCGGCGTCATAAAGAAGGAAATGTTGTATTGTTTAATATAAATATATAGTTCGAATAATATATAAATTCGCGTAATACACGATACAATTTGAGAACGTGTCTCGAAGTGTCTTATACGTTGATAATAAAACCCGCTTCGTGTGAAGTGGTCTCCAGAAACCGTAGTCTTTGCAGCTATTAGTCAGTGTATCGAAGTTTTTTTTTTTGCCCGTGTAGGCAGACGAGCATACGGCCCATCTGAGGGTTAATGGTTACCGTCGCCCATGGACCTCAGCAATGCCAGTGGCAGAACCAAGCTGCTTCCTACCGAAGCCAGACGAATACTATGTAAGATTTTCGTGGTTCGAAATAAATTATTTACATCTTGCACGTTTCAAAGAACCAGATTGGACACATGAAAATGACAATGGCAATCCGCGTCAGAACCACATCCGAGTGAAAATTTTAGTTTATTGCGAATGAGATAAGATAGTTGAGACTCCACCTGACGTTCCCACGACCTCGACTAGACAATGCTTCGTAAAGCCGAGGAAAGCAAAATTATGACAGTCAGGACCATTTAAGATTTATCTTTTACTAAATCTACTTGAGCATTAAACTTTGAAGGATTTTTGTTTTTTCTTTTGAATTATGTATCCTGTTTCAATTTTGGGTGATTTTTTCTGTTAATCTGTATTTTGATTTGTTATTAAGCAGTTAAGCAGTTTATTTCGGCCGTGAAGCAGTAATGCGTTTCGGTTTGAAGGGCGGGGCAGCCGTTGTAACTATACTGAGATCTTAGAACTTATATCTCAAAATGGGTGGCGCATTTACGTTGTAGATGTCTATGGGCTCCAGTAACCACTTTACACCAGGTGGGCTGTGAGCTCGTCCAACCATCTAAGCAATAAAAAATAAAAAAGTCCATAGATATGTCAATGTGAGTGTTGACAGCCACGTTGGATTCAAGGACCGTATTGGAGATATTATATTGAATCAGTATTCAAATTTTCAAATTGGAATTCATAATCGTTTCGGAGTACCAAATTTTCACATGTATCATGTTCAAAAACATAATATAAATATGAGCTGAAAAATATGTATTGCGAATAAAGTCAAGTTACTTAACTATAATTCCTTAAAACGGATATATATCTGAAGTGAAATATTGTTTTTTTAAAGACGACGCAAAAATCTTGAACTGCGGTAATCATAAAGATAGCAAGTATAGAAACTGGTGTTTTTGGCTCATCGAAAAAAAAAAAACATTTTCAAACTAGCTGATCAAAGAACCGTTGTGCTCGCATATACTTAAAGACCACTAAAAACAATACCAAACACAGATCTGTCCGCATCCATTTGTATTTTAATCGGTAACAAAAAAAATTAAGTCAATTTACATTCAAGAAGGCAAACCGGCACGTGTTGATAATGCGTGCGTCAACACAATTAGAATTAGAAAGGGTAAAACGAAGAATCGTATTATTTTCGTAATTTTAATTCAGATTGTTAACTGAAGTCGTGTATATGCGCCGAACACGTGGCAAGCTACATGAAAATCGTGCGTGTGTATGTCGGACTAGAGATGCGACTAGGACTAGGAGATGTTTTATCGATAGCTTTCTCTTCCTGGTTTTTGGTGTGCTAACGATAAAGAAAAGATCTTTCACGGAGCGTGTGTCTATGTTGTGTTGACTTAATATCCGAATTTTGTTGTTCGATATTCGAATAAATGCAACCTTATATATTATCGTATAGTGCGATTCGGATTTTTGCCGGATTTCTTCAACTCTATGATATCTAGCGCGACAAGCTAGTTAACTTGGTACCTAGTTTTTCTTAATTGTAAGTGTTTATTATATAAGAAGTTTTTACGGGAATAATTTTTTCGGCTATGACCAAAATATATGTTTAAGTGATCGCAGCTGTCTTAAGTCAGCAACTACTACTTCTTTGTTACAGTTTGTTATGCTAGTAATCTTAATATTGTATTGCTAATTTTCTTGATAATGCCTATTTAGAGTGCTGATGGTAAAGTTTATTGTAAGATATATTTAAGACTTTATATTTTTTTATTGCCGTATAGGTAGACGAGCATACGGCCCACCTGATGGTGAGTGGTTACCGTCGCTCATGGACGTCAGCAATACCAGGGGCAGAGCCGAGCCGCTGCCTACCGTTTAATACTCTCCACAAGCCACGTTTGAAGAAGGACATGTCATAGCGCTCGATAAACACCGTGGAGGGGAGCTCATTCCATAGTATTTGGGAGCCCCAGCCCAGAGGTGGGAGTAGTACTCTACGCGAGGCCGGACCTGTGCTTTGTAAAGCAAAAGTCTTTATCCAGGCGTGAAGTACTGCTTCGCTCTATTGAGGACTCCCAGCTTTTTTGACGCCAACTTGACTTTGCCTTCCTAATGACTCCGAAATTGGACATCGCTCGAAATGTCGACCCCAAGTATCCCAATACTCTTGGAAGGATGTAAGGATATATTAACTATCTTAATATTAAATTGAACATACATTTATGAAAACTTTTTCATATATGTATTGTCGTTGTTTGATTTAAGCTCCAATGTATAATTTTTTTTTCTGTGAAATCACGCATAAGCTACCCAATTTACGTGTGTAAATACATTTGCTCTCTTTTTAATTTTATTTCCGTTCTTTTAAGACGTTTTTATTTTCTGTTGATCTATCTTCCTATCTCTATTTTATAGAATACTAAACAATAATGCATCTTTGTGGGTCTGAATATTTGCTTACGAAACGAGATCCTTTCATTATTCTTAATCCTACATTCTCTATTGTCAATTTCCAGCGGTTTGGCATTTTTGGATTTTAAGTAGTACTAGTCGGTTTAATATAGTATTAGTAAACTTGTTCGATATCAAAATCACAGCACTATATTTTAGGAAATGAATGATTAGAAATAATCGATATTGACACAAACCCGACGGTGCATCTCTATTACAAAAAAAATTGTCAAGTCGTGCGCTACCCTGTCAATTGTTTTCAATATCGGTTCATTTCGATTAACACGAATAAAGGTATCGCTTGTGCTTTGATGATAATCCACTTGGTATGCTGTGGCTATCATTATACGACGTTAGGTGCGGCATAACTGAAGCCTAATTATTGTAATTATGATATTTTGCTCGAATACGTTCATGTCATTTGCATTGGTTCCTTTGTTTTGTTCGTTTCTAGGTGGCCAAGGAAGCTATTTCTATTTATATGAGTAAGAGGCACATTGCGCGTTATTTTAACTATACAATATATGTTTTACTTCCGTTTCTATAAAATGAAATAGCGTGTGCCATATAGACTTTTCATGTATTTAGAAATGAAGGGGATATGGAATGTTGATTCACTAAATTTTATTCATTATTGCAATAAAAGATAGACGAGCGAACAGCCCAGTCTTAGTCGTCGTGGCCTAAAGGATAAGACGTCCAGAGCATTCGTATGTAGCGATGCAACGGTGTTCGAATCCCGCAGGCGGGTACCAATTTTTCTAATGAAATACGTACTTACCAAATGTTCACGATTGACTTCCACGGTGAAGGAATAACATCGTGTAATGGTGGTAGGACCTCTTGTGAGTCCGCGCGGGTGGGTACCACCACCCTACCTATTTCTGCCGTGAAGCAGTAATGCGTTTCGGTTTGAAGGGTGGGGCAGCCGTTGTAACTATACTTGAGACCTTAGAACTTGTATCTCAAGGTGGGTGGCGCATTTACGTTGTGGATGTCTATGGGCTCCAGTAACCACTTAACACCAGGTGGGCTGTGAGCTCGTCCACCCATCTAAGCAATAAAAAATAAAAAATAAAATAATAAAAATCAAACCCGCAAAATTAGGTAGTAGGACCTCTTGCGCACTGGTGGTAGGACCTCTTGTGAGTCCACGCGGGTAGGTACCACCGCCCTGCCTATTTCTGCCGTGAAGCAGTAATGCGTTTCGGTTTGAAGGGTGGGGTAGCCGTTGTAACTATACTTGAGATCTTAGAACTTATATCTCAAGGTGGGTGGCGCATTTACGTTGTGGATGTCTATGGGCTCCGGTAACCACTTAACACCAGGTGGGCTGTGAGATCGTTCACCCATCTAAGCAATAAATAAAAAAATGAGTTCGAAGCTCTCAGTATAGTTACAACGGCTACCCCACCCATCAAATCAAAACGCATTACTGCTTCACGGCAATAATAAGCGGTGTGGTGGTGCCTACCCATACGGACTCACAAGAGGTCCTACCACAAGGAACCAGTGTTCATAATGCGTAATGTAATTTTCTTAATAATTTTAAACAAAAATCTCGTTATCGTGTTGTAGAATTACCATGTGGGGAATTTTTCTTTTCTCTTTAGAGTGGAACCGTGTTGTAAAAAACCGTCCTTTGCTTTTTTTTATGGCCTTTGTAGGCAGACGAGCATACATATGGAACATGCGGTACAAAATACAGAGGGAACCGAAGTCCCTCCGCAGACCCAGAGGCTCCAAACGATCCGTGAGAATGGGATTATCGACAATCCGAACGGCTCTCTTCTGTATGGAATCAAATGGTAGAAGCTGGTATTTGGGAGTCCCGGCCCAGAGATGGGAGCAGTACTCCACGCGAGGCCGGACTTTTGCTTTATAGAGCAAAAGTCTTTGTCCAGGCGTGAAGTACCGGTTCGCTCTGTTGAGGAACATGAAATGTTACCTGTATGCCACCAGATACCTTTAATGAAATTCTCAAAAACTAAGTACTGAATCCATCGAATTTTAACTCAAGCGATTAAGATTCTACAAGCATTCTTACATAACAAAAAGTCAAAAATATTCTTTTTCCTTTGATAATAAGAACCTATTTGAGTTATTTAGATGAGTTGATAAAACAGTTCACTCAAACGCGACTTAATGGGTACAATTTACCAAAAAAATAAAGACTGAATTAAAAAAAAATATATATATAGTAGGACACGGGTTACTATAATTATACGTCGTCCGCATAGAGTTCATAATTCATTTGAATTTGTTTTAAATTGCACGTATCGCGAATGGACAGGCTTATAACAATGGTGTCGACACTTAATCTATAAGTGTCCATTGTTTTGATGTAATCTGACCGCGTTGATATTTTCCTTTTTAAACAGAATCCAGGATGTGTGGATATTTGCATGAATATTTATCATAGATACTACTGTTCCATTCGTAAAATGAATTTTAATGCATTTTTATCTGACACTATTTGAGTTAATGCGTTTAGCTCTGGCATGCTCGAGTTTTATCGGATTTTATTAATCTTTATTGCTTTCGATTTATGTTTTAAAATTTATGTTATCTTTATTGTGGTTGTTATTATGGTGAAATTTAGTCGCACTGATATACGTAAGATTTATTACTATTTTAATTAGATTGCTCTACACTACCGATTTTTATAAAGTCAAGTCGTTGTGTTTTTTTTTTCAATAGCATTTATTTTTATTAATTTAAATGGATAGCGCACGGCCTAGCTGGTATTAAGGGTTATCCAGATCTTTTTTTTTTTTCATTTATGTTAACTAATGAAATGATTAACTATCTAATGTAAAATAAGAAACAAAAGTCCCTCATTCAACTACAATAAATATATGTGGATACTAGTTTATAATTTCGGTTAAATGTTTTCGAGTTTGTGTTATTTAGAAATTGTGTTAAGTCGTCGTGGTCTAAAGGACAAGACGTCCGGTGCATTCGTATGTATCGAGGCACCGGTGTTCGAATCTCGCAAGCGGGTACCAATTTTTCTAATGAAATACGTACTCAACAAATGTTCACGATTGACTTCCACGGTGAAGGAGTAACATCGTGTAATAAAAACGAAACCCGCAAAATTATAATTTGCGTAATCATTGGTGGTAAGACCTCTTGTGAGTCCGCACGGGTAGGTACCACCACCCCGCCTATTTCCGCCGTGAAGCAGTAATGCATTTCGGTTCGAATGGTGGGGTAGCCGTTGTAACTATACTGAGACCTTAGAACTTATATCTCGAGGTGGGTGGCGCATTTACGTTTTAGATGTCTATGGGCTCCAGTAACCACTTAACACCAGGTGGGCTGTGAGCTCGTCCATCTATCTAAGCAATTTTTCTCACGTCAAATACATTTAGCGCAAGCACGTAAATCCGGGACCTCGAACCTTTGAGAGCGGTCGAATAATCCTATAAAATTTGTATTTGTTGCATCATTTTTAAGGTTTTTAATAATCTCAAAGTGTTTCCAGCAATAAATATCTGTCAAACGAACATGCGAACGCAATTTTTTAGTGATTTTATGTTCTTCACCCACTTTATAAGCGGCCCTCGCTCAAAACAAATGTCCCAAGTTAATGGCTTAGGTGTTTTCTTGTTTGTTTTTTAAATAGACTCCGAGGAGTGAGCATGAGAAGTATTGTCACTTTTTGGGCATTCTATGAGGTTAGTATTAAAATCACTAGTTATTTAGTGATACTAACTAATATTGAATTTCGCTAATTTTGTGAATACCTAAATTGGTATAACGCACCGTTGAATCTTGTTAATTCATGTATCTGAAGACTAATATTAATTACCCTTAAAGCGTCTGATAAAAGAACATAAATATTGCCATAAAAATTTTAACTTGGTGACTTTTTCCAAAGATTTTATACATTGACTTTGAAACGACCCACGAAATTACTTTTGTATAAACAGCACTTGCATCTGACATGTTTAAAGCGCTAAATAAATATGTCGTCAATTGCAAATTTTCCCACGCGACGTGTGATCGGGAAGACTTAATGAGCTATAATTTATTAATTTGTTTTCCGCTAACGAGCCGCGCTAATGTGAATACATTCAGACCTGGCCGTATGTATGTATTATGCAGTAACGAACCCAGATTGTTTTCGTTGTTTAGTTAATTGGTTTTCCGTTGAAATTCTCCGTGTAACCGTATTGGTGTTTTGACTTTACAATTCGGTGTTACGTCAGGATTAATTTTGTTTTCAGTTGGTTAAATAAATTGGATTTATCAAAGTACAATTTGTTCTCAAATGTTAATTGACGCGTTTTTAATTTTTGCTCAGTTTTACAACTTAAGGTTTCCTGGTAAACTAGTATATATGTCGACGAATATAATTTAAATTTTAGGTAGTAGTATTTATCTCTAAGTGAATACGGCATACCGATGCCATGGATCGGACAGTTGTTAGCAAATTCCACCCCTCCTGGTTGAGCCTTTGCCTCTCGATCTTGTGATACTGGAAAGGCGTCCGAGCCACCAGTAATCACTCGATCATAAAAAATACCGATGCCGTGGCAATCATGAATGCCTGGGACATTGCTTGACCTGACTTGTCATATCATGAGTGGACATCAGAATCTGAAGGTACCTACTATCGTCCTAACTATTACTGCAACAAAGCTGTCATGTGTTCTGGTACGAAGTACGGCCCGGACGGGCGGAAGTGTTTCAAGTTGGGTGGTCGCAACAACCCATGGTCATTTGGTAACGTGCGAACTTATTGTGGTACACTTCACTCACTGTTGCTTGCATAAGAGTTAGTGTATTGCGCAAACGAACGCTCTGAGATTGTGGTCAATGAATGATAAAAAAATATGTTATTTTTTGTACGTTATTACAAAGTGAAGTCGTACACTGTGTGCATTACTAATTTGTACGTTATTACAAAGTTAGGTCGTACACTGTGGGCATTACTGATAAAAATCTTACGTTACGGACGTTTTTCCCCAAAAGGAACTTCGTTCCAAAATCATATACACACAGTTTCCCACAATAAATACCTACGAAGAAACTGACTGGCATTGTCTTTTCATTTCAATTAATTACCTCCAAATTGCGCATGATCTAGAATCGAGAGCCGGACTCGCAATAAACCAGAACGCAATTTTCTCCATTAGAATCACAAAGCGAGGCTTTCTATCCTACTTTACTTTTTGCTACGTGTAATCCATGAGAAATACACCAGCACTGTTCTATTGAATAAATATTGGAGTTAAAAATTCACCGAAGCATAAATATTAAGGGCAATTCCTTTTTAAAGCATTTTTCGTCAGTACGAAAATGTACAATAGCTTTTTCCGATATTTTTCAGAGTTGGAATGTTTTATTATTGGACTTTTCACGTTTGAAGTAGTACTAGAAGTCTAGCACGAGGTCATCTCTATTCATGCCTGTCGTTAAAGGCGACTAAAAGAAACATTGTTGTTGCACTGAGGAAACATCGCGGAAGAGAGTTTGTTCAAGAGCTGGTCGGTACGCGGCAAAAAAATGTTTGGAAAAACGCACTGATCGCAGTGATTCTAGGTGGTACTCAAACAATAATAAACTCAGAGCACTCCGCATACGGTACAAAACATAAATTTCGCGTTACTGTGTTATACGTGGGCCTTAATTCCTTCCTTCCCTTCAGTTTCTTTCATCTTAAGGCACACACATCGAGATTTATATGGCTTGTTACCAGATGACAACTGCCCATTGACGTGGTGGACAATATTTTAGACTATAATCGCGTATCGCGAATTTAGCAACAGCATTGTAGTATATTATACAATTCGAGTTCAGAATTAGGTAGCATGCTATTGAATATAAAAAAATAAGAAAAAAATAATGCGTTTAATATAATATAATATAAAATATAAAATAATAATTTTTATATAATTTTATTTATATAATTAATAAATTTATTTATATAATTTCAATATAAAATAATAATGCGTTTCGGTTTGAAGGGTGGGGCAGCCGTTGTAACTATACTTGAGACCTTAGAATTTATATCTCAAGGTGGGTGGCGCATTTACGTCGCAGATGTCTATGGGCTCCAGTAACCATTTAACACCAGGTGGGCTGTGAGCTCGTCCACCCATCTAAGCATAAAATAAAAAAATTATGTCACAAATTTTGTTTTCCAGAAAAACAAAAACATTATTCTTTATGGTTTTATTCGTCAATATATATATATTAATTAAATAATTATAGAAATATATCTAATTATAAATATGTATATATATATATAGTGGGATTAATGGTGGCCCAGAGGCCTTTCCCCCTTCACAAGTAATTACGCAAATTATAATTTTGCAGGTTTGATTTTTATCACATGGTGTTATTCTTTCAGCGTGGAAGTCAATCGTGAACATTTGTTAAGTACGTATTTCATTAGAAAAATTGGTACACGTGCCAGCGGGATTCGAACACCGGTGCATCGCAAGATACGAATGTACCGGACGTCTTATCCTTTAGGCTACGACGACAGCACAGAAGCAATCAGCACAACAGATAGGTTTTAATTTTTTTCCCAGTCACTTACAATATTCATTCATTTCGCAAAAATTAAAATAAAATTACTGCAACAAACTTATTCATTAACACCGTCCTAATTAATTCAACCGTTCTATTTCTCAGTTCCATCGTGGAGACCGTAATAACTATCTACGAGATATAAATACTCATTAGAATTAAATTCAACACACATCTGTCAATTTTTTTTTGTAAAACTAATATGCATGGGATAAGGAGCAAAATCGCGTGAGACTCAATAATCTGTTGTAAAGGTCTGTAGGATGGGATAGATCACGTATGTATCCTAGGCATCAATAATTCATCGTGTCACAGGCAAATAGACAAGCTTGAAATAACAATGGATCAATGTATTGCCGGAGCTTTTTTTTCGCAAGTCATAAGCGACACAGCTTTTTCTTTTTTTTATTTGTCAGCACTAAATAACAACTAAATCAAAACATAGTTACTTTTCACTAGCTTGGGAATAACGGGACGTAACTGTACTTGCTACTTAATGCTAAACACTAAACAACTAATATTCCTGCCATATTAATGTAAAATATTCGCTAAAACGGACTATTAAATTGAATAAAACTAAGTGCTAAAAAGCTTTTAAATATCTTATAAACAATAATTAGGTCAAACAATACTCACTCGTTAATTAAAGATACTTTAGAAAAGTTTTAGATACTTTTTTAGAATAGTTAAAATGGTATTTCGAGAATAAGTACATCCCTACTTATTTGAATTTATGTCGTACAGTACATGCATACATACATAATAAATTTGAGTAACAACTTCAGTCGCTTTTATTGAATCTTATTGTCTCAGAACTACTGCACCACACTTTAATAACGATCTGTCTTTGTTTTAAGTGACGCTTTCTTCACGCCTGATATAAGTTTACAAATTACGCCACAGCAAATCAGGCTAAGCTTTTCCTGATTGACAGGCGCAGCGCCACCAGCGTATTCAGATCTGCAAGCCCTCCCGCACTCTTCCCGCACTCAGACCTAGAGGGGTAACACTGCAACACGTCGGAGTTTTTCTAAGAACGGACGCTTGTTAAGCGCATTACATCTATTAATGAGTTCGACCCTTGTTTCTAAATGTAAATCACACGCATTAGACATTTAAATAATTCGCAAAACTTATGCAATCGAGTCCTAGGCGATCAACTAACGGCATTAGAAAAACAAACGTAACTTCGACATAATTTTGCTGGTTTAAAATTTACATCATGTATCGTCCGATGCTTTGATTAGACAAGAATAGTCGAGATTAATTGAATAGTCAAATATATAACTGTACGTTTTTCAAGAGAAGTGAGTCATACCGTACGTTATCAGACGATGGTTTTCCTGATTTTAATACTGAGATCGGATATTAATTTGATAAGTATATAGGATCTTCTTTAGGTAAGCTATTAGAACTACATATTAAAGATTCTGAAATTCTTCATTAACGTATTATTGTTACGTCAAAGGAGCGTGGTGGTCTTAAATTATGTTTAACACTCGTTAGTCACGAGTGGTAATGTAGTAACAAAAATGTTAAGCCTCCTTGTCCTTTTTACGATGGTGAAATAAAAGAAAAGAAAGATGGCCAAAACAATGGAGTGGGTGATGTGTAAAAAAATTGTCAATTAAGTTTATTTATTAAAAAAATCCGGGTTTTGTTTTTGTATGGCACATTAAATGACATCTGATACGTTAAAAATTAATAAAATTACGTAATAATCGAAAAAAACTACCTAGCTGCGGGATTTGAATATCAGCCCTTAAACTCTTTAAGCCACGACTATTTTAAGTAAGTCTAATCTATCTTAGTCTGGTCTAATATGCTTTGATTATACGAGTATTTTTATTCGCAGAGAACGGCAGAGGAAAAAGACAAATGAAAAATAAAAAAATTTTATTAAATCGAGGAATGTTTATTTCAATTCACTTACATTTCGCAATCATTGTACTATCTATTTACAATATAAGGCTTATTATACATTTAAAACTTAATATGAAAAATATACTATTCCTTTGGAGCACACATTTTATTTGGACGGTACCGTTTACCTTAGTTATTGCTATTAATTATTACTAAACATTTAAAACAATAATATTAAAAATATATTTATTTCCTAATAAAATGTATTGTACTATTCAAATTAGAATTAGCAGTACTACCCTTTGGCGGGTAGGCTGATTAAATATAATAGCATTAACTGCCATCTCGACATTTCCTTCTTTTAGGTCTTAATATTAGAATATATTATACAAAAAATATTACCAAAAACCTCAAAAACGGTTTCAAGGTTGATGCTGATGCAAATAATCAATATTTTGTTTTGCAGTTTTCGTAGGTACAGGAAATGAAGTTTACAATAAAGAATAAGGTGCTGTTAGAAACGGGCCATTTGTTGCTTTGACAGCGACGTTTGATTTAAATTTAGCCTTCCCTGAAGTTGCTATAGCAACCGTACTACTGTTGTGTAACAATCTGATGAATGATATAAAAAAAAAAGACAGCTTAGACGTCAAACATACAAAGAAAACATATCTATTTAAATATATTAAACTAAACAGATAGAGATCATACTGTAAAACTGTTTCATAATCATGCTCACGACTTATGACAAAACAAAAATGACATTATATTATTATTAATTAGGTATATTATGCAAAAATACTGGTTCAGGCAAAATGTTTTATTAAATTGAGCTAAAGTCAATTATCATTAAACTAGAGTTATTATAATTAAATATACAGTTTATCGAAAAATATTTGTACAACACTATGTATTTCTTTATTACTGTTGAAGGCTGGTGGTGAGTTTAACGTTCATTTGATTGTAAATTCATTCACAGAGATCAGCCATTTGCTTGACGGGTTGTCTGTTAGTAGCTCATCATTTTAATAATGGTGCACATGGTGGCACTTGACACATGGTGAGATGCGAGATAGTCTCGAATTTATTATAAGGTTTTCCTACCAGCATTTTCTTCAAATTGTAACGCATGTTGCTGGTACGTACTCCCAGTATGCCAAAGTCTTAATCTTTGCTTTAATACAATTTTTCGTCACTAATTTTATAAAACACATACAGTACGTGAATGGTTCGTATAAATTTTGTAAGGTATACTATGCGTAAGGCGTCGTACAAATTATTCAAAAATGCATAAAAATATATTCAAATGTATTTAAAAATCGATTTATAAATGAAAGTTTATTGGCTAATACCCACAAAAAAGGTCTTTATAACGATAATAATCGAATAATCGATTCAGTAAATGTAACAAAAATAGGCATAAATTTTAATTAGTTTAAGTAACCATAGCTCTGTCGGGTTGCATATTGTTCATGTGATTGTAAGTGAATCTCTGCCCGTAGTCCGGTAGTTTGAGGGTGGTATCCGACCAGGGTGGACTTGGGTTCCATCTCTCCATACACTCTTCTTCTAACGTCAAAGGGGCTGCAAGACGCATGCGTTTCGGTGCGGGGTAGTCTATTGCTGCAGAAAAAAAAACAATTTAGGATTCGTTCTCGTAAAGTCTCTAATTCTAGTTGGAATTACTCCTGAAATCGAAGTAAGGCATAATGTTAGTGATATTAAATTAGTATCTTTTTTAATTGTCGATGAGTGACCGATGTTTGTCATTTACAAAGTACAAATAAACGAACAAAATGTAATATTGTTATCTTTTTAGTATTTGAAAATTTAATTTTTTTTATTAATGTATATAACTATACTTTTTTAAATGCAAATCCTAGAACTAAAAACGGATGAACTAACATGAACTAACGGATGAACTTACGAAAATTCCAATTGGAATTTATGTATTATAGTAATAGTAGAGATATATTACTGGAGATATAACCCAAGGAGGGTTGAGGACAGGCAGGTGGCCGGTCATAATACTACCAAGCTCTTGTGCACCATAATAATAGGACATGCACGCATAACAAAAATCCGCTTAAAGAACAAAAAACGTATCAACAATGTGACACATGCTGTTTGCATTTAAAATAATGTACACAATGAAAAATACGAACATTCTTTAAGAAAGTCTACCGAAAACATGATAATCAGTATTCAAATCAATGCCCTAGCTAAGCCAAGGCATATTGACCAGTAGTCAGAGTCCTTCCTTAAAAATTTCAATGTCAATTTTGGAACAGCATGGACATCTCGACCTCCACGTTATAGATAAACAAAACTATCAGCTCACCTTCAACAGCAGTGCTAGTGCAAGGTTCAGTGACCTGATAATTAATTCTTGGATATTGCTCGTAATATTCCCTCTTGCCTTGATAAGGATACATGTACATATTACTGTTCACTACGATGTCGGCTGGCAAATCGTAATGATGCGGTGATCTGGGAATAAAATAATTAACTACGTTTTAATTGATTTTAATTTATTTTGTTAAGCTTATTTTTCTACCTATTCGCTAGTAGCCTAAGAGGCTATTCCAGCTACGCCCGGACGGTTAGGTGAGCTCGCGGGCTCAACCTGAGAGGTTTTGCTAACATTAGCACTAGCAAGAGCAGTGCTTCGCAGAATCCGGCTTTGGAATGAGCTCCGCTCCACGGTGCTTCCCGAGCGCAATGACTTGTCCTTCTTCAAGTGACGCTTGTGGAGAGTACTCAACGGTAGGCAGTGGCTTGGCTCTGCCCCTGGCATTGCTGAAGTCCGTGGGCAACGGTAACCACTCACCATCAGGTGGGCCGTATGCTCGTCTGCCTAAAAGGGCAATAAAAAAAAGACTACCACTGGATCGGAATCGCGATCCACTGAGTAGATTCGGCGAGAAACTCAGTGAGCTGTGTCGATGGGTTGCTTTTTTACGCCATGCCCTGCTAACAACTTGGAGTCGGCGTAATAAGCCTTATTTCCTCACTGTTCGAATCTGTTATATAATATATACTATCGGTCAAACCGTAAGCCATAAGCTCGATGTTCACACGCAAAGCATCTCGTTACAGAATACATCATCTTTTTCTTATACATTGAACAGAATACATCACTTATACCGAATACATCTTATACAAATTTCTTTTTATTGTTTATATGGGTGGATAAGCTCACGACCCCTCTCCAACCCTTGTGATAAATGACAACTTTAGACATGAGTTCTAAGTTTCAGTTTTATTAAAGTTAGCGTTACTGCTACACGGCAGTAATACTAATAGTTGTGTACATACCTACGCGAGATTAAAAGACGCCCTACCACCAGTAAAGTACCATCAGTAAACATTGAAATAGTGCTCGTTTATATCAGAATGCATGATTCCTTCGTGATGGAAATGGGCAATACGATATACGAATATGATCATTATCGAGAGGCGAATTACAACAGGCTCTTTAGGTTTGAAGAAATTGTCATCTACTTTAATGTCTATTGTCTCCGGTTACCACTCAGTCATAGGATGACTATGAGTTGGTTCGTCTTGAGAGCAACGCAAGAAAATAATACATCATCATCAAAGTAGTAAGTGAAAAACAAATGATGGTAAATTAAGATGTTAGTTCAGTTTTAATATCGTAATCGTTACCAATAATAAATCTATTGTTAATTACAAGCTGTCAATGTATTAGCTCGGCTGTTCTTCTAACAATTGCAATTAACCGAGAGTTAATGAACAAGTCACATGTCAAGTACATTGAAGTCTGTAACGTCTATTTTTGTTTAATCCATTAATGAATTTTATTAGTCTTGTTCAATGTATTAAGTAATTTTCTGATGAAATTCTAATATCGTAAATATGTACTTGTTTAGGGAAGGAACTACCCCAGATCAGATACTGGTGGTAGGACCTCTTGTGAGTCCGCGTAGGTAGGTACCACCAACCTGCCTATTTCTGCTGTGAAGCAGTAATGCGTTTCGGCTTGAAGGGCGGGGCAGCCGTCGTAACTATACTTGAGACCTTATATCTCAAGGTGGGTGGCGCATTTACGTTGTGGATGTCTATGGGCTCCAGTAACCACTTAACACCAGGTGGACTGTGAGCTCGTCCACCCATCTAAGCAATAAAAAAAAAAGATCGCTACACTCTAATAACTTTGTTTTATTATGATTTAAACCACGGCTTAAGTGGCTACAAGAGCACATAGATATTACACAACGCGAACCGTTCACCTCGTAACGTGATGTCGAAGCTCCAATTGTGTATCTGCTGTTCTCTAGTGCAATTGCTTTGTGGCAGAAATAAACTGCATGTAGGTGCCTACATTTTTTTAGGAAAGATTATTCGTGGCTCGAAGGCCTTTTCACTTTCACCAGGATAGGCGGGCGAGCAACCAGAAGGGTTGGGATATGCTAACAGATGACAGAGTCCCTCCAGAGGAGACCTAACAACTCAAGAGTGTAGTTGTGAGAGTTTCACAAGTATTTTTTTAGTATTACAATAAATCATTCTGTATGCGGAATTGCTGATGTCTCATCTTAACTAACGTAGATGGCATGTATTGCTTTAATTATTATTTGAGGGAGGCTTCCATTATTAGTTTTAATTTCAGCATTACTACATAGTTTTGTGGTATTAATATTATAATATATTTACTGAAGAGTTACTAGTCAGTTTTGTAATGGTTGATTTTGGTTTTCTTTAGCTATTAGATATTCATTCTGATAGTCACTTAAATACATAATATATATGAAAAATAAACATGTGCAAGTTCTAATGAGCAACTAATATTGTATCTTAGTTTGTTAACTAATTAAATTAGTGAATTTCAAGTATACTGTTTTATTTTTAGTAAAACAAAAAATTTAATCACGTGACACTGATTTATTGTCAAAAAACCGCAGTTGAATAAACAAAACCAGGCCTTCGACCTGACTCGGTAAAGGTCACGTCAAAACTCATACAAAGATACATCAAGCAACAAACTATCGTACGCGGATACATCACTTAAGCCCTTTAAAAGTAAACCTTTTCATATTTGATTTTGTAAAACTGAATAAACCAAGCAGCGTGTTACGGGGATTTCAGCTTTGTAGCAATAAGTTCAGAGTCGTTGTCAAAGCAAAGTTATATTTGTAAAGTTCGTATGTAATAAATATGGTAATGAAAGGTGTCAAATTACGTGGACTGAGGAACGGACAGATGGACAGGGTGATGATTTTCTTATTTATTATTCTCTCGGAGGTTTCTGTGACCTGACGTTTACTAATTGTATCGGTCGACCTTGGAGCGTGTTTATTTTCATTTTATATTATCAAGCAATTTGATTCGTTATTTGAACTGTATTAAAAAGGCGGAAAACACCGAAAGTACTTTTATTGTTTTTTCCGATTTTTAACCGACTTCAAAAAAGCAGGAGGTTCTCAATTCGACTGTATGTTTTTTTATGTTTGATACTTCATAACTTTTGATTGGGTGAATCGATTTTGATGATTCTTTTTTTATTAGAAAGCTGACCAGACCGGTCCAGTTTTGATAATGGTATCCACGAGAAAACCATATAAGTCTTAAATTTGCATTAAGTACGTGCGCGACAAATAGATGAATAACTCAAAAACTCAACATCACGCCAACCGATTTCGATGATTATTGTTTTTAGTGTATATTAATTTGTTTTGGAATATCTTTTTTTTTCTATTTGAAGTCGGTTTTTGTTAAAGCATCTCTATTTACAATTATTTGGCATTAATAATTGATTTGGATCTTATGAGGATTAGAAATATAACGAATTATCTTTTACTGTTCTATTATTGCAAGCACAAAGCACAAAAATCAGCTTTGTAAGCTGTGAGAAACAAATTCTACCGACTCACCTATCATCGCTGACGGTAGACTGCGGTGAATGCGTTGAGTAGTCCACGGGACCTCTTTCAGTGTACACACCCTCACACAGATACTCATCAACTTTATGCACGTATGAAGACACGTGATACGCAGGGTATTCCACTTCCTGACTCTCCACGTAAGGGTAATCCTGGTATTCCGGATAGCACTGTTCACGTCTGAAGAACTTCTGACATCTCGGGTCTAGAATCCCACAGGGCTGGTTTTGATAGCCGTAGTATTGGTACAGCCAAGAGTTAGCTAGCATTATTGAGGCTTCTTCTTCACTACAGAGAAAAGGATGAATTTACTTATGAAAGTTTTCAGAGGTAGTACATACACTAGCCTTAGACTGTTGATTAAGCAAGAGTTGTTAAGCTAAGTCTCTTAATGACAATTAATGAAATTAATTATTTTATTTCTAGATTTAGCACTGGTGATGATCATAACTCAAGTAAAACTGGGCAGACCCGTAGCGAAATAGACACAGTTATGTGTATATGTCTTGTTCAAAATAGTTGCTTTGTTCAAACTCTAGTTATTAGTGAAGTCTGCTGACTATGGCAATAAAGAGAACAGGGAAATTACAAATTCCACAGGTAAATCACAGATAAATTCATCGTTACATCGACTGAGTCTTTGAAAACCCAAAGAGCAATGTGCTTTCAAATTATCCAAAAAAAATTTTATACTTATCTCTAATTATTAACTGGTAGGAACTCTTGAGTACGGGTAGGTACCACCACCCTGCCTATTTCTGCCGTGAAGCAGTAATGCGTTTCGGTTTGAAGGGCGGGGCAGCCGTTGTAACTATATTCAGATCTTACATCTCAAGGTGGGTGGCGGCATTTACATTATAGATGTCTATGGGCTCCAGTAACCACTTAACACCAGGTGGGCTGTGAGTTCATCCATCCATAAAAGCAAATAACAAAAAAATAAAAAAATATATTAACCAACCTCAGTACTTGGTTTGTAGCCACGATGAACTGCCTTGGGGCATCAGCTGCGTCCTTGACTTGCAAAACGACATGCACCCATAAATATTGTCCATTCCTCTGTTGAAGTTTCACTAATAATATACAACACTTATCCTGTTCTGATTGTGTTACTGAAATACGTTTAAATAATTAGAGTTTTTCATTTAAGAATAATCACAAAAACAGTTTCTGTCTTAGAGTGTATATGTACACTTAGAGTATATGTAACCTTAGAGTGTATATGTACACTCTAAGGTTTTTGTTAACGCCTCAGTTTTCCATAAATAAAACCTAAGTGCGTGTGTGTGAAACGAAAAAAATACTTAGTATTTTTTTTTTATCTTAGTAATAGTATATAATAAAATACTTAGTATTTTTTTCAGTTACTTTGTATTAAGTGATACGCAATTACTATTAAAGTTTTCTCATTTGTTGGAAAATTCTACAAATACTTACTTAATCTATGTTTACTCTGTGCTTCCCTTAGACTATCCCAGTGTATTAGCTGATACCACGATACGTCTATCAGTTCATTTTTGTTCCATCCTAAGTACCATTCACCGCTGTAACAAATGTATTACTAATCAGATTTAATTTTTTCGACTTATTATCATCGTGTCGATATCAAATTAATATGAAAATATCATTCAAATTTCCGACGGTTTGAATATTTTTACAGTTTTTAACCGAATTTAAAAAAGAAGGAGACTATCAAAGCAACTATTTTTTGTATTACTATAGTTATGGAGGACTAAAGTGCAGTAGGTGGACATTTTAATTTGTGGAAACTACCATAAATTTTTTCTTCAAAAAAAAAATTGATAAAACATTCGAAATCATTTTTCAGTACTGTGAACGACAGTTTTATATAAGGATACTACTATTACTGACGGTCGCCTATTCATTAGAACAGAACATAAGAGTCATTTTTATTTTTTATTGCATAGACAGGTGAAAATGCCCACGGCTTGGAGTAAAATCTTTAAGCTTCCCAACACATATGTATATAAGTAATAAATGCTATTCATATTAATAACTTTCACAATAAAACATATTACTATATACTAAGTTTATGTAATTAAACCGACAGAAGTGTCAGCAATTAAAATCGTTCATAGCCACTTCTACGTACTGTGTACAATAACATATCGTTACTTATATTAACTCGTTACGTTCACGAAATTAGCGAAATAATTAGTTCGAAAACCATTGGTAGGACCATTAATCATTCTATAATTAAAGCATCGGCTCACAGCGCACTCTTTGCGCGTTATTTAATCAATTAATCTTCCTTGCGAACTTGATTACACGTTACCGCTATTCGTTAAATGAAAAACTTAATCCACTTCGATCTTTGGATTTAATAAGATCTCCTGATTCGTAACTTGTTAGTACCGTTTCGAGTTTGGGTTTATCGAAAGTGTCTAATTATTTTTGAAATTATTAGATACATTTACTGTATCTATATTGTGCTTGTTTTATTGGTTTATGATACGTAATGTACTTATTTTTGGGTCGTTTAGTTTTATTTGTAACTCAAAAATGTACTACCTAATTGAATATGTAATTTCGAAAAGGGCACATCTCTGAAAATGTAAAATGTTCAGGAAATGAAAAAAAAAAGATTATTTTCTAAAGCAGTGTAAAATTTTAAATATTAACTTTTGAGATATATTTTAGTGTTAATTAGCAATTGAAAATTACTGGTATTATTATAAAATGGGTGTAGGTAAGCTTCAAAACTACATGTATATGAAAAAATGTATTTGACAAAATATGCGACATATGCCCTTTTCGAAATTGCATATTTAATTATTTTTTTGAGTTATATCAATAATGAAATCATTGGTTTTCTTTTTTGTGGACGTGGTTTATTAGAATTCTATATCGTACATGTCAGTCTAACTGGAAGTACTTAGCCTATTGCTGCCGCGAACTAATGTAATTCAGACTAATTTTATATCTCGATTTGGTCTGTGGCACCGGAGGGAACAAAAGAGTTTTGTTTACACATATTAAAATTTGACCATAAGAAAGATGGGCTATAAGGACGATCTTCATCAATTAATTTAATATAAACTTTTTTTATGATTGAAAGATTACTGGTGGCCTGGAGGCCTTTCCAGTTTCACCAGGATAGGTGGGCGAGCAAAGGCTCAGCCAGGAGGGGTGGGATTTGCTAACAACTGCCCGAGCGGAGGCGAAGCGGATCGAAGGAGACCTAACAACTCAAGAGCAATTGCTTCGCGAATGAATCTACTACCGGATCGGAATCGCGACCCGCTGAGAAGATCCGGCGAGAAACGTTCGACGAGTACGATTACCGGGGCTTATAAGCATATTTCTAGTGTTAGAGCTGGAGGCGTCTAATGCAAAGGTTATTGGATCTGATGGATCAATAAGGACGTGTCTAGGGCGTCGACGGTGACTGGCTACTGCATGATCAGGATTCGGGGAGTAGTCAGCGGCGGCAACGAAAACGCGATTATCATGACGTACTTATTACTATGGAAGACACACGTGATGACAACGTTTAAGATAGTTTATGATTACCCATCAACAGCATGTCAGGATAAAGCCACGTGTTGCCTGTCGTGGAACTAAAGAAAACGTGCTTGGTGATCTTACTTGGCGTCAACGTGGAGTATCTTCATGTCCATGGCGTGAAGCGTGGTGAAGACGTTGGTGGCTCCGTGCACCACGCACTCGCGGGTCTCCGGCATCGCGAGCGGCGTGCACACCGCCACAAACACCGGCTCGTTGCGGCTGCACAGCGGCAGATATGACACGTAGTGACCCCGCACAAGAACTACCTAAAAATTTGTATGTAGTATTAATTTGATACTTTCTAAGTTATAGCTTTTTCTGTACCGGTTGATGGATGTTCCAAGCTTGGAGCCGGTTTGAGGTCGGTTTAAAACTTCGTAACTACAAACACTTGTAATTTAAGAAATAGCGGGTCACGATTTCAGGGTCAAAATTTTTTAAATAACAAGAGAATAGATCCTCATGCTATTTCTACTAGTTACCCATTTCTAAATTAACTCCCAATAATTCCTGCCATCTTAATACCTCAATTTTCACTGATTGGTGGAAAGGCAAAACCCTATGCGAATTAATAGGCGACCAATAACCAATAATACCCTTCAATATTAAAATTTCCAAGTGGTGGTATGTATGTTAATGTGAATAGTTAGGACCAGAAGAATTAGGTGACTTTTTCGTTTGGTAAGTGATCGATATTGGTTAAACTGGGTAATATATTATTATTTCACTGAAGGATAAGCGGTATTGACAGTTGAAAGACTGCCCGTCTGAAGAGTGGTAAGGCTGTTGTATCATACAGTTGAGATTCTGACCTCATGATTCAAGGTAGGTAGTGACATTCAAGCTGTAAAAGGTATATGGACACTGGTAAACTGCTTAAATGATCCAAAAAACAATTCTATTATTAATTTAAATTAAGAATTATTAAATACTTTTCAACTGGCAGTTTTTTCGCGTTAAAGAAGATTTGCTGTCATATCAGCATTCTCTACTTACTTTTTGGTCTCCAAATCTCATTTGCCTCCTAGCGTTTCTTGAAACGTTCATTCTACAGAAGAAATGTCTATTCTTTGGTACATTTTCAGTCTCGCCGTTGCCTCCTCGGTTTAATTCTAATTGCACTGTTTGGTGATCTTGTCTATCTATTATATCGAAAACGCTATCTCCATGTATCAATAAATCCTCCTTAAATTAAAAACTCAAATTAAAAATAAAACGTCATGGAATAAATTTAAAATGATATGTAATAGCGTTATTGAGACCACAATGAAGAAACAAAACAGAACCTACCATCGAGTGCCCCAGATACTCCGCAGCATTTTCCGATATATACAATAGTTTCCCATTTTGTGTCATCATCATCATAAAGCCATTCATTGCCTGAAAACATTGTAAATGCGAGCTATTAACTGATTTTATGTTGCAAAGTAAAAATATCGTTAAATTGTAAAATATACCTTTGAAAATCCGATATTAGGTGTGGGAGTCGCTTGCTCTTGATACTGATAGCTGAAATCGTGACTCTTGAACACTAAAACGGAAAGAGAGACCGAGTTATGGGTGAAGTTATAGCAGCGAAAGATAAGATAGCGAACTAAATGCATATTAAACGTCTTAATATGCCTTTTCGTGACTGGAGGTGAGCTGACAAAAAGTTTGGGAGACAGTTTAGGAACGACAGTTCGAGATTTGAGGATAACGTGCGCGTGATGAGTTTAGAAGATTCAGGCCATGTGAACTTGTCGCGGGAAAACTTTTACGGAAATAAGGGATTCCGAGGGCTGACTAAGACTCATGTAATATTTATTTCCAAAATAGGACATAACTATTTTGGAATCTATTGGTTTTAAAACATGCATAAGTAGATATTTTCAAGGCATTGGTTATTCGTCTTTCTTTTTTTATATTTCGATGAATTATAGGAAAGTATCTATATTATGATTTCAGTATAGGTATGTTAGAACCACTGCTCAATTTAGTTTTGCAGTGAAGAAGATACTATATGTATGTACGTTGCGGCTTTAAGATTACAGTAGTTAGGTTAAGAGTCTATTTCAAGGTAAATAAAAGAATTCACTTTGTCTATTGACTTCGGTAACTACTTTAGATAAGCATAAAAGGGTATTTATTTTACAATTTGAAATAGCTACTTATTATTCGTCAATAAACCTTTTAATCTTTCATCACATTACATTGACTTTATATTCACCATTAAAATAAACAGGAAAAAATACATCTAATGGTTCCCGTAAGATTATAAATTAATTAGACCGTCGATTAATCTGGTTATCTAAGTTCATAATTGATTGTTTTAAAATTTATTATAAATTGAATATTTATGTTTAGCTACGGAAATAAATTCATCGCTGAACCGGAGATCACGGTTTCGCGCCATTGTTAGCAAACGACAATAATAAAGCAAATATCCTTTCAATTATTAGACGGCATATTGTGTTTTATATAAGGCACCACAAATTTGCAAGGCAAATATTTTTGTGTGACAAGCTCTTGAACTTACTGCATGCCTATGTTTATTTATGGCTTTTAAATTGGCTTCGTAATAAATGCATCTAATCTCGCATATCGATCGTTAATTAATTCTATGGAGCCGACGGTATTGAGAAGGGCAGACTGATTAAAGTGATTTATTGTGCCCTATGATATTTACGATCAATAATCAAGTAATATGTTAGAAGTTAAAATGACTATGTTAGAGGAAGTCTGAAAGTGGCACCTGTGACAAAGAAGCTGAGAAGTGCGCGTTTGGGATGGTATGGACATGTGAAGAGAAGAGATAAAAATGTGTTTGGTAAGAAAATGTTAACTATGAATGTGGAAGGATATCGAGGAAGAGGTAGACCTAAGAAGAAATGGATCGATTGCGTGAAAGACGATATGGGTAAGAGGGGAGTGAGCGAAGAAATGGTATATGATAGAAGAGTATGGAAGGAGAAAACACGTTGCGCCGACCCCAGATAACTGGGATAAGGGAAGGATAATGATGAATTAAGTAATAATTATAAAGTGCATTGCGACTTGTAGGATTGCAGGGTACACATGGTGTTTTAGGTTTTGAATTTAAGGACTTTATTATTCTTTCATTTCAATTGAAAGTGCCAAATCATAAATTATCCAGCGTAAATATCTGAGCGATCCCATCTGATCGCTTAAGATCAATTAATATCAAATACTTGCTTTCTGTTTATTAATTGCTTTCGAAGGCAGATGAGCATTGAGCCTACATAATTAATTGCTTTGTCTTTGAAGTATTAACTGGTAATTAGCTAATTACTGGTGGTAGGACCTTTTGTGAGTCCGCACGGGTAGCTACCACTACTTTACCTATTTCTGCCATGAAGCAGCAATGCGTTTCGGTTTGAAGGGTGGGGCAGCCGTTGTAACTATTCTGAGACTTTAGAACTCATATCTCATGGTGGGTGGCGGCATTTACGTTGTAGATTTATATGGGCTCCGGTAACCACTTAACACCAGGTGGGCTGTGAGCTCGTCCACCCATCTAAGCAATTAAAACTAAAAAGTAAGTTTTTATTAGTATTCGATAATTGTTAAAAGGTTTCTTTCAAAGTTACCTTGTTGGAAGTAATTCATTTTCCTGACGTAGACGCAGACAAGTGCCATGAGTTGTAGTTGTGACAGTCTCTGTCGGGTGGAGGGCGGCAGAGGAAGCAAGTCTCTGAGGTTGGAGATTTCAGCGTTGATCAGATCCCGCCGCATTTTGCTGGCACCTTTTGTTGATTTTGTCGGTTCGAATCTGCACAGTAATCGATAGTTTTAAATTTTTTAAATAATAAATATTTTCTAAGAACTAACTTACTGGTTTCAAAAGTACTTTAGTCACAAAAACACAACCTTATATTGTGAATTGAGAAATTGAGAACATTTTATTGTATTTATATTTACTGTTACATAAATAATTTCATAATTCCCTTTTGAAAAAGGAACGTTTGGTTTGAACTTTCACAAATTATGTATTCTTTTTTTTATTATTTAAAGATTACTGGTGGCCCGAAGGCCTTTCCAGTTTCACCAGGACAGGTGGGCGAGCAAAGGCTCAGCTAGGAGGGGTGGGATTTGCTAACAACTGCCCGAGCGCCTCCGAAGGAGACCTAACAACTCAAGAGCAATTGCTTCGCGAATGAATCTACTACCGGATCGGAATCGCGACCCGCTGAGAAGATCCGGCGAGAAACTCAGCGGGCTGATGCATGGGTTAGGTTGCACGTCGATTTCTTTGTCGAGTTCGACGAGTACGGTAACCGGGGTTCCTAAGCCTGCTTCTAGTATTAGAGCTGAAGGCCTGTAATGCAAAGGTTATTGGATCTGATGGATCCGTAAGGACGTGGTTATGTATTCTCAATTTTAAAAGAGCAACTAAAAAAGTTGTGTATCCATTTTGCCTAGCAATTTCCTTTTTTAAAACTGCAATCTGTCATTCAGTTTCTTAACAATTTATACATGATTTCCTCAATATCTTCACATCCAGCTATTCCAATAATTCATAAAGTACAATTTTCTAAGGATCAGTAGACAATGCGCGGATATAGTTCCGGACAGGTGTCGTCGGCGATGTTAGAAGAATGCATTAGCATATCTATTGGTTATGTATAGAGGCCCTTAGATTACTGCGCGATAGGTATTTCGTGGGAAATAAAATAAAGCGCGGTTTCGTCTTTATTTTATTTCCCGCCTTGGCTATTAATTAATAAAGCTGCTTTAGATATGTAAATGTTTTTTTTTTTCAATATGCAGATTTTTGCTTTGCTAGATGATCGACAGCTATGTAATTATGATGACAGCACAATTCTCAAACTGTGTTTTCGTGTATTTACCAGACCATGAAGAAATATCATGATTGATAATAACGCTGGTTTTCAAATTAAGTCCCAGTTTCCGATCGTGCCTATGAAATTTCCAAAAAAGAAATAAAGAAAATCATGTCTGATACATACATACAGAATGAAAGAGATAATTAGGAATATCGGTCGAATCTTTGTTTAGCTTTGTTAAGCTTATGTTCCGTCAAGCATTTGGCAATTGTTTTTTTATTTATGTTAACGAAATAGAAATTACGATCCTGTGGCAAGTATCAAAATTTCCGATGTCATTGTTAGTTTCCGCATATATTCCTTATCAACTTTGCTGCCGTGTGTTGAGGCAACTCGTAACACTAAATAAATTTTATTACAGCTTCAAAAGTGATAATTGCACATTACAAATTTTATTATAACGCCGTTGTGCTATTATTATATTGATTTCATAAAGGATTAATAGGATAACATAAAATATTATTTCAATAAAAAATTTATTCACTCAATCAATATTTGTATTCTTATCAGGTAGCTTTAACGGTTTTACCTCACACCTCCTTTTACAAATTATGATAGAAAACGATAGAAAAAACTCATATTTAAAAGTCAGGAGGAAGTGTCCTTCCGTGACGGCTATCCGTGTTAACATGCGGCCGGGCTCCCAAAAGCGGCACATCAATACACGCGGCCCTTTCATCTCACTTGGGAGTCCTTTATAAGAGTCTGATACATTGACCATATATATTTAGTTGTAGAAATTTCACTGTTTTTATTGTAGGATTTCTTGTTTGTTTTAAAAATCATAATTTTAGGTTGTTTTTATTGCGTAGATGCGTGTACGAGCTCATGGCTCACCTGATGTTAAGCACCAGCCCGAACCCACAGACATAACGTCAGTACCGTTTTGAGACTATGTCTATCTCTCAATAATTAATTACGTGTAATATAATTGTTGGGTAATTTTTATTATACTATATTATTCCTTCATCGTGGAAGTAATTCGACCTAATTACGAATTAAGAATTTATAGGAATCCATTCACATGCTCTAAGTACGATTTACATTAAGTAAATTGGCGAGGTGCTTTATTCTGTATTTAGTTTTATTTAGTGTAATTATTTAGTTTTTTTATTAATTATGTACAATGAGCCAGCTATTATACTAGTAGAGGCATATGTTTACTTTATTTAAAACAGTTAGGAATAAGAAACGTCAATGCGAGCTTGGCATTAAAATTCTCCTGAACAAAGCAAGCTTAGGAAAATACCATTTACGTGTATTTTTTATGTTTGAAATATATATTTAAGATTTAAAAAAAAAGCCGGTAAGGCTGGCAACGTTTTTTTTTTTTTTTTTTGCCGTTTTTTAGGTACATCCTAAGTTTTTCTGTCTAATAAATGAAAAACATACACCATACATTTTTCTGTTAACTTGTTGATGTTTTGAGAGAGTCGAAACACTTTATGTAGTTAGAGTTCTAAAACTATTATATTACGTCAATGCTCCTACGTTTATTTGTTTCAATGATTAGGTTTTTTTCAATGACTATGATTGTGGGAATCGATGATTGTTGTTCTGTCGCTGTTATTAATTTGATTGACCGATTGTTAGTTCTCTTATTTTTGATGTTTAACTTTATTGATTGTTCGGATTAATAAATAGTTCGGCTCTGTGAAGCAATCGAAGGGCAGGCATGCGGGTGGTTTGAATTTTATAGCCGTGATTCGTAAAATTGATTTCATCAGGGTTAAATAACTTAATTCCTTCGAACATTTCTTTTAGAAATGATTTTATTAAATACAATTGCATGTCAGATTTTGAGTAAAATATTGTGAACGTGGTCAATACATCAATGTGATAAAAAATACATTGACTTGATTAAAATGCTCAGATGTCTTGGAGAGTTATTATATTTAATTGTAGACAAAAAAACTGGCTTTATTGACAATAATTAAAGCACGAGGTCACATTTTCAAGAATCTTTTCAATATTTTTCCTTAGCATTCCACTGTTATTTTTTACTTTAGCGGTTGACACGCATTATTCAGCTCATCAGCATTGCCACGGGCACTAAAATTATTTTAAGGCGCATACAAATATCGTTGTGACAAGTTAATTCTGCAGTATACCCTTCAATTTTTTTAAAGGGATTTTATGACCTGGTAACTAAGACCTTTAGGTCAAGTCCTATTTTAATTTGTATTCTTATTTTTATAAAAAATGATAACATGGAGTGAAATGAAATGAAATGAAGATGATTAATTTGAGACATTAATCAACTGGGATGAAATTAAATGAAATGAGATGAGATGATATGGGATGAAATATAATCTCAGTAAAATTATGGTTATTTACTAAGATTTTTCAGTGGACTTTTTGGAAGATTCCGAGAAGCTACGTCCAGCGGCTTTGTTTCATTTTACCACATTTGTGTACTTTCATAGATATTAAACAGTTAATAAACCACCGTTATTACCTATTTAAACCCGAAGAATCACTAAATAGACAAAATAAAACAAATCACACAACTTCACTCCTCGCGTTCCCGCCAAAAAGTCCATACATACCCTTCGAAATTACCGTACAAAACGCAGAGATGAACTAATTTAAATCACAATAAGAATTTACAATCGATATTAATGTTTAAATTATGATATCGAACAGTTCATTTTTGTCATGATTCGGACAACACGCATTCCTCAATTAACAAATAACAACAAGGCCTCGCGTTAAGTTCTCGTATCGATTTTATACTAAATCGATTCGACAACGCATCGACTAACTAGATAATCGTTTACGTATCGAATACGTACAAAAAGCGCATTCCTAACATAGTTGGAGGCGTGAATGATGTGGACCCGTCACGGTGAGCATCTGAAGCGCGTAAATTCTTCCGTGTTACATTAGTACCACATCCACGCTGAGAGCATTAAATAAATCGAATTGTAATGTGGGATTACTTAGACGAAGCGGTGGAAACGAATAGATAATTGTTATTCTTAAACTGAAATATTGTGTATATAATTTGTAGCGATTAGGTCGTGGTCGAGCGGTATCTTTGTGCCTTTCTAGCAAGATTTTACTGGTTCGTCTAAGGGTCTGTTTAGAGAGTATTAGCTCTTGCAGAATCTAGATTCCTTAGCAGAGAAGTAACAGAGCAACGTATCAAATATCTAAACTAGTTACTTTAGAATAAAAACATTAAATTTTAAATATTAAATTGTATTATGAATCGTTGAAGTTTCTTTAAAGTTTTTGTTTGTAAAATTATACAATACTTACTGGATAAAATAATTACATAGATTATTAAATCGAAAAGGCGAATCAAACAGTCTTTAGAACCAGTTTAATTGACCTATTGCAGTAATTTGTTATTTTAAAAGATTGGTATACCGTATACCCACCCACTCACCTAATACTTATTTGTTCGACATTGGAAATCGTACATTTGAAATACTTACCGTTACGATTTATTCCATATTACCGCTGAAATATTAAGTTTAGTTAGTATATCGAAATATAGTACATTTTAATGTATTTATTTTTGAATTTATACATAATCTTAGTGCCGATAAGGTGTTAAGTAAGAAAAACAATTTTTATTTATATTTTCTTGGAACGATTTTTTCACATTAGATGTGTGATCAAACACACTAAATACTCTGTGCAAAATTTTCCATCTTTGAAATAAGAACGCGAGGTTTTGCCTCGCGTCTGAAATAGATAGGAAGGATTAACGTAATCGTGTGAACTTGCGTTACGTGTACGGTCAGGAAAATAGCCATTTTATTTTCTGCCCCTGCTAATTGTTACTCTGTGACTGAATGTTTGAAGTTTAACAAGTGTCGCCGCTGTAGGCGTACGACTGGCCCTTCTTGTGATGAGTGCATACCGTCACTCATGAACTTAGCAAGGGGTACAGTGTCTACAGAAAAAAAAAAATATTTTTTTTATTGCTTACGTGGGTGTGCGAGCTCACAGCCCACCTGGTGTTAAATGGTTACTGGAGCCCATGGACATCTACAACGTAAATGCGCCACCCATCTTGAGATATAAGTTCTAAGATCTCAGTATAGTTACAACGGCTGCCCCACCCTTCAAACCGAAACGCATTACTGCTTCACGGCAGAAATAGGCAGGGCGGTGGTACCTACCCGCGCTGACTCACAAAACGTCCTACCACCAGTAATGTAAGTCAGATAGATATTTTATTGCTGCTAGTAGCGCATATTTGAAGCCCACTTGGGTAAGTACCGCCATCTTGCCTATTTGTGCTGCGAAGGGTGGGATATCCTTTATACAACTTAATCGAGTTTTCGATCATATACTTCCAGGTGGCTAGTGACGTTCACATAGTGATTCGGTTTCCAGTAATCGCTTTATTAGATTCGAACTAATCTCGTCTAGAGAGCCAATTTAAAAACTAATTTACGTACTATATTGGATTGATCCGATTTTGGGTTTAATACCATTTCGTTCTTTTTTTTTCTTCTGCAAAATCTATAATGTAATTTCTGCTGTTTTTGTCCGGTTTTTTTTTGTGATTCTTGAGTGGTAATTGAATTCGTTGCAGTCTTCCTGGAAGAAGAAGTCTAAGAAGACTCCATGCTCCGTAAAACACTACGATGAATATATTGAGTATACTTTCGTATATAAAATATTGCTACGTAACAAATTTTATACATTTTTAGAGGAAAAAGGTTAGGTTTTAACGCATTTTAAGAAGATTTATTGAAGAAAATGGATCACAATTAATTTTTAAGAAAAAAATTCTCTCTTCATAGGAATAGCAAAAAAGAAACAGTTTTAACGATGTAAAAAAGTATAGAAAGCGAGCTTAACTCATATTTGAGCTTTTTCTGAAGTCCAAGAACACAGTAAAATAAGCCATAAAACGTATTACCTGTGTAAAAGTTTGAAGTCAACTCTTGCGTCTTTTTTCAGCACAATAATTGCAGTATCAATTAACACGAGATCCGTAAAAGGAAATAATATTAGCTACGTTTCTATAAATTCGTCACGAAAATAAACATTCATACGTAACAAATTATAACAAATACTTTATACCATACAAGGCTAAATAGATCACTGAACAAGAGAACAAATTGAAATTGTCATGTTAAAATATCCTTTACGCAAAAAGAGTTAAGGTTTAGATTATACAAGGGTATTTTGGTTGAATTATCAGTATTTTTTGTTTGGCGTACATCAATGCTACCGGCATTTGACGAACCTAATGTAGTTAGCGTGTTGGTAACAAAAATACTTGATTTCATCGGCGGTGCTAACAAATTCTCATTTTCATCAGTCGATTGTCGTTTGACGTTTGAGTGTATTTATTTAAAGATCGTTACGTGAACGTGACCTTGATTAAGTTTATTTTGGATTATAACAAACATTTCATTTATATAGTCTTATTAACGCAATTAAAGATATAATTTCTAAGTGCTCATTTGAGACCTACCAAAGCGAACCCCATCTTGAGAATTGAGTTCAAAATCGGAGTTCGACTGTTTTTTTTTGTTGTTGCGTAGATGAGTGGACGAGCTCACAACCCACCTGGTGTTAAGTAGTTACTGGGGCCCATAGACATCTACATCGTAAATGCGCCACCCACCTTGAGATATAAGTTCTAAGGTCTCAAGGATAGTTACAATGGCTGCCCCATCCTTCACACCGAAACGCATTACTGCTTCACAGCAGAAATAGGCAGGGCGGTGGTACCTACCCGTGCGGACTCACAAGAGGTCCTGCCACCAGTAATTACGCAAATTATAATTTTGCGGGTTTGATTTTTATTACACGATGTTATTCCTTCACAGTGGAAGTCAATCGTGAACATTTCTTGAGTACGTATTTCATTAGAAAAATTGGTACCCGCCTGAGCTTCAAGCACCGGTGCATCGCCCAATACGAATGCACCGGACGTCTTATTCATTAGGCCACGACGACTTTTGTCCTTATTATCTGCACTATATGGTATCGGCGTTGTCTTCTTTTTCCATTCTAACCTATCACACGTCTTTATTTCTACCCAGGGTCTTTTTGGCCACGTTAATCTTCTGCTCTTTATTTTCTCTGTCACTGGCGGTGCTTTCAGACTTCCTCTTATATAATCATTTCTAAATTAAGGACTAATTTACTATTTAGCTTAAAAACCATAACTGCATCGCAGCAATAATAAACGGGATGACCTTCTCGTGTGGGTCAGTGAACCCTACATTCAGCCTAGCCTTAGTAATTACAATTACTTTTGACTGTAATTTCATGACGCAATTCTCTCATCGTATATGCCATTTGTTACCACTTACTGGTGGTGGGATCTCTTGTGAGTCCGCGCGGGTAGGTACCACCGCCCTGCCTATTTCTGTCGTAAAGCGGTAATGCGTTTCGGTTTGAAAGGCGGGGCAGCCGTTGTAATTATAGTGAGACCTTAGAACTGATATCGTAGATGTCTATGAGCTCCAGTAACCACTTAACACCAGGTGGGCTGTAAGCTCGTCCACCCATCTAAGCAATAAAACAAAATACTAATATTTTTGAAATTATTGTCTACATCCTGAGGTTTTCTCAAAGAAATATTGGCGAGATCGCTGTAACATTCGTCACTGTTTTTCATTGCCATGTCCGGCACGTAAGTGTTATTACACTATAGTATTATCTATCTATCTAAGTAACCAATATGCTAATCACGGAATATTTTTATTGTTTTAAATAATAAGTTCTGCATATTAACATACAGTATATTATTTTTCGGGGGCTTTTAATTAGGTAATTGTCTGAATACTAATTTTGGTTGCAGAATTAACAATTAATTTTCATTTAATTTGTTTTAGTGGAGGCATACAGATGTGTTACTTTCTTATATGTTATATAAGTATAAAGGCTGTCTTTTTTTTTCACACGACTCACTTCTCATCTAGTATTAAGTTTTTTGATTCCGCATCACGTGGAAACACGAGCTTTTATTTAGCATTTGTAATATTTTACATTAGTAGGTTGGAGAGTTGAGGCTTCGACCTCATATGTCTCATGATGAGAGACGGCATTTACGTTAACGTCCGGCTTTCACCAATTTATACTACAATAAATACTGTGCTACAGTATTTAATACACATAGGATTCATTCTCTTTTCTAAAAGAATTTCAATTTTAAATTCAAATTAAATTTAAATTTGTTTGTTTGTTGAAGTTAAATTTTTAAAACCGTCTTAGCGACTGGTACTCAATGAAAATTAAATTAAAAACATTAGGGTTTCTGAAAACGTGATTTTAGCTATAAGTGTATTGCATATACCGATACATTATGAATTGTAAATTTAGCTATAAAAAACACGAACGCAGTAGCGCAGGAACACAGATGTGTGAGCAGAACGTTACTGGTAGTAGGACGTCTTGTGAGTCCGCACGGGTAGGTGCAACCACCCTGCCTATTTCTGCCAGGAAGCAGTAATGCGTTTCGGCTTCAAAGGTGAGACAGCCGTAGTACTGTTAAAAGTGAGACGTTACAGCTCATGTCTCAAAGAAAGTGGCGGCATTTACGTTGTAGATGTATATGGGCTCCGATTGCCACTTAACATCAGGTGGACCGTGAGCTCGATCAGCCATCGAAGCTTTAAAAAAACCCTTGACCGTTTTCAAGAGTATAAAGCATGAGTAATATAAGTGTATTAAAAATGTGAACAAATCGGCATTCGTCCAGTCTTGAACCGTGAATGTGCTAGTGACTGATGTCGCTTAAATATAAGTTTTTTTAACCATGTACGTTATAAATTTAATTATTTAATTAGTTCTACTAAAATAAAAAAATAAAAAAAAAAACTAGTAAAACTCTAGCGGTAATTGGTATTTCTGATTCATTTTTGGATTATACCTATATAGTATTTATTTTCTTCGGATATCGTGAGTCATAGACATAATTAAAATTACAGATAAATCTCGCGTTATTATTGTCATTATATTGTTTCTGATGTTTGGATTACTTTATGGTTTTTGTGGCCACGAAAAGTGCAAATTTTGATTTAATTATTTTTGTGCATGTACGACACGTTACGTTCCATGAAAAATTTTCATAAGTTAGCATAAGTTTTTCGGAGGTAACACTGAATATAATACTCGTAGGCTGCTCTTTCGTAATACATTAAGGTAAATTTAAAATATGAGAGATAGAATTGTAAATGTGAACCCCTATTATAAATATAACTTTATACAATTTTATTAATATTCGAAATACAATTGTAGCAGATTAGTAATATATTGATTATATGCTTCAGTAATATTTTCAACATTTTTTTAATAAAACCCAATATAAATATCAAATAAGAGTTCCTAGTATCACCTTTTTTAAATATAGTTTCAATAGTTTATTAAAATAATACACTGATGGAATTTCCAAAATAATCGTCCATTTCAAAGAAACAAGAACAAAAAAATAAATAAAAAAAAACTTACCTTAAAAACATTTTAATTGCTTGACGAGTTCCCGATAAATAAATAAAAAAAAAGTCACTTGAACACAAAACAAATAATACGATTAATCCATTATTAAATCAATCAAAAACAAAACACGACCACACAGCTGGAACGTTGAAGTCTTAATGACGAGTCAATAAATGAAACAACCCTTTACACAAAACTCCACAATTTTAAAGTTATAATTCGACCATAAAAATAACAATAAAATGCACGTGCCCGCCATAATTTAACACCTATACAACCTCACACGGGGCTTCCTCAAATGCGCGTCATAAAAAAAAAAACTTATTCTAAAAATGGAAACTAACAAGGCTGCGTCAATTTATGCGTGAGCTTTTTATTAGAATGAGATTAAGGCTCGATCCTGAAGCTTATACTTCCGAGCGCGAGCGCACCGGGACTGAGACTATAAGAGGCTAGCCAAGCCTCTCTTTCCCTCGAGTCTTATTTTCTTTTTTTTTACGTTCGATACGCACCTCAACCTTTATGGAGGGGAGTTACGAAATAAAAAAAAAAAGTTTTTATTTTATTTTAAATTCGGAGCGTTATTCGTAATGAAAAACCGTAACAACATTATTTACTCGTAAATAAACGATGTCTGCGTTTAGAGAAGGACGGAACTATTACTACAAAATGCTCTTTACATTGTGTTCCGTGAAAGAACCAGTCGTTCTCACTTACGTCGGATTAATTTAATGAGTCCGAAAGAGACGACCCATTCGAACGTAATTACGAAAGAAACGTACAAACGAGACGAAGGTATAATGATTGGATGATGACAGTCATTGATATTGTCGTATTATGAATTATGCGGATTGTGGGAAGGGCCGTGTGTGCATTTTCGCTGATGTTCAATTGCAAAGTAACGTAGATGCTGTAATAAGAGCTTGATTGGGCTTAACGAGAGATATGGAAATGTTTTACTTAGTTTTTTTTTTTTAGAACCAATCCTGTTGTTTACTGCGCGAATAGTGCATGCGGTTAAAGCGGTCAGTTTTTTTTTTCTTGCATTATAATGTTGTTTACAGAAATCGTTCAGCTTAGGCTGGCTTGCAAGTTTTTTTTTTTTACTATTTGTTGGGTTGTGGTTCTCAAGAGTTCAGAGGATCTATATAATCCTCCTTTACATTATACTTCTTGGTATAGGGATTAGTGATTACTGATTTCATCTACTTCCCACTAGAAGACAACATCAAATACTTCCGTTGACTACTAATTGGTAGTTTTCGGCCATCTTTTTTAAAATTCTCTAATAAATCTGGAATCACAGTTATTCATTTCAAATGGGAATCGGGTTTAGGTACGTTTGGAGAATACCAAAAAAACATATGATAGATTTAACAAAACACCCACGAAGGTCTTAAAATAAAAATGAATTTAAAGCTATAGCAGTAAAAAAGGTCCTACCCTAACAATGATGAAATCAATTTGTCTTTTCACTGTTCTGAGCGTACTCTATTATCACCTTGTTCTCCTACGCATTCTACTTATTGAAACCACGAAGTAATCAGAAGACCATCATAAGAAAGCAGTTATTGACAAAAATGGGCAACTTTTAGATTTGGATACTTTTGTCTTAACGTCTGCTCATCTTCAGAAAAAAAAAAGTGTTCAACTACTGTACACTTCTTACGAGAGAGGGGTTTATTAGGGCTGACAATCTCAGGTTATATTCTAAGGCGCCTATTATAACCTTACAAACTGGACGTTCTCTTGGCTCAGGAGTGTTAATTCAATTCGCAGATAAACAAAACAGGTAGGTAATTGAATGTCAACGAATCGTGAAATATATTATTTTGATCATGCGTATTCAAACGATAGGATCATAGTCTGGGACTCATGAGACCATAGCCCGTTAATGACGAGCGTCACTTTCGTTTTCATCAAGCGATAAAGGTAATAAAAAAATAAAACAAGTTTTTAAGGTTGCGTTGCAAGACGTTTTAAGGGTTTGTGTTTCGCCCGAAGGCTGCTACCGAGGTACGCGGATAAAGGGTTATCTGAACATCTTATGAGATCGGGATATATTTGAATTGTCAGATTTTGTAGTTTTTTTAATCATCATAAATTCTGAATTTGTTTGTATGAGGAATTTACTACCTAGATAATTAGGCCTTAATGTTCATAGATAGATATCCAATTCTAGATACGAAATTCTGAAACTTACGCCTGAAACCGCTTTAGCATGCTTAATATCATTGATGTGAAATAAGAGTCCACGTGCAAATAAAACTGGATTGCCAATGGTTTATTTATAATAAAGTCTGGAAATTAATATTGTTTTGTTGCTTTAGGTACTTAGACAACGTCACTCACTGCCCACTTCAAATTCCTTACAACTCGACGGCTTGAGATTCCGAATTTAAAAAATCCTACACTTGATTTTACGCAAATTTTTCAAAGAACAAAATAGCTACCTATTTTCGTAGTACAGGCGGTACATCAAAAAGGTGATCACGTCAAGTCTTGGCTTCGTCGTCTAGTGGCCGGTGGTGGTGACAGTGTGTCATTAGCGTGCGACTCACGTGCCACTAAACTGAGCCACGTGCTGTGTTGAGCCGCGCACGCACCCTCACCTGATATACAGGGTGTTGTAATATGTCTATTAGAAAAAGACGAATTAATTGAATATGCAATTTCGAAAAGGGCACATCTCTGAAAATGTAAAATGAAAAAACTGATTATTTTCTAAAGCAGTGTAAAATTTAAAATATTAACTTTTTTTTTTATTGCTTAGATGGATGGACGAGTTCACAGCCCACCTGATGTTAAGTGGTCACTGGAGCCCATAGACATCTACAACGTAAATGCGCCATCCACCTCGAGATATAAGTTCTAAGGTCTCAATATAGTTACAACGGCTACCCCACCCTTCGAACCGAAACGCATTACTGCTTCACGGTGGAAATAGTGGTACCTACCCGTGCGGACTCACAAGAGGTCCTACCACTTTTGAGATACATTTTAGTCTTAATTAGCAATTGAAAAATTACTGGAATTATTATCTTAAACGTCAGTATATACATTCAATTAGATATTTTATATTTGTGAGATATGCCCTTTTCGAAATTTCATATTCAACTAAAGTCATCATAGATAAATAAGAATCAAATGAGTCATTATCTGTTTTGATATATAAGTAGGAATTCATTCAAAACTTTTTGGATTAAATTTGTTTTTTTTTATCACAATATATGTCATTTTAATGTGATTACGGTAGAAAGTTTCAAGAAATACCTATTTTAATGAATTTTTCAACTCAATAGTTAACTTCTTTTAGAAAATTGCATTTTTTAAGCATTGTCAAGATTGAATATCTTTGCACCGACTTTTATCTCATATCCTGGTCTTGAAGTTTAAATTTAAAGAAATCACTATCTCCTTTCTATACTGCGCTACTGCAATTCATTATCTTGTCATGATATAGGATCGCCATAGTTAATTTTCGATATGTTTTTATTAGATTCAATAACAAGATCATTGACGTCCTGTATACAATCAAGTCGTCACAATGACGACGTATTTAATAATAAAAGCCGGGGGGTCTCCAGTAAAGATGCCGGCGTGACCACCAAAATCACGTACTGAACCACCCTAATGTAAACAATAGACAAAGGTACCGACCCGGTTATTAGGATGGACGATTATTATCTAACTACCCGGTGTATGGCTATGCTCGAAAGTGATTTTGAATTAGGCGTACGAACATTTTTTTGGTGTTTGTGGTTTTAAAAGTGGAAATAGCATAACATGATAACCTCTTGTGAGTTCGCATGGGCAGGTACCATCACCCTGCCTATTTCCGCCGTGAAGCAGTTATGCATTTCGGTTTGAAGGGTGGGGCAGCCGTTGTAACTATTCTGAGACTTTAGAAATCATATCTCCAGGTGGGTGGTGGTATTTATGTTCTAGATGTCTATGGGCTCCGGTAACCGCTTAATACCAGGTGGGCTGTGAGCTCATTCATTTATTTGTAAAAAAAATTATGTACATATATATAAATTGGCGTAGCCTAGACGTATTCTTAGCGTAATTCTGCTGCGAAGCAGTCATTGTCTCCTTCAACCTGTATCCACCCAATGCTGAGTGTAGATATTTTCATATGCACTCCATTCTTTTCAGTTTCTTTTCGCAATAATTCGCATCCAGTTCTTAGTTTTAGGTTAAAGGATGGGGTGGCACTATAACATAATAAAATTGCTATTGGTTTTAGATTTTAGGATACGTCACCGTGCTTCTATTAATGACATGACTTGAATTTAACTCCTAAGTTATGTTTCATTCCTGATATGATTGTATTTTAATCTATTCGGTCTAGTAGAAAATTAAGCCATTTTCACGCTGTCACACATGGTTTTCATAAGCGATTTGTCAATAAACTAACAAATGTGACCACTTCTAAACTCACTCCTAGGTGTGATAATAATAAAAAATTGTTAGGTAATAAAATAAATACTTTTGTTTTCAAGAAGCTTTAGTAATTTTGTTAATGAATGTACTTATGTTGTTCTTTTACTAGGAATCATAGCGGTGTGTGCCGCAAAGGGTGCGTTCTTATATCGTCCGTTTTGGACTAAACGGGTCATCAAGATCGGAACCAAGACTGTGTCGGTTAAAGGTTACTTCGAGATGGAATCTCCTGAAACACACAAACAAACTATTTTTACTTATTGATTCAATCAGAAATCGATCAGTTGGTTCAACTAATTGGCAAAATAGGAAAAGTATTTGATAACAAGCCATGTTATGAAATACTGTATTACTTGTGAAAATAATTTTCACTTTTTATCTTGCATTTTTTATTCTAATTATATTGAGCACGAAAAAAGTTTAATATCCAAAATATAGGAAATAAAATGACAATAAAAATGCGACATCAAATCGTAAAAGTATTGTTAAATATTTGTATGAATCGGGAAAATCGAAGAAAACACTTTATGTTTTGTGTTAGAATATACTAGATACACTTTAATTTGGCTGAATGCTAGTCAATGGCTTTTACAGTGTGATAGCAACGCTTATTCTAACCTCAACTGGCAACTAGTACAAAAAAATATGCACTCCAGAGTTAGTGATCAGGTGTAATTCTACCCTTTCCTGTTTACTACCAACGCTTCTCCATCATCTATCCGCAGCAGAAGTGGTAGCTTAAATTTATTTTCTTATCCAAATTCACTTTGGGTATCCCTAATACAATTTCAGGACTAAATTCGTTGGTTCATTAATGGCTGTTTAAAAACATCAATTCACAAATGATTCGTCACAATAATTACGTGACGGAAAAACTTCGTATCCCTTTTTACGAAAATTGCGCGGACGGAGGAGTATGAAATTTCCTACACTGATAGAGAATATAGAGAAGGAGTGCCAAATTCAATTTTTTTTTTAATTATGCCTTGATATTCATTAAATCAATAAAAAATCATAACACACACTACCATATATTTGCACACACGCGTGCATACCTACTATTTATTTATTGTCAAACTGTTCTTGACGTCAGTGGTCAAATTGAGAATAGATTAAATATTGTTTGTATTTATTAATATTTATAGTGTAGTTTTGGCGAAAGTTGTGATTATAGAAGTATAATAGTCTTTGAAAATAGAATCATAATAGTGTACGAACTTATAATTTCAATTAATTATAGTCGAATTTCGACTACCGGGCGACCACTAGTTAACAATAATTAAATGACTTTGACATTTTTATGTTAATATAATTAATCGTGATTGATTTCTTTTGTAATTTATACGAATGGAAATAAACTTTTAAGTCATGTACGGTAAAGTTTTCATTTTAAAAATCTTACTCCAGAAGGATACCGTCACGATGATGAAGGCTATCCAAACTACTTCAAGTTCTTTTATTTCAATAATTTGGGTTAATCTGTCCGACCTTATAGGCTATTCAGATATACCTCACTTAGAATACGTTTTTAAAGATAGAGTCGTAACAACACGAGATCTAACATGCAATTTTATTTATTCAACAAAATTGAAAGATTACAAGGCATTCGTATTTCGGATTACGAGCTATTAGCTCTTCCGACTGACGGCTAAGTTGTTCGCGGAATATCGAGATGAATCATTCGATCATTATTGGATTTAGGTTCTCGGTAAAGCTCTTGAAAAATATAGCTTAGGAAATGCCTAATGACATAAACGTTTTTTTTTCTAAACAAAGTCTAGGCAGTTTGTATCAAAATCTTATATACACACATAAGTGTATAAAGAGCATTAATTACAGACAAAAAAATAAGACAAGCCATTTTTTTACTTTATTTTTTATTTTATTAATTTAATTTTTTAATTTTTTTTGTTAATTTATTTTATAATCATTTTATGTATAAAATAATTTTTTAATAATTAAATAAATATTTTTTTTAATTGATTTAATTTATAAAATATTCACATGTTACTTACTCCTTTAATATTACTATAGATGCCATCCATTCATTTAACAAATGTTTTTATTGTTTCTACGAAGTTATTACGCTGTCTCTGAAAATATGTTCACAATGTTATACCATAATGATAGAGGTGTCTTAAAAGTATTTAAGTCTGCTTGCCCTGCCTTCTGATGTCAGGGTCGAGTTGAATTTAGAAAAATGTGTTGGAAAACCATATAATTTTAATAAAGTTAATGATGACATCATTTGAGGACAAATAGAGATAAAGAAAGATATATGATAAAGAAAAATCATCCAAAATTTAATTCCTGATCATCGTTTTTCAATAAATAAGTAATAAATAGTAAATACCTATTGTGTTGCACCAATTATGACAAGAATACGTCTTTTTTTTCATAATAATAATTGTTGTATAATTTGCATTCAATATCCCCAAATATTTTCGACATACCTATATATTTAAAATAAATAAATTTGAAAAATGTATAATTTTCTTTCTACGAGGTAATAAATACTTTTTTATAAATTGATACCATATTGAATTAGTAAATCAAAGGTTAGCCACTTGGGCTATCTTGTAAAGACGGCATTCTGTACATTTTATTATTTCGTTCATTTTAAATCGAATGTTCAACGGTGATATTAATTTTGTATTATGTCAAAATAACTTTCATTTTTACAAAACTATACAGAAATAAAACTGGCTAATAACTTGATTCTTGATACAAGACCGCATTTTTCAAGCAATTCCGAGTCCTTGACCCAGCGGTTCCACCTGTTATAGTTGATCCGAGGGTCTGATCGACCCAGGGCAGGCCGATCGTGATTTAATACTGCGCTCGCTAATTATGGCTTGTTCAAATTGTAGCTTTCTCACGGCGCTGTTGGCTGTGTTGTACTGTGCTCTGGTTAATTTTATTTTAACCAGCGCTTAGTAATTTTATAAAAAAATATATTTATATAACGCTGCTAAGAAGACAGGAGAGCTTAGATTGAATTACGTTCGAAAATATCAAAGTTTGCAAATTCTGCCGAATAAAATAGAGGAAAGAAAACAAGTGTCTTATAATAAAACTAAATATATTTTAATTAAAGTTTAGAACATCAGTGAAACCAGCTCAAGATGCGTCTCGTTCACGGACTAACTTACTTTGCTATACTTATTCTGTCTGCTTCAACCTGTTACCCGGTCAACCTTCGAGCGTTGTCCGTCTTTTTCTTGCGTATTCCTTCACATATAACACCATCTCCCTCTCAAGATCTCGGGTCAGGCTAAGCGCATTACCGTAATGATACTTAAACACATATTTAAGTTAAGATCCTTTTTTTGCAAAGAGTTTCGCGTCTGAGTTTCGCTCGGCTTGTGATACATGGAGAGATTGCTTGCTCGTTACAGCGTTGTTTATGGACCAAATATAAGTGCTATAATTTATATTGTTTATTTTTAGTTAGGATTTTTTATAGCTGGACATTCGGGCGTGTCGTCTATGTGAGTGTAAACTGTAAAATAAATAAAGTATTTAATACAAACGGACGACTAGCTATTCTGCAAAAACTGTTTTTCTTTAATTAAACTATTAATTGTATTGCTTGGTTTTTTCTTATGTGCCCTATAATTTTTGTTATTGCTCATACAGTTAACTAGCTCATGGCCCACACGGTGTGGTCTAAAGAGATTGCCGTGCGCCCATAGACATCAACAATATAAATATCGTCACCAACCTTGAGACATGAATTCGAAGTCTCAATTCTACAGTACAACAGCTGGCCAGATCTTCAAACTGGAACGCATTACTGCTTTGTGGTAGAAATAAGCGGCGTGGTACCCACAAGACGCCCTATCACCAACTGTAATTAATACTTATTATCTATGCGTTACTGCAATTTATTTCCCTTGGTTCGTATAAATGAATTAACTATTGTTATAAGTGACATTTTATCAAATGAGCACGATCCGACACTTCCGACAGGCGATTTCTACTGCGAAGCATGATGTGAGATCTTTTGACTTTAATATACTGAATCTGAATGTACTGAAATACTTAATACTGAATCTCGCTTCCATATAGCGATTTTTAGTGATTGAACCATATGAATTACTTTGATTGGAATCGCAAGCATACTCCAACATATCACAGAGATCCAAAAAGGTTCGTTTTTCTTCGCCCATTCTGCCGCAAACCGCTATTGTGTCGTGAATGCAAGACTCTGCTAATACACAGAACTGATCTATTTTGTTCTGAAAAAAAAAATTATCCAATTGAGTCAAGATTTTTTTTCTGTAGCGAACTTATTATATTTTATTACCTAAATGTACGTATGCATTTCTTTTATCAGTTTTGCAATATCTGCTTCAAACTGATTATTTTTACGTTCGATAACTTTTTGTAGCTTATTAAAGTTTTAATTACTTTTCGTTTTACGTTTGTGTTTGTTTAAACTATAAAATATTATATTATAATAAAATATTAACTATATAATTAAAGTATAAATATAAAAGGCGATTGCATGCAGCAGAGATGCGAATGTTGCGATGGATGTGTGGAGTAACGAGAATAGATAGAATACGGAATGAATACGTTAGAGGAAGTCTGAAAGTGGCACCTGTGACAGAGAAGCTGAGAAGTGCGCGTTTGGGATGGTATGGACATGTGGTGAGACGTAATGAAAATGAGGTTGGTAAGAAAATGTTAACTATGAGCGTGGAAGGATATAGAGGAAGAGGTAGACCTAAGAAGAAATGGATGGATTGCATGAAAGTCGATATGGGTAAGAGGGGAGTGAGCGAAGAAATGGTATATGATAGAAGAGTATGGAAGGAGAAAACATGTTGCGCCGACCCCAGGTAACTGGGAGGGGGGCAGGATAATGATGATAGAAAATGTAAAATAAATGTTTCAGATGTGCGATTAAGCAAGAGATTGATAGTTAGAAGTTTGAAAAACAACACTAAATTATATACAAATCATTGGTATTGTTTAAGAAGATGGCTCCTGCAATCAAACTAAATTTGGATTTTTGCGGCTTGAATAGATAAAGGATCTCTAGGAAATAAAGTAATTGAAGTCCACAACTCAATCAGTTTCAAATCACCAACGCGTTCTTTTATTCTTGGCCATGTCCCGCTGTGACTATACCTAAATGCTGATTACACGATGACAGATTGCGTTATTAAGGATAGCAACAACTAATTATCATTATAATCCAATGAATGACGTAGTACCTTGTTTTTGTCATAAAATAACTTTGGTAAAATGAGTGAAAAAGCCTTTGATATTCAGTAGTCACCGGGTGAGATATCACAATCGAAATGTCAATAACAGCTTTGAGATATGCAACCCAAGTCTTAATTGAATGATAATAACCCATCAAAAGGAAACTTTTGCAGCAGAATGCGACAGGTCATTCGCGATGGTGTAGTAAGTACATTATTCAAAATGTACATAATTAGATATATTTGAAACATGTGAAATTCATCGAATCGATAAACAGGGAGTAAACTATATTATTTGATGTCGAAATAAACAGCAAATCTGTATCTACAAAAAATATGAAAATTATACTTACAGACGGTGTCGACGCATACTGTGGTAAATGACAAGTAATTGATCCAAAACACAGTGTAATGGTATCTGAAATAAATTATGAAATTGTTTTACTGGTTTGTATAATAAGGGCTTTAAAACCACGGATAGGCACTACCATTCTGTATATTCCTACCGCGTAGCATTAATACATTCCGGTTTGAAGGGTGAAAGAGTCGTAATACTTTAAAGTTTAAGCTCCGACCTCTTCTCTGAAGGTGTGGCGGTATTCACGTAGTAAGGTTTTTGGGCTCAATTACCACTTAACACACTCTTCGCTCTAAGTTCAGTCCCCCATATAGATAAATATAAAATTAGTTAATTTTTCTATGCGATATCTTTATTTCGTTAACGTGGTCAATTCGTTTATTTGTCTGTTATTTTTTGGATTTAGCTGGTTGCTATTTAATGTGATGGGTTAACCTTAAACATTGGACGCTTTCAAGTTCAAACTAAAACCGGGTGACACAGAGGAAATAATGATGACAATGATGATGACTTTTCAACCTAAACATTAATTTTATTATCCTTTAATGTATTATAGAAATATCATATTTTTCCTAGCTCAATAATTGAATATGATTTTACGCTTATATAAGGTAATAGAAGATTGGTTTTTCGATTTCGGTAGTGATTTCCTTACACCGTGTATCGAAACAATTAAATGAACAACTCACAGTAAATGATTAGTGTAACCCACATTTCGTTCTAATATGAATTACTCTGGTTATTTTGTTCAACGATTTCATATTGTTATGTGTTGTTCAAAATTAATTGTTCTGAGGCTAGTTTAATAATTGACAGGGAAGCTCAACCGTTGTTTTCTTCTAATTTTATTTGTTTTTTAATAATAGAAACATAGATGCATATTCATCCGATCAGATTAAGACGACTTTGGAATCCAGCATCAATGTCGCTATCCACTGCGCGGATGACAGAAGTGAATGGAGGAACATAGTCCTTACAAAAGTGCTCAGTAAAGGTCACGACCCTCAGAACTGAGGAATACGACGCACGGAGGAGGAGGAGATGCACATTTGTGCTGATGCTTTATATTTATTTATAACTAGTAAGCAGTTGTTGGTTTTCAGCTATACAGTGTTGTAGGAGTTATTGGGTACCGGTGTTACAGAGGAACTCTGGTTTTTTAAAAACTCTACTGGTGGTAGGACCTCTTGTGAGTCCGCGCGGGTAGATACCACCACCTTGCCTATTTCTGCCGTGAAGCAGTAATGCGTTTCGGTTTGAAGGGTGGAGCAGCCGTTGTAACTATACTGAGATCTTGGAACTTATATCTCAAGGTGGGTGGCGCATTTACGTTGTAGATGTCCATGGGCTCCAGTAACCACTTACCAACAGGTGGGCTGTGAGCTCATCCACCAATCTAAGCAATAAAAAAAATTAAAAAAAATGCGGTGTAAAAAAATTGGGCACGGTCTATGTTCAGAATTAGACTATCAGCTGCTGTATGATTATGATTATAGTGAGTGGTCTTTAGCATCAATAGCTTAATATTCAATCTAATCAATCATCTCGTTTGTTCGATCCGAACCCAGAGCCCTCGTGGCAGCCTAGGGCTCCGGAAACCAACACGAGGTGTCCGTCAAACACGTGCCACGATCTGCGGCGCCGTATATACTTTTTTAACAAAATATTGTGTAATCACTCACCGGAACCGACGACCTCGTCGAATCACGCCGTATCACTTAGGGAGAAGGCTTTAGGTCGAGGATGGATAAGGAAAGGTGATAATGAAAAACCGTAGCGAAGACCGTCACACATGAGGGCGAAGGCACCATCAAATCGCGGCCCCTGTTGCCGTGGTAAAAACTCAAAAATCCACAGATTGGTTTCGAACGTCGTTTGCTAATGGCAAATGTTATTGTAGGGCCTTCTATAGTTTTATAATTAGGAAAATTCTAGCCACGGGAACGCTGCAGTTGCTACCTTTTTGATATAAAAATCACAGTTAAAGATTCCACCCAACGTGTCAAGATTCTGGCAGCTAAGTTTTAATTTTATAATATGGCGTAGACAAAAGTTGAGAACTCCTGCCTAAGTTTTAACTAACTAGACACATATTTTCAACATCAAATGTTTGTTATAACCCAACATCCGCTGTAACATCAAATGTTTTCATTCGTCTATGTAAACATACACTAAGCCACCAAACTAGATCAGTGTTATGCCTTACTACCCTCGGTCGTGTTTTCATTATGTACTTCAGAAAATTATTAACAAGTGAGTTATTGCTGTTGAACTTATTACCCTAATCTGTGTAAATTAAATTTAATTTTGTTTTTTTCTTTGCGTTTCGATTGGTCAGTATCGCAAACCTTGGGGGAAGGGCTGTGTCCAGTAGTGTGATGATACATTGCAGCGTCCGATTTAGTTCAGATGTATTTTGTGGTATTATATGACGGCTGTTCTGCGCTTAAAACCGGCATATATGAATACTTTGCGGCAGATATAGGCAATGCAGTGGATTTTCATGAAATAAAATATATTATTCAATTAAAAGAAAGAAGTAATAAAGAAAACCATAAAGAAAACTACAACCAAAATATATTGGGGACTAGTGATAGATCGGGTTTACTGTGAACTCGAACAATCTTGTAACAGCAGATGAAGAAAAAAGGCTTAATGCTATTGGAAGTTGGACGGGACTTGTTAATACCATTTTTTATATGACTGATTCCGAAGTCCTAGTGAAATCCAATCATATTCCAATATGAATATTGTTAATTGTTTGAAGAATGTAGATTTCCTGAAATTGCTCATGCGCAACTTTTTCGTACGATAATGGTAAAGAGAATAAATGTTTTCAAGTACCTATATGGAGTTTCTTCACAATTGATTGAACGGCTTAGAAACTCATAGAGGACAAACATATAGGTCAAAATACATATTACCCATCTATAACTTCAATCCCTTATTCACGCTCTTAAGGGTGTAAAATTTGAAATAAGCTAAAGTATATGTACATGTTTCTAGAAAACTTCATAGCCTCATTGTATTTTATTTTACTTCTTCAGAGATGAAATTTCCAAAAATCCTTCCACTAAAATGGAATTTAACTCCTTCCACTCCCAAAATTTCTATTGAAATCACCTCTGGGGCTGTTGAATTACCTAGCCAAGACAATTGATAATGTGTGAATAGATAAATAGTTTTTCTTATTTCCTTAGACGAACTAATGATACAATGGGACAAATGAAGCTAGTGGAATATATAGGATACACCACGATTGAAAGCCATTTCCTACCCTAGCACATGCCTTCGAAGCAGCATTGTACTAAAATAATATTTTCTGAATAAATTCTGTTTTTAGGTTTGATAATCACAGGATTAGCCGCAGAAGTTTGGTGCCATGTAGAAATAGAAGCAGAAGATTATTTTTTTCCTTTAGAACCGGTAAAAGTCATCTATTTTAGTGAGCCAGATTTCAATGTATTGTAACTTTTTAAATTTCTATTTGTTAAGGTGGAATAAACGTTTTTGAATTTTGATTCGTGGTCGAGGTCCCTTTTGCAATCTACGATATTTATTTCGATTTTCGTTATGTTTTCAGGTAATCAATTTCTGTAAAATAGCTGATCAGTGTCAACACGACTTCGTTCCGGTATGCGGGCAGGACTCTCTCGGTATTTCAAGAATGTTTAATGATAACTGCGATCTTTACGAGTACAATTGTGACGAGAAGAAGCGTTAGTAAAGTTTGATATTGAGACATTTTACATTACTTTTGACATTTAAATCTCTAGCTATAAGTGACGGTTTGGCTCTGCCCCTGTTACTATTGACTTCCACGAGCGGCGGCAACCACTCACCATCCAGTGGGTCGTATGCTCGTTGGATTAAAAAGGCAATAATACAGCCAAAGTCGCTATCTTTGTGAAAGTCAAATTAATAAAACATTTTCGACAATCGACATTTGGATTCAATTGTTGTTGTTAAACAAGTTTTTGTTTCTACTGACCATAATACATCTTAACATCTTTCAGAATATCGTCACGTGAGAATGGATGTTTGCAAATATGAAGCTGCTGCCTCAGAAAGGATGGATTGAATTTAAAATTCTACTTTACACTAATTAATTATATGATGCTAGACTAAGTTTCAAATAAAAAAATAATTTCATCAGTTATTTAATTTTTTTTTGGTTGGATATTTTAGTTTTCCAACAAATATACAAATTCAGTAGTCAGAGAGGATACTGCTTGGCGCACCCTATAGCCGAGAAATCGAAATTTCAAATTCATATTTTTCCAACGAGTTCCTTCTATAGGTTCTATCTCTCACAATTTTGGGGTATACACATCCGCTTTTTACCTACAGTTCTGAGTATATTAGCTACTCAATTCGTTTGTTATGTGCTTACGTTTCTACAATACGTGGTAATCACTACGATGCTCTTTTTTATCGCTTCGATCGATGGACGAGCTCACGGCCCACCCGATGTTAAGTGGTTACCGGAGCCCATAGACATTTACAACGCCTCCACCCACCTTGAGACATGAGTTATAAGTCTCAGTTCTTACAGTACAACGGCTGTCCCACTCTTCAAACCGAAACGCATTACTACTTCACGACAGAAATAGACAGAGTCATAGTACCTACCCGTACGGACTCACAGGACGTCCTACCACCAGTAAATTCTACCCCGTCCATGGTCATTCGTAAAGCAGAACTTTTATATTGAAATGGAATGTTTGAGTCAAAAGAGAGGCTTTCGCCCATATCTTTTATACAGTATATGGCACGGGTAGCGTCTGAAGAATTGCTCGAGATGACCCGTCATCATATTTCTTCATATTCTAATCATATTCTAATGAAATACGTACTCAACAAATGTTCACGATTGACTTCCACGGTGAAGGAATAACATCGTGTAATAAAAGTGAAACCCGCAAAATTATAATTTGCGTAATTACTGGTGGTAGGACCTGTTCTGAGTCCGCGCGGGTAGGCACCACCGCCCTGCCTATTTCTGCCGTGAAGCAGTAATGCGTTTCGGTTTGAAGGGTGGGGCAGCCGTTGTAATTATACTGAGACCTTACAACTTATATCTCAAGGTGGGTGGCGCATTTACGTTGTAGATGTCTATGGGCTCCAGTAACCACTTAACATCAGGTGGGCTGTGAGCTCGTCCACCCATCTAAGCAATAAAAAAAAAAAAAAAAAAAAATTTGGACCATCACGCATAACATTCCAGTGGAATAGTTGGTTCCTGATTTTTTTCCCCTACCTATTCTAGTAACCTCGACGGGTTATTCTAGATTCACCGAATTAGTAGGTTAGCTCACGGGGCTCAAACCGAGAGTGTTACTAAAACTGGCCCTAAGAAGAGCAGTGCTTCGCAGAATCTACCACCGGATCGGAAACGCAACCCACTGAGAAGATCTGACGAGAAACTCAGTGGGTTAGTCTCAGTCTATGGGTCAATTTACTCGTCGAGCCCTTCGTTGCAAGCGACGGGTTCGTCGAGGACGGTGACCGGCATTCTTGTTACTTGGATCCAAGATATTCATATTTGGGGCAATCGCAGAAATCAGTTTTGTCATCTGCACCACCTGGCCCTAGAATGAACTTCCTTTTATAGTATTTTCTTAGACATCTTCTTCTTCATACGATGCTTAAAAGAAAGTAGCTGTAACTAATTATAAGGGTTAACTGTGCTCTTGGTTTTGCGAATGTGATTTATAAGCTTGTTTGGCTTTAGAAAATTATAGATCATTAAATATAGAAAAAGATGAAAAGGATAGCCCAAATATCAATACGGTATTTATTTATTTTTGAATTATGTCCCCAAAATCTCACAGTGACCGTCTAGAGTTCACAAGCAAACAACGCACTGTTTGAACCTACCGATTTGACAGGAGGTACGTGTTTGGCATTTAGTACAATCACGGAAAAAAGTTTTAATCATTTGTTCAAAACGTTATAATGCCGCCCTTATCAATTAAACCGATGTGTTTGTTTGTTGACTATTCAGTTTACAGAAGAAAAACTTTATTTTATTACATCATGTAGGTTGATGGTCTTTACGCTTATGCGTTTTTAGTTTTGCGTAATTTACTGCAAATGTTATCATATTCTTGAGTTCAGTTATGTCAACGATGTCCATTTTATTTAGAAGATTTCTGTGTGCTTGGCCTTCGGCTTAGTAAGGCTTACCTTCGGCGATAAGGCAAAGAATCTGTAATACAGATTGTTTTACAAAGTTAGTATTCGTGGATAAAGTATCACAAGCCGTGTTCAATCTCAAAGCAGTAAAAAATATTTTTAATTCTGAACTTAACTGTACCCGGGACACGGTATAATACAATCGATGTATGCCGCTACACATTCTTGGAATTATTTATGTAAATACTTAGAAAATGTTATCTAATTTATTTATTACTCATACGACCACTTCAACCGGCACGTGTGTACCAAAAATATATATTTTTTAAAAGTCTCTTACTATTTATTGAAAAACAAACATAAAAATTTTAGTGTAGTCAAATGGCATCATTCAGAGTAAATTTGGTAGCGTAGTAATATATTTACATTTAAATTAATATCATTTATGTGTTATTTTGGGATTTTTTCTAATTACGTAGCATGTGACGTCTGAGATGATACTAAAATCACTTTTATCACCCAAAGCTGGAGTAGGATTATTTTCTACAATCACTTAATTCATCCGTATTGTTTTCTCAAAAGTCTTTTCTATTTAATTCCATGAAATATCATCAGCAGTAGGCAGCGGCTTGGCCTTGCCTCTGGTATTGCTGACGTCCACGGACGACGGTAACCACTCATAATCAGGTAGACTGTATGCTCCACTGCCTACATGGGAAATAAATAAATAAATCTATACTAATATTATAAAGCTGAAGAGTTTATTTGTTTGAATGCGCTAATCTCAGGAACTACTGATCCGATTTGAAAAATTCTTTCAGCGTTAGATAACCCATTTATCGAGGAAGGCTATAGGCTATTTAACATCACGGTAAGGCCAACACAAATGGAGCACCAATAAAGAATGTTTCAAAATAGGGGTTAAAAATTTTTTTTTTTATTGCTTAGATGTGTGGACGAGCTCACAGCCCACCTGATGTTAAGTGGTTACTGGAGCCCATAGACATCTATAACGTAAATGCGCCACACACCTTGAGATATAGTTCTAAGGTCTCAGTATAGTCACAACGGCTTACCCACCCTTCAAACCGAAACGCATTACTGCTTCACGGCAGAAATAGGCGGGGCGGTGGTACCTACCCGTGCGGACTCACAAGAGGTCCTACCACCAGTAATTACGCAAATTATAAATAAAAGATAATAAAATAGCTCCTTATCATTCTATAATGCAAAAGTATTTCAACTACGTAAATGAGGTAAAATTTAGCGTTATGCCAAAGTAACTATTCCACGCGGACGTAGTCGCGGGCAAAAGCCAGTTGTATATAAAAGCAGACGTAGTAGGCGGAAGTTATGCATCTGAAATTGTAAATATTAATGGGCAACTGAGCTAAACTAAACTGAGCGTAGTATCTTCAACCGCTCTAGGCCAAAATAAACCCCTCTAATTTAAAATAATCTAAAACCATCATTGAACACTTGTTATGGACAATGTAAGCATGCGTATCTGAAATGTGAAGCTCGTTATTAAAATATAAGCAAAAAACGGACTGGTAATACCTGATCTGCGGGAAAATTGAACTGTTTACAGTTTATCCGATGTTATTGAACAATGAAAGCCCTCAACTGGCCGTTAACGCAATATGGTATCAACGTTGACCAGGGGTGTCGACTATTAGTAGTAGATTCTAAATAATCTCTCTCTAAATACAAAAGATAATAAAAGTTAAAGACTCTCTAAAAAGATTCAGACTTTTGATTTTCTGTACATTGGATATGGCTAAGTTTGACTTTTCCGCATTTAATTTATTGGCATCAACAATTATTTGTATTTTTTCCATTTTATTTTGCCTGTCGATTTCGATGTACATACATACATCTCTTCTTGAACGCTAAGCCACTTTACGTCGATTACATTGCTTGCACACAAGCAATATGTATTCAGAAATTTTAATTCGTCTATAGTTCGTAGAAATTTGAATGAAATTTCGAATATTGAATGAAATTATTCATCATTATCCACCTGGGGTCGGCGCAACATGTTTTCTCCTTCCATACTCTTCTATCATATACCATTTCTTCGCTCATTTCCCTCTTACCCATATCGTTTTGCACTTCATCCATTTCTTCTTAGGTCTACTTCTTCCTCTATATCCTTCCTTAACATTCTCTTACCAACCTCATTTTTTTCGTCTCATCACATGTCCATACCATCCCAAACGCGCACTTCTCAGGTTCTCTGTCACAGGTGCCACTTTCAGACTTCTTCTAACATATTCATTCCGTAATCTATCCATTCTCGTTATTCCACACATCCATCGCAACATTCGCATCTCTGCTGCATGCAATCGCATTGAATGAAATTATTATTGTATTAATATTGAATGAATTCGTGAAAATTGACTGAAATTTGAACATGTTTTTGGTTATTTTTATGTTTGACCCCGAAAGTTATTTCCAATTTTATAGCAAACAATGATATATCAAAAAGGTCCACATTTCGACATTAAACCTACAGTCCTTTTCATCACTACGACGTAAATAAATAAATAAAAGCACAGTACAAATATAAAACGAATATTTTAAAAATATATTTTATTTCGATTATAAATCTCACTGTGTGTTAGCCCGGAGTATCAGTGAAGTTATTAATTGAGCATTGTGGCCGGTGTAATGGAACCGGGGTGCCCGAGCCCGGCATTATCTTTATGAAGACGCACGCGGCGAGCTATGGGTGGTACTACGCGTTAACTAAACATGGTAAAGCTGTGATCCTTACTATGTACCGATCATGTAGTAAACTTTTTTTTTCACAGTATTTTTTCTACTGAACACGGTGAGGCTTAATTTCTGTCATTTTATTTTTCTTTAATTTTTGGAACGAAGCTCCTTATGGACGATGCGGAGGGGTACTCTGACCGGGAAAAAACGTCCGTAACGTAAGTTTTTTTTTAAATTTAAGTATCTGATACTCTTGATGACAGAAAGTGTCTTTTGTGATTTAGCTTTAAAATTTTGTTATTGGAAATGCCACAGGGTATTTAAATTTCATATTGACTGGTTTTTTAGATGATCTTTATGAAGAGAGCGTCTTCAACGAGGATGTATTCTGAAATAGCAGTATGGCATCATTCTGCCTATTTCAACTGAAAAGCAATAATGTGTTCGGGCTTGAAGGTTACAATGTCAAATACTAGAATATTATCAATTTGCGTGTGACGGATCCCTTTTGTTGATTTTAAGTTTATTTTATACAAAAGTTTAGGTCTTTTATTTATCGATTGAGGTATTACGAAGTCTGCCGGGTCAGCTAGTCAGAAATATAGGAAAAAGTTGTGGTCAGTAATATGGAATACTTTGAATGATTCATTTGTAAGCATTTTTTTACAATTAATTTGTATTTTCATTAAAAAAAATGGGAGAACTTAACTGCGGACTTTCTTCTAATAATAAATTGTTAGCAAAATATTAGCCTTGAATATAAATGAACCCATTACGCTTGTTAAGCCCCCAATAGTTATTCAATTTAGAGCAACAAATATTATACACACGATCACAAATAGGTCCTTAGAGAACATCGATTTGTAAATTATAGACAATATCTTAAAAACATTTTTTTCACTCGAAGGAGCAAGACTTGAAGATTTATGGGGCATTTAGCCATTTATAGCCACTTACGATGGTTGTTCTCAAGACTGTTCAAGTAGGCAATAACAAAGCTTTATCGAGAGCTTTCATTGCTTGCTTGTAAACATACATATTATGCAGTTATTTTATCACAATGAGTTGCAAATTTACTAAGCTTTTTACTTGCGGAAAGAAAATGTATGCAGAACTTTGGCAGCAATAATGATATAAGTTTTTCAGCCAATTGTTTTTATATATTTTTGGCAATGAATGAATGAAATGCGTTTATTTCAGGCAACTTAAGCCCATAAAATTTCACATACAATTACATAACATCTAAGTCAAAATACATTAAAATTGAAATTACAATGGTCTCGTTGATGTAGCTGTTACTGTTTGATGTGGAAGCTGTGATAATACTGCAGAAGACATACTCGATCTGCTGAGGTAGCGTTACTTCTGTCGCTTAAGTGAATAAATAAACTTTTACTGATGGTAGGACGTCTTGTGAGTCCGCACGGGTAGTTACCACCACCCTGCCTATTTCTGTCGTGAAGCAGTAATGCGTTTCGTTTTGTAGGTAGGGGCAGCCATTGTAACTATACTTCAGACCTTAGAACTTATATCTTAAGCTGGGTGGCGGCATTTACGTTGTAGATGTCTATGGGCTCCAGTAACCACTTAACATTACAGCAGGCGGGTTGTGAGCTCGTGTACCCAACTAAGCAATAAAAAAATAATCATAAATGTAGGATATCTAACAGAATTGCAGGATAAAACTTCTTTATATCTCTTCCATAGAGTTTACGTACTGGCATCAAACTGATACTTACTATACTTAGTAGTACAGGACAATATGAAAAAAAAAACTATTTTAATATGCATTTAAGCTACAGAGTCATATAATTGGTGTCCTGTGCTTACACTGAACCTGTTGAAAACACCGCTAAGAAGTGTGCAAAAATAAGAGTTTAGAGTAGGATATAGATTTTAATAAGCCGAATTAATAATAATATACCAGAAGTAAACTACATCTGAAAGTACAAGGACAACACGAGTTCATAAATTGACCCGATTTTCTACATAAATATTTTATATCGGGTACATTAAACAGCACAATCTTATCATAACAGCTTGTAGTCACTGCCAATTTGTAGGAACAATTAACAACAACTAACACAATCGGTACGATTTAGATTATACGATATCCACAACAACGATTTTCAGTTTAAAGAACAACCGCAATTTCTCTTTTTGTTTTCCCGAAACAAAACCAGTACGAAATTTGGGCAATAATGTAACTAACCAAAAAAATTTTTAGCGACGTGCAATATTAAACTGTTAGCACTTAAAATTAATCCTCACTGGGTCAAATTATATCCGGCAGACTCTGAAATGGATATGTTAAATTACTTACTACAAACATATTTGTTTTACCGAGAAATGTAACAGGAAAACTTAAATGATAAATAATTAATTTTTTTTTTTGACACTGGACAAATTACGGATTTTTTGCTTTAAAATAAGTTAGTTTCAATTAAACCAGAAATGAATGCGACTATAAGCTATTTCGGACATTTTTGTATCTTAAAAAAACAAACCATGTGGTCGGTTACGTGGGCTTGTTACAATTTTTTTATTTTTTTTATTGCTTAGATGGCTGGACGAGCTCACAGCCCACCTGGTGTTAAGTGGTTACTGGAGCCCATAGACATCTACGACGTAAATGCGCCACCCACCTTAAGATAAATTCTAAGGTCTCAAGTATAGTTACAACGGCTGCCCCACCCTTCAAACCGAAACGCATAGTAATGCATTTCCGTTTGAAGCAGTAGCAGTAGCTTCACGGCAGAAATAGGCAGGGTGGTGGTACCTACCCGCGCGGACTCACAAGAGGTCCTACCACCAGTAAATGTCACAGTACTATATCACAAAGTTATTATTTTTAAGTGTCAGAGACAAAAAAGTTCCCCTTAATTTGTAACAGTCAACAAGATGTCTCCTATAAGTTTTTATGATTGACAATCTTTTGATTTGGTTGACTGAGAAGTTATGGTTTTTCTGATAACCTTTCTCCATAGGCCGTAGAGGTACTAATATTAAACTGTTACCAGTTCCTGAAAAAACTTTAGAAAGAAAAACCCGACCGGCAACAAATTTATTCAATACTCTTTCTTTTTTAAGAATTGGACTAAGAATTGGTTCTAATTTCGAATTTCTAATTTTGGTTTCAAATAGATAATTATATTTAAGCTGTTCTTATATATTTTTGTAGCATATTATATGTAGATATTTGAACAGTTGGTGCGCACCCGGCCTATCCATTACCGAGTACGTGATAATACGGCTAGAAAGAAATGCCGATTTTTGACGTCTATGATGTACTGTGACAAAGCAGAAATACATAGAGCTGATACGTAATATTATAAATTTATGTAAATTTATTGAGTCAATGAAAATGAAATTCTAAATAAAAAAACGTCTCGTCATTATAGGTCTTTTATACTCACTATAATTGTTTCGGGTAAAATCGCAGTTAGCACTAAGAAATATTGTAATTCTTCAAAATAAGTAATGACTTTGAATGAGTTGAAGCTGTTGACTTCTGTACTTTCGTTTGAAATATTTTTCATTATGTCATAAGCATACTTATACCTTGTCATAGTTTTGTGGCATTGGTTTTAAATACCCACTTAGTTTTTCGCCGGATCTACTCAGTGGGTTGCGATTCTGATCCAATAATAGATTTAGCGAAGAACTAATTAATCTTGCTTGGGCCAGAGTTAGCAATTCTCTCCGGTTGAAACCGCGAGCTCACCTATCGATCCGCGAGTAGCTGGAATAGCCCCTTGGGTTGCCAACCATTAGGTAAGGAAAAAAGTTCGTAAATTTAAAAAGTAAAATTTAAAAGTATTCCTTCCGTTCTGATATAAAAACCACAACTCTAGAGTTATCCACGTAAATTGCCGCTCTTTCACAAGTCAACGATTTGTTAAAGTAGATTTTTATTTCTTTATTTTGTTGTACAAATAGAAGGACGACAATACATGTTACAACTTGGTGCTGATGTTGACAAAGACATCCGACTGATCGTGTTACAGTTTTATAAATATTTACATGTCAATGTGGAAAGGTTACGTAAATGAAACGTACAGTAGCAAAAGTTTCATGTTTGCATCAACCAGCGGCTGTTTGTCTTCGAATTTTAAAGTTGTTCCAGAAGCTTTACGCTTGTGATTAATTTTGGCGGTTTCGTTTTTTGAATTTAGAACGTGTTTAAATCCTAAGTTGATCGTAACTAACTTCCTTCGCTCAATATGAACATATATAGTACGCGAATCACAAAACAATGAGTAACCAGTTATGCGGAAAAATAGAGACTATAATTGTGTACTTTTTATGGTTCGAGTGCTACTATCGTAAGGCATAGATGTAAAGTCGAACTCATATTTTGAAGTATCACTCACAAGTGCCCCGTCCTACGATGCAAAAGTAATTGAGATAATGTTGAGTACTCAAAGGAATGCACGATGCACTAATAGAAAAATAGCAAGCCTTATTTTTATTTAACTTTCTTATCGTGTACATCATTCGTTTACATGTATTAAGTGTGTTATAGAAAAGGAAAAAAAAAACAGAAATATAGAATATATAAATTTAAATAAAGTTTTTAAATTTAAATAAAATATTGTTTTATGTCATTGTTGATTATATATTTCTCATCGTCTCCTTTTTTTATGCTTTAGTCATTATTGGTGGCCCGGAGGCCTTTCTAGTTTCACCAGGACAGGTGGGCGAGCAAAGACTCAGCCGCTCAGTCAGGAGGGGTGGGATTTGAGAACAGCCGCCCGAGCGCCTCCGAAGGAGACCTAACAACTAAGAGCAGCTGCTTAGGAAATGAATCTACTATAGGATTGGAATCGCGACCCGCTGAGAAGATCCAGCGAGAAACTCAGCGGGCTGATGCATGGGTTAGGTTGCACGTCGACCTCTTTGTCGAGTTCGACGAGTACGGTTACCGAGGTAGCTCGCACTCCTACTGACCGAATGTAAAATACTATATTAATATTTTTCCATGCTAGCGAAGGCAGGTAATCTTATATCCCTTTGATACTATTATAATATAAACATACATTTCGAATATGCTTTCTCCTCAAAAACCCGCTACATCCCAAACACTCACTAACTTCACATATCTTTATGAAGCGGTGGTCAGGTCTGACGATTAGAATACTTAGAGCTGTTGCAACTAAAGCCTTAAGGTGAGCTGCATCATTTACTTTGATGGCTGCTGACCCTGTTTAAGTTAATACCATGTAGCCCCTGAGTAACAGCCAATCTTATTAAGCAAAAAACGGTTGCACGTCGAACTCTTTGTCTTTGTTTTCTTGTGGGTTTGTCTACATGTAGACAGCGGCTTGGCTCTGCCCCTGGCATTGCTGAAGTCCATGGCCGACGGTAACCTTTCACCATCAGGTGGGCCGTATGCACGTATGCCTAAAAGGGCAATAAAAAAAAATTGACAAAATTTCGTACCTAAAAATCACAATATAGCTAATGCAGTTAGTTCAGTCTATGCACTGTTTATTCTTAATTTTCCTTGAATTTATTTGTAATAGTTCGCTTCGATCCTTGTTCACAACAATGTTAGACTTTACGTCATATCTTTACGTTTAGTATAAGCGTATGGCGAAAGTTCTCATTTAAATTTTCAGGTTTTATTTAGTTATATTACTGTAAATAAATAAAAATCTTTACCAGCGACAAACTGTAGTTAAATTTACGAATTATAAATATTGCTAACCAACTTGATTAAATTGAGTCTTATAACCGCCATAGTTAATTATACGAGTATTAGAAGAATGACAGCTGACATCCTTGACGTAATCGCATTGAATAATTACTTTGAGGGATGAAAGATTGTTTAGCTTAAGCGAAATGTTTTGAACTTTACAGGAGAGCCATTTAAAGTTTAAAATTTAGTAAAAATGTCATAAAAAAATAATTGGTAAAATATTTGGCTGAAAAGAAACTTAATTGAATTTCAATTAAAAATATCGAACTCTTGATGCTAATACCAAGTAAAACGTACCTTTAATTCAAAGATAAATGTGGGGTATTAAGCGGAATGTCATTTAAACCTTTCACCCATCGGCTTGATTTTGATGAAAATTCATATTTCTGCGTAATCGCTTCCTTCTTGCAACTTGCACCGCACACAAAGACGCTACCTCCTTGTACCAATAACATCTCACGTAAATACCATGGTCGCCTTGTTAACCTAAGAAGTTAACAAGGATCGGGTAGCACTTAGCCGAGGTCCGCTAACACAGTGGACAAAGCAGGGATTTGTTTACACCGCCTAGTTGCAGGTTAAGTGAGCTAATTGTATAGAATGCGGCGCGGAGCACCTGCCTTAGGCTCGCTTGATTATTTGTGTAGGCTCGCCCTTCATCGCTGAGTTCGATAAGTGTAGCGTATCTGTGTTTAGAGAGTGCAGAGCAAAAATCGTTCCGTGAGGCTCTGAACATCGGAAATGTGAGCAGACGTTGCATATTTTAATACCAGTTGTAGCTGTTTCTGCCGCGACGCTGTCTAACGTTCGACTTTAGAGGAACAGGCTTAGCTCTGCCCCCGGCATTGCTGAAGTTCATGGGCGACGGTAATCACTCACTGTCAAAGGAGCCACATACTCATCTGCCTGCCAATAAAAAAAAAATGAAACAAAATAAGACAATAATAAAGCATTAAAAAAGGCACTCGTTATAATTGAAACTTCGACCTCACACCTCAAGGAATTAGCAGGGACCTCACACCTCAAAGAATTGGCAAGGGAAAATCACGTTGTGATGGAAATGCATCCCAACAACTGTTTAACATCAGGTGGGTCGTGCGCTCCTTCTTAAATCTACGTAGCAAAAACATAACAGAAAACTGAGCCAGCTCACAATGATTTTTATTAGAAGAGTTTTTTTTTTAATATTAGCCAGTGAGGATATAAGAAATGCTCTTGTCAATCGTAAAAAAAAAACGATAAGACGTTCTATGCTATCACGTAGCCCAGATTCGATTCCATATTGAAATCAGTTTCTTCAATAACGTTATATTGTGTTCGGAGCCTGAATTTGGGGTCTATTTATTCTTGTCTAGTACCTATGTGTGTTTTCTTGTTCTTGTATGTGTGACTTACGATACGAGTCACCAAATCTTCTTGAAATCTCGCATTCAGGTCGCACTTAAAGCATTTCTGAAGGACGAACCCGGTTCAAGAAACTTTATCTTTGATGTTACAATAACCTAACCACTTAACAACAGGTGGGTCAGGAACTCGTGCACCCAGCTCTCATAAAAAAAAATACATTGACAGAATGATGGAATTGGGTAAAAATGTTTGGTGTTAACAAATTTGAATAATTCTATGAATATTAATGAACGAGTGAAGTAGATGCTGTAAAAATATTGAATGTAAATCCGTAAGGCGCAGTCTCACGGTTTTATAATCGTCAATTCTTAAATCAACGTATCTAATTAAAGTATGGTTGAGGTAATATAAATAAGTATTCGCGGAGTGAGTTACGATGCCACGGCGATTCTCGCTAATAAAATAAATGAAGAGTCAGTATTCGGTAAGCTGCGACTGGATTTTGGTAGGAAAAAGGTGGGTAACATAGATAATGTTGAATTTTATTATTGTTTCACGTAATTCAAATTGTGTTTTAAAGTAGTTTTAAGTTGGCACCGAAACTTTGAATTCAAAGTTTTTTGCTTTTATTCGATTTTTGTATTGCGTACAATTGTCCTGTTGGTTTTAGATCTATTAAAAAAAAATTGGTAAGTCAAGATAAATGTATAGATCTGTTAAATTAGTAAAAACCAAAAAAAATATTCTAAGCAGCAATAATTCATAATTCATATCCCCTTTATTTTTGTCAAGACGCACTTCTTAAGATTTGTTCAAGAACTGTAGAATAAAAAAAAAAGAACTTCGTCGTGAAAGAAAAAAAAATCTATATTTAAGGTTGTACACATTTCACATGGTTAGCTCATAAAGAGTTCGGTGCGGCCCTCTCTCAAGAGGCAATTGATTAGTCGGCTTTCTTTGTGCGCTCGCGCCGACGCTCACAACAATTTGCTTGCGGCCCGACCGCCCTAATTTTAATGGCCTTATAAAATTTATATTTAATATATTTATCATATGTTGGATAATTATGGATATACTGTTTCTCTTCACAATTGTTTCACTTGCATTATTGACTAAATTGGGAATACAACGATAAATGCGATTGCAAAGATGAAGCGGGTATGGCATAGACTCATAGACACAACACAAATGTCGCTGGTCGCTTTGAGACATTCTTTCTTGCAGTATTCCTTGCTTCAGGGTATCTAGCATGTTTCAGCTGTGAAGTTAATAGTTTTTTTTTTTTTTTTTTTTTTTTTTTTTTTATGATTGAATGTTTACTGGTGGCCCGAAGGCCTTTCCAGTTTCACCAGGACAGGTGGGCGAGCAAAGGCTCAGCCAAGAGGGGTGGGATTTGCTAACAACTGCCCGAGCGCCTCCGAAGGAGACCTAACAACTCAAGAGCAATTGTTTCGCGAATGAATCTACTACCGGATCGGAATCGCGACCCGCTGAGAAGATCCGGCGAGAAACTCAGCGGGCTGATGCATGGGTTAGGTTGCACGTCGACCTCTTTGTCGAGTTCGACGAGTACGGTTACCGGGGTCCCTAAGCCTGCCCCTAGTATTAGAGCTGAAGGCATCTAATGCAAAGGTTATTGGATCTGATGGATCCGTAAGGACGTGTCTAGGGCGTCGACGGTGACTGGCTCCTGCATGATCAGGATTCGGGGAGTAGTCAGCGGCGGCAACGATAAGGCGATTATCATGACGCATAGCCTTATCGAAGTATCGTTCCGACGCTGACTTCATGTATTTCCGAATTGATTCGAGGCCCAGGTCGTCGTGTAGGTCAACGTTCCTCACGAACCACGGAGCCCCGACAGCTAACCTGCAAAAGCGGGATTGTAGGGATTGGAGGGTGTCTATGTGTGTGCGGGCCGCGTGAGCGAACACCACACTCGCGTAAGTCATGACGGGCCTTATGCAAGTTTTGTAAAGTGTCACCTTGTTCCGAAGGGACATTTTACTCCGCTTACAGATCATGGGGTAGAGTCTACCGAGAATAAACGCGGCACGGTCACGGACTGATTTTATATGCGGGCGGAATGTCATCGATGCATCCAGGGTAACGCCCAGGTACTTGACCTTCCTGGCCCAGGGTATGGGTTGTCTAAAGAGAGTAATCGGGGGTGTGAGATTCCTCCTCCTAATCCGGGAGGAAATCCGTGTGGAGCTTCCCCTCTGAAATAGCACCGCAGTACTTTTCGCTGGGTTGATGTCTATGCGCCATTTTCGGAACCACTGTCCTAGGGCTAGGGCTGCGCTCTGAAGCTTCTTCGCGATTAGGGACTTATTTCTACTAGAATAGTAAACAGTCGTGTCGTCGGCGAATAAAGCTAAATGGGTCGGCGGCGACCGGGGAATATCGTTGACGAATAAGCTAAATAGGAGGGGTGAGAGGACAGAGCCTTGCGGGACTCCAGCTGTGAGAGGTCGTGGGGAGGAGCGGGTTCCCTCGACTCGATATCGAAAAGAGCGGTTCGACAAGAAGTCCCGTATGATGAGCACGAGACTATCCGGCACGCCCATGTTGAATAGTTTGAAAATCAAACCATTGTGCCAGACTTTGTCGAACGCTTTTGCGACGTCGAAGAAGAGAGCTCCCGTGTATAACGGTTTTGGTCGATTAAGCCCCACAAGAATGTGCTCCGTGAGGCGGTGCACCTGTTGAACGCATGAGTGATTTGTACGGAATCCGAATTGTTCATCGATAAGAATGCCCTTGGATGAGACGAAGTCTCTGAGGCGTTTGTAGAGCAGACGCTCATACAGTTTGCCTAGAGACATGAGGAGGCTAATCGGGCGGTAGCTCGTCGGATGATTTTTTGGTTTACCGGGTTTATGTATGCCGATAACGTCCGCTTCTTTCCACACCGCGGGAAAGATACAGTTCGCCATAGCGGCATTGAAAATAGATGCCAACATCACGATGAGTTGGACGGGTAGAAGTTTAATAACGCGGTTGGATATACCGTCGGAACCGGGAGCCTTGCGAGGACGTAGGTCTTTGATCAAGTCTTTAACTTCCATCGGGGTGACGGGTGGTAACGCATCAGAGGGTGGCAAGGAGGCTCTGCGTTCTACCTCACTGTCTACTAATTCTACATGAACAGGGTCCACGGATTGAGTGCTGGGCGTGCACTGGGTTTGCAATGTATCGGCCAGCAGCTCTGCTTTTTCGTCATCATCGAACGCCGCGAGTCGGCCTGAGGGGCCTACGAGGGGGGGCATAGTTACTACCGTATCCGATTTGAGAGTACGAGCTAAGCGGTAGTAAGACCTTTGGGAGGGCGCGAGTCCTTCTAAGAAATCAGACCATCTGGCATCTCGGACTTCGGCGATGCGAGACTTTACGTCGCGTTGTAGGGCACGCATTCGAATACGATTTTCCGCGGTAGGATACCTGTCGTAGGCGCGTATCGAGGCGTTCTTAGCTCTAAGGAGTTCCCTAATATCGTCGGACAATTTGAAGCGGTGGAGGAAGTCCTCCGCTACAACTTGTTTCGATGACCTATCTAATGTCGAGGTGATGTGTGACGTTAAGATGTCTATGGCTTCAGCGGTATCCTGAGGAGACGGGATAGAGTCCGGGTTAAACGGGAGCGATGGTGGATCAGATTCAGCCAGGCTGATGCCCAGCGTGTGCCAATCCACCACAGTCCTCGTGACGGGAACGGAATCGGGAGCGCGACCGAGCTTCATAACGACGGGACGGTGGTCTGAATCTAACTCTGAAACTACTTCGATCGAGTGTAAGCGCAGAGTTACGTTTTTTAATAACGCTATGTCGAGTATATCCGGGCGATGCGCGATATTTAGCGGGTAGTGAGTCGGGGTTAGCGGAGCGACGATATCGAAGGCGAGATCATCGACTAACGCGTCAAGCCGCCTGCCATTCGGGGTTGTGGTGTGTGAGTTCCACCTGATGTGTTTACAATTTAGGTCGCCCGCCAGAATGACAGAGCTCCCCATACCGAGCAGCGCCTCGATATCACTGCTTAGAACGATCTTATCCGGTGGAAGATAAACGGACGCGATAACGATCGGCGCGTGTCCCGTCAGTGAGATTCGGCACACTGATGCTTCGATATTAGCGAGCGCGGGAGGAACGAGCGGGACGCAATGCAGGGCTCTTCTATAGTAAATGACGGTACCACCACCACGGGCAGAGAGCCTGTCGTTCCTGACCATGTTATAGTTCGCGATTTTAGGGTCACGGCGCGCGGGCTTAAGTAGGGTCTCCTGCACTAAAAAGATATCAATTTGGTGGTCACGCAAAAAGTCAGAAACCTGATCACGTTGATTTGCGAGACCGTAAGCGTTAAAAAATCCTATCGTTACGGATAGGGGCTTTATTCTACTTATATACGCCATTGATTACCGGCGGAGTGAGGGGAGGACGTACGTATTTAATGACGCGTATACGTCGGCGTATTCCTGCACAACGGCGATAAAGTGTTGTGCAGTGGAGGCAGCGCGAATGGCGTCGCCCAAAGCGTTAACGCGCTCAAAGTTGATCGACTGAAAGAAGTCGATCGCTAAAGCGAGATTGTCGGACGCGGTCGGAGGGCAAGTCGCGGGAGAGGGACGAGTCGCGGGGGCGGGACGAATCGCGGAGGAGGGAGTTGTAGCCGTGTTCGTGTACGGCAGCGGTTTTGCCCAGGCCGAGACACTGGGCACCGGCGCCGGAACGAACGCTGGCTTAGCCTGCGACGCAGAGGGTGCCGAGGCTTTGATGTCTGGGCCGGAAGCTCGGAGGCGGTTTTGGCGGGCGACGCGGCGATTTATTTTAGGGGCTCGGGGGCAACCACGGTAATTCGCGGGGTGACCCTGTGTTCGACACAGGACGCAGCTAGGCGGTTCCGTCGCGGTTTTTTGGTCGCGAGCGCAGAGGGCCGTGGCGTGATCGCCCAAACACTTAACACATCGGGGCCGCGCGTGACAGTTACGGGAAGAGTGCCCGTACAATTGACAGTTATGGCACTGGCTAGGAGTGCCTTTTTTATGGGGGGCTTCGACAGCGATACCAGAGAGCCTACAGACGGTCTGTGTGTTAAAGATTTTCTTACCCTCGGGGGTAGGCTGGAGAGCGACTAGAACCATATTATATGGCTCCCTACCGCGACCGGTGTGCATACGGTGCACAGAATTCACTGGTAGGCCTTGTTCTAACAGGTCGGCTTTTACGAGCTCTACATCTAACTCTTTAGGGATTCCGCGTATTACAACGCGGAGTTCGCGCTCCTCCTGGAGCGTATACGTATGGAAACTTATACGCTCCTTACGGAGGTAAGAAGAGAGGGCCCTATGGTCGTCGGGTGTTTGAACCTTAATTTGAATGCCGTTCGCGAGGTTACGGGCATTCGTGAAATTTATATTTTTGGCCTTAAGGGCCAGGCAAACTCGATCCCAAGCTGCCTTCTCCTGAAGGATAACCGGGGGAGGGGTCTGGGTTTTATTTTGTGCCACCGGACGCGGCGACGGAGTGGCACGGGCTGGGGGCGCAACGGGAGTCTGAGGGCGGGGGCGCGACGCGTTCACGGCTTTGCTAATTTTAGCGGCCGCGGGAGCTCGAGACTCCGCGGCACGCTTCTTACCCTTCTGTACCAGGGTGAATCCATCCGTCGATGAGGCGGGGGCGAGGTCGACCTCCATGTCCGAGTCAGAGTCGGAGCACGAGGAGGCGGGTGCAGGCGACCTACGAGCAAGTGTAGGTGTTTTAGAGGGCGCGACGGAGGCCGCGGATGATCGCTCAGCTGAAACGATGGTCACGGCGGACGACGCAGCAGCTTTTCTCGCCAGTATAGGCGACACGGGAGCGGCAGGCACGACAGAGGCTGCGGTGCTCAATGCAGAAGCTCTGCACGCAGGTACAGGCGACGCAGGAGCAGCGAGCGCGGCGGAGTCCTCGAGAGGGCTCGCAGTGTGATTGGCCTTGAAGGCCAAAAACTCCGAGGCGAGCTGTGGGTGGCGAAGTCGGAGGAATTCCGCGAATACAGCGTCCATGATCGCTGAGTACCCAGGTGGGGCGGCCCCGGGTCTTGAAAACACTCGCCTTGCGGCGAGGCCCCAACTTCTCGGACCTGAGCGGTTCTATTGAACACAGGTGGCAATGCGGCGCGATTACTACAGGACAAAGAAAAAGCACAACAAAACAGAAATTACGAAAAGAAACAAAACAAATAAATACTTGCAGGAAACCACTTTGTCGGCAGATGTACCACGAACACAGAAACAACAAAAGGAAACAAAACAAATAAAAACTTCCAGAAAGAGCACTTAGTCGGCAGATGTACCACAAACACAGGCCGCGCGAACAATGGCCGGGCTAACAAAAGCCGGGCGAACAAAGACCGGGCGATCGAGTGGACGATGAGCACGTCCGCACGTGACGGGTGCCTCTATCGGAATGAGTTAATAGTGGACTTACATCGTGTGTTTGTTATTGTTAACATAATATTGGTCGCAGATATATTGGTTTATACTTACATATATACCTGTATCCAAAATTTTGTACACCAAGATTGGACCACGAAGTAATCAAATATTTATAACAGTACAATTATTTTAAATTAGTCTTAATTCTTACAATAACAGGAACTAGGAATGCTTACTTGGAGTTAACGTGGATTTTTGTTTTTATAATCGTAGTATCCATGTTATCATCGACTTGAGTCGATTTGTTGTTTTGTTATCTTTGTACCTGTAGACCATTGGCCAAATATATTGTAACTTCGTTTTAAATAATGGGTGATAAACTAAAATACTAAAGACTGGTTGATTCCAAATATTTGTTATAGCTTAGATGGGTAAATCAACTCACAGCCTTACATTTCACAGTTCAGTAGTGGCCATTAGTTATAGATATCAGCATAGCTAAATACATAGGCTAGCCGAGGCGTACTGCAGAGGATAGCTCTCAAACCTCGTTTTAAGATGGTAATGATTCATTGCTTTAGGAAGTGGAGATTAACTCTACTCCTGTGGCGAGCAGTGCAGTAAAAATGAGATTATGTATCATTATCATTGACAGCCTGTTATAGTTCAGTGTTAGATATAGGCTTATCCCAAGGGAGGCCACGAGATTGGATCTTTCGTTTTTCCATCTGCATATATATTTCTTATACACTTGCAGTTGATAGCTATCGATTGCCATTACTTTATTTTTGTTTCCGTTTGAATAAAGGTTCCTATCCTATCTTTATTTCTAATATTCTATCTATCAAATGAAATTACTTGGAACTTTTATTATATTTACTCTAAATATTGACATTGTGGCCTCTACCACTTATTGTCAGGTAGACCGTAAGACGAAAACGGCCACACACCACGTAAGCTTAATATCATTTTAGACTTCAAATATCACATGAGTAATAATAGTTTTGCGATGATAATCTTCATTCCCAGTACTTTCATGGAGGGAACTACGCGTAAATAGGTTTATTAAGACCTATTCATATTTTATTTCCGTTTTTAAGGATACAGGTATTATGGTGTAAATTGGATAAAGTAGGAAAACAAAAAAATCATTCCATTAAGTCGCACATTCGGAATAGAATAAAAAACGTTACGTCAGTCCGAAAATAGAAGCATTGAAATAGAATTGTGACAATGGCTAGGCTTTGTCACAATAGAATTCGTTAACGTGTTTATTTTAAACAAAAAATGTTAAATATACTTTGAATGGAAAATTCCGTTATTTTTGCGGCTTCATGAGATTGTTTTGAATGAGCTAAGAGGAGACAATTTTTTCATTGAATGAAACTTCATTGAGAGGAGATTTTGCACGTGCTTAGATGTCCGGACCTACCCCACGAGTGGGCGGCAATCGATGATCGTTGTGCTAACGCGGTGACGCGCATGCGTTCTGTCACTTGTAAAGTCAGGCACAGAAGTAAGTGTCAATTAAAAAAATATCAAAATACCTGAAAAATATTCATAAATAGTTTATATTTTCATTTTATCCTTATGTAAAGTACATATACGAAGTATGCCTGTGTGTGCGTTGTTATTCATGGAAACAATGACAACAAATGATTTTGCTAAGATTTATTTATTTATTGCCCTTGTAGGCAGACAAGCTTACGGCCCACCTGATGGTGAGCATTTACCGTCATCCATGAATGTCAACAATACTAGGGACAGGGCTAAGCCATTGCCTACCCTAAATATTAATAGAGATGTTGTGTTATTTTTTACCAAATATCTATTGTACTTAGACCAGCGAGATCTGGGCTATTTTTAAAACCCACAGTTTTTGAGGATAAGGGCATTGAAATTAGGTTTAGGTGTTAGAATATGGTAGTGTTTCATGGAGAAGATGGCTTGAATGCTGTGAAGACAACGAGTAATACCGCTGCAAGTATACTTAGCGACAATCTATTATTCAAAATGTTAAATTGTGTGGTTTATTTTTACGTGTGTCTATACTGCCTACAACTTAAAGCTTAGAGTAAAGCTTATTTTATACTTATACTTACCACTATAAAATAAAATGGAAAAAAAATGAAATGTTAAAAGACGTATTATATTTTATCTATACATGTTTTAAAAGCTTAGAAAGCGCTGACGAGCTTTCGTTCTCGATTATACTGCGGCCGGCTTCAGTTTTCTGTTGCCGCAGAACGGGTGTGTCGGAAAATAGCTCAGTGCTGCTATATTAACTATACTAGAAATACTTTAAGTCAAGTATACAAATAATTTACCTCGAACTTAGTGTGAGACAAGGAAAATGTAAGTTTACAATTAAATTTAGATATTTTTTATTATGCACGAACCCATTTGTAAAGTAGAAATTCTTTGTGAGACGTTGTTTTTATACGGCCACTGAAAGCCGAATCGCAAGTCGAATTTACGGCTGATTTTCGTAAAAATTTTTGAAGTATTAAATAAGTGTGTATGTAATAATTACGTAGTACGTAATTACTGATGGCTGGTGGTACAGGACTGGAATTCTACTACTAACCGTTTTGGAGCAACCAGGGCAATGTACCCGTAAATTCTGATTCATATTGTTATGGAATCAATGCTATATTCTCTTTTTTATTTTTTTGTTGGCTAAAATTAACAGACGAGCTTATGGTGAAATCTATTTCTCATTAACAATTTTGAGACGACCTGGATAAGTACTTACAAATCCTTTTGATTCATATCTAGCGCTATTGGACGATACTAGTAGCAGCAATCAAAGCACAGGTCACTGCACTCGTCGAACTCACCGAAGAGTTCGACGTTAAGTTAAGCTTGTAATATCAGTACCCTGAGTTTCTCGTCGGTTCATTTTAGTGGATTGCATTTCGATATGACGGTAGATGTAGAAAATAATAATCGCATTCGATGGTAAAAGCAGCTTGTTTCGAGCTGTTAGGCTTCCTCAGGGGGCATTTCGCGCAGCTGCTACCAAACCTCCTGCTCCCTCCGTCCAAGTTAAATGGCATTGTTTTTGAACCAACAGTAATACTTTTATACTACAAAAATGCTTCAGGACGTAAAGCTGAAATCTTTCGTTGGTGTTTTACTTACTACTAATAAATTATATTACTGCCATTCAATGCGCAGTCCAATAATTTGTTGTACCTACAATCATGATATATGTCGGTGCGTGCTTAACATTTTTTTGGTGATATGTGTAAACGATCCAAGGATTCACTCAGTGTTAAATGGTCGTACAGAGATATCACAACGTGAAGAAACGCACCTTGAAGTCGAAGTCTTATTTGTATCGTATAATGGCTGTCTTACGGCCTGGCCACGGGGATCGGCGGTGCGAACAGCGAAGCGGTGGACGAGGCGACCATTCGCGCAGCACCGTTTGCAGGCCACGGGTACTCACGTTCGCCGCCGCGACTAGTAAGGAAGTCCGACAGCGAAATGTCTATATCGAAATTATCTCGATATTGCTTACAAATTAATAGTTTTTTGGTTCAGGACCTATTATTTGGAAAAGATTGTGAAGTACATGATTTGAATAAGAATCGGAGTATACCTATAGATGGAGAATTCCACAAGAAGTACGAGAAATACTTTGGGTGGCTAGACTTCCAAATAGCTGGTCTAGCTAGTATTTCAGCTATATTTTTTTTTATTGCTTAGATGGGTGGATGAGCTCACAGTCCACCTTGTGTTAAGTGGTTACTGAAGCCCATAGACATCCACAACGTAAATGCGCCACCCACCTTGAGATATAAGTTCTAAGGTCTCAAGTATAGTTACAATGGCTGCCCCACCCTTCAAACCGAAACGCATTACTACTTCACGGCAGAAACAGGCAAGGTGGTGGTACCCACCCGCGCGGACTCACAAGAGGTCCTACCCCCAGTAATTACGCTTATTATAATTTTGAGGGTTTCATTTTTATTACACGATGTTATTCCTTCACCGTGGAAATCAATCGTGAACATTAAAATTTGTTGAGTACGTATTTCATTACAAAAATTGGTACCCGCCTGATATTCGACTACCGGTGCATCGCTCAACACCGGACGTCTTATCCGTTCGGCCACGACGAGTTTAAAAATATAAAAAAATTTTTTTACAAAAAATATAAAAATTTCGGCGTTCATTTTTCGCGGCGAAAACAACTAAACTCATTTAATCACTGCACTATTCGCCGCGACTACCGCTCGACTCCGTGGCTTGCGCCGTCCTTATTCATGCATTTGTTTTGCTCGCCCGCCGCATCGTAAGTCGCCCGCGCGATTCGCTCGGTACATTCCGCCGGTCGCTTCGCCGGTCGCCGGTGCGCGTGGCTTGTTAGGTACATTTCTATGCTCTTATTTTAGTCGCTAGACGCTTCGCCGTTCGCACCGCGCGAATATTCGTATCGGCGAATGTCCCGTGGCCAGGCTGTTATTCTACAAAGCAAAATGCATGAAAGATTCGCTATAGAAATAGGCAAGACAGTAGTCGAGCAAGTAAGAGCCGGGTATGTGAGCTCACAAGCTCACAGTAGGCCCTACAGTCGATGGCTAAGCAAATTCATATATTTTATGGGTTAGATTAATATTAAGTAGTTACATGATATTATCCTTCATATTTAAAAGAAATCGTATGCATGCATTAAATTTATACGTAAGTTAAGATTGGGGAATATGGAAATTTATCAAAAATGCTACTTCTAAGAAAGTATGATAGGAATTAGAAGCAATTGCTCGAGAAAGCTGCCTTATCTACGCGCTGATTAATAATTTCGTAGATTTCTGTCATTGGGATCCATAAAATCACGTATACTTTCTTTTCATGAGCGGTCAATATCCAAGCAATTTTGGCACATAAGCGAGATCCCATTAATAATGCAGTTTTGATCCACTTGGCTTGATTTCATATAGCTGGCTTATTGCCAAATGCTATCGATTGCTGTTGTCAGCAATCTACAATTGATTAAAATGGTTGTTGTTATGCTGAAGTGAATCACGTTAAGTTATTGATGAATAACTCAATTGTATTGTGATTTAATATTTTATTGTTTTGTATGGCTTGCTGATCAGCTTCGTTTATAGACGTCAGCAATGTGTAAGATATAATTAAGCCATTGCATTTAAAGTGTCGGATTTTTTCAACCGCGGACACATATGTTAGTGTTGTTTATAAATTAGGTATATCTATTATATAATGATAAGCAAGGTCGTTTCGCTAATGAAATAATCGATGAATGACGACTGTCGTATGAAGTTCATGGTGAAGGTCGACCTGCATAGTAAATTTCAAGGTTAAAGGGTTGATTAGAATTGAACACATACACAGATATGTGAATTTTATTGATTAAAAACTTATATAATCGTACTGTTATGTTGTCTTGAAATTGTGGGATTATGTTATACATGATAATGGTATCATAAGGCTGTCTACAACACGTATTTTTATTATTATGCTTTGGTAAGCTTTCACTATAATGCTGTCTTGTGAATTCAGCATTGCCAAAAATAAGGGTAAAGGCTAAATACTAAAAGTTTTGTTTGGTTTAATTCATTTTAAATGTTTTTGAAACGAAGTTCCTTATCGGACGATGCGGAGGGGTACCCAAACCGGGAAAAAACATCCGTAACGTAAGATTTTTATTAGTAATGCACACAGTGTACGACTTAGCTTTGTAATAACGTACAAATTAGTAATGCACACAGTGTACGACTTCACTTTGTAATAACGTACAAAAAATAACATATTTTTTTAACATTCATTGACCACGATCTCAGAGCGCTCGTTTGCGCAATACACTAACTCTTATGCAAACAACTGTGAATGAAGTGTACCACAATAAGTTCGCATGTTACTGAATTACCGTGGGTTGTTGCGAAACCTCCAGTTTTACTTTCCTTATACCTCGAATAGAACTTAAAATTAATATTTTTATAATAAGGAACTTCGTTCCTTTCCGGTGTCCCACGACACCGCACAACTTTTTTCTTTGTATCTGTCAATAACAATTTATCGAAGGGTAATTAATCAATGTTTAAAATGATGTACTACGTCGATTTTTTATGTCTACATTAGGGCAGCAGAAGGTGGCAATCCAGGTGGTCTAGCGCCAGCAGAGCCCCAGACAGGTCCCGATGGAGAGATTATTGGAGGACCTCGTACACCTCAGCAGATCGCTGCTCAGAGGAGGCTTCAGCAGACACAAGCACAAGTTGATGAGGTAAAGGGTTTTTTTACGTTGTACATTTTTTTCTCAAATTGTTGTTATTTTTGTTTTTATTTTACGTTTTGCTTTAATTATTTAATTCTAGGCGATGCGAAGCCACAACCGTTTTTAGTTATTTGAATGCGGAGACATTTAAATGGTGTTTAGTTGTAAGGTTAGATTTTATATTATAGTTAAGTTCACTGTTTGTTTTCCAAATAAAATAAAAAATAAATAAAATAATGAATCCTACCCTATTGTTTTCCATAGATGTTTTTCATTTCTTTCGTTTTAAAGAAAAATTAATGAAATGTATTTTATAAAACAGGTGGTGGATATTATGAAATCCAATGTAGATAAAGTTTTGGACAGGGACGCGAAGTTGTCAGAATTGGACTACAGGGCAGGTAAGTACTGATAAACTTTTCGATACATTATCTAGTTATTGGTGATTATTACAACAAGGGACCGAGGATTGCACTAAGTATTTAAGTTATTTGGGCGTCATATTGAAGAAAAAACAAATTTTGCATAAAAAAAATCATTTCATGTATTTATAATACTTAAATCGGAACGGAATGTATTAATAAATTGAATAGTGTAATAATCAATAGTGAATTCAATAAAAATAATTAAATACAAGAAGAATAATAATAAATGAATGGAATAGTATCTAAATCGAATAATTATAAATTGACTACGAGATGAACTGCATATAGAATGTATTATACTTGAATTGATTGTAATGGAAATTTGTAATAAATTTAGTGTTAATTTTCAGATGCTCTTCAGGAAGGGGCATCGCAGTTTGAGAGACAAGCTAAGAGTCTGAAAAACAAATTTTGGTTACAGAATCTAAAGGTACAGGAATTAATTTTTAATCGTCGATTTTTTTAAATATTTTTTGTAGCTTTGATGGTTGAACAAGCTCAGTCCACCTGGTGTTAAGTGGTTACCGGGACCCATAGACATCCACAACATAAAAGCCACCACCCACCTCGAAATATGAGTTGATTATACTGAGACCTTAAAACTCATATCTCAAAGGGTGGCGGCATTTACGTTGTAGATTTTTTTTTTTTTATTGTCTTCGTAGGCAGACGAGCATACGGCCCACCTGATGGTGAGTGGTTACCGTCGCCCATGGACTTTAGCAATGCCAAGGGCAGAGCCAAGCCGCTGCCTACCGCGAAAGTGTTTATGGGCTCCAGTAACCACACACCATGTGGGTTGTAAGCTTGTCTATTCATCTAAGCAATAAAACAATAAATAAATAAAAAAGTTCTAAGATCTCAGTTTTTACAGGCCTCACTCTTCAAACCTAAACGCATTACTGCTTCACGGCAGAAATAGGTTATTTGACTGTTTCAGCTAACCAATATTATAGTGAACCTCTGGTTTATACTTTTCAAATGATACAGACCTTTCTTTCTAAGCTCATAAAATAAAATGAAAAAATCATAAATTTCTGTATTTTCAGATGATAATAATAATGGGTGTGATTGGCGTTATTATCATAGGGCTGTTGTTCGGTAAGTAATTATTATAATATTATGTAAGTAAAAGTCTGATCGATGTTGTTGAATGAATAAGGCTTCGAAGTACAAGAGTTACAAGAATATGCAACGATACGAGAACAGTTAAAGACGGAAAACAAATGAATTTTTATTTGTCTATATATAATTATTCTTCCAAATCTTAAGACATAAGCACATGGATATAATGATTGAACAGTTTACTTACGGGTTTATTTAATTGATTTTATTAATTTTTGTGATTAATTAGGGAAAAATACCAATTTGTCATATTTTGAGGGTATTGTGACAAAACTTTCTTTATATTGCTATAAATAAATATACATAAATACACATTTTTAACGCAATCCAATAAATAACCAACAAATAAAATACGTATAAACAAAAAATGGATTGTTACAAAAATTATATATTTAACAGAACGATAACGTCGGAAGTACACATTTTATGAAAGTAATGTTTTATCTTATCGTATATTAACACAAAGGCCATGATTCTTTGAAACCTGAACCGATAAAATCGATATAATGGGTTTCAGTGAATTATGATGTTGAAAAATGGATGTTGCACTACTGATTTCCTTAACGTCTTGACACATACCGTTTGTTTGTTTGTTTGTGTCATTTAATTATTATTTAATTGATGTTTAAATTTGTGTTGGATACAATATATTCGATAAAGTTTTATATTTTAAATGTTAAAAGCCGTAAAATATGCACTGACACCGATAAAACCGTGAAAATATCTTTGATTACGTTTATTACTGCGGAAAATGTACCAACACTTCATTTTAATGACAATAACGATACTTTTCGAACAATGTAGTTTTAAAATTAATATTTTTTCGAAATAATCTTTAAGAAAAAAAAAGAACTAATAAAATTCAGATTCTGTAGCAATTGGTCACCTTATATTTGTTTTAAAACAAATTAAATTTTTGTTGGTTTCGTCTTTAACTGTGTTTGTAAAAAGTGTACAAAATTTAATGTGGCTATCTAGTTTTGCATCCCAGAAACTCTTTGCGCTGCTATTAAGATGTCTGTTTAGTAACCTAAAGTGTACCCTCTATTAACTATTCTGTGCTGTTTAGAAGCTCTTCTGAATTCGAATTGAGTATTTGCTTTTGCTTCTAGAATAGGTCACGATAAGTTGTGGTTTTCAGTGCAAATAAATTAGACGAAAAAAGAAAAAAAAAAACTAAAAAAATTGCAAAATAATTTCACATCATTGCTATCTATAAATGTTGAATAAATGATTTTTGTTTTTATTTTTGTTTTTAATATTGACACAGAAAACGCGTGTCACTATCTAATGATATCAACCGAGCAAAAATAACAGTTTTCGTAAGTCGAGTTCAAAATAAAAATTTGAGGCTCGTCACAGCTGTTAACAGAAAGCATTTCTAATTAGTTCGATACCGAGGTACTGGTTCGTCTTCGGAGGTAACTCCGACGGCCCCGGCTGTCGTGGATGCCAATAATACTGTCGCAGCTGGCACTAAACACTGTGAGTATTTTCCTTCCGGACTAAATCATCGAACAGATCTATCCCTGACAAACATAATAATAAATGGGTAGGTGCCACCACCGCCTATTTCTGCCGTGAAGCAGTAATGCGTTCGGTTTGAAGGGCGGGGCAGCCGTTTTACTGTTGTTGTTGTATGCAGCCGTTGTCTCAAGATGGGTGGCGGCATTTACGTTGTAGATGTCTTTGGGCTCCGGTAACCACTTAGCATCAGGGGGGACGTGAGCTCGTCTACACATATGAGTAATAAATAAATAAATAAAAATTATTCTTTGATCTAAGAGCATAAGAACTATTGTAAGATATTATTTTTAATTAATATCTTCAGAATTTTATTTATCATTACCCAATTACTCTATGTACCGTAAGATGACTTCACTGTCTTCAGTGCATACTGCAGCCTATTTATAAGGACAGCAGCACCAAGCCATGAAACTGCAATGTTTATCGTTTTTATGGAATTCAAAATTCGAACGATGAAATTATTTATTATGGAAAATTATACGAACCAAATACAATTTTATAGAGCGATAAAAAGAAAACAATACGTATACTTATTAGTAAACTTAAGATAATTTCTGATAGATCCGTTCGTATGATGATGAAGTCCTTATTTCCTTCTTGTGCATGACGCTTCTAGCTATCAAGCATGACTAATATTAGAAATCTTCACTTTCAAACAAAAAGTAAGGACATAATATTATACATTTATAAAGTTTTCCTCATGGTAACAGAGAGTTGATAACCGGTTAATAACGTATTAAATTTCATTCGTATTTGACGCATTGTGATTTCTCAGCAGCACGTATCACATCAGTTGGAGAGGCCTATGTTCGGCAGTGGACAGTAGACAAGCTGAGATGATGATGACGATGATGACGATGATGATGATGATATCACCACACCCGTCTATTTCAGTCGCAAACGACTCATGGATTATAGTTTGACCTGTGGCATAGCTTTATACATGTGAGACTTCAACGTAATGTTTTGAGATGGACAGCTGTCACATGAAGTTCCTGGAATCTAGTAAAAATTTAGCATGTGGTCCGTGTGTTAGTCTACCTATTTAGTGCCTCGAAAATGTATTTGTATTAATAATAATATTCAGTTTTATGAGAATCTTTTTATTCAAGTTATATTCAGTAAGGTTATTAAAAAAAATTATCAGGGAATCCTATCTTAATACAAGTACACAAACAACAATTAACACATATCATAAATTTACTTACATATAATTCGACAGTAATCTGAATATTAAAATTTTATTCATATTAAAAGTTTATCAACAAATCTGATTGTATTTTGTTTTTAATTCATAAATAGATTATTTTTCCAATTTTGCATTGGGTAAACACGATGCAAAAGGGGGCTTCAAAATTTTCGATTTAACTAACTTCATATATATTATCTTTATTGCTTTCATATTTGCTAAATATTATATCATGTTCGTATAAATTTCTTTGTAGTCAAGTGTATATGTACTGATTTCTTTAATACAAATATTGAACTTAATTTCATAAATCAACATTTATTTTACCCACAAAACTGACTAACAAACACATTTATAACATTTATTCCAGAAAGTCTTCGTCTTTAAGAAAGCTCAATGTTAAGTTTATGTTTTCATTACAGGAAAGTACATGTAATGACTTATTCATCGCATCTTTTGGGTTCCACTTCAAATGGGAAGAAGTCATCAATGCAATTATTATTTTTAAAAAAAATGTGATTATTTATGCGTTAACCAAGGAAAGGTTTATTAAAATTTGATGTAAAAATGATAAGAATGTATGTTTGATAAACATTTTAAAAGGAATGTAATACAATTTTATTCCAGGAGTGCTCTATAAACAACGATTACAAACAGTTGATAATGCTGTAATATCTTAACTAGTTTTGAAGAGTCTGTCAAAATTTTTACTGTCATTTGCAATTAAAAACGTGCGAAGTAGATTACAGCTACAATTTGTTAATCATACTGTAGAAAATTTGTCTCAATATATCTTCTTTGAGAACACAGAACCGAAACAAAAGGGATTCGTATTTACTTTATACAAAGAAAAACTCACACACAAACAAGAAGCTAGATAGAATTTAAAAACTATAACGATAATGTGATGAAAACGATCTTCCAAATGTAGTGGAATCTGTGCGATACAATATTGTAGTCGTTGTAACTATTAATGATATAAAGAATACAGGTTCATATATAAAACCTGAAATTGTTTTGTGTAGCTTTATCTACCCTTATAATGTACTCAAATATTTAATAGTTAAACACCAAAGTTAATAGCGAAGGTAAATTATAATTAAGTAGTACCACACCCAGGTGTTATTGAAAATAGACATAGGGAAATATCTGAAAGCCATATTAGCGGAAAATGTGATTTTGTTTGTTTAGAAATAAGTTAAATGGAAGGAGAGAGAAATTTATCCAGTTAAACAACTTTTAAGGTATAAGGGTTGTAGAACTCAAATTTCTGATTACAATTTATCTTTTTCGATAAATTGAAACGTCAGGGCCTAAGCGAAACTTGGATGTTCCTTTACAATTAGTATATTCAGCACATTCTTTTATTTCCTTACAAACTCTATAGTGCTCTTAACACAGTAAAGCATGAGGATTGATCAACTTTGTGAATTGTTTAAGTGAGTAATTTAAATGAAATGAAATATACCCAGGCTTTAAGGAATATTTATGAAGTTGTATCTCAAACTTAGACGGAATGTTGCTAAAATTGTAACTGATATTTCATACCTGGGTGGGGTAAATGCCCCAATGAAGGTTTAATTATCAAAACAAGAAACTTACGTCTCCTGTTTAAGGTTTTAGTGCATTTATTTAAAAATTAGTGCTTTTATTGTAGTAGGTGTTGAAATATATTTAAATGTAAGAACAATTTTTGGCGGAAACTTATTTTGTATTCAGAGTTTAAAAGCTGTCATACTTTTAGCGTCTTAACAAGTCAATTGCAACTGTGCAAAAAAATTATGATTTTGCTAAAATATAGTCAATTATCTATAATAATATATGGAATATATCTTCGATCTTAATAGGTGCTTACGTATCTACAAAATAAAATGTCTTAGTATTTTTTTAGGTTTTACAAATAACAGAAGTGAATGAAACAACTTAACAGTTTGCTGTCATCTGAATTTTACCTATTTACAGTAAAATTTAAAAGATCGAGTAAAACGAATGATTTTTTCTTAACAAAACTCACTGTATTACTTTCTGTTTTGGCAACATGAAATGTTTTGGTTACAAAAAGGACTTTTTGGCGGGAACGCGAGGAGTGAAGTTGTGCGTTTTGTTTTATTTTGTCTATTTAGTGTTTCTTCGGGTTTAAATGTGTAATAATGGTGGTTTATTAACCGTTTAATATCTGTGAAAGTGCACAAATGTGGGAAAATGAAACAAAGCCGCTGGACGTAACTTCTCGGGATCCTCCAAAAAAGTCCACTGAAAAATCTTAGTAAATGACCACCATTTTACTGAGATTAGATTTCATCTCATATCATCTCATTTAATTTCATCCCAGTTGATTAATGTCTCGAATTAATCATTTTCATTTCATTTCACTCCATAATATCATTTTTCATAAAATTAAGAATATAGATTAAAATAAGACATGACTTAAAGATTTCAGTAACCAGGTCATAAAATCTCTTAAAAAAAAAAAATTGTTAAAATGCTTGAAAAATTTGTCGCAACATTTCAATACTTAACAAAAAAATATTTTCCAATAGTATTTCGTACATATGAACCGTAAACCGTAAAGTTTTAATGATCTTGAATATTTTATTGACTAAGAATACAAAGTGGTGCCATTGACAATATTAGTTTGTTATTTAAAACGTGTGTGATACTTGATAATTATTCGAATTTCAAGGGTCGAAACATTTAAAATGTGCGTTCTCAAAGCTGGCATTCTGTAAACGAACGTTCCCGATTACCTTAAACCAAACATTAGTTCTATTTGTTGTCACTCAAAGGTAAAATAAAATAAAAAAGTGCGTGCGTACAAAGTACACATGTCAGAAGTGAAACTTTTTTGGCGAACTAATTTATAAGTCTTGCTTATATTTATACAAATCTAAAACTTTAGATTTCCGAGACTTAGAGGAAGGGAAAAAGGAAATTAAGTTCCCGCCAAAAGTCTGTCAAATGTCAATCTCAAACCTCAGTGTTGACAGTCACATTATGTTTAGATTTCTAAATTGTAAATGACTAATATTTTGCCAATTGAAATGACTAATTTAATTTCATGCTATTTGATTAATGTTCCAAATTCTTTTCATTTCATTTCAATTCCTGTTAACATTTTTCCCAAAAAAAAAATTATAAAACATTAGGCTGTATGGTATGATACATTTGCCTTTCCAGTTGGAAAAATACAACAACTACTACTACTGACATTTGACAAGTACTTAATTTCAATAGTAGTTTGATGTCACTTCCGTTGCATACCTGCGTGACGTTTTGTAAAAATTTTACCCTCATGCGCCAAAAGAAGTTTCACTTCAATAATAAAATCAGATAAAACATAAAAGGACGATGTTGTTCTCTCTAGAGTGACTTGTCTTCATCCTTTAAACATCTATTACGTTTGTTACTATCGAAAAACGTAAATTTTAAAAAGGCATGTCACAGTTTACATTGTATAATAAATAAAAACAGCGCTCTCGTCTAGTTTTCTATTCACGAGAATTCCGCTAACAGATAGATGCTCAGAGTTGATGCTTATAGTCGAATGTTAATTTCAGACGAATGCTTGTCGCGAAGACGAAACTTAATCTACTTTAAATTAAATTATAACGTGTATCTACATTATCTGTATTGTTTGATTCTTATTAAAAGTTTTAAAATTATATGTATTTAATGTCATTTTGGAATTCTGGATTCGTGAATAAAACTATAGTTCTTCTGATTAAAGTAAAATTTATTGATTCGTTTTTAATAATGTGTCACTTACATAAGGTTCCTTGATTAGGGTTTCATGTTAGGAATGTCTACGTTTATCCATTTAAATGGAGACATCCTACAAAAATATTCTACAGTACAAGGGAACACCATGGCGGTGACAGTGAAATTATTACGAATTCATGGACTCATATACTTTAACATGTAACTTCATAGTTTCACAACTGATATAGGACTTTTTAGTACTAGTCAAGAAAAATGCATGCCTACAAGTTTAACAGATACAGAGGCAGTGTTATTAGCTCGCATCAATAAATACAAACTTTTTACTGTTTTACGCCCAAAGTACTTGGAAATTTACTAATGTCACTTACAATTATACTTATACTATATATTTACGATTGTAACGATATAACAGTGAGCTCGCCCACATTTTAAATCTAGTTAATCGTAAGTCTCTTAAAATAAATAAACAAAAATTTGTCTGAAAAATAACATGATACGAAACAAATATTTTTTCACTAATCAAAATCATGTTGTTCTGAAGTTTAAGTCAGTAGAGCCTGGCTTTAATGCTGTGCGTATAATCAAATAAATTATAATAATGATAATAATCGATTTTGAAAATAAGGTCTAATTCAATGTTGTAATGTAATTGATGTGTTGTAATTTATAACAAAATAAACGATACATTGGAATGCTATTTATCATTTACTGATGTCAAAAACATCATCAAAAATTTTTTAGGGGTTGATCTTGTTTATATTTTCTAAATTCAGTCAGTTTTCATATCGCTGGGCTCTAAAGGATACCGTATTCAGTACATTTGTATCGAGCGAATCGATTAATTCAGTGTTCAAATCCCACAAGCAGGCACCAATTTTTTTAAAAAAAAAACATCTACCTAATATCTGCATACAAGCAAAGCTTAGTACGGTTTCTACCGGTCACCGTCCTCGTCGAACCCGTCGCTTGCGACGAAGGGCTCGACGAGCGAATTAATCCATAGACACAGCCCACTGAATTTCTAGCCGGATCTTCTTAGTGGGTCGCGTTTCCGATCCGGTGGTAGATTCTGCGAAGCACTGCTCTTGCTAGGGTCGTGTGATAAAAGCCTAAACAATAATTTTAAAAAATATGCGTAATTACATATGGAAAGAATAGAATAGGGGTCGCTATCAAACATGCTTCTGCCGCAAAGAATAGCCGTTGTATATCTGAGGGTTATTCAAGTAGCAGTCGTCTGGTCTGTTAGGTCTCCGCTTATCAGTGAACCCTGAAAAAAAATATGTGAAAAGGTTTTACCAGTTATAATTTGTTGAAGTCTTCGTGGCCTAAGGGATAAGACGTTCGGTGCATTCGTGTTGAGCGATGCACCGGTGTCCGAATCCTAGGCGGGTACCAATTTATCTAATGAAATAGGTACTCAACAAACGTTCGCGATTGACTTCCACGGTGCAGGAATAACATTGTATAAAAATGAAACCCGCAAAATTATAATTTGCGTAATTACTGGTGGTAGGACCTCTTGTGAGTCCGCACGGGTAGGTACCACCACCCTGCCTATTTCTGCCGTGAATCAGTAATGCGTTTCGGTTTGAAGGACGGAGCAGCCGTTGTAACTATACTAGAGGCCTTAGAACTCATCTCTTAAGGTAGGTGACGGTGTTTACATTGTAGATGTCTATGGGGTCCGATAACCACTTAACACCATCCAGAGGGCCGTTCACCCATCTTCTATACAACAACAAAAAAAACGGATTCCGGTGATTACTTAGCAACGTATTAGCCGTGAGCTTGGTCATGCATCTAGTAAAAAAATCTTCTGCATTTAATTGTAGACAAACGTACATACGCTACATTTAAAATTGAATACTTACCGGAAAATACGACCCCACTAATAATACAAAAACATTTTGATAAATTAAGACATAAATAAACCTATGCTATAAGCCGTCAATAAGCTTACAACACCATCAATACAGGTGAAACCTCTATAATTTAACGATTGCGACGAAACCGCGACGGAGCCAACATGTTAATAACACAACAACGAACAATCTTCGTAAATTGATAAATTCAGACCTGCCACACTGAAAATACCCTGAATTAGATTTAACTACAAGCGGGTATGAACTCTAAAATAGTTGCATTTAGGGTCCATGTTTGATGGGTGTTTATGAAAGGTTGTTCCCGCAAGCACCTCATAGACTAGACCATAGAGAATGATGTGAGAGCGAGCTTTCCCTTTGATAGTTGCCCGCCATTTTGAGTTACAGTAATGGCTGGTGTGACGTGAGTAATGGCGTTCTTGTCACTATAGCATAAATAATGTCGGTAGTGCGCATACCGTTAGTGCAGGCTCAAATTAAGATCTAAATAACTAAATTCATATTACAGATAGCCGTTTCCAATAATTTGGTTGTGAAGGGATACATGTGTGACTGAAACTGCTTAGTCGACTGATTGCGTATTAAATAGTTTTTAGTGTTGGTTTTTTAAGCGGATGCTTTGATTAATATCTGGAATGCTACTGGCGGTAGGGCGTGTTGTGAGTCCACACCAGTAGGTTCCACCAACCCAGCCTATTTCTGCCATGAAGCTGTAATGCGTTTCTGTTTGAAGAGTAGGGCATTCGTTGTCCTATGGAACTAAGGATTAAGAACTCATGTCTCAAGACGGGTGGCACCATTAATGTATTTGATGTCTATGGGCTCCAATAACTACTTAACGCCAGGGGGGGCGTAAACTCGTCGACTACAAAAGCAATAAAAATTAATTACAGTCATATTCATAACAAAACGTTGATTGAAGGTATTTAAGCTTATAAAAAGTATATAATGGGGCTATTTTAAATTTATCGAATGAAGTACAAATAACATTTTTGGACAGTATTTTTATTTACAAAGCATTGATAATTGATTTTGAATAAAGCCATTAGTACCCACTGCTGCTTGAAACGTTTCATTAGAAGTCAAAGTATACTGGAATATGGTGTCTATTCAATTTTTGCCGCGGTTCCCGTATGAAGTGTAGCCATTACAAAAATTAGACCAGTTAAATTTTTTTTTTGTTGCTTAGATGGGTGGACGAGCTCACAGCCCACCTGACGTTAAGTGGTTACTGGAGCCCATAGACATCTACAACGTAAATGCGCCACCCACCTTGAGATATAAGTTCTAAGATCTCAGTATAGTTATTATACTCTACTATAGTTATATTTATACATAATGTGGAATAAGACCAAAAAGAAGAAGAAGCTTGTGCACTGCGATAAACATTATGTGTATATGGGCCAAATTCACCATTAAACATAAGCTAGGCATCATCTATTAAGACTACGCTAAAAAGACTTCAGTTGAAAGGCTTGAACACGAAAAATAAATAATCATTACATATGAACCTGAAGAAAGATGTGAGCGTACCAAACAACGTTCTGAGACATATTAACAACTTAAACAGGATTAAGGCAACTTTATTCGAAGCGATAAATTGCTTTGTATCCTGCAATATATTTCAAAGCGAAGAAATTTTAAACGCTTATAAAGTGATGCAAAAATGGAGTGCGAACACGATATTTCGTAGAATGGACACTTCATTAGTTTCTCTGTGGGAACTGTCTAACAAAACAAAGGGTGTAATGTTACCGTACATTACAACTGTTCTTGAATTGCCAGTTCCGTACCGTTTGCTTCAAACTCACAAGAAGTCGCAAGTGAAATTTAATTTAGTTTTAATTTTGCATATAGTCACAAAATCAACTAGTTTTATAAAAATAAAATAAATAAATGAAATGTATCTTCCAGATTTTCTTCTGGCATAATCCATCGTTCGAATTAAGAAAACCAAAAAAAAGAACGTTTAAACTCGAATAAAGTTAAAACGAAAGTTAAATTTACACAATTATTATCAAAATCATGTGTTGTGTGATATTGACAGCAGTTCTTCACTGTCAAATAAATTGTCTGGAAATCAATTATATTTTATATTATGTAAAAAGAAGCAGATATGTTTCAAGCGCACGTCAAGTGAAGACTCGAAAACAGGCCAATTGGGACGTTTCGTCTTTAGTCGCGTCTAAACAAATGCAATAATAATATAACAAGTGCAATCGTCTATCTTTTTTACTCACGCGCTTATCCCATCTTTTGTACTTTTCATTAATGCTAGTTGTCAACATGTGTGTGCACTATATCGGTAGGTATGTAGATATATATGGCGCGATCAGATTTGAAGAGTCAGTTATTATGAAGATAACATATCTGTTGTATAAAAAATCATTGCTGGAAATTGTAATTCTATTAACGGATTATTCTTTGATAGATATTATTATGATTACTTTAAAAAAAAAGTGTGGTGTCGTGGGATAGGAACGAAGTTCCTTATTATAAAAATATTAATTTTACAATCTGTATGCAGCGTCTCCTCAAGTACTTCGGACACGTGGCCCGACAAAATCCAGAGAACTTGGAAAAATTAATAGTTGTAGGTCACGTGGAAGGAAAGAGAAGTCGAGGAAGATTGCCAACCAGGTGGACGGACATTATCAAGGAGGCCACAAACACCAGCGTCCCGGGCGCCATTAAGCAGGCCGAATGCAGGCAGCATTGGAGGAAGCTGGTGCAAAAACTGGACCAAGGTGGTCACGACCCTCAGTAATGAGGAAACGACAAAGAAGAAGAAGAAGAATTTTAAGTTCTATTCGAGGTATAAAGAAAATAATTATTCGGGTATACATTTATTTTTTTATTGATAAAAAAAACTACTTTACAAAGTTATCAACTTTATTTTATTCACAATAATTTATAAAAATATATATAATAAAAACATGTTATTTTTTGAACGTTATTACAAAGCTAAGTCGTACACTGTGTGCATTACTAATAAAAATCTTATGTTACGGACGTTTTTTCCCGGCTAGGGTAACCCTCCGCATCGTCCCATAAGGAACTCGTTCCAAAAAAAATCCAATTGATATAAACGTGGTGAATCGAAAATTCAAGGTATCTTCAAAATCATAAGCCTCGTAGGTCTGAAGGGCCGGCTCGGAGATATTGAATTTAGTGTTAACACTCGAAGCATTATTTAATTACGTGTCAGTTGGTGAGTGCTGAGCACACTACCCGGTGATTGACAGAAGTGTATTGTTGTATGATGTAGTTCAGTTAACTTTTTTTTTTCAAATAATCTTATTTGTTCAACAATGTTGAGCAGAACCTGGCAATAAAATTCCTGTTTTCATGTACACAAGTTCAATAAAATAGTTCCTATATTTTTGCCGCTTTTTACCATTATCGGTTCCTTTTCAATTAAATTGATCTGTGATCATTCAGAAAAAAGGAAATATCTGGCTTTGGTTCAATTCTGAAGTTGATATTCCAAAGTCAATCTATTCAAAATAGAATGGCAACCAAATTTTATACCATAAGAATTATATGCAGAAATCATACGTTCTCATTGTATGTTATCCGTAGGATAGTATATTCTCAATGAAAAGGGCCAATCTTATTTACCAAACTTAACTATTCAGAAGAGAGTTCGCGGGTACAAAAATTTTAATGCAACTGTAATATTGTGCAGGCAATTTATCGTAAAATATCTTCAAGTACCCACCGTACACATAGATCACAGTAATCGGTCTGTCAGGTGTTGAAAGGTGCCGAGTGCTTGTTTATTTTAGTATTCATTTATTCTTTGTGCATCTTTTAAGTCATTACTCAGTTATTTATTTGTTTTTAAGTGAGATAAAATTCTTTTCAGACTGAATACAGCAACGTACCTTATCGTTTTTTGATAGGATTACTCTGCATTGCTATATTACAGAGAAAGATTTGGCAATGTTTAATCTTTGGTATAATTTATTTCTCTTCTTTCCGTGAATCCAGTTCTTTGCTACATTCCCATCTCCTGTCTCCGAGTTGGGAACCTTTTTGAGATTTTTCAAACGGAATTGTTCTTTTTACGAATTTAATTGACCAAATTTAAATTAGGACGTGCTTTATTTATGTACCATTCACAAATAAAAACGATCATAATCTTGTAATGTCGTGCAGAGTATACACTTCTTTATGTAAGTTACACGATGGTTGTCTTGAAACATAGAAAGATCAGAGTATTACAAAAAAATCTTTATTTTTAAAAGCTTAGGACTATTTGAGATAGCAATAAGTTCGTGGAATGTAAGAACTCTAAAACTTTCTGAATATCGGAGAAGCTGTGAAGTGTTTGGCTTACGCTAAAACTAGAGCATTTGATTTGAGTTTGGATGGTTTTCTGCCGAGGGAAATCAGATGAAAAGACAGTGAACTAAGCTCATACATCCCTATCGAAGACTGTTTTAATAATAAGGTAATTAGATATTTTTTGATTTATTTATGTTGATCAATTTCATTGCAATAACACGAATACAGTAATCCGAATTGAGGAATGTTGAAATCCCAATTGACGTCTATAGCAGCTTTATCACATTTCAATTCAAAACGCTTAGTGATTTTGCGGCAGAAATAGCTTTTTAATTTATTTTTGGCTTTTTAACGACACTTGACAACAATATTATATAAAAGTTTCAGCTTATCATTGTACAGTCAGTTCTACTTAGATTTTCATTGTTATTTTACTACAAATTCTATTTAATATTTACAGTATCGATCCAGCTATTAGGCCTAACAGTCATGTTCCATGCTACAGGGAGAGTGTGGACCGGATTAATAAAATTTTACTATTATCTGCTACTACGTATTTTGCTTGTTTGCTACAAAGTCGAGAATGTACGCTAAGTTTTCGTATTTTTGTTTTTGGTTGTTATAAGACAGACTATTTTCGTCGACATATTTCAACTAGTGTTAAGCATTTACCAATATACATTAAATTTGAAGATACAATAATAATATTTCTCCTTTTGAAAAACGGCTTATTCACAATCGTGAATCCCATGAGATCGAGACATGAGTTTGAAATCTCAATGATGGTGTCCCATCCTTCTTATCCATCCTATGGCTTTCCCATCATTCACGGCAGAAATATACAAGTTGGTATTTTGCGTGAACAAGTATATTGATAAGTCTGGTTGGTCCAAATAACCCCGTCCGAGCGTTAGGAAAAAAAAAAACTAACAGTTGTTTTAAATATTTACTTAAGTTCTACTAGATACTTGGAGACTTGAAGTCTCCGTGGTCTAAAGCATAAGACACTTGATGTATTCCTATCAAGCGATACGACTGTGCCGGTGTTTGAAGCCCGCAGGCAGGTACCAAACAAACAGTTAACTGATGTTCACGAACGACTTCCACGATAAAGGAATAACATCGTGTAAAATAAACCCGAAAAAGATGATAATTTGCATAATCACCCGTGGTACGTGTTGTGAGCCCACATGGGTAAGTACCACTGCCTTCCCTAGTTCTGCCGTAAAGCAGTAATGCGTTTCGGTTTGAAGGGTAAGGCGGTCGTTGTACTCGTAGTATAAGAACTGAGACTTAGAACTCATGCACAAGGTGGGTTTGGAAAACCAAGTGGGTGGCTGCATTTACGTTGTTCAAGTCTATGGGCTCCGGTAATATTTCCCACCCAGTATTAAGTAGTTTTTTTTCCTACCCAGCCCACAATTATTTACCGGAACCTTTAGACGTCCACAGCGTAAATGTCGCCACCCACTTTAAGACATGAGTTCCAAGTCTCAACCTTTTAGGAAAACCGCTGTCATCATCCAGTAACGCACTACTGGTTCACGGCAGAATTATCCAATTTAAATAATTTCAACTCATTTATATATAGGTCCTACTCTTTATAATAAAATTAATAAACACCTTAATATATATCCCTTAAACAGTAAGAAATGCAGAACTTCTATATTTAATTAGTTGCTTAATTTCATCAATGAGGGCACTGAAATTTTGTTAAATAACTTTTAATGTTTTTGACTACACCCACACACACCCTCTTACACTCACTCATGCTCAGACTCATTACGCACAGAGGGTACATTAATACATTCATTTCAATCTTTTTTGTTAATTGGTATATTTTTTTCAGCTCACATATTGTCACTTTTATGCAATCCATAAATTTCAGTTTAATTCTTGTCTATTAACTTCCTATTTTTGTGTATATTCTGAAGTAAAGCTGTTGTATTCTTTGTACGAGGAGCGCTGTTGCTTGAGATACAGGTTTTATCACCTAGTTCAAGCACAGATGCAAATTATGCTTGTGTTTCTATTTCTATGTTAATCTATACTAATATTATAAAGAGGAAATGTTTGTTTGTTTGTTTCGAATAGGCTCCGAAACTACTGGACCGATTTGAAAAATTCTTTTTCCATTAGAAGCCGACATTGTCCCTGATGAACATAGGCTACTTTTTTTATTTATTTTTTTGGTTTCATGTGTGTTTTAATGTTTCCGAAGCGAAGCGAGGGCGGGTCGCTAGTTAATAATAAATAAATAAAATAAAATAAATTTCAATTATATTTATTCCGGTATAATGCCTTGTCACTAAACAGTCTAGGAGACTTTAATTAAACAATAAACGCTATTCGGTTTCGCGCTCGAATTTATTGTTCTTTAATCTTTATATTCATGTTAACAGCTAACCTAGTCTATTTAGTGACTAACAACACAATACATTATTTTGTTCACGCGCAAATTGAACGAGCATTTGTTGGACTGTCGCCTATTACAGTGAATTTCGTGTGCTATTCAGCATGTACTCCGATAAATAAGGTTAATTTATACGCTTGTATTAAGTGCCCGAGTTCAATATATAAGTGAATGACTGAAGGAAATTGAAAATGCTTATTTATCTTGAATTACTTCAATTAGGGTATAGCTCAACGATTGCTTGATGTTAGTATTTTTGCCGAGCGTGGAAAATATTAAGTATTTTAAGAAATTGCTATTTATTATCCAGAAAGTTCGTGCGGCCCAGAATGACTTTTTATCGTGTCCATATTAATGAAAATATATAATTGTAGTGATATAAAAATACTAATAAATAAACCAATGACTGAATTTGAAAATGGGTTACCATATTTTTCAAAATTTCAAACTAGAATGTATTTATTGCCATGCATAAATTATGTTTAAAATAGCCAGTATTGTAAAACGGCAACTTCATAGGTAATGAATTACATACCTATTTTATATTTTTATAATTTTGGTAATTTCTAATCTAAATTTTACTGTAAATGTTTTCAATAATAAAATGCAAATCATAGAATCAAAAGCGGATAAAGTCAAAGAAACACCAAAAGATGAAGGAAATGTCTTTCCCTATGGCCCGTGGCAATGGATACATGTAGATATAGTCCAAGGAGGGTTGACTTTGAAGCACCTATAGCACGATAAGGGGTCATGCTGCGCCTACCCTATATAATGCGGAATAATGGTAAGTAGAAGATGAAAAATCCCATTAAACCTAGTTTAATGGGATTTTTCATCCCATGTCACAACTCTGACAGAAGTGGTATTGTGAACCTGTGCGGGTAAGTACCACCAATTTTCGCAGCAAAACACGCAGTTCCGTTTTAAATATACGATCATTATTATTACCATACTGAAGTGATACTGTATATACTTTGATCTCGTATCTTAAGGGATAATTGTATTCACGTCGTGGTGTCATCTGCCTGAATTTCTTAAGCACTAAATGACCCGTGATTTAGCTAAGCCGCGCTAATAAGCTATAGCAACGAACACAAACGAAACGATGAGAATGCATTTAAATTTGGTTTAATCATCATAACTAGAGGTCCCGCAGTAGTCGAAATTCGACTATAATTAATTGGAATTGTAAGTTTGTACACTATTATGATTGTTTTTAATACTTCTATAATCACAAATTTCGCCAAGACTACACTATAAAAAATATTAACAAAGACAAACAATATTTAATCTATTCTCAATTTGACAACAGACGTCAAGAATAAAAGTTTCACAATAAATAGTATGCATGCGTGTATGCGTCAAATACATGGTATGCAGTGTGTGTAATGTTTTCTTTATTGATTTTATGTATCTTTTATGCATTATTTTAAAAAAATATTAGCATTGTGCACTTCTTCTCTATATTCTCTATAAGTGTGGAAAATTTCATACTCCTCCGTCCGCGCAATTTTCGTAAAAAGGGATACAAAGTTTTTGCTTCACGTATTAATATATAGATAATTAATAACACCTTTCAATGTATACGTTTCACAAAGGGAAAACAACGTATATTGCCAGGCCACAATAAATAGTGCAGCAACGCGAGAGCCATAAACATCAGTGTCCCGATGTCTTAGTTAGCTATTTGTTTATGTTCAGGGCAAAAAAGTAACTCGGCGCCAATTTGTAGACGCGTGTCGACGTATTTTAAGTGTTGCCAGCTTTCCTTATTGTGAAAGTTTTTGATTTCAATCTTAAAGATTGATAAGGTTATATACATAATTGTGTTTGCGTATCAACTGATTGTACGTCCAATATTGTGAGTCCACACTGGTGGGTAGTTGCAGATTCACCGTTGTTGTCGCCCAGCAGTCATTCGTTCAATATTATTGAGGCTTCGACCTCATGTCTCAAGGTGGGTGGCAGTATTAACTTTATGATATCCATAGGGCTCCGAAAACCAATAAAAATCAGGTGGAATCATCACCAGTATAATAAACAAAATATATAACTAGATGTGACCCGCGCCGATACAGGCTAGTATTTTGCTTCGCATCATTCACATACAGAAAGTAACATTTGCCATTGTTTTAAGCTTATTTACGAAAAGGTAATCTGTTGCGTGATATATCGATAAACCCACAAATATGCTAATTCCTTTATAATATTGTTCTTGACTAGTGACCCGCCCTCGCTTCGCTTCGGAAACATTAAATTTTATTATTGATAGGCGAGTCCCGCCATGTTGCGCGCTGTACGACAACAACTGCTAGTCTAAAAAAAGCTTAAGTTACTCCTTATATCATTAACTACCTATTAGTGAAAGTCTCATCAAAATCGGTCCAGCCGTTCCAGAGATAAGCCGGAACAAACGGACAGATAGACAGACAGACTGACAAAAATTGTAAAAAAAATATATTTTGGTGTATGTACCGTATATATAATTATTCATATATTATGCATATAGTAAAAAGCGGCTATTTCAATATTACAAACAGACACTCCAATTTTATTTATATCTATAGATTATAATTATAACGGTGGTGTTCGTGTATGAGAATTGTCCGTACGATTTAGTTCTGCCTGTTATCATTAGCACTAATCTAAGATGTTGTAACAATAATTAAAGCCTAGTCTAATTAACTTTATCTAGGAAAAGGTTCTGGCGACTAAACGCTGAGTTCGGATTTGTTTATTGGCTCAGCCGATTAATAAAAAAACTGGACATTTAAATCGTCACGGCCCTAAAGGAAAATATTTTACCATCACACCGCCCACCACCGGAGTAGAGTTCATCCATACTACCTGGAGCCATTGCGGTCATCCACAGTGCGTTTCCAGAGGTCTTTTTTGCCACGTACCCTCCGGCTATGGAATGAGCTCCCCTCCACGGTGTTTCCTGAGCGCTATGACATGTCCTTCTTCAAACGAGGCTTGTGGAGAGTATTAAGCGGTAGGTAGCGGCTTGTTTCTGCTCCTGGCATTGCTGAAGTCCATGGGTGACGGTAAACACTTACCATCAGGTGGGCCGTACGCACGTCTGCCTACAAAGGCAATAAAAAAAGGGATGCACCTTAGATTCGTGTCTAGAGATGCGATTGTGCCTATGTTCGAATTCCGCAGGCTGGTATCAATCTTTCTAATGAAATACGTACGTAATGTTCGCGAATCAATAATCTGTAATGTTCTCGAAGCTGCAAAAATGTTAATTTGCGTAATTATCGAGACCACACGGGTAGGTACCACGACTTCGCATATTTATGCTGCATAGCAGTAATGCTTTGCAGTTTGAAGAGTAGGGCAGATATAGTACTAGAACTGTGACTAAAACTCATGATTCAAGATGGGCGGCGGCATTTACGCTGTTAAGGTCTACAGGTTCTGATTTTTATAACTCATCTAGAGTTTGTTTTTAATAAAATTGTAAATTTTTCAGGTGTTTTTTTCTAGATATTCTCTCCACAACGAAGCATAAGCACAATTCTATTTTTTAGAATTTTATACCGATAATTTTAGATCAAATATTTAAGTAAACCGTACTCTAGAATGATCATCTATTTTAGAATCAATAAAAAATTAATACCACATGGTCAACGTGTATTTGACCTGAGGTAGAAATTTGGAAGGCTTGCTATACATCGATTATCGATTTGTCGCGAGCATTATAGTATTCACTTCGATATCGGATAGCTCCACTCGTTTCAGCATCGACAGCCCTAACGTTAGCGTTATCGATACGTTTAATCGATTGCCACAAATCGGATAAGCGAGATATATCGACCGATCTATCCCAATCTTGTTCCAGTATTGCAAATTACAACGACACAGTCCAGTAATCGTTGTTCAGTTGTTAATTAAGCTTTACACCTGGTATAATTAATCAATTGTTTATGTTTTGTCACCGTTTCAGAACGTAGGTGTGATTTGCTTTATGGTTTATTAAGTTTTTGTTATGTAACTTTATTATGTATATAGAATTATTATAGAGCTTTAATATTTTGAAGTATACCTACAGTTATATTTTCATGCTTTGTTTTAGTGTTATCTGTGTGTTATCTATAGTAAAAAAAATGTTTTAACTGATTGTAAATTTAAATAAAGAAGTATGTATTAGTAAATTTATTTTTCTTATGTAAAAATTTACTTTTAAGGCGACATAAATTCCATTGTCGATTTTTTTATATCTATACTAATATTATAAAGCTGAAGAGTTTGCTTATATGAACGTGCCTGAGATTACCCAGGAACTACTGGTCCAATTTGAAAAATTCTTTCAGTGTTAGATAGCTCATTTATTGAGGAAGGCTATAGGCTATATAACGTCACGGTAAGCCCAATACAAAATAGGGGCTTAAACAGCTCCTTAACATTCTATAATTCCAAAATATTTTCAGTTTCTACGTAAACGAAGTGGGGGTAAAATTTTGCGGTATACCAAAGTAACTATTCCACGTGGACTGAGTCGCGGGCAAAAGCTAGCTAGCTTATTTAAAAATTTGCTTGTTTTTTAGATTTCTAGGAATAAAAATACAATGCTAGAGAATAGACATAAACTCGTTGTTTGTTCTATATTGTACTATATCATGATAATCAAACTACTTTCAAAACTAATGTGAAAAAATTAACAAGCCCCAAAAAGCGCTGAATGATTCCGAAGTCCCTTTTAGTCCAGTGTTTCGTTCTCGAAGCATTAATTATAACACCTCCTTAGTTTCAAATTTATCGTGTTGTTTTGCAGCTCATTACTTTATGTTATTTTTTGTTAGCTCTTTTATGAAGTGCACTGGGTGTTTGAGCATGGACGTAACAATATATCGCGACTTATGTCCGGTATTTTTTAACTGTCCGCATTGTAAGCATCTCTCGGTAAATATTTAGTTTGTTTTGTGATTATCGAATTGTTTATGAAATAATGCCAAACGTAGCTAAGGTAAATTTAATATATAACTGAGATACATCTATACTAATATTATAAAGAGGAAAGATTTGTTTGTTTGTTTGTTTCGAATAGGCTCCGAAACTACTGGACCGATTTGAAAAAATATTTTTCTATTAGAAGCCGACATTGTCCCTGATGAACATAGGCTACTTTTTAAAAAAAAATATGTATTGTATTTTTTTGGTTTCATGTGTGTTTTCATGTTTCCGAAGCGAAGCGAGGGCGGGTCGCTAGTCATAGATAAAATTGAAGTTTAAGTTTCAAGTTCAGTATAAGGAAGACGATCGAATATTATTAAACTAATTTTACGATTTATTCATAGACATTTGAATAGTATGCTAATTGAAGTCTAGTTTTTGAAGTCTATGAAGCGATAATGCGTATCGGTTTGATGGGTCGGCTGTTGTACTGTGAAATCTAATAGTTATACTCATATCTCAAGGTGGGCATTTACGTTATTGATATCTATGGGCTTTGGTAACCACTTAACGCCAGGAGGGCTGTGATTTCGTCTACCCATCTAAGCGATAAAAAAGCCATTAATTGTTCCTGAAGGCGGAAAAGGCAATATTTCTGAAACGAACTGCTTAGTGGGAGATTATATCGCTAAAGTTAATTTTAGTTTATGGTTATGTTTAATTATGTATTGTGTATTATTTTTTCCAAGTTGTCAGGATTTCGTCGGGCCACGTGTCCAAAGTGCTTGAGGAGACGCTGCATACAGATCTTGACGTTTAGCTCCGAGAGAAGGTCAAGCTCAAGTTGTAGGTCACGTGGAAGGAAAGAGAAGTCGAGGAAGATTGCCAACCAGGTGAACAGATATTGTCAAGGAGGCTACAAACACCAGCGTCCCGGGCGCCATTAAGCAGGCTGAGTGCAGGCAACATTGAAGAAAGCTGGTGCAAAAACTGGACCAAGCTGGTCACGACCCTCAGTAATGAGGAAGCGACGAAGCAGAAGAATTATGTCGAAGCACAGACCTAAGAAAATACGAAAGCTATTTTGTTACAATAAAAACATTGGTCTACACTAGACTACATCTGACCTCGTGGCAAATACCTAAATTGCGATATATAAAAAAAACAGTTGAAGACAAATTACGGATAGATAATGTATAAGTATATAACAACTTATGCACATATCTGTTGATTAATTGATTTGCATGACCTAAAAATCTTGCCCCAATAACAAACGAAATTCTTAATTCTCATACGACGTCCATGTAGTTATGTTGTTATAATTTATGGCCAAAGGCGGTGTTTTTACGGTCTTTGAAACTTAAAAGGCACGTGGGGGATTTATGTTCGAACGATTCAATCTGGGCGATCTTTCGGTTTTGCGGTCTTTTTATGTCGATTTCCTATTTGTTTGCGGTTATTTGAAATTACTCTTGAATGATGAATAATTTCATACTATCTTCGCCAGAGTCAATGATTTCTGTGAAATGTATCGACGTGGTCAATGGTATGTATCAAGGCTCTGCAATCCACGGCGCCATATGAGATGAATACGGTGAAGATTTTTTTTTTCCTACCTAAGCTGGTGGTAGCCTAGAGAGGCTATTCCAGCGGAACCTTAACTAGTAGGTGAGCTCACGGGGCTCAAACCTGACGACGATGCTAACACGAACCCTAGCAAGAGTCGTGCTTCGCAGAATCTACCACCGGAACGGAAACGCGACCCACTGAGAAGATCCGGCGAGAAACTCAGTGGGCTGTGTCTGAGAGTTAATTTACTCGTCGAGCCCTTCGTCGCAAGCGACGGGTTCGACGAGAACGGTGACCGGTGCTTGAAGTACCTAGAAGCACCGTTAGTGGATCGGGAGGAACGGTGAAGACAATTGACATCTAGTATTTATATTGAAGTAGTCAGCTGAACTTTTTTTTAAACTCTATCGTAGTATAGTGAAAGCTGAAAATATATATTCTAAAAATATATCACACATACATGTATACATCTGAGCATACATATGTATATAGATGTATTTATGTATAAACACAAATAATCGGAAATCCCACGTTTTTTCCCAAATACGTAATCCTCTGTTTTTCCATTTGATTGTGTTACGCATTAAGAAAATTCAACGTAATCTTTGAATCACAGATACTGGTTAAGGTTATTTACGTTAAGCATTAATCAAACTTGGTTTTGCCTTATTAGATGTATCAATGTATTATAATTGCGCAAATCATCAGAAGGAAATAACGTGTAAGAATTATTACTTTGTTTTGATTGCAAGTCTGTCTGATTTGTGTTTTAAAAGTCAATGAATTACTACGTGGTCATCAAAATATTTATTAATGTTTCCCCAGAAAATGGACAGCGCAGTAACCAACTGAGATTGCTAATCGATATTTATAACAGTTAATTGTAAGCCCGTAAGATTATGTACTACCACCATTCGACAAGTCTACCTCATATCCCCGATGGCTGCTTATTACTGAATAGACGTAAACTTGATAGAAAACAACAGCGAAACCACAAGTAAAGCTCTATAATGCTCCAACAAAACAACAGGTTTGACATTCACAAAGCTTAAATAATTACTCAGCTACAATATAGAGTTGATGGTACTCAAACTAACTAGGAAATGGTAATAAATTAATGACTTCACCTTAATAAATCAATTAGGTGCACGCATGGCCCTTAACACTGCACTAGAATGCAATCTTTGTCATAGATTCGATAGCTTGGGAATAGAGCATGCGTTGGTTTGCAGTCCAGAAGAATTCGGTTTTAATTCGAGTGTCGTGTGTATTCCGAGTGTCCAATGCAATTGGCCGAATTCGTACAAAGATGTGTGAGTTTTGTGAAATAATTACTGAATTTAAATGCAGACGTAGGGTTGATACCACTATAATCATATCTAACCTCTTTATTATGACATTATGAAGGAATTAGTATTATGAACTCACACCGTACACGTATGGTAAGTGCAAAGTACCGGCTACGATGTCTATAAGGGGCCATAAGCCGTAATCTGATCTGTCGTAATGAGTTTTTTTTATTTTTTATTTCTTAGGTGTGTGGACTAGCTCACAGCCCATCTGGTGTTAAGTGGTTACTGGAGCCCATAGATTTCAACAACGTAAGCGCGCCACCCATCTTGGTTCTAAGGTCTCGGTATAGTTACAACGGCTGCCCCACCCTTCAAACAGAAACGCATTACTGCTTCACGGCAGAAATAGGCAGGGCGGTGGTACCTACCCATGCGGACTCACAAGAGGTCCTACCACCAATAAAAATCAGATTAAAAATAGTTCACATAATCAAAATTAATTTTACACTTAAATCGCGCGTTTTCTATTGTCACTGTATTTCTGAAGTCTCAAATGCTTTACGAAGACTTGCGAAAACCGAGGAAAATATAAGAAATATTATTTAAATAACTTAGAACTCGTGTTTCAGGGTAGGTGGCGGCATTTACGTTATCAATGTGTATGTCCCACCAATTAAAAAAAATGTTTTATTGAATGTATATAGAAATAGTCGTCAATAGTCCTTCACTTCACTTTATAGTCCAATACAAATGCTGTATAATCATCGGAATTGTTCAATTAACAGCAAGAAAATGTTAATAGATACAATACAATGCATACCTGCCGTGGATATTAGCAACCGATTGTTATCGCTTTGAATAATTATCGATTCCGTTTTAAAACTGTTATTAAGCCGATATTAAATCAAGTCCGTTTCAATACGAGTAGATCATGTGAAGATATCAACCGCTGTGGTTATGTTAATTGGCTTTGAACATCTTGTTCGTGATACTGTTAAGGTTGTAAATATTCCGTAATAGAACGTTGTTTTCCTGATTAAAACTTCAAAATGTATGTTTTAAATTTATTTCTTCGAATAATATGGGCTCATTTATCTATATATATAAAAATGAAAGCCGTTTTCCGTTGTCACGACATAACATGAAAACGGCTTGACCGATTTGGCTAATTTTGGTCTTGAATTTATTGTTGAAGTCCAGAGAAGGTTTAAAAGGTTAGATAAATATAAAAATATTCGGAATTAAATAAAAATAACAATTTTGTTTTTCCTTTGATGTGTCCCCCGTCGGACGGATTCCTTTTGTTTGTTGTGAGTTTATCTTAAACAAAAGTTTAGGTCTTTTATTTATCGATTGAGGCACTACGAAGTCTACCGGGTCAGCTAGTTGAACTATAAAAAAAGGATGTTACATATTTTCTTGATTCATTATTATTTCTAAGTTCTCAGTTGTCGCTTGTCCTAGACATGTGGGCATTCCATATTACGATTCACTATGTCCACTGAAGTTGTCATCTACTCTAGTAGTCTTTGTTTTGCTGCATATCAGTCATTGGAACCTCTGGGTCTGCGGAGGGACTTCGGTTCCTTCTGTATTTCGTACCGTATGTTTCATGGGGAGTGCTCTGAGGAATTGTTCGAGATGATTCCGGCATCTCGTTTTTAACATCGCACCGCCCGCCACCGGAGTAGAGTTCATCCATATTACCTAGAGCCACTGCGGTCATTCACAGTGCGTTTCCAGAGGTCTTTTTTGCCACGTACCATCCGGCTATGGAATGAGCTCCCTTCCACGGTGTTTCCCGAGCGCTATGACATGTCCTTCTTCAAACGAGGCTTGTGGAGAGTATTAAGCGGTAGGTAGTGGCTTGGCTCTGCTCGTGGCATTGCTGAAGTCCATGGGCGACGGTAACCACTCACCATCGGGTGGGCCGTATGCTCGTCTGCCTACAAAGGCAATAAAAAATATATATATATATATATATGAACCGGCCTATTGGAACTTAATTTCTTTATTTTATTTTATTGTTTAGATGGGTGGACGAGCTCACAGCCCACCTGGTGTTAAGTGGTTACTGGAGCCCATAGACATTTACAATGTAAATGCGCCACCCACCTTGTGATATAAGTTCTAAGGTCTCAGTATAGTTACAACGGCTACCCCACCCTTCAAACCGAAACGCATTACTGCTTCACGGCAGAAACAGGCGGGGTGGTGGTACCTACCCGTTCCGACTCGATGTCCTACCACCAATTCGAAATTATTAATAAAAAATATTAATTTCGTAATTGCTGCTAGTGGGACCTATTGGAAGTCGCAAAGGCATCATTCATTTTTACAGCCGTTGCAGGCTCGGTAGTTTAGTGGTTAGCGTTCCAGACGACTAGGTCACGGCTCATGGATTCTATTGTCACATCGGACAAACATTCGTGTGTTGAACGGGCTTGTAAGATCAAACAAACTTGTCTAGATGTTTAATATCCATTTATGTAAATTTAAGCATCTTTCATTCCCTTAGTACAGGGAATTCTTGTTTGGGGTCAGATGACCTTGTGTGACTTGTTCCTAAGTTATTATTAATATATTTTTATGTCTTTTGTATGACTGTCATATATATCGGTTTGAAAGACAGAATAGGTTTGTTTTAGGAACAAAAACTCTTTTTTAAATACTTAATTAAACGAAGGAGCTTTATGGTCTTCGTGAAGAGTGGTGGAATGGATAACGCTATTGGCTATAGAAGATCAAAGTCTGAATTTGTATTATGTGACGCATTATAATAATGTTGTTTATGTATTATATAATGGTAGACAGGGGCTTGGCTTTCCCCTGGCCCACTCGCGACCCTGGTGTTAAGTGGTTACTGGAGCCCATAGTGTCTACAATGTAAATACCGCTACTCACCTTGAGATATGAGTTCTAAGGTCTCAGTATAGTTACAACGGCTGCCCCGCGCTTCAAACCGAAACGCACTACTGCTTCACGCCAGAAATAGGCAGGGTGGTGCTACCTACCCGTGCGGACTCACAAGAGTACCACCACCAATTCAAAATAACAGCATATTCGTCGTTCTCGTAGACCAACGCTACCGTAGTAGATACGTTTAATTATCTATGTAGAGATAAAGGCGCATGTCCAGGCGGCACGTTGGCTAGTCCATATTTATTATGCCCCCGGTTCACCATTAGATAGATTAGATTAACGAACGCTGCTGCGTATCGCACGAACGGCACCGAACTCGCATTCTGCATTCGAATAACTTGATAAATTATGGATTTCTGTGTATGTTCTACAAGGCTTTGTTTCGCGTCAGCTGTATGGGTGGCATGAAGGTATCGCTTTGAACGTAAACAAGGCTTTTGCTGGTCATCGCAACGTTCTTATCTCGTAAAAACTTACTTCTTTTCGATTTCATTAAGAAAATGCTTACTACAGTTAGGTTAGGTTAGGTTAGGTTAGGTTAGCTAGTTTAGATTCTAAAGAAAATATCGCAAAGCGTATTAACAATTAATATTTTTTGTTATCCTGTTGATACCGATTGAGGTATTAGAGCGAACTATTAGAAATATTATTGTATTATCATCGATACTTGATTCGTCTGCAAATTTTCAAGTTAAGTCCTGAAGTCTTGTGAAAATCATCATTTTGAAGGTCTTCAAAGATTCCGTTACATACAAACAAATTATATGAAGCTAATTAAAACGTGTTAAAAATGTAAATTAAACACTATTTTATATAATGGTCAAGTAAGTAGTGGTCAATGGCATTTTTACAATAACTGACCTTGACCTCAATTACCTTGTCAAAACCTATACGATGCATAGAATCGTGAAACTTTAAATGTGATTCTGTGTGTGACTATTGACTTTTTGTACTAATTCTTGTGCGTTGTTTTAATATATTATACCAACATACTATTTTTAACAGCGTTCCCAGTATTAAGTGATTAGCAGTGTTTATAGTTCATATACCTCGGGTCCTTACTGACCGACCGCGGGGGCAGTGAGGGAGAGATAAGGAGGAGGAGGCAGATGGCCAAAACAGCGATGACCAAGCTCAAACGAATATGAAAAAATTGCAAAGTCTCTAACGTCACGAAAATGAGACTCGTCCGAACCTTAGTTTTCTCAATCTTTCTCTACGGGGCAGAGTCCTGGACAATTAGGGCATCTGAGAGCAAGAAAATAAATGCATTTGAAATGTGGTGCTCGAGACGAATGCTCCATATCCCGTGGACGGCCAAGAGGACAAATAAATCTATCCTGGATCAGCTTCGCATCCGAGTCAGGCTCTTAACAATCTGTTACCAGAGGATCCTCAGCTACTTCGTTCATATTGCCCGCCGACAGTCAGATAACTTGAACAAAGTGATTGTGACGGGCAAAGTAGAAGGAAAGAGACCCCGCGGCCGATTACCTAGCCGTTGGTGTGATCAAGTAACCGCTCTAACTGAGTTGCCAGTCGCAACCGCCATTCGAGAAGCTGACGACCGGACGAGAAGGAAACAGCTCACGAGACAGGCCACGGTCAAGTTTCAGGGACACGACCTTCAGCAATGAAGAAAGTGACGAAGAAGAAGATAGACATCAAAGTTAATGCCGTAGCTCGCTTTGAGAAACGATAACCTTGTCTTACCTGCATAATTTGAATTAAGGCTGTCCGAAGCATTCGAAACGCATACTTCACAACAGATAGAATGATCGTACCTAGTTGTACGGCTTTAGAATCCTTGCTAGAAGTAATTGCGCTTTACGAATTTTAACAGGAAGTATGACGACTCCGCTACTACTACTACTACTACTCGTCCCTGTTCCCGTTATCTGGGGTTGGATCTCCTCACTCTAAGGCGCCAGGCTGATCTGTCCTGGGTTGTCTGTTTTGGCAATTGGGCTTTCTTAAGGTCTCTTTCGATGTTTGACCACCAGGTCAATAGCGGGCGGCCTTTACATTTCTTTTGTTCTGGCAAGCCCGATGCGGCCGTCACCACATGATCTTCGTCCCGTCTCATGATATAGCCATACCATCTACGGCGATTTTCCGTCATTTTATCTGTGATTGATGTGACCTTGATTGTGACTATGACGACTCCGCTAGTAGTACAAATTTTGCGGGTAAATTTTTTAGAACCCGATGTTATTCTTTCATCGTTGAATTTCTTCGTGAGCACGTGTTAGTTACTTTTATTTAGATAAACAAATAACTAACTTAGAAAACCGCCTTTCCTCCTTTGACGTTGATTGATTGATGTAGCATGTTTTATTTTATATGAAAATAACACAAGAAAACGCATAACAACCGACTCATAAGTTGGTCAAAATAAAACCTATTTCTATTTCACGACAACGTCTGTTGACCTATACAACTGCGGGTAGACCACCAGCGCCGGTACGGTAGCACGGGGTCGCGAGTTCGATTCCGGACCGCGCATAAATATTACCTCGCCAACAATACCGATCATTTTCGTCCGTCTGTTTGTATTTATTGCGTCCATGCTACTATTGTGTAAGAACGTGACCTCTTTACGAGAGCCGTGTTTTGTTTTGTCATTTTCATGGGAATATTGAAACGATATTTTATCATAAGTGTATTTAGGTGTACTTATCGACTCGCATGTCCTCATACGACCTTTTAGTCACAAAGTCCATCTGAAGGGTAATATTTTTATACCGATGAAGAATTTGACTTTACATATGAAGGAGGGCTTAAGCTAGACTGTAATATCGATGACCTCAGGTAACGCAATTAAAAACGATGGAAAATATTTTTGTAATCATTTGTAAACCAAAGTATAGCAGTGTTCGATTATAATTAAATTGAGATTTCCGTCTAATGCTTGAAGGTAAGTGGCGGCATTTCGTTCGAATACTGACTCGGTGGTACAGTAGCTAGCGCCTCTGGATGGGTCGTGGGTTCTCGATTCCCACATTGGGCAAACAATCGTGTGGTGAACAGATTTGTTTGTTTTTTGTTTTGGTATTTATTATGTATGTGTGTATATATTTAAACGTATATAAGTATGCATATCAGTCTCTGGCCCGTCAGCTTCTTTGCTCATCTTCACAAGAGAAGTAGTTTTCTCTACGGATCGTCGTGATGGTAGAATCTTTACTCTTTTATTAACAACCATTCGTCGATTTTTTCACCGGGTGAAGTGAAGTAAGTAATATACCGTAACGCATCCTCATTTTCTTTGACAGTAATAAATAATCTTAAAAAGCTATGATTACTAATTATTATTTTGAATTATTTGACATAAGGAAAAAAAAAGTGGTAAAGTAAACACAAGGTGTTTTGAATGAATGAAAAAAAAAAATTTCTCAACTTAGAATATCGAAATATTTTATTTATTGAAATTAATGATATTATCAAAACTTTGTAATTTACCAAAAATCAGAATGAAAATACTAACCTAATTATTATTACAAATTTGTTTTAATCAAACACAAGTTGGATTCTCCTTTCAATGAAACTCAATATTAGGTTCATATAAAATAAATGTTTCATATGTTGTACTTATAAGGTTCAAAATCACGTGACTTTAGCAGAATTGGTGTTAAACTATAAAATTGTTTAAATTTTACGCGTATGGAGTGACGAAGCGACAAGCGCAAAGGCGGCACTCTCTGTGACGAGTCCAATCAATTTGTAGGCACACAATACGCAATATATCCTCGACCAAGTAACTGGCTACGCTGAGAAAGGATGATTCTGTGAAATTTGGAATTAAACTTGTTTTAATCAAACTAAAACGAAGCTGCTGCGAAGTCATTATGGACCCCGATCACACTTTTCGGCCAACTTATACCCTGGGCGAGGAAGGTCAAGTACTTGGGAGTCAGTCTGGGTGCATCCATAACATTCCGCCCGCATATAAAATCAGTCCGCGACCGCGCCGCGCTTATTATCGGCAGACTCTACCCTATGATCTGCAAGCGGAGTAAAATGTCCCTTCGGAACAAGGTGATACTTTATAAAACCCAATCCCTACAATCCCGCTTTTGCAGACTAGCCGTCGGAACATGAGGAACGTTTACCTAGACGACGACTTGGGCCACCAGTAATCCCTCATTCATAAAAAAAATCATTATTTCCAGTGTTAAGATTGGGATAACGATTCCACCCTTAATACTGGAACATTGAAACTAGTAGAACAAAGACTTTAATGTTCTTTCTCAAAAAGAGTATTCACATTGTGATGTCTAAGGACTACAGTGGCTATTTTAATCCTTGTGAGGCATGAGCCGTGAGCTGTTTACCGATCTACGTAATTTTTTTTTTATTGCTTAGATGAGTGGACGAGCTCACAGCCCACCTGGTGTTAAGTGGTAACTGGAGCCCATAGACATCTACAACGTAAATGCGCCACGCACCTTGAGATATAAGTTCTAAGGTATCAGCACAGTTACAACGGCTGCCCCACCCTTCAAACCGAAACGCATTACTGCTTCACGGCTGAAATAGGCAGGGAGGTGGTACCTACCCGTGCGGACTCACAAGAGGTCCTACCACCAGTAAAATATAATAAATAATAAATAAATATGCCAAAATTCACTAATGAAACGAATAATACCTACAAAAGTATTTATTTTCAGTAATAAAATAAAAAAAACCAACCAACAGTGGGAAACTAACAGTCTCATACAACTTTATTAAAAATATCGATCTTTACTACTTTCACATATTTTTATGCCATTTATTTTTAGCAAAGATATTTAATAGTTTAGTGGATATTAAAAATTCAATCTTATATAAATACGCACAAACGATTTACGGTTTATTGTACATAAAAAAATAACGTTTTCTTTTTAGACAGAATCGCCCTCTTCTCAGCTCATACAAGATGCATAGATCTGGAGCTGTCAGCTCGTCGGCACCTTGTTTTCAACTAATGAAGTGACCGGACGCTCATCTGAAGGTTACTAACGATGCCGCCTTGAACTCTGCTTTCTATATTTTATGTAGAAATCTAGCATATCGTTTGATAAGAGAAATTTTAAAATCCCCTTTGTCTCAGTAACCTATCACTGCTTTTAAGAGCACATCTACGTATCTTTCTTCTCGTCGAACCCGTCGCTTGCGACGAAGGGTTCGGGAGTAAACTAACCCATAGACACAGCCCACTCAGTTTCTCGCCGGATCTTCTCAGTGGGTAGCGTTTCCGATCCGGTGGTAGATTCTGCGAAGCACTGCTCTTACTAGAGGTACGCTCATAGGTTTGAGACCCGAAAGCTGACCTACACGTTAGGTTACGCTGGCACAGCCTCTCAAGGCTACCTACAAGCCTAGGTAGGAGAGAAAAAAGAAGTACCTTCTAAATGGGTAACGTGAGGTTTCAAAGACAAATAAAATCTACGCTTACAAAGAAAAAATAGATATACTCGTAAGTAATCAAAATGTTAGAATGATATAAAAACATTTTTTTTGAGATTCAATAAATAAAAATTTACAATTTATAGAAAGGCCTATTTGCGGCACATCGCCTTTTTTGGAAGTAAGTATTAAATGTTACTCAATTTTAAATGTTAGTAAAAAAATAAAATTATTTATTAGTAGTCGAAACAAATGGTCTAACCAAAGTTCGACTGACGATCACAAACTTGAATCCATTAATTCAATGAGATTTCGAAAGAACGACCGCTCCACAATATTTCATTGCAACAATGGCTGGAATATTTACAGACAGCTTGCGACTTTTTGTTTTTGAAATGATATAAAATTCCCCGGGGCTGGAGCGCACCCGGAGAGCCAGTGCTTTGTGCTGCTTAAGAACATAGTAAACACAAAAATGTAAAAGTTTTATTTATTTATTTTTTATTGCTTATATGGATGGACGAGCTCACAGCCCACCTGATGTTAAGTGGTTACTGGAGCCCGTGGACATCTACGACGTAAATGCGCCACCCACCTCGAGATATAAGTTCTAAGGTCTCAGTATAGTTACGACGGCTACCCCAGCCTTCGAACCGAAACGCATTACTGCTTCACGGCGGAAATAGGCGGGGTGGTGGTACCTACCCGTGCGGACTCCCAAGAGGACACCAGTGATTACGCAAATTATAATTTTGCGGGATTGATTTTTTATTACACGATGTTATTCCTTCACCGTGGAAGTCAATCGTGAACATTTGTTGAGTACGTATTTCATTAGAAAAATTGGTACCCGCCTGCGGGATTCGAACACCTGTGCATCGCTTCATACGAATGCACCGGACGTCTTATCCTTTAGGCCACCACGACTTCGAAGTCTTTTTAGTTTAATTGAAAAGAAAAGAAAAAAACCAGCTCGTGGCCCACTGAGTTACTTGAATCCATTAACATCAACGCAGAAAGCGTCAACTCACTTTAAAGCATGAGGCTCCAACCTCATCTTTATTATGTTATCTAATTGTAAGTATAACAGTAGTCTTGCCGATCCGAGCGGAACGCAAGACTGCTTCTTAATATATAACATAACATATAACATAAACATCATAATGAAAATAGTAATAACAATAATAACCGGGTTTCAAGTTACGTACGATCAGCATTTATATATATATAAATCCAGACAAGAACAAACAAATGTCCTCATCACACGAATAGGGACGCTAAATACTGCACCACAAAGTCAGTCCGATATCTACCCGTATAGGCAGTAGTATGCTGAGCCGATACCTTAGCTGATGTCCATGAACGACGTGACTACGCGTTTCCTCGTGTGTCTACAAATGCAATAAAAAAAGTTCACAACCCGTTACGCAAATGAATAAGTTTTACGGGTGACTTCTGTGCACTTCTGTGACACGATGTTATTCCTTCATCTTGGAAGTTGATCGTAAATACGTATTTATTTGTGGTAGTTTATTCCTACACTACTCACTTCCTGCTCACGAGTTTTGGCTGCTTTAGGAGCGGTGATGGAGTTCACAGGAAAACCTCGCAGCAACCTCTTATGGCCAGGCCGAATCGCCTTTGAGTATAATTAGAGTACAGTTATTGGCTTCCTACTATTGATCTCGTACTATCAGTACGTATAGTTTCAATTAGTGTCAGTGTCAGTTGCATTGCTGACCTTACGTGGCATTGCTGACGTCCATGAGGGACAGTAACTACCAGGTGGGTCGTATGCTCGTCTGCTTACAAGGGCAATAAAAAATAACTTAATGGGGAACTAAGTCAGAACGATCTCTGCAATGCTTGTAATAAGCGAATAAACCGCTTAGAATAAACGTAGTAAGATCGTATAAATTATGAAAAAAAAAAAACGTATTGATAAATGTCACCTACTAGGTTTTCAATGGAGATAAGAACATTGTTCCCGTAGAAGAAACTTTTATATAAAGTATTGTAATGCAGGGAGGAAATGGAAAGTGGGATAGGCTGCGTAACGCGAGATTCTCGCGTACGCGCCGCTATGCGATCCGATGCGCAGCTCTAGTGATGTGACTAATTCGTTCAACGTTTATCGATACAAGAACTAAAATAACTGTAATCGCTAAAGCTACAACTAAATTAATTTTAAAATTTATTAACATATATTTTATTATCCACTTTATGTGGAGGGTGATGGAACAGTTAAGTCTCATAACAGTTTAGGTCTCTTAAAAGTATTAGCGCAATGTACTGGAAATAAAAATCGAGCATAGGTCTTGCACGAACGAAGGGTGTAACTGCCAGATGTTATATTAAATGGTTGCCAGTGCCTATAGGCATGATAATGTGGAGCCTTTTGTCTGTTTTGATTCATAAGGTTGAACTCTCCATAGTTTATTATATGAGCTCTTAACCACTGTTTACTACCTGGGCCTTTATTCATTTATCTGTATTTTGTCCTATATAATGGAAAATGCTAATGTAATTTTCCGCAATTTCAAGACATCTGATTAATCTGATTAATGAAGGGCTAATTATAGGCAATTCAATAATTGTAATATTTTGGGTACAGCACCGAGAAGAAACAGAATTAATGTTTTTTTTTTAGTTCGACCTCTTATAAGTGCGTTTTTTTAAACTAAATTTGTCATAGTCTATTACTCATGTAGTATATTTCGTTATTTATAATAAACTATTGAAACTGTCTCTTTGTAAACTTAGATACATACACATCCCTAAGTTATTTCATACGTTTTATTGGGCTGCATATCGTGCGATGTGCGTCGACTTTTGTAAGGTACAAAACAATTCAATGCACACGTGCCTCCGCTGCTTCTGAGCAATAATGCAGTTATTTTAGTAAGATTACCCGATTACTTTACTACGAAATTGGATTGTAAAATCATTTTATAAATCAATCATGTTCCGGCGTAATTCAGAACCCATTTTGTTCAGTTCAATGAGATATAAATAAGTCCAAGTTTCTGGAAGGTTTCGAATGACTACGCCTCGCATTGTGGTGCAAAACTGGTTTGAAACTGGGCTCCTAATATTACATTTAAGTTTTCTGAAATACATTCCCATCATGTATATGTCATATGTCTTGCTGTCTTCGGAAAGTCATACTATTCCTTCTATGAGTAATCTAACTTATGTGATATTCTAGTACTGGCTGCATTCATAAGTGAAATAAATATTTTTTTGCATCCTGGTAAAAAAAGTATGATACCGTATTGTATTTTGTGATCGGTAAGAGTGATTCAACTAATTATTAGGTACAAAACTCAAGACTGTCCAATCCAAACTTATTATTAGTCTTGGAGTTGCGACAAAACGAAACACTCTAAAACTCAACCAGAATTGTTGTAGATATAGTGATAAACAGGAAGGATTGTATCGAGCCTTATAAATTTTTAGCACGCATTTTTTTTATAAAAACGATTCGTTCAAAAAAAGCATTATCTATATATATATAAATGAATTGCTGTTCGTTAGTCTCGCTAAAACTCGAGAAAGGCTGGACCGATTTGGCTAATTTTGCTCTTGAATTATTTGTGGAAGTCCAGAGAAGGTTTAAAAGGCAGATAAATGACTGAAAAGGTTCACAATTAAATAAAAATAACAATTTTGTTTTTCCTTCGATGTGTCCCCCGTCGGACGGATTCCTTTTGTTTGTTTTAATTTTATTTTATACAAAAGTTTAGGTTTTTTATTTATCGACTGAGGCACTACGAAGTCTGCCGGGTCAGCTAGTCCTGAATAAATACCATTTCATTTACCACAGTTTCTCTTAAAGAACACATCGGATACCGCAAGATTTGAGGTGATGTTTGATGCTGTTTTTGTATAATGTTTCCGTCACGACTACTATGAATAGAAAGCAGTTTTGAACAATATACTCATATCTAACCAAGGACAGTATGGTTGAATCGATTCTGTCATTTGGAACTAATGTATGTTTCTTTTTTCTTTTTTATTGCATGGATGGATGGACGAGCTCACAGTCCACCTGATGTTAAGTGGTTACTGGAGCCCATAGACATCTACAACGTAAATGCGTCACCCACCTTGAAATATAAGTTCTAAGGTCTCAAGTATAGTTACAACGGCTGCCCCACCCTTCAAACTGTTACGCATTACTGCTTCATGGCAGAAATAGGCAGGGTGGTGGTACCTACCCGCGCGGACTCACAAGAGGTCCTGCCACCAGTAAAAAATGTAATGTAATAAATGTGGTAGAATCAGAATTGGAGCAAAAGGGATGTTCTGGACCGAATACAGACGATACGAGTTTTTTTTTAAATGTGTCCAAACTGGTGAATTGTTGTATGTGTCCAAACTTCAGGATTTGACATTTTAATGACGGTTACTTCCTTCGCAATTCTTTTAGAATTGACGAAAAAGACCAGAACATTTTTTTGTTCATTAACAAACGAGAGCAAATGGTGTCACGACCCCTTGTGAATTATCTCTAGGATTTACAAGAGTCTCAAGACTGATACGCCTTTACCATCAAACCTGGTAATTCATGACTTAGATAAACGCACTTTCTTACTTGAATCAGTTCACAATATTCTAGAAATTAAATAGGTCGATAATTTCATAGAGGACCGTTTGGAACTCAAAGAATTTCGTCGTTGAAAAACTGACAATGAAGTGAAACGAAATAAATTGGTTTTGTCGAGTATCGGTCGCGATTCGTCCAATACGGAACGCGCTGGTATGAAGGGAATTTCTGAGGGCTCCAAATTTAAAGGAATTCCAATTCGTATTCTTGTAACATCTTCATTTTGTCAAGCCTTTAACTGTATATGTTTTATGTAGACTATTTTGTATATTATATTGCATTTAAGACTATAATTGTCAATAACTGTGATGCGTAGAGAGAAGATACATGTTTTTTTTTATTGCCCTTGAAGACAGACGAGCACACGGCCCACCTGATGGTGAGTGGTTACCGTCACCCATGGACTTCAGCAATGCCAGGGGCAGAGCCAAGCCGCTGCCTACCGCAAAGCTAGCGATGACTAGGAGATGTATGGAAATGGTGATGCAAGGTAGAGGGGGAGAGTTCGACCAAAGAATACATGGATGGAGTGTGTGAATGACGATATGAGAGAGAGAGGAGTGAGTATTGAAATGACGGCTGATAAAAGAGAATGGAAGAGAAAACTTAGCTGTGCCGACCCCACCTATTGGGATAAGGTGGAGAAAAAGAAGAAAGAAGAATTGTGTTAAATTTGACGGCGGCATGTATGCTCTGGCTTCTATAGAATCTGTTAGATGAATTTCGAACAGCGGTTTCATGGCACGAATTAAAGGGAAAAAGCCAATATGTATATTCATTACTATTTTACCGAAATAAAATATGATCCAGCATGTCAATAGTTTCAATAAGGATTGCTTCTAAGACGTAAACAATATTAAAATCTAATTAATAAATAAATAAAAACATTACTGTAGAATAGGGATCGCAGCGCATAAAAAAAATCCACTGTTCCAAAATCTTCTGTTATAATAATAATTAAAAATTAATTAGCACTTTTATTACGCCTTGCTCATTTAACCGTCTTCGTCATCTTCTTTTTTATCTTCTGTCATTCTGTCAGTCAATCTCTATTTGCTTTCTTTCCGTTTTCTCTCACTCATATCTAAACGCTCCATTCCACACTCTTTTCATACCTTCTTACCATTACGTCCTTTCACCACGGTGCTTTTAGGTACCACAAGCACCGGTCACCGTCCTCGTCGAACCCGTCGCTTGCGACGAAGGGCTCGATGAGCGAATTAACCCATAGACACAGTCCACTGAGTTTCTCGCCGGATCTTCTCAGTTGGTCGCGTTTCCGATCCGGTGGTAGATTCTGCGAAGCACTGCTCTTGCTAGGGCCGGTGTTAGCAACACTCCGGTTTGAGCCCCGTGAGCTCACCGACACGTTAAGGTGAAGCTGAAATAGCTATCAGCTATCAGTAGGATAAAAAAAAAATTGTCCTACATTACGGTACTTTTTTTTTACTGGTGGTAGAACCTCTTGTGAGTCCGCACGGGTAGGTACCACCACCCGTTTCGGTTTGAAGGGTGGGGCAGCCGTTGTGACTATACTGAGACCTTAGAACTATATCTCAAGGTGTGTGGCGCATTTACGTTGTAGATGTCTATGGGCTCCAGTAACCACTTAACACCATGTGGGCTGTGAGATCGTCCACACATCTAAGTAGTAAAAAAAAAAATGTTCAAAAATCATAGATAAATACTGTAAACATAGCACATTCATCATTCTCTTGATCTGTAATAACACCTTCCAATCACCATTCATAGGCTCAGGTCTATAAATGGTAAGAATGATTAGCACCCACTTTTTGTTGGTGCTAATGTAGTGGCATGCAGCGCGTCTGGAACTCAAGGCGTTTGAAACACGCGGTCACACTTCGTCGCTCGCTCGCAATGCAACCGACCCAACATTTCTGTCTTAAATCAATTTCACACTTCCATTCACTATAGCGTTTTTAGTCGAAAACTGTTTAATTAAAGGCCTCATTGATTATTAAACAGATTAATTATATGAAGGAGTTTTTAGTATTTAATGTAATATTTGTTATTATGTGTATATTAAAAATGTGTGTATTACTGTGTATCTGGAATCCTAAGGTGGAAGTATCGGAAGTATTGTAAACGATTGTTTTATACTCCAAATCGAAAAGCCCACTGCCATTGAAGCCCGTCGAAGCCGTCGTGGCCCAAAGGATAAGACGTCGGGTGCATTCGTATCGAGCGATGCAACGGTGTTCGAATCCCGCAGGCGGTTACCAATTTTTCTAATGAAATACGTACTTGACAAATGTTCACGATTGACTTCCACGGTGAAGGAATAACATCGTGTAATAAAAATCAAACCCGCAAAATTTTAATTTGCGTAATTACTGATGCTAGGACCTCTTGTGAGTCTGCACGGGTAGGTACCACCGCCTTGCTTATTTCTGCCGTGAAACAGTAATGCGTTTCGGCTTGAAGGGTGAAGCCGTTGTCACTATACTGAGACCTCAGAACTTATATCTCAAGGTGGGTGGCGCATTTACGTTGTAGATGTCTATGGGCTCCAGTAACCACTTAACACCAGGTGGGCTGAGAGCTCGTCCACCCATCTAAGCAATAAAAAAAATATAAAAACCTAATTTTGCGGCCTTACCGACTATCAGAAAGAGTCAGTTGGTACCTGTTCTCCACTAAATCAAGTGGCCTGTTACGATACTCACGGAAGAGATAAAAGGCTACTCGAGACTTATATGATTAAAATTCACAAACAAAGCAAAATTATAAATGGATAATTAAAATTCACAAACGATGAAAAATTATGAATGAATACATATATATAAATAGTTGCTACCATCCTAATCTGGAAAATAAATTATAAATTGTAATACATAATTGACATTATTATGAATACACGTGTAGTTTTTTTTTTGTAAATTTGGTCTTCGAATTTAACCTGGATTCCGTGATACAATATTCAGAACTAACTAATAATAACTATACAGAAAGGGAGATCACTTAAAACGCACAGAGAACACTTACGCACTCTTACAATTAGAATAAAAGTTCACTGTGTATTTGTCTGCACTGCAGTAAATCAGGTTTGAACACGAACCCACAAATTATGCTCCATATCGGCGAAGATATTGCTCCGTATCAGTTGCCATGGAAACGGGCGTGAGAACCCGGATTCAGTGATTGCGTGTTCCCGGCAATACAGGTTACGAACAGTACCATATTACTGAGAATTAAAAAGGTAATAGACATTTATCGTACAGATGTATAATATTTTAGTGTAGGTTCGAACATGAAACATTTGATTTCTGAACGAAATAACTATAACAGATCTATGCTAGGTCAGGTACACACACGTCCATGCCTCGATTTTATTAAGTAACAATTAAAAAACTAGGAAGGTAAAAACGTAATACGCTAAAAGAATAAAAAGAAAAAATAATAAATAAATATAAAAATAGATAATTATAAACATTTTTATACGAAACTAGCTGACCCGGCAGACTTCGTAGTGCCTCAATCGATAAATAAAAGACACATCAATGGGACACATCAAAGGAAAAACAAAATTGATTGTTTTTATATAATTCCGAGCTTTTTTATATTTTCTCACCTTTTAAGCCTTCCCTGGTCTTCCACGAATAATTCAAGACCAAAATTAGCCAAATCGGTCCAGCCGTTCTCGAGTTTTAGCTAGACTAACGAACAGAAATTCATTTTTATATATAGAGATTAGACGGTAGAAATGTTGAATTTTAAATCACATAGGGTAAAGCCGAGATAGATGCCCCACTTTTTGAAAAAGTCATGTAATTTTGAAAATATTAATTTTATACGAATAATTTCTATTAATGTAGTTAGCTCAATCCCTTATGTTTAATTAGTATAAAAAAATTTTAACCAATCAAATACAGATTTTGCAGAAATTCGTTTTTCGTAGAACCTTTTTTTGGAGGATAGATGCCTACCTGTATGGATAGTTGCCCCACCAAGAAAATACTGAGTAGGATAGATGCCTGCAGTGCAGGATAGATGCCCTTTATATCGTGTAAACGTAAAAACCAAACCAAATATTTAGAAGTTCTATTCCTAACAGAGCAATAATTGTCTCCAAGAAACATGGGTCATAATAATAAAAAATATTTTGTATTTTTTAAGTCTATGAATGTTTATAATTAAAAGATAGTTCTCATATCACACAAATGATCATAATTAAATTTTTAAAGCGTTAAGTAAGCGTAAGCTAAACTACAACTTTTTTAGTTTCAACATGCATTATCCTATTTTTTTATGAAATTAAATTTTACATATATTTATTCAACAAAAATATAAACTCTTAAGAGTTTAAACAATTAATTGTTTATAAAATATTCACATTAAGTGTCAATGTGTACATTGCAAAATCATATTTTTTTATATTAAATTAACACAATAAAGATATCTTTATTATTTTGTCCAATTGAAGTTTAACTGGATAGTGCTTTAAATTTTCCACATCTTCTACATCATTTCTGAAAAACACGTTTCATGTAGCTAGTTCTGAAACACTAAACATTGAATTCAGTCGGATTACGACTTCGTATTTTTATAGTTTTCAAAACATTCAATGCAGATATTATTACATGCGTTTTAGGTTTATCCCTTAGATTTCTTTAGGGGCAAATCTATTGTTTTATTTCCTTTCATTTTATAGTTAAGTGGGTTGTCTTCATCTTCGCTGCTTGAACTGTAAATCAGTTGTTTGTGTTTTATGTTTTCGTGGCATATTTCTGCTGTATTCTGAAATGGCAGAGTATGGAGGGATAGATGCCTCTAAAGGCACCTATACCCCAAAAAATCAGGGCAACTATCCTTTGTGATAAGGATAGATGCCCAAATTTTTTGTAAATAAATTATAAACTTAATAGCATTTATTTACACCTAGATGCAGACTCAATGAACCAATATATTCACGTAGCAAAAAATATAATGGAATTTTACACTAATTATAAAGTTATACCACGCTAAATGCTAACCTTTCAATCTTTGACGTGTTCGTGAAATTCCGCGCGGAGAAAATTATGTGCACGAGGAAAACACTTCGTCACCACGCGATTGTCAAATGGTAGATAAGGTATAGGGTGACTGTGGTTCCTACTTATTAAATTAATTTTTTGTCATGAGTGCGGGAAGTTAGGTTTTTAGAACATGAGGCATCTATCCCGCTGCGGCATCTATCCAGGTTTTACCCTATAGTAATTTCGCGTAATATATTTTCAGATGCGCTAATAGTACTTTGATACATTCTAGAAGATTCTTCGGATCTTTATTCAGATCTGAGATAACTCGAAGAAAGGAATTCGATGTGAAAAACAGAAAGACAAGGAGACATATATGAATTACTTAACGAAAGTATGTACTTTATTAGGTTTTTTAAAGAATTTGCTGTTGAAGCATACATTGTATAATATCACAAGCTTCAATGTAAACGAAAAGCTGTGTTTATTTGCTAAGTTAAACAGAGGTTCTTATTTCAAGTTCGTGACGATTTTACTCCACTAGAGATATTTGTACAATTGAAAAGCTTTTAACGTGTTATCATTGTCCTGTCATTAGTAATCATGCCACTCTATTGATACATTGTAGAATCGGATGAGTGAATTTAATGTAATAATTTGCGAAGGTAGCCTACTGTAAAAGCCATTGATGTAATAGCCGTGATGCGGATTCAAAAATTTAACTGCCGTTAATACAAACAAGCTTTCGACCTCGTGCGTTAATGATGGACTCCACTAACGACTTTATAGCACACGGACATCTAAATAGCTTAATAAAGTTGACGTGTAAATAAAAACATTCGAACCCGTGACACCAAACTGAATATCGAACCCAGTCTTGATAAAAAAATAGTAATAAAATAATTCAATGTTTGCTCAAGACTACTCATATTACTGTTAGTTGTATTTGAATAATTAATTATATGAATTTAAATCGTTCAATAGTCTCTTTAAAAATACAGTAAATACAGTGTTCTACTATTAACAAACTACCAAAGAAATTAAGATATCTAGACGATTTTCATTTTAAGAAAAAACTAAAAGATAATCTTATTAGTGAAAATTTATTATCGCATAAATGATTTTCTTAGGGACGACATTCAAAATAAATGGATTTGAATTATGGATGAATGAAAGGTAAATTATATAATATCATAATATCTTGCACTGCACTAAAATTCGCATGTCAAGCATGCACAAAGCATACACGCTGCTTTTAACTTATGTAATAACACATTTTCACTATGCTTAGCGAATAAATGATTTCTTTCTTTCAAAACAAAAAAAACTATTATTCTAAATAATAATATTCACATAATATTTAAGCCGGAAATTATAAATCATCAAACTTACTTGAGTATAACAACTATTTTTGTTATTTTTAAATAATAACTACAAATTCTACAGATATTTTTTCATTAAATGCTACTTCTTACTGTTCGTATTCCTCAATCTGTATAATTTTAGCCAAACCTCAGAGTTCAATGACACATTATTTTAAAGTTGATCTATATTTCACAAAAAGCAAACAATCCGCTTAAAAATACCGGTATCGCTGTCTCTTTCCGGAGCTAATGATGCAGTAAAACGATACAAGTGTGAAAGGGATGTACGTAGTTGCCGAGTGTGACTCGATTGTGGGCCGGCTTTCTCTTTGAAGCGTAACGACCGTTTAAGTTCAAGACGAAGCAACAATGCGGAGTGAACTGACCGAATAATGTTGTCCTATTCTAACAGTTTTTGCTAATGTGTTGACAACTAATGACGTAATACCGATAAAATGTATCAAGGCTGTATCTGTAGGGATTTGTTAAAGTTTAATGCTTATAGAACGTTTTCAAGAAAGATTTTGAATGTGTGGTATATTTGAGAGAACCAACAGAAACTATAATACGATTGAGAGTTTAAACTCAAATGTCAAGTGGCGGGTGAGGACATTCTACTACTGGTAGGACTTAATGTAATCGAGACCTATCGACTACTCTACTGCTAAGGACTCTCCTAAAATTTTATTTGAATAAGGCTATATCATAGCGCCCGTGAGATACTGTGGAAGAGAGTTATTTCCAGAGCCTAATGATACGCGGCAAAAAGTATGTCTGAAAAAGTACAGTGATTGAACATAGCGGTTCTAGGTAGTATGGATGAGTTTGACTCCGGTGAGTGGTAGTTCGATGATGAAAAGGAAATGAAGACATCAGCTCAAACAACCTTTAAGGATATAGGTACGGTGTATGACAAGCCAGCTTATTTCTGACGTGAGGCAGTCATGTATGTTGATCCATTTATACGATACAATTATGTCTTTGACATCAGGCTTCAAGTATAGACAGTTGCTCAGTTATGTCTACGGTCCCTCTTTAAATCAGATGCATCGTGAACGACCCAATTAAATCAATTAAAATTTTGTATTAACATTTTTATTCCTTAAATAGGTGGACGAGCTCACAGCCCACCTGATGTTAAGTGGTTACTGGAGCCAATAGACATCTACAACGTAAATGCGCCACCCGCCTTGAGATATAAGTTCTAAGGTCTCAGTACAGTTACAACGGCTACCCCACCCTTCATGCCGTGGTGGTGGTACCTACCCGTGGGACTCGCAAGAGGTCCTACCACCAGTAAAAACCTGACCTAATTTACCAACTATAACAATAATTGAGTAAATACGCTATGGGTCAATACAAATGTATTTTACAGCAAGCATTATATGAACCGATTCGATACTGATGATACTATCCAGTGCTCATCTTGCAAACGGTACCTCAAAGTCATTGTTAATAGTCAGGTGCTCTCTCTATGATCTCTGATAATATTAAGAGATGTTATGTATTAAGTCACAAGAAGAACCTTGAGTAAGTCTGAAAATATTGACATTACTATGAGACATTGAGCACAATATTCAAATGTCACGCATATCACCTTCGTCATCCGTGACCACGAAAACTATAAAGTATACGAAGGTATACGAAAGTTGGAAATAATATAATGAGAGTAAAAAACGCGAGGTTAAATCGTAAAATTTGTTTTAGATACCAAAGAAAATACTAAGTAAATCTGCTTTATAATATTCCGTCATATTCTGAACTGCCGTTTTATTGCTAAGTGTTCTAAATAATCACCAGTGCAGTGGTTGTCAGTGGGTGGTGGCTAGTTCTATATTCTATTTTAATATTTTAGTTTTCGGAGATATTTGAATATAGTGTTATTAACGGTTAATATTAATTACTATTTTTAATTACAAGACATTGGACCGATCTTAAGAGGTTACGAGAGCTTTTATTTTAGACATCGCGTTGTGAATATTTTAGAAACAGACAGGGTGGTACCCTATACTGCCAGTAATTATACAAATTAGAACTTATGCAACTTTTTCGAATTATCAATTGGGACGTGGAAAGTTTCTAAGTTCATTTTGAATATAATTAAATTAACAAGTTTTTAATTAATATCAGATATTCGACAACGCGTTGATGTCTTTTATATGAATACGTTTTTAATCCAATTATCATGTAAGCGTTACGAGAATTTCTTTAACTAAAAAGTTTCAATTTCAATCATATTTTAAATTAATCTGATCGTAATTAAGGTAGTTCTTTGTATATGTGAGCCCCGGTAATACTATAACAAAAGTTGGGCCGTGAACTCGTCCGATGTACGCTAATGAAATATATTTAAATTACTCCCATTTCTGATCTAAATGATATCAAGTACTCGTTAACTTGCACAAAACTCAAAGACAGTTGTTAGCAAATCACTTGTTAGTTTATTAGCTAAATATTAGGCTTGGCTAAGCAAAAAAAAACGACCCTAACCTGTAACCTCTCGTATTACCTCGATCTCAAACAAGAGCATCGTAGTTAACCCGTTGTCAGATTATACATCAACAAATTGACAGTCCCCAGCATCTTCAATCCCGATTAACCACGGCTCATAAGAACCGGGCGGTCATAACACGGAGCCATAGTACAAAATAAAAGCAGCACGTCAACACTAAAACAAAACCACTCATCAACATCAGTCAGCGATGACACCTTACCGTTACACGACTACGAGCTATATATCGTAAGTCCTTTCCGTGAGAAAAACGTTATTGTATCGACAGCTCTGCTCTTGCGTCTCGTAGCTGAGAGCTGGAGGCTGCGGAGGCTTCGAAAAGCGCGCGAAGGCAGTGTGGCGCCGTTGGTCGTGCGCAGAGCACGCTTACATCAAGCGCGAGCGCTGCCGAATCTCGCCGAAACCCGAGCCCCGATTGGCCGAACCCAGAACAATAATCTCGAAAATGGAACGAATGACCGACCGTTTCTGTGTAGATCTAACGTAAACGACACTATTTTCTTTTTCTATTCGGTATGCCTTGTGGATCGTGCCCGAATGTGTATTAATGACCGTGTATTTGAGTACAGTGTTCCGAATTGAGTGCTAAACGTTTTCTAGGTCTGCTTGATTCACTTCAGCGTTTACAAGGGCGTGAAATTTGACTTGTTAAATGTGTTAAGTAAAAAGGTGTGAACTATTAGAATTTGCTCGAACTGGTCTGTCCGTACGTTTGTGTAAGACAGACTTTAGACTTAATTTATTATATTTTGTGCAATTTCGTATTTACGTAAAGAGGATTGTGAAGGACTCATATACTGTGGTATGTTATAATCGTTCTTATATCTGCTTTAAAGTGATGAAAATATGCAAATTTATTGATAGGTACGACCATCATGCGACCATATTTTAAGAATGAAGCAGCAAGCATTGCACTTTGAAAGATGGAACGGCCGTATTACAATCAAGCTTTCGACCTTATATCATGCTGTGGCGTTTGTGCTTTGATAATCCTGTAACAACAAACACATCAGTATATCGTCACTAGCCATCTAGAGCGATAAAACAATTCTAGAAGAACTTACTCAAGATACTCACCTCTAAATCCTGGTATTAATCCCGACGCATAGACTGCTGAAGTCACTACCATTTCCACACTTTCTATCATTCAAATATTTGCCTGCTACCACTGTAACTATAGTGTAACCAAGATCGATAACAGTGACTTCAATTACTCTACCTCTATCTGTAGGAATCTCACTTTCATTTCCTATCATATGCTTACATTAAATACTATCGTTTGAGCTATCCTTAATCCGAAGAATTCGAATTTGGAACTTGAAGGTAAGGCGCTTAATATTAAATTGATTATGTTTATCTGATGTCCTGAAACACAAGCCTTAAATCTAGCATGGGCACCAGTCTCAGTACGTACTTTTTCCCCCCTACTATTCGCTAGTAGCCTATGAGGCCATTCTAGCTACGCCTTGACGGGTAGGTGAGCTCACGGGCTCAACCTGAGAGAATTTGCTAATACTAGCCCTACCAAGAGCAATGCTTCGCAGAATCTACCACAGGATCGGAATCGCGACCCACTGCTAAAATTCGCCGAGAAAGTCAGTGGGCAGTACGTACTACTACAGTATGGTTACTTTTTGAAAATCAATCTGCAATCTGTTTTTATATATTGTGGTGAGATATATTCCTTGTTATTATGTCAACTAATGAATACATAATTGTAAAGCTTTCATGAAAGCTGTCAAACATACTACTTTGCTTAATTTGCAAAGTAGTATGTTCTGACCTCGTGGCACTTCAAACATCGGCTTATCTTCTATAAACTTTCAATGATAACGAAGAAAGACGTCCAACAGAGAATGCTGTTGCCCACCTTCATACGCGAGAAACTTATCAATAACAACTAAATATGACAGATGCAATTATTTATTAATAAATGCTGTCTTAAACAAAATGCATGGAAACTTCACTGCAAATACATGCAAAGTAGACCATAATTTCTATGGGATTACATTTTTAATATTGATAAAACTTGCAAGTGGAAACACAGTGGAAGTGTTTCATAAACTTAGGTTTTTTTTCCACAGGAGAGTTTATGAAACACTTCCACTGTGTTTCCACTTGCAAGTTTTATCAATATTAAAAATGTAATCCCATAGAAATTGTGGTCTAGTAGACGTAATTATAAACTTGGTATATGTCGTAGGATTCAAATCGCGCCATTCACAAAAAACAATACGGATTGCTTGCCGTAAAATTGAAACTTACTATTCCAGGAAGATGATCGGCACTGAATTATAAAATTATTAGCATTGTAATTAGTACATTGAATGATTGGATTCACTAATTTCCTACGATTTTTGTTGTTACCTATCTTTTAAATAATTTGACATTAAAAATTGTTTTTATTTATTGTAGTGGATCGACAGATGAACTTATTAAGAGACGACGTAGCGTATGTGAATACGTGGTATTTCGGAAGTGTTCGCGCGATAAACCTCAATAAATAATTTAATATTTTTTATGTATGACTAATGTCATTGTGTCACTTATGTCTGTCATTGTTTTTACTTATTCCAATTATTACACTCTTTATGGAAAACGCAAGCGCATTTTAATTTACTCGATTTACTAAAGAAAATCAATAAGAAAATGAAACCCATTTGCCGAAATAGGAAGCTTTAAAAAATGTAATTGTAAAGTTTTACGAAATTTTGTATTCTAGATTCATGTCTTATTTCTTACGTCAATAAAAAAGCATGAAATCCAAGTTCAATTACATGAATGTGTTATACTAGATTTCTTTTGATTTCACATTTATAAAAACCCTTGAAGGTCTTCAAAATGTCGATTGTACTTATTCTTCTTTTTTTTCCTACCTAAGCTGATAGCCTTGAGAGGCTATTTCGGCGTAACCTTAACTAGTAAGTGAGCTCACGGGGCTCAAGCCGGAGTGATGCTAACACTGACCCTAGCAAGAGCAGTGCTTCGCAGAATTTACCACCGCATCGGAAACGCGACCCACTGAGAAGATCCGGCGAGAAACTCAGTGGGCTGTGTCTATGGGAACTTCTTTTGTTACTTCTTACTTACTTAAGAATACTACGGTCACTGAAGGAATACGTTTCTGTCAAGGTGCCATTGAAAAGACTATACGAGTATAGCCTTGAATTTACGATGTAAAAAAAAGTTTCTTTCCCAGTATACTAAAGTACATTTAGAAAGAATGCCATTACGTTAACTTGGTATCAATCCTGTAATTGTATGCTAACTTTTGATGAGGATCGATCGCATTCTTTCGACGGCGAGACAATACGTAATTTAACGAACATGTGTAAGAAAATTTACCTTGTACAAAACATACAACTATAGATAATATGATTTCAAGTTTTAATACAGATGTAATAATAAAATTATTAGTAAATAATAGGAAATAAGACTGGACAGACAGAAATATTACTGGTGGTAGGACCTCTTGTGAGTCCGCGCGGGTAGGCACCACCACGCTGCCTATTACTGCCGTGACGCAGTAATGCGTTTCGGTTTGAAGGGTGGGGCAGCCGTTGTAACTATACTTAGACCTTAGAACTTATATTTCAAGGTGGGTGGCGCATTTACGTTGTAGATGTCTATTTGCTCCAATGACCACTTAACACTAGGTGGGCTGTGAGCTCATCCACCCATCTAAGCAATAAAAAAAAAAGTAAGAGAATTTAGTTAAATTTTGTACAGGGTGCCGGAATAAGACTGAAACTGTAATATCTACCTATTAGCTCAAAATTAGCAATGTATTGTATGTTAGATAAGCACTAACATAATATTTAAAGGAAACGTATTGTTAAGTAAAAACTGACTGGTTAAGTAAAAATATGGCATTCTGTATGAACTTATTGTTACTAAATTGATTGCCAAATAATAAAAACTATCTCACAATTACAATTTATAGTTCACGGACATTCAACAAATCTACTTTTTAGCGCTCTATACTTAAATCAGAGAATATCATTTATATAAACACGCTCGTCAGCTTGAAGCGATGCTTATTTATATATTTAATATTTAAAGTTGTTATTTTCAAATTCATTTATTTATGTTATATGCCTTCGAATCAAATGTCTACGGAAACCTTTTGTGATTGATATACAGTCAAAGAACGACATTGGCAAAGAAGGAAGTGTCTACAAATGTAGTTGATTCTTTTAATAATTTGATAGCTATAGCAGAACGTGGTTGGAATGCAAAAGTAAAAATAAATTTAATCTTATACCTTTAACGTGCAATTCTTGTATATTAATATATATATATAATCTGAATCTCGAAAACGGCTCCAACGATTTTCATAACATTTAGTATACAGGGGATTTCGGGGGCGATAAATCGGTATAGCTACGATTTATTTTCGGAAATTGTTGTTTTATTCGTGTTTTCAATAATCAACTCTTCCCGACATCTATTGGCGAATAATAATACTATTTTTCTTAATTGAGAGCAACTAGCTGCTTTAAAGACACAACAAGATGGCGTTATAAAAAAAAAACAGCTAAACTCGGTCATCGTCTAGTGATGTTATTAAATTTCACGTGTACAATATTGTTATTTAATTTAGACTGCCTAGAAAATTAAAAATTATATTTTTATTTGCCGAGAAAATATAGGTACAATAAACAATAAACAATAATATTGTTACATGAGTATTCTCAACGGCTCTGCGTTGCTTATGACAACCTGTTGCTCCACGTTAAAATAAAAATATAAGGACTACAATACAGACGGTCACGTATGTTGTCATTACTCTTATCCCGCATTTCGGAGGAGCGTTCGAAGCGTTTTTGTACGCCATTAAGGAAAATATTAGACAAATGTACCATCTTAATTGACGTAAAAAGTACAGACCCCAACCTTACAATAAGTCTAGTGTTTTTTGTTCACGTTTTATTTAATAGGTCAAATGACGCATCGTATGTTTGTTAGTCATGTTTTTTGCGAGACAATACGTGGTGGCTTTTGGTCGCTCATTACCGAGATAGGCCATCTGTTTTTGAATTAGAAAACGTTGGTAATTTTTTAAGCGATCTCAGTTAAATCTTTAAATGAGAATAGGTATAGTTTCTTGAACTTTTTCTGTTCTAGACCTCATCAAGAAGATGCTAACTTTGCCTAATCAATATTTTGTGCATTTTACAACTTCCGAATGAATTTTCCGTTAACATTTAATCGGTAAAAGTAAAAAACTGCCTAATTTAAAGACATTTTGTTTTTTATTGTTGTTTCAGGTATAGTTCCGACGGTAATTTTTTAAATAAATTCTGACTAAAAATAAGAATTGATTGGGATCACAGTGTACTGTTTCTATTAAAAATATATATGTAGATTAACTTATTAATAATTAATAAATATATATTATTCATTAATGACTACTATCTGGTAGTTGTTAGTTCGATTTGTTTTTTACGTGTGTTTTTATAGTTAACTACATAGTTTAATTTACTACCTTACTTAGCTTACATTCTTAACTAATACTAAAAAATACATTTAATACATTTTTACTCTTTAGTAATTTGAAAATGAATCCTAGTATTTTTATTAAATTGAAAAAGTTATTTCTAACTTTACGTGAAACAAGCCTTATCGCTAAGGCATTGTAACCGCGTCTGAATGTTACACAGTATTCCAGTCGAATTTATCCGTGTTCTTCTAAAAGCACAGTGCAAAATTAAGTCTGTCACGGTTCGACGCTTCAACATACTAGCAAAAGTCAACTTTATCGCGCTTCACACAGGACATAGATTTAAACACAGAAAATCAGTCTTCAATAAGGCTTAGCAGATTGATATTAGATAAAGTTATAGAACATAAATAGATATTTAAGCAAATTGGTATCCCGAACCGGTTGCTAACCGGATGTGGATCTTACTGACAGTCTCTAACGTTTCTCACTCTATATAGACTATTAAAATGTATTACTGTAATTATAAGTACAAACATACATTTTATAGTTCATCAGTAATATATTTTTTTTTATTAGCCTCAAAGTATTTAATCTACTTAATTTCGTATTTATCTCAATGATACTTATTATCATTATCTTAAAATAAATACACAATATTAATATAAATAAATATATTTCATTGATTTTTTTCAAATCGATAAGTACATATACTTCGGTTAACTTATTTATTTGGATAATTCTTGTCCGTCTAATGGCTGTCTCAAAAAAATCGATGTAAGCGATAAAAGCGCCCATTTTACCTTTGTATTTAGTGTTTCGAATTTCTGTTGATTTTATATTTATTAGCATTGCTGACGTCCACCACGGCGGTAACCGCTCATATCAGGTGGGCCTTATGCTACCTACCTACTTTTATATAAGTATATATTGTGTAAAATAAAGTCTCACTGTACAATAAGCTCTACTCCGCTATTTAACGATACATATTTGCATACCACTTCTGTGTTGAAGTACAAGCTAGTTAGGTGATGAAGCATTTACATTAACTGTTTAACCCCTGGTAGTCGAAATTCGACTATAATTAATTATAATTATAAGTTTGTACACTATTATGATTCTATTGTCAAAGACACTTCTATAATCACAGATTTCGCCAAGACTACACTTTAGACAAACATCAATAGAGACAAACAGTATTATTCTATTCTCAATTTGAGCACAGACTATAAGCAATAAGAAAAGTTAGACAATAAACAAATAGAATGCATGCTTGCGTGTGTCAGATACATGGTAGAATGTGTAATGTTTTTTTTATTATTAATTTAATGTATTTTTATGTATAATTTAAAAAAAATTATTAACATTGTGCACTCTTTCTCTATATACTCTATAAGTGTGGGAAATTTCATACTCCGCCGTCCGCGCAATTTTCGTGAGAAGGGGTACAAAGTTTTAGCTTGACGTATTAATATATAGATAAACTACCTTTGATCGTAACCGTCCGGTCGGTTGTAGCTTACAGACCTCACCGTCCCGAGTTTTCTATCTATTTTCGATTGTGCCCTAAACTAGAACCGTGAAATAGTTTTACCTCGTTGGTCAGTTAGTTAGTTACGTTAGTAAACCGAACATTTTTTTTCCCTACCTATGCTGATAGCCTTGAGAGGCTATTTCAGTTTCGCCCTAATGTGTGTAGGTGATCTCACGGGGCTCAAACCGGAGTGTTGCTAACACCGACCCTAGCAAGAGCAGTGCTTCGCAGAATCTACCACCGGAACGGAAACGAGACCCACTGAGAAGATCCGACGAGAAACTCAGTGGGCTAACCGAACATAATATCAAATTATGTGAAATGTAGTATGACAGTGTGATAACCGTTTTGCGCGACGCTAACTTCTGAAATTGGTTTAGATTTGAAAAACTTTACCGAGAAAAAATTTGGTTGAAAGCACTTCAAGATAAGGTTCTTATTTCGATTGTATTTTTTGTGCGTTACCTTTCTTCGAAGTGAACCGATTTTAATAATGCTTTTTTTATGAGAAAGCTAGTGTGCTACTCACGTGCTGCTCTAATTATCAAGATCTGAGGTGATTTTAACATCAGCTTAATTACAGTTTTCTTCTATAGATTTTACAGTTATTATTTAACGCCTGAATATAAAATAGCATTAATTATTTAAAAAAAACTATAATCGCTTCTCTGGCTGACTTAACTATGAAAATTAAATTATTAGTAATTTTGATTTCTGATGATTTAAAATTAGAACGAAATACTTTCACAAGGAACAAAGAAAAATATAGTTCTCAATACTTTAAGATAATATGTCGAACGATAAACTAATGAACAGCACTAATTGGTTAGGTGTCGTCGTCGTGGCCTAAAGGATAGGACGTCCGGTGTATTCGTATCTAACGATGCAACGGTGTTCGAATCTCGCACTCGGGTACTAATATTTCTAATGAAATACGTACTTAACGGACTGACTTCCACGGTGAAGGAATAATATCGTGTAGTAAAAATCAAGCCCGCAAAATTATAATTTGCGTAATTACTGGTGGTAGGACCTCTTGTGAGTTCGCGCGGATAGGTACCACCGCCCTGCCTATTTCAGCAGTGAAGAAGTAATGCGTTTCGGTTTGAAGGGGCAGCCGTTGTAACTATACTGATACCTTAGACCTTATTTTAATGTAGGTGGCGGCATTTACGTTATATATGTCTATGGGCTGCGGTGACTATTTAACACCAGGTGGGCTATGAACGTTCTATGGATTAAATAAATAAAAAGTTAAATTAATCTTAGTTTACCCGAACTAGTTTTCTTTGATGAGTTTAATGCCGGATTATCATTTTCATGCAAATCTTGATGGCCGAACGAACGTACAATCTAATTTACTAATACTTTAATTATAATTTAGACAATGATAACAAGTCATACCTAACATTTATCCTAACGATTTCAAATTGAAAGAAAAAGTTTGCATCGAGCGATTACGTGCTGAATTTTAAACAAAAAAATCGAAACTGACTATGCAATTGTCGACGTTATTAACGTGGATTTATGCTTCAAAGCCTGTTGAAAATTTTAATAAAAAAGGCGATGAGACATGGCACAAAAACCCGCTCGTTAACTAGAGTCGGTAAAATTCGGAAATGAAATATTATTTAGAACGTGCTTACAAGAAAAAGAGACAGCTAAAGCGCAATTTATTTCTAGAACGTTAGAATCTGTACCTACAGCTCTTTTGTAGTCGAAACTCAAAGGATACGACGCAAAAACATAGAAATCATTTGCCCTTGATTTTTTGTACTTGAACTCCTTTGTAGGTGAAGTTAAAAACAAAGAGATCAGAAAAATGTCTTTTGTAGTTGAAGTTTAATTCAGAAAAATAAGCTTACAAGTCTCTCTCCCAAGGAAGTTTGTAAATAACAGGCGCTAAATAAATAGCAGTAGTCAGTATGCTATTTATTTACCGCCTATTAATTACAAAATTCTACAAGAGAGATATATCGTCGGTGTCAAACCAAAATATGCTATGTGCAAAAACTTTATTTTGAATTAATGAGTAAAAACATTTGCGTATAAAATTTTATATGAAAGTGAATTTTTAAGAACTATATCAAATGAAAGCTATAGATCAATATTAAAGCCACAGACACTTAACAGTTTTTTTATACGGTAGATAGGGCTGTGAATTATACGAAAAGGTCGAAAAGTAAAAATCTCAAAAAGGGCACATAGCAGATTTTGGTTCGACAACGACGATATACATATATGTTGAACTTTTGGTAAAGCACTTTTTAATGTCATAAATTGACGAACAAGTACGAAGTGCGTTTTATACGACACAAGCTCTCCGCGTTAAACGTTGCCTGGAGGAGATAGAGCAACCGATAGAGCCTTTCGTTGTGAAATTCTTATTCAATGCTAGATACCTTAACCTTTGATATTGTTTATTTCTTTCTTTTTCTATTCTATTGGTAGTTCGTCTGTATGCATATTCAACTTTGTGTTAAATTATTCTCACAGATAGACATTAAAATCCAAGGAATAGATGAAACTTTAACAATGATACTTACGTTTGCTGGCTCACAATACGCCATAGCAGCAGTTAAGTTCTGTTCGCTAATATGTAATTGTTGACAACACTGCATAGAGATAGCCTGATATTTCCATGCTACAGAACCTACTTTATAATCTTATATGTTTTTTAGTAATTTTTGTAGTACATTTGTTACCGTTGACTACACTACTAAAGCTGTTTAGGCTTCGTGACTGTATGAAATAAACTCTATTTTTAAAACCAATCAAAAACTCATTAAATACCCAACGTATATGTAAGTAGGTAACGATTTTAGGTTACAAATATATTTTAAAATTTACCTAGATATAATTTAAAAAAATACAGATGGTATCGTTCGTAATATTCCTCACAAAATAGCAGTGTAAAATGCGGCTGCCAGTAATGTTTACCAATTACACCATAAAGAAAATTAACGACGTGTTAATTTGATCAGTGTGTAAAATTTTACATAGTAATGTATAACTAGGTGAGCTCGAAATAAGATTCAAAATCAAATGCAGTAATACGTTTATTCCGGGTAAGCTATTTTAGTTTTTATTTTATTAATTTGTGCACACATCTTCAGCAAATTAGTCTTAGTTCAATTAAAAACCTGTCGTCCTCTCATTGGAACGTTTATAATATAAATATCCAATATTGACCCATGACCTCTACTCCGTAAAACGCTATTAAATTTCTTTGCTCCAGTTACTGGGACGCAGGGCTGTAATTAGTTTATCATATTGATAGAAATTTGGACTTTTTATTGCGAAAACCTATTGATTGCTGACTGCTATTGTAGAATTCAGTTAAATAAAAATTAATGACGTTGTACTTTTTAGGAATACAATGAATGTATGTATTCCTAAATTCCTGTATACATAATAATTTAAATAGGACATTAATAATTTTTTTTAAGTTACTTCAGTTATAGAAACGAATAATGTTATCGTTATTCATTTTTATTATTATTTTAGAGCGTGAGTTCATCTCTGTTTTTTTTTATTCGTATTTTTTTTGTGAAATGATTCAGCCAAGATTCATTTACACCGTTTAAGCGATGCTATCAACAAATTAATCTTGTTCGGTACCTGATTATTATCGTTACTGAATGATTGAGGCAGGTGCACAAAAACGTGACAAATTGATCACGAAATCCATACGTTTTCACTTTCCTAACACGACCAGGCTTAACTTGGAGCGTCGCTAACCTACATGAAAACACGTTGATATTTAAAAACAAAACACTCAATATACCCGTCGAGTATCCGCGCAAGCAAATATTTAAATTTCAATTCGAACTTCGCATATCAATGGGGAGCCATAAGCCACCGGCTTTTGTCTTTTTGTGCCCGGCCGGAGGGACAATAAAGAAAAAGCCGTAGGCGAAAAAAACGTAAAAACAATTCGAAAACAGCATCTAGATTCGAGACTGTGGCTGATTCGAGGCTGGAAACAAAAGAAGTCGGCTCCCTGACCGAGATCTTAGTGTACGCGGCCGCATCTCGTTTGCCCTTTTATTTGTACGTTTTAACATTGAGTCGATGTGATTTCTTTTCTCCGGTGCATCACAATGCGACGGTCTATCGAACGTCAGGTAGCTATTTTCGTAATAATTACATACGACAAGGGTTTTCATGTTTTTGAATGAGTAACACTGATTGTATTGTCCAGCTATTCTGTATGCAGATATGTATACGAAGTGAGTTAATATATTCTGTAAGTCTTAATGGCTGTTTAGATTTCAGATTCAATTAAAGTAGTTTAGTATTTTTTTAAGGATAGGCCAACAATTTGAAGTCTCACCTAATGTAAATGCTGTTTCGCAGTGTTTTTTACCGGTCATCGTTCTCGTCGAACCCGTTGCGACGAAGGGCTCGACGAGTAAATTAACCCACAGACACAGTCTACTGAGTATTTTTAGTCCACTGAGTTTCTCGCCGGATCTTCTCAGTGGGTCGCGTTTCCGATCCGGTGGTAGATTCTGCGAAGCACGGCTCTTGCTAGGGTTCATGTTAGCAACGTCATCAGGTTTGAGCCCCGTGAGCTCACTTACTAGTTAAGGTTACGCTGAAATAGCCTCTCAAAGCTATCAGCTTAGGTAGTCCAAGAGGCTATTCCAGTTATTTCTGAGGGGTAGGTTAGCTCACGGGATGAACCTGAGAGAATTTGCTAACACTAGTCCTAACAAGAGCAGTGCTTCGCTGAATCTACCACCGGATCGGAATCGCAACTGAGAAGATCCGGCGAGAAACTCAGTGGACTAAAAATACTGCTACACACTTCGCGACATGAGATTAAAGCTCTAGTTACATTTAAATGGCTCTTAACTTGCTACTTCAAATAGGCAGGATAATGGTGGGGGATCACTACATGCTCTGTTAACATTAACCAATATAGAACTTGGGGACTCGGAGACGGTACATGGAGTTGGGGAGAAAAATGTGAATACTGATATCACAGATTAAAGGTAGGGAAATTTTTGGATTAGTTCGAGACTTACGGGTCTCCTAATCAATAATCCGAGATGATAATATTGTGATTATCAATGATGATCGACAGACCATAATCTAAATTCTTCTTTGTCTGCCTTTGTATACCCTGTAGGTATATACACAACTCTGTCTCTCTTTCTCTCTCCCTCTAAAAATTGTATAAAAATCAAACGTAAATTTAATTCGTAAAGCCTAACATCGAAGTTCAAAAGGTTTTGTGAAGTTCTCATCACGTCAATATTTTTGTTTCCCATCAATAAGTTTCATCATCAACTAATTTTTGTTTATGAGCCTTTAAATATAGGTTAGTGTTGATTAAATGTAAAAAGTTTCAAAAAAACCAGCTACTTCATTAGCAACAAGTTTATAGTTGTATTTAATACATGCTTAATTAAATTTTGATTCGGTCATCGCTGTATTTACACATTGCATGATAGCTTTAGTAACAGGATCCGAGTTCGACTAGGATGTTCCTTGTTCGATGGATGAGTAACTCTATTTCTCGAAAAGGGTTAAGATCAACCTGTTTTTTACGTTTATATTATTGGAATTTAAGCAATGCATACCCGTTGCAAGTGTGAGTAATGGTTTTTTTTTAATGCAAATCAATACTACGAAATCACATGGTTTTTAACATTAAACGAAATTTGCTGTGTGAGGTCATCCATGACTGGTTTACGATCTATTGATAATTTAATTTTTTTCCGTTCATCCTCATTTAATTTCAATCATACAATTTACGATATTTAGTACAGTTATTTCATAATATTTTTATTACATTATTCATGTCGTATATCATAATGGTTAACAAGAAGAAATAAGTTAAATATTTATTTGTTTAAATACGCGAAGTTGTCTATCTATATCTATAAAAATGAATTGCTGTTCGTTAGTCTTGCTAAAACTCAAGAAAGGCTGGACCAATTTGGCTAATTTTGGTCTTAAATTTTTGTGGAAGTTCAGAGAAGGTTTGAAAGTATGAAAGTATGAAAATTATCGGTATTAAATAAAAATAACAATTTGATGTGTCGGGTGGATTCCTTTTGTTTGTTTTAAGTTTATTTTATACAAAAGCTTCGGTCTTTTATTTATCTATTGAGGCACTACAACGTCTGCCGGGTCAGCTAGTATTTTATAAAAAAAAAAGGTTAAGATCGTAAATGACTGAAATCTTCAACAAAAATTTGCAAGTTTATTTTAAGTTATTAGCCAGCCAAGAATAAAAAGTTCCTTCTATAAAATTTAAACAGTTCTTTCATGTTGGCACAACTGTCGCGGTCCAAATTCAAAGATCGCGGCTCTATGCTTATTTTTAAACGTCGATCCTCATGTTCATTTTCCGCCACCAGCTGTTTACCTTTAAATATTTGGGTTCAGTTTTTAACATGTACATTAGCATGTCCCTTGCCGTCGGGGTGCTATGCAGCATCGGAATTAACACCAGTATTTAGCGGTTACTTACGGGGTGGACGCAGGTGGTCTTTGTTTAAACGGGTCTGATTTTTAAGAAGCATTCTCGTTTTCGATGCCTTTAAAAAGGTAATTACGAGAAGCTTTTACGTTCGATTGTTTTAAAGCGATGCTTTGTGTATTGTAACACTCGTAAGGATCTTTGTACATTAGTTAAAGTTTAGCGAAAATTAACTAGGTGTGGCGGGTAGCCATCATACAACGCAAGATAATTGACAGATGCCTGAATCTCGCTTACGACATTTTCAAGATAAAGCGCATATATACAAGTTCCGAATAACAACATCTGGACCGTCGGTCTACCGAGCAATATCATCCGCTCGGTGGAAGATCTTCCCTTTGTCGTATATATTCCCACAACTGGTGACCCCGACGTGATTTGAACACGCAGCCTTCTGATTCATCATCAGCGCATCAAGAACTTCGGCTACCACAATCCCGGTATTCTCGCAGATAAAAGCAAGTCAATCGACAGTCGTCCCACAGCAAGCCAGCATCGCAGCCTCAACAGGACCATCGCAGCCGACTCACCGCGCTTCCTGGCCCTACGGCACGTACCTACACTGCCTCATCGCGCAGCATTCAAGCTCAGTCTCGACTCACCGCAGACTTCAAGCAGCACTGGCGACAATCACGCAGCATTCAAGCTCAGTTTCGACTCACCGCAAACTTCGAGCAGCACTGGCACTTGCAAGCTAATCTCAGCATGGACAACGATAACTAAAATATGACACGACCTCCAGTCTCGGAGGGGAGTGATGTGGCGGGTAGCCATCATACAACGCAAGATAATTGACAGATGCCTGAATCTCGCTTACGACATTTTCAAGATAAAGCGCATATATACAAGTTCCGAATAACAACATCTGGACCGTCGGTCTACCGAGCAATATCATCCGCTCGGTGGAAGATCTTCCCTTTGTCGTATATATTCCTATATAGGCTTTTATTATTGCCTTTGTAGGCAGACGAGCTTACGGCCCACCTGATGGTGATTGGTTACCGTCGCCTATGGACGTCAGCGATGGGACAGATCCAAACCGCCTACCGTATGTTGTTGTATGATCATATGTTGATAAATATCTGCTCCGTCGAATCAATCATGACTTCAAGCAGTCTATTCGAAGAGGAAGAGGCTCGTTCTATGCTATAATTAAGATTCAATCGCAAGATTTTTATTGTGAAATCTATGGGATATCATCATAGTTAGCATTAAAATCTGTACAATGAAAAAACACCCTATTAGTTATTACTAATTTAATCATCCGCAAATTAAAATAAAAACGTGCCGAACAAATTAACCTAATCATAATAAAGTCAATACAATAAGTAAATCTTATTTCTTTCTGACCGTAATTTGTTTGTATTTTGTTCAAAAGCAATGAAGCTGTATTCAAATATTTCAAGTAGATTATTTAAAACGCAGCTATGGCACTGCTATTAAAGAGAATGGCTGATTTCGTGGGGACATAGCTTTAAGATGCGTCGCGTCATTCAACGCTCGAAAGAATGTACCCTGGAACTACGAAAAAGGGATTTGATGAATATTTTTGGATATGTCTTCTTGATAATCAATAGTAAGGAGTTTTGTTACCATAGTAAAGTGGACGAGCCAGTATATTGGCAGTCACTATCGATGGACATATTATGGACACCATTGCATTTAGTTCGTTCCCGATTATGACATTACGTCGAGGTCTTAATTACCATAGAATTACGGCCCTCGTGGCCAACTAACTAGCCAACAAACAAATAATCACAGTAGATATAGTTAAAACGATAGTGCTTACCGACGATAACCATTACATCTATTTTTATAGCGAAATATCTGTTCTACACATCCACGTGAATCCTATTTATATTATAGATGATAGCCTTTACTTCAATACGATTGAGATTTGCCTCGGCAATTATGTGCTTCGACGTTCTCGTAGACTTCACGGCATAGCAACAGCTAGGTTGTGAGCTTGTAGGTAAACTACTACTACTACTATAGTAAAAATATACTCTAAAAAGGTAAAGAATGCCGCTAAAAAGAATGAGAGCATCCCAGAAAAAGAGATCGATTATTTATAAAGATTTCACATCCACCGCTTATGATGTGCGTGACTTACACGTGATTACGGATCCTTCCGATCCATTAATGGTGCTTTTAGGTACCACAAGCACCGGTCACCATCCTCGTCGAACCCGTCACTTGCGACGAAGGGCTCGACGAGCGAATTAACCCATAGACATAGACCACTGAGTTTCTCGCCGGATCTTCTCAGTGGGTCGCATTTCCGATCCGGTGGTAGATTCTGCGAAGCACTGCTCTTGCTAGGACCAATGTTAGCAACACTCCGGTTTGAGCCCCGTGAGCCTACATGTTAGGGCTAAGCTGCAATAGCCTCTTAAGGCTATTAACATTGGTAGGGAAAGAAAAGCGGGGTTGGGTGAAATATTGAATCCCATTGATAACATCCGAAAACGGACCAGAAAGAGAGTAGACTGATTTGTCTGCTTCTAAAGTCCTACTCGCTATATTATGACGTAGTCACGATACTTGAAATTGCACAGAAAAATCGATAACTCATTCAAATAAAATAAAAAATTACTATATATGTGTGGAGTCGTGGGACACCGGATAGGAACGAATTTCTTTATTATAAAAATATTAATTTTAAGTTCTATTCGAGGTATAAAGGAAATAAAACTGGAGGTTTCGCAACAACCCACGGTCATTCGGTAACGTGCGAACTTATTGTGGTACACTTCATTCACGGTTGTTTTCATAAGAGTTAGTGTATTGCCCAAACGAACGCTCTGAGATGGTGGTCAATGAATGATAAAAAAATATGTTATTTTTTGTACGTTATTACAAAGTTAAGTCGTACACTGTGTGCATTACTAATTAAAAATCTTACGTTACGGACGTTTTTTCCCGGTTAGGGTACCCCTCTGCATCATCCCATAAGAAACTTCGTTCCAACATGACAAGAACCCATTAAATAATAATGCTTATAACTAAGATGAAGGTTCAAATCAATTCGAAATTTTAATAATATTTTTAGGAATTACCATATCCAAAACTAAAATATATTTTCAAGTCGAATGTAACGTCAGTCTAATCGCAGGTCATTATATTCTACCAGAACTAATTCACTGCGTCTTATCATAATTTGAATCGACATTCTGGATGTCTTTTGTACGACAAACCAGTGTTTTCTCTATGGTTATTAATTTTTACAGCGTATCTAACTGTGACTTTAGTTTTTTTTTAGATCAATGTATTATTTACTCGGCGATAGAGTTCATTGCACTGTTCGGCGTAATACTGTTTTAGAAATGAAGTTAATAAATATTATGAAACCGCTCTGAAATCCTTCAGTCTATTTTAATACGCTTTTATTAGCTTCAGACGTATGTATGTTAGTATGTAACGGAATCTTTAAACATGATTTTGCCCCCTTCAAAACGTCGAATTACCTCGAAATTTGGTATACTTATTAAGGACCGATTACAATTCAAAAAAAAATAAAAAAAAATAATAAATATATGAAAATAACCCTTCTACTCATATCTGTTCATAAAATATTTGTAACTACTGATACCATGCACACCATACTTTTTTTTACAATAAAATCATTTTTTCTTACACTATTTTTAATTCAAATGTATTAAAATTTATTTTCTATTTTTTAGTTTATTTTCTATTAAAGCATATTTTGTTAGTTTTTTTAAACTATTATTTTTTAATTGTTTTTATTTGGCAGATGAGCACTTGGCGCATCTGACAGCACATAACCACATCACAGCTAGTATGCCTTCAGTTACTTTGAGATATGAATTCGAATTCTCAAACAAATTTCTATTAGGACTGCCTCTTGCAATCGAATTCGTAGCTGTTTCACTGCATAAAAAATAGTGGAATATATACGCTTGGGCTCACATAACGTCCTACCAACATTTAACATTAACGAAACTAGAAATTGTATAATATTTAATTAAGATTGCTTTCATTTCATGATAACATCTACCCTACGATGAAAACACTGTGAACAATTACTTTGATAATTAAAACGAGTCCCTTAATTATAATTCACTTAAACAATAAGATTCGAATCATCTAATCTGTATCTACGACAAGGTACCCAATAATATGAGTACACAATTTATTTACAGTGGACTTGCTATCAGTATCATCTTTGTTTGAACTGTGAATTATGTTTAGCTGAAGTTATTTTACAGGGTTTTCTTTTGAGTAATTGTCATGTTTACTTAGGCATAATATTTGCGTCGGATTTTGCGAGTCATAGACATAATTCTACTTTTACCGCTTAATCGATTCTTATTTCCGACATTTTGTATGTATACTGATTTTACTGCGTTTTCATGGACGACGTAAGTGATAAATGCTGGTAATAAGCGCGTATTGTGAGCTCCATGTGTAGGTACCACGAACCTGACAATTTTTTACCGCAGATCAGCCATGCGGTCTAATTTACAGACAGAGTTACGATAACTCTTACGATAAAATTGAGATATCAGATTCATCTTTCAAAGCAATGATGTTTCTGGACTCCGGTAACCACTTAACACTAGATGGCCCCTGAGCTCGTTCATTCAGTCTTAGTATTTAGATCTAGTACAATGAAAATAATGAAATTTATACTAGTTCGAAACCTTTTTAAGTTCTACCTACCTTTTTTTTTTTTTTTTTTTTTTCGGGTAGAGGGCCGAACCTCCTACGAGGTCCCCGCGCAAAAGGGGCGCGCGGGGTATGTGAGACTCAACGATCTGCATGGTGTTGTGAGCAGACCGCGGGCCCAAGGATTTTAGAGCCCACCCACTAAACGACTCCCCTGCACTCTTACACCCGACGTCCGATCCCCTCCGAGGTCAGAACCCGGATGAGGTAGGGGGGCTACCGCGGTCAACACTACAACCAGACGGCGCGGCTCACCCCAAGGACGCCCAGCCGACGGAGCCTTCGAGGCGAATCGAAGGCTCTGAAACGTCGGCCGTCTCGGTACGGCAGCCCGTCGGGCCGCCCAGACGGTGCCGCTGGTGTCCCGGAATACCCCGCTGGACCAGAACCAGCCTGCCGGGTCGGGACGCGATACACCGTCGACCGGTCGCTCTATTCACTCCACAGCAGCGCGCTAGAGTGCTGGTAGCGCGCCGCGCGGCCTCACCCCCTCAGGTCGCCCCTTGACCTTCACCGGGGGGAAGTTCTACCTACCTACCATTATGATTTTTTTCGAGACATCGCACAACTTCGTTACAAATTCAAAGAAATAAATAGACTTTACGGCTTTCGAAGTGCATTTCTCTCCATCTTAAAATTAAATATAAAATAAATTTAAAAACCGCATTTAAATTAAAAAAAATTGTACGGCTTCCATATTTCATTGTATTCTTATTTTAAGTAGGTACGCAAATATCATAAATATAATTCTTTTAATCTCAGATCAATTGGCTGCGATATAAGGATTCTATTTATCCCAAATAAATATTGACTTACAATTTAATCATAAAACGGTAATCTTAACAAATCAAAATAATTTAACATAAATCAATTGATACAGTATAACTAATATTTTGATGCGCTTGAAATAGGCACAGTTCCCAAGATACTGGCTGCGTTACCTCGTTGGATAGCCAGACTCACTCTCTGTGCAAAGTATCAGCCAGCCTTAGCATCACGTGTAGCCTCCTTCAAGCGTTTGGAGAGATTGATTAATATTAAGAAATATTGATCAATATTAAAATAGTAAGTTTTTTTTATTGCTTAAATGGGTAGACGAGCTCACAGCCCACCTGGTGTTAAACGGTTACTGGAGCCCATAAACATCTACGACGTAAATGCGCCACCCACTTTAAGATATAAGTTCTAAGGTCTCAAGTATAGCTACAACGGCTGTCCCATCCTTCAAACCGAAACGCATTACTGCTTCACGGCAGAAATATGCTAGGTGGTGGTGCCTACCCACGCGGATTCACAAGAGGTCCTACCACTAGTAAGTAGAAATATTGATTAATATTATATTGAGAAAAAAAAAACTGATTCCTTGTTGACACTAAGTGAATGCAATTGGTAAGTTTACAAAGCAATGGAATACCTGTTCGAGTATTCAATAAATCGAACGCAATTAACTCACCGTGTCCCTTCCTATCAATGTCATCGATAAGCACTACGCACACTGTATCCCAATAACCTATTGTTTGAAACGAACCAACTAAAAGTCACGGCGGCTCCCATATTGGCATATTGCAAGCCCTACATGGCGAGGACCTAATGACCTCCGACATTTCAACCGATAGCTCCATTTCACTCTATTCTGGCGTGTAAGAAACAGACAGAGGATCACCATAATAGAATATCTGTGTTTGTTTTATTCGATTTGTAGGCGCAGTACATTATCCGTTTCTCATATTGTTTCTTTGGCAGCATTGTCTTGGCTTTGAACTCGGCTTTTACGTGTTTCCACTTTCGTGTTCTCGTATGTTTGTAATTAAATAAGCAATTGGAAATTCACCATTTGCGTTTTGGTTTTAATACATGAAATACTAAAAAGTAAAACATATTTCTATAATATATTTGATTGATCAAAAATATAAATTCAAAATATTCGTTTCCTTTCCGAAGTTTAGTCAATAATTGAGGAGATTTGTGTAAATTACCATTGCTTATCTCATTGATAGGTTTGTGTACACATCTTACGCTTCTCAGCTTATGAGATTTAACGACAGGCATAGAATCTTAACTTAGAATGAAATCTTGATATAATTATTGTTTTTATTTGTACTAAAATAAATTCTCAATTTAAAATCATGAAGATTCGAGAGTTTTCTTCTCATATTGAGATTTAATCCTATTTGATGAAGTGTTCCTCATATACTTATAGTATACAAGAACGATTTCGAAAAACTTCTAACAAGCCTTTAAGCACCGATTACAAAGCTTTTACCAATAATGGCTCAAAAATTATACAGCAAAATAATGTCCAATCATTGCTCAAAAGTGGTCTTAATGACCTTAATACACGCCCTTAGTACATTTGGGGCCAGAATTATTGTTCCACCAAAAGTATAATTTGTACTTTCAAAGATGAATGTAAATGATATACATCACAACGAATTGAAGACAATCCTAATTAACTGTCGATAATTTTCTAATTTATTCGTTGTCCGATTTATATCGTTCAAATAAATAAATAAAGTTTAACTTAGAAAAGTAATTATTGTTTCAAGGCAACGTTTTGGTTGATTGGTGTAATACTTTGTCGGACTTTGGATTATTGATACTTAAAGTATTATCTATAGTAACCTAGAAATAGTTTACACTGGAAATCATTTGGGTGTTGTATACGTAGCTATTAAAAAAAGTACGGATGCAGTTTCAACTGTAACTTAGTGCAAGTATTCGTATATGATATGAGAGTCTTACCACAATATTATAATTAACTAGTGGCTCGGTCCGGCTCCGCTCGGGTCTTTAACAAACATTTCAACGATATTTGAAGTTGTTTTATTTTTTTCCCTAATTTTTTTTAAAAAAGATTATAGCCTATGTCACTCGGAAATAGTGTAGCTTCCAAATAGTGAAATAATTTTTCAAATCGGTTCAGTAGTTTCGGAGCCTATTTAATACAAACAAACAAACAAATCTTTCTTCTTTATAATATTAGTACAGATAACTGTTTAATACAAGCTGTGAATTAGAAAAATACACAAGATACACTAAATCATTTATTCCTGAGCAATATATTATACATCTAATAATTCAAGTTAAATAACTTGAGAGATGCTTGAAATCTGTGAAACCACTTAATATGACGTTAAAAATGTAAATGGGCAATAAAAGTTCGAATTATGTATAAATTGACCAATGGTAGTATCCAGTGAGGCGTCATAACAAAAAAGGCCATAACTTGTTAGCGTTTTACGACTACTGGTCGTCACTCCTTCGAACCGTATTTGACAGTTATAAATAGGGTTGCCAATTTAAAAATAAATGAGTGTTTGACTAGTTATTATGAAAACACGGACCACTTGTGTTAAATGGTTACCGGGACACGTCATCAGAACGTCAATTGTGAAGTGATTTTACTGACTTTATAACAGGATTGGTACAACAGGGAGGCACGATTTCTATCGTTAACGCTAAAGATAATGACATTAGGGCTTAGGAAGTTAGAAAAGAAAATAGGTCAGGTCTCTTGCTACAGATAACGAAGGGAATACGGTAGATAAGATAATAATAGGGGCAGAGGCTGTAGACGCAAAATCGTACCTTTTTGCTAATATTTGGATAGACTAAGTGGATTACTCTAGATAAGTATGCCAAAAGAAATGAAAACAGTTAAATCATCTTGACATTATCACCGGTTTGGAATCCAGCTAGACAAAAATCCCCAAGAAGCGGATCCGAAAAGCAAGCCCCCATTTTTCCAAATAGATGTTTTTACATCACACTACAGATCATGTTATACACAATTCAAATAAGTTCATAAACTATACAATAAGTTGAAAATTTGGATAGTTGTTGTGGAAGATGTCACATATTTTGTGAATGGTTTCACTAAATATGGGGTATATTGCATTTCGATGTGGTGAATCATACTTCAGCCGACTATGGTCGGGTTGTCCTAATTATTAATTTGTGTCCTAATTAATTAATGTCCTAATGATTTGTGGTACAAATTTTGGTTACTCATACTGATTTTTATAGCATAGAATTAAAAGTACCTATGAAAAAAAAACTGTTTTCTGGCTTCAACAGAATAACACCTCCAAAGCCAAACATGAATATTTCGAGAAGGACTCTCTTACGATTGGCGTTTCTATTTTGTTAACACTGATTTTTAGCACACCATTTTTGTTTTATGATTGTGTTAACTTCTCCTTTTTCGGCATACTGGCCAGCCAGCCAATGGCATGCAGTGTCAGTGTTTAGCGCACATTAGATGTATTTATGTAATGATTAGAAATTTACAGCCCACAAATATGTACAATGTTTTCCTGTAGATTTGGGACTCATGGCCCACCTGGTACTAATTGGTTACTGAAACTCACAGAGATTACATCATTACTGTCACAACCATTAAGACATGACGCAGAAGTAGGTATTTTTTGTATTGTATAAAGACTATTCCATCTTTCAAAAATATAACGCATGATTGCTTGGCGGTTTAAATACGATATATATTTTTTTGGTTTTTATTGCGTAGATGGGTGACAAACTCACAGCCCACCTGGTGTTAAGTGATTACTGGAGCCCATGGAATCTACGATGTAAATGCGCAATCCAACTTGAGATATAAGTTCTAAGGTCACAAGTATAGTTACAACGGCTGCCCCACCCTTCAAACCGAAACGCATTACTGCTTCACGGCAGAAATAGGCAGAGTGGTGGTACCTACCCGCGCGGACTCACAAGAGGTCCTACCACCAATAATTACACAAATTATAATTCTGGGGGTTTGATTTTTATTACACGATCGTATTCCTTCATCGTGAGAGTCAATCGTGAACATTTGTTGAGTACGTGTTTCATTAGAAAAATTGATACCCTCCTGGGATTCGAGCACCGGTGCATGCACGACGACTTCGAAGTGACACTAATACGCATTCATAATACGCCCTACTGCCAGCAACTGCAGCTTAGCCAACACAGTATTTCGCTGTAATGCTTATAGAATGATTTGAACGGTTGAGTGGTGTACATTTCAAATGTTTTTTATAACAATGAAATTGAAAAGAAATTTAATTAAAGGTATTCGTTTTTCTAGGCTGGTGATGTGAGTATCTGGATCGTGCGTCGAGCCAATGATGACAACTGTCGTGGCGCGAGGGGACGCCGACCGGAGCGTACCTATAATACGTCTACACACCCTAACTCATCATGTTCACCAGGTAAGTTAGCTCGCAAATATTACTGCACTTTTAATGAGAAGCAACATTGAAATCTTGACTCACTTAATTATTGGACGCCTGTTCTCATTTTGTATTAAAACATAATATTCTATCTATTTTTCTATCAGTCCAAAGACATCCACCACTGGACATACGCCTCCTTTTTTTTTACCTATGCCTTAAGAGGCTATATCAGCTTCTCCTTGACGTGTAGATGAGCTCACGGGGCTCAAACCGAGTGTGTTGCTAGCTCTGGCCCTAGTAATAGCAGTGCTTCGCAAAATCTACCACCGGATCGGAAACGCGACCCACTGAGAAGATCCGGCGAGGAACTCAGTGGGCTGTGTCTATAGGTTAATTTACTCGTCGAGCCCTTCGTTGCAAGCGACGGGTTCGATGAGGACGGTGACCGGTGCTTGTGTCGGGAGGACCCGTAATGACGTAAGGCCTCCCTCAAGCCTTGCCATAACTATCCATCCTGCGTTGCTTGTATACAGCAAATTCCCGCGAACCTCAATAGTTTTTCGGTCCACATTTTGGAAAACATTATATAAGTAATAGATAATAAAAGTTCACATGGAGTGGATTACTAAGCTAGCACTTTCGCCTGTGTTATGAGTGTCGGAAACATAAGAACGAGATATAAACGAGTAGGTACACTCTGCCCCATTACTATTGCTAAATTCGTCTAAATTGCCTTATGTTTCGTCACATGTATATTTTAGTGGACGTGCAAAATGTTCGTGACCAATCAATTGGATATTCCATCCGCATTTACTCGTAGTCCTGTTATATTGGTTAGACTCCTTGAAAGTGACGTGCTTATACTGGTATTACATCTAATAGATATTTTGAGCCATTACTCAATGAAAAAAGTAAATTATTTCGAACGATGTTTTACCTATTTTGAAGGGCAGATTTGATTAAAATTCATGTTCAAGCTTAATCAAGTGTTATTATTTCTATGTAACAATGTTTAACGTCTCGATTCTGATTCCATAAGGCTTCTCTTTGTCAAAAATTAATTATCGCGTTAACTGTCTTCTAATAATTTCTGAAGACAGCTTGACACACTGGGGAGCCTTTTAGTAGGTATTTTCAGTAGGTATCAAACAATGGTTTAATTCGCCAATGTAAATAGCTGGCTTTACAAGAACTAATCTTACATTAAATTATATCCTAATCTAAGTTGGTGAATGTACATACAATACGTTTTTAAAGGATCAATGGACTATCACAAATATGTCGACGTTTAAGTAAGCAACGCAGCAAACCGTATGCAATCCTTTTTAAAGTAAACAACATTAAAAGTTAACACGCGTTTTGTTTTGGCGGGCTTTTTGTTTCTACCACAGACTATATCACTGTGTGGCAGTGAATACTGCTACTATTTTGACAATCCGCTGCACATGTTTCAAAACCATTGCGAATTTAGCATTGTCTGGCATTGGGCGGTCACAATGGTGGCATTTAAAGTTCCACTATAATTCTGGTCTGCCATCGAGTCTACCAGCTACAAAAATGATTGTCTCCTAAGCATCTGATTCACAAAACTTTACCCTACATTTTCCGAATCAGTCATCCAGTGTGTCAAAATCGACAACACGACAAAATTATGATGAAATAAAGGTGTTCATCGACGTATGTGTCGCTTCTTTGAAAACCATTCAAATTACTTAGAATTTTTATTTTACGCTGAAATGTTTATTTTCACACGTCGCGCTCCGGAGTGCTCTGTGACGTAAGGTGCTAAAAAATTTTTTCAGCGTCACTATGTACAAAAAAAAACCACAAAAACAGATTTCGCATCTCTGAGTGTCATTATCGAATACGCCTCAATGTTACTAGCCTAAAACTAGACTCGTATTTCTATATGTCGTCGTTAGATATTACATTTATTTTTTGTTTAGACATGAAATTAGTTTATTTTGTACTCGTCGTTTGGCGCCAAGGCGTCGTGACGTATGTGACAAGAACTTGCATTATGTATTTGATCGTTTAGTTAATATTATGAAATGTTTTGGGCTATTTCTTATATATTTATGTTCTTTTCTGAGCACTCGACCCTGGCGTTAAGTGCCTACATTGAAACACGGATCTTGCCGCCAGGAGATATAAAAGTGAAAATAGAAACCGATACTATTTAAGCCGAAATCTTCGAGCGCGTTAGTAAAATGTACCCTGATAGCGAGACACAAGGTTGTCGAAGTCCCGATTACATTAAAACAACAGTTTTTCAGGACAAAATAGAGTTATGGTATCTATTTACCTTTAACAAAACCCATCACCCATTAGACTTCTTGATTGCGAGCTCGTGCCATGTATATAAATACAGGAATTATGAGTAATATATTAAATAGAATGCCGAATGATGTTTATGTATAGCTTTAAGACCGGCACCAGACACACGGCCCACCAGATGTAAAGTGATTAGCGGTGCCCATAGATTTCACATCGAAAATTCCACCACCAAGTATGACACGTGAGGTTTAAGTCGCAATTGTTTGTATTGTATCACGCTTGTCTCGCTCTGTAACATCGTCCCGAACGTGCTAAGTGGCGGTATCCTCTTGTGTGAGCTTACAACACAGCTCTAGTAGTAGTAATTAGTAATTAGTAATTACTACTATTATTTTTTTATTGCTTAGATGGGTGGACGAGCTCACAGTCCACCTGGTGCTAATTGGTTACTAGCGCCCATAGACATCTACAATGTAAATGCGCCACCCACCTTGAGATATAAGTTCTAAGGCCTCAGTATAGTTACAACGGCTGCCCTACCCTTCAAACCGAAACGCATTACTGCTTCACGGCAGAAATAGGCAAGGTATCTACCCGCGCGGACTCACAAGAGGTACTACCACCAGTAAAAACCTAACCAACCTAAAGACGCCCATTACTGAACATAACCCTACCCAAGATTCGCCAGAGTGACCGGTCCTGTGCTACCTGCATACTGCGTTAGTAGTAAAAACTACTATTCGAACAAAAAACAATTCGCGATCTAATACAGAAAAACTATCTAAGTATACAGATATAAGCAGATCATACGGCCCACCTGATAGTGAGTGATCACCGTCTCTCATGGACGTCAGCATTAATAAGAGTAATAGTCAAGCCGCCACAAAAAAAATTTGTCTTATAATGTTTTCAAGACAGATGACTTGCTTATAGTTCAGCGGCGTTGTTTTGTAGTTCATTTACTGAACTGTAACTAAATTACATTTGACGACATCCATTACTCGAATAGGTTAAAATTGTCTTAATAGTGGTAAACTGTTTTTTGTAATAAATTTCAATATTTTTATTCACGAAAAATTATTAAAGATAGATGATGACCGAGCTTTGCTCGTTTTTGTTGTTGATAACGCCATCTTGTTGTGTCTTTAAAGCGGTTAGTTGCCCTCAATTAAGAAAAATAGTATTATTATTCGCCAATAGATGTCGGGAAGAGTTGATTATTGAAAACATGAATAAAACAACATTTTATGAAAATAAATCGTAGCTAGATCGATTTATCGCCCCCGAAATCCCCTGTATACTAAATTTTATGAAAATCGTTGGAGCCGTTTCCAAGATTTAAATTATATATACATATATTAATATACAAGAATATCTCGTTTAAAGGTATAAGATAAGAGTTATACGCTTCTTTCGATCGGCTTAATATTAAGCACAACCATGTAGTAGTAGTAGTAAAACTACGTTGTAATATATCTCTGAAATAAGAACAGCTCTATTTATAAAGACAAGAACGATAACGTAATGATTTGCTATGATATACGACCCAGCATTTTGGTTTTTTCCTCATGTTTATGACAGACATCTCAATAGATTGTCCTTTTAGGATACCTAGACTTTAGAATTATGTATTTTCTTTTTGAGGATTGTAGGCAGAATAGCATATGACCCTGCCATTGCTGAGTGGTTATCGTTGCTCATGAATGTTGGCAATGCCAGAAGCACAGACAGACCGCTGCTTAAACTTCAATTCTAGCGCGTCTGAATTGCGCATATTATATGATTTTGTTAAATGTATACATATCTTCAGTCAATAGATATTAGTCCTGATTTACATAGGTTTTTCAATGCTAATGCAAAATAGATTAAAAGAAAATATGTGGTATAACAAAATTAAGACAACTTTTACGATTTAAACCCGCGTTTTTATTGTAAAAATATTATTTCTGACATTTCGAATACAGTTTTCCTGGTCATGCAGTCATCCGTAAAATTTTAATTATGTCTACGAATGGCGAAAATAACGAAAATATTACGTAGAATAACACATTGGTTCTAGTATGTTCTACAACGTTCGATTGAGTGTTCGAAAATACGCGGCAATCAGGCAGTGCACACGCGAATCTGTGCTTTCATAAATTGCACCTTATTAAATTGCAATTTTATTATACAATAAAGATTACAACTGTTAGTTATTGCATAAATAATACGAGTACTGGTTGTAGATTATAGGTCGGCACTAATTGGTACCGCCATCTTGTTTATTTCTGTTACTAAGCAACCATGATAGTTATTATTATACAATTGACATAAAGATATCATGTCTTAAACTGTATATTTGTGATAGATATTCACCCAGATGTGACTATGAGTATTAGTAGCGCATAGCATAGCTAGCGTCCATGAGCATTGGTCACTCACCACTAGATAGCCGTATACTCGTCTACCTATTGAGAAAAGGCTGATGCTTTATCCGTTACATTAACTGCTGTCCATAGAATTTCTGGCCGTGGGCCCGCTTGTCTATCAGTACTAATAAAAAAAAACATCCCAGTTCACATAAATAGTTTTATAAACCATCAAAATTCAATAAACATTCGTATCGGTCGATCAAACTTTGATCCCGTTATTCGTTGCATCACGCCATTGATCATGCACCTAGTGGTACAAATAAGTATACAATGAGATGTCACATGGTACATTTAATCCGGGCACGTGGACAGAGTTCGATGTCGGTTGATAGCGGCCGACGTAAGCCGATCAGGGCAGGTTCATTTGAAGAGTACGCTTGCATTGAAAAGTTCTATTGTAAAAAATATTAATCTGGAAATGATACAAATTAAAAATCGAGCTTGGTAATTCTTAACAACAGTCTTTATTGATTATGATGTATGCTTTTTTTACTGTTCAGATGGGTGGACGAGCTCACAGCCCGCCTGGTGTTAAGTGGTCATTGGAGTCCATAGACATCTACAACGTAAATGTACCACCCACCTTGAGATATAAGCTCTAAGGTCTCAAGTATAGTTACAACGGCTGCCCCACCCTTCAAACCGAAAGGCATCTCTGCTTTACGGCAGAAATAGGAAGGGTGGTGGTACCGACCCGTGCAGACTCACAAGAGGTCCTACCACCAGTAAAAAACGTACATGCATCTATGTGCTAAAAGTTGCTCTAACAATTTTATAACAATTTCATTTCAATTATATCTCACTTTTAGTTAACTTCCAATTTCTTTCGATATTTGTTACGAGACTGTTATTTTTTAATTGATCCATGATAAAGTCAAAGAAACCTTAGCTTAAAAACAATGATAACAATTTATATGATTCGTTGGAACAAGATAAACCGTTTGATATATTGAAATCATTTATATATTATTTAATCTATACATGATTTGTAGCATACTATTATTTACTTGTAGGTCACGTTGTTAGTCCAAACGAATGGACATACATTTTTGTATAATGAATTAGCAAATCTGTAATAAAATTCAATTGAGACTTCGATTCGTGTCTCAAGATTGACTCTTTGTGGACTCCAGTCACCACTTGGCAGCATTTGAGCTGAGTAAACTCATTCAAGACTTTGCCACTCAAGTCAAAGTGACTGTCGTTGGCATGTCTATGAGTTGCGTGACTCTTTGGGTGATCAAAAACAATCTGATATTTCTTGAAAACTTTTTGTTGGCGCCTGTACTTACTCCGACAGACTAAAGTATCAAACACACCTCGAGACATCTCTGACGTTTAGTTGACATTCGGATACACAGCTCCAAGTGTTTTGACACAATCGTATGTTAATGAACCCCGTTCTAATTAAGCTATTGTGGTTCGACTAAACTAATTATATCGCGTAATGAAACGGCGCATCAACATTAATTAAATAATATATAGTATGTGTACTATTAATTTGCTCCGATGTACAATGTTGGTGTTGCAAGTTTTAGGGTAATTTTAGAATTAATTAAAGTTCGTTTGAGTGTGTATTACAGAACAGAGTCGAATTCTATTTGATGTTTTCATTGACTTCTATTATGTAGGTATTTCAATGTATTAATGTAATAATAATATTACAGAAAATGAAGAAACGGTAAAAAAATACGTTTGTAAAGATACGGCTCAATTGCAGGCATCATATTATGCAATTTCAAACGGAAGTTGCTTATATTTCGTGTTCATGACGTATAGCTTTTTATCAGTGGCTTAGAATTAATAAAATAGGACCTCGCTGACTAAATCGGTACTTGAAGCTGTCACTCGGTCAGGTCATCAGACAATATCCGACGTGTTTGAAAAATTAATATTAAAATTAGAAAAGCAGCTATCACTAGTAGAATAATCATTTTGGTAAGTGTGGGAGAACGAATAGAGTAAAAAATAGCGTTTTCGAGAATTGAACAATTCCTTCCTCGCCTTGACTCAGATGAAATGTCGAATACCTCCAGCTAAGCAAAATTTATCTACTGAAATATATTTTGAATTTGGTTAAGTGGTCCTATAAGTTTTGAAGTAATGTTTTAAAATTCGGGTACTTAAATTTTCTCAACATAGTATAATACGGAACCCAATCTACTCAAGCGTGCCCCAGTCCTATTTTATAAAAGTGAATTTCATACAGACTATAATTGACTCAAACTCAATTTATTATTTAAATTACCTTCCTTCAATTGTAACAGAATATATGGTATGTATATCAAGAGGTGAAAGGTTGTGTCATACGCAACATTTATCTTTGTAATTGAAGATGCGTTTTGTTTAGCATCAACTGTTCGATGTTTTTAATTGAGCTTATAATGCGCACATACCTATTGATTATTCCATGTGAGTCTTCGACCACCAAGCTTCCAGAAAAGTCAGTGCTTCACTCGATATTAGACAAGTGTTTAATTGTGTTTACCTCAATTACATATCTTTTAAGTTCACTGTTATTTGTTCACACATCATTAAGCTATTCCTTCGACTTTAATACTTTTAATTCGTTATAAGCTTCAATTAAGTTCATTCTATTTAAAATTCTGAAGAAGTTTTTTTTTGTTTTAATCTTTTTTCTAAATTTCTAACTTCAAATGGCTCTCCTTTCACCCCTCGATATGATATCGATACACTACGATAGGCTAACATAGTAACATCGCTCGGTAATCACATGCCAATAGTGCGAATTTGTATCGGCATCTTACGTATAGTGACATACATGATGTCATGATAAAACATTTGCTGTTACACACGAATTTGAATTAAATTCATTTGTTTGTGACATGATCAGTAGAACCTATCTAACTAACACATTTGAATCCTATTTAAGTGTGAATGATCAAATATAATGAAATAAATACAAATAATGAACGTATAATTTCTAGAGGACGGACGATTTCAATGAACGACCTCTTCGACTTTATGTGCTCTTAATAAAGAGCTATGTACGATATAATTTTCGAAGTCGTCGTGGCCTAACGGATACGACGTCCGATGCATTCGTGTTGAGCGATGCGCCGGTGTTCGAATCTCAGGCGGGTACCAATTTTTCTAATGAAATACGTACTCAACAAATGTTCACGATTGACTTCCACGATGAAGGAATAACATCGTGTAATAAAAATGAAACCCGCAAAATTATAATTTGCGTAATTACTGGTGGTAGGACCTCTTGTGAGTCCACGCGGGTGGGTACCACCACCCTGCCCATTTCTGCCGTGAAGCAGTAATGCGTTTCGGTTTGAAGGGTGGGGCAGCCGTTGTAACTATACTTGAGACCTTAGAACTTATATCTCAAGGTGGGTGGCGCTTTTACGTCGTAAATGTCTATGGGCTCCAGTAACCACTGAACAACAGTTGGACTGTGAGCTCGTCCACTCATCTAGCAATAAAAAAAAAAAATAATAATAATAAAGATCTATGTTAAATGATTTATATCAGTATAAGATATTATGAAAGTAATAGATAGATATTATCATTAATGGCACTATACTCGTAAAAATTTCGGTTTGAATAGTTATTTCGATAAGTGAGGTTCTACAGTGAAGCCAAAAAAAATGATAAACTTAAAATAAATAAAAATAGACGGTAGTTATCACAATTTTGAAATAACGCTTTAAGCACCACGAAAATTGTAAAGTATTCGAAATGTCAGAAAGAACACAATGACAACAAAAAACGGGAAGTTATCCCGTAAAAGTATATTACTGGTGGCCCGGAGGACTTTTCAGTTTCTCCAGGACAAGTGGGCGAGCTCGGGCTCAGCCAGAAGGGGTGAGATTTGCTTACAGCTCAATAGCAGCTGTTTCGCGAACGCATCTACTAGCGGATAGGAATCGCGACCCGCTGAGAAGATCCGGCGGGAAACTCAGCGAGCTGATGTATAGTTTAGGTTTCACTTTCACTGCTTCAAGAAAAACACGTCTCTTTATCAAAAAAATGCTGAAAATCTAGTATTGTATCTTTTTATTTTTATTGCTTGGATGGGTGGACGAGCTCATAGCCCACCTGGTGTTAAATGGTTACTGGAGCCCACAGACATCTACAGCGTAAATGCGCCACCCACCTTGAAATATAAGTTCTAAGGTCTCAAGTATAGTTACAACGGCTGCCCTGCCCTTCAAACCGAAACGCATTACTGCTTCACGGCAGAAATAGGCAGGGTGGTGGTACCTATCCGCGCGGACTCACAAGAGGTCCTACCACCAGTAATTACACAAATTATAATTTTGTGGGTTTGATTTTTATTACACGATGTTCTAAGGTCTCAAGTATAATTACATAGTGTGATATATATGTAAAAAAATCATCATGAACACTTAATGTTCGTATAAGATAATTTTAAACTTTAAAAAATTAGACCAGTAACTAAATAAGTATCGAACAGGCGTGATAAACAGCAATTATTTCATTCAAATCGCATCCCCGATCGAAAAACAATGAACAAGCTTCTTCACTCGTAAGAAAGTACAATTAACGGGCGCGTATCGCCTTAATGGATTTATGTACTTATTGATTGATCAATCAAAAGTCCACTCAAGTCGGCTCTCGGATTTAATTGAAACTGTGATCCCGTTTGTTGCGGCCGACTCGCATTGCGGGAAACGTTTTCGTTATCTCGTTTTTTTTTTTTTTTATTTATTTAAACGCGCACTTTGATGTTTTGAGTAATTCAATGGCGAACACGGGCAAAGAAATTGAACCTGTTCTTATATTAATTGGTCTTAAGTGCTTTCCGTCATATGCACTGATGTTTTGCTAACGAGCACGCGTCATGGATTCGCGGACACGCTTGAAACAAATAGACTATCATTCTTGTAGACTCCGCGACTAGGTTTTTAGTGCCATAATAGACGGACCTCGTGGCGTGTTGGTAAGTGATACCGACTGCCGTTTCGAGGTCGCGGGTTCGATCCCCGCACAGGACAACTATTTGTGTGATGATACACAGATATTTGTACTACGTCTGGGTGTTTTCTATGTATTATATGTATGTATATTTATAACAAAAAGTAATATATGTAGTATACCCGTCATCTGGCACCCATAGCACACAAGCATTAAGCTTACCTTGGGGCTAGAGAACGTTGTGTGAAAATGACCGTGTATAAAAAAAAAAACTAAAAAAATTAACACTGAAGCACACAACATTCAATGTCGATTGAATTCCAAAAAATTGTACATAATAAGCAAAAAAGCATCTCGGCTCCCCTAATGCCAGAGACACGGCTTCTGAAACTGAAACGGGAATAAACTGCTAAGCTAAAGCAAACTGTAGACAATCTCAGTTTACTAATCCAACATGAAACCTAGTAATTTTAATAAGCTGATCTTTCGTTTGGTTCGTAAATATAAGTAATATTTTTTTTTGATTTCGTTTAGATGGAAGTGTTGTTTGTGGTAGCTATTTTTATTTTTTAATATTTTTAAGAGATTTTATGACTTGGTAACTAAGACCTTTATGTCATATCTTATTTAAATTTATATTCTTATTTTTATGAAAAATGATAATATGGAGGGAAATGAAATGAAGATGATTAATTTTAGATACCCTGGGATGAAATTAAATGAAATGAGATGAGATGATATGGCATAAAAAAAAATCTCAGTAAAATGGTGGTCATTTACTGAGATTTTTTCAGTGAACTTTTTGGAGGATCCCGAGAAGTTACGTCGAGCGGCTTTGTTTCATTTTCCCACATTTGTGCACTTTCACAGATATTAAACAGTTAATAAAAAACCGTTATTACACATTTAAACCTGAAGAAACACTAAATAGACAAAACAAAACAAATCACACAACTTCACTCCTCGCGTTCCCGCCAAAAAGTCCTATTTTTATTTTTATTACATTTATTGGTAGACCAGCATACGGTGGCTGTGTACCATCGCTCATAAAAGAGATCATCGTCAGAGCCAAGTTGCTGCCTACCGTCGAATACTTTCCACAGATCTTTTTTGAAGAAAGACATGTCATAGTGCTGAAAAAACATCGGAATGGGAATTTCACACTAAAGCCGTCTTGGCCTTATGAAATAGTCTTTATTTAAAATTAACTATCTAAATCTCTTTTATCTACACATAGTCCATAACAATATAAAACTATTATTACCTATAAATATAATTAATATCAAATTTGTACTCGTTAAGTTGCAATTTCTCCTGATGTAACTGAAGACATTCGAGATAAAACAGAAGACCTATCTACAATATCGTGAGGTTATATTAATAGCGATGTGTAATAATTTATCCGGTACTCCCATCCATTACACGCGATAGTAAAAGTGCAAGATAGATAATTTAAAGATGCGACTCGATCTTCTATCCTGCTCGTGCCTAGTGTCTCAACATTAGTCTGAAGAGGACCATTAACTAAATGATGTTCAAACACACTCGCATAGTTTTCGTGGTGCGGAACAATTCTCACGGCAACCGATACCAATAAATTATTAATGTCCGATAACATTAAATAATTCGTGATATTAATGATATCGTTGATGAAGTATTGGACACAAAGTCGTTTTGTGATTGTATCTGTATATTTGCGAGACCAGGGCTTATTTAATTATCTTTAAAGCTAAGTTTCTGAGTACCGGGATTCATTAAATTAGGAATGCGGGTAGACATTTTAGCAATAGTTGTAGTAAACGATGAAATATTTACATTAAATTAATGAATTAACATTTTTTTTATTTCTTTAGATTAGTATACGACCTCATAGGTCATCTGATGTTATTTTGATCCAAAAATTCAACGGAACTCTTCAATGTTACATAGAAAGGAACTTAATGATGAAAGTCTATTCAGATTAATATTATGAAGACAGGCGTATGCTAATATGTGCCCGTTTAGTTACTTTAAAACTAGTTTTTTAGACGTCTAACGGAATATTTGATTGTAAATTTAAATAGTCAAAAACAATTCAGCTAAGTAAGTTAAAACAATTTCAACTGCTTATTAAATGGCTTTATTTTGTTAAGTTACTACGATGAAATTTTGTGTTAGTTTTCAAAATTATTTCATATAGTTATATATTATTTTCAATGTAGTCTTTTTTCATACAATACAAAATAAAAGGAAAATGTAAAATGACTCTTGAATTTTCAGTGATTACTATCAAACTTCGATCTTTGACGCACATTACTAATTCTTTATGAAGGAGTAAAAATTTAATTTTGTTTTTAGTTAATTTAATTACTTTGTCAATAGTCTCATCGTTTGTCAATTCTATCAATGCAGTCAAAAAGAGTAATTATAACAATAACAATAAAATCTAAAGAGACAAGTTGAAATAATAGATAGCAATTAAATGTTCGCAAAGCATTTACGTGCTACACGAAATCGTAAACCTTAGTTTAATTCTAACTGTGAGTAACATAATCAAACAACAATTCTAACAAGTATTTCTCGATTACAATCTCCGCGACCTTTACCTACGAGTGTTCCACATATGATACGGACTAGAGAAAAAACTCGAAAACCAACACTTAATGCATTGTCAGTCACTTTGAAATGTTGTTGCGAAATTCATAGACAATGCTTTTGATATTTGCCATGCGAGTATACCTACATATAAATAAAATTGGAGTGTCTGTTTGTAATATTGAAATAACCGCTTTTTACTACATGCATATGAATATATATACGGTACATACACCAAAATAACATTTTTTACAATTTTTGTCTGTCTGTCTGTTTGTTCCGACTAATCTCTGGAACGGCTGGACCGATTTTGACGAGACTTTCACTGATAGGTAGCTGATGATAGAAGGAGTAAGCTAGGCTACTTCTTTTAGACTAGCTTCGCCCCGCGGCGTCACTCGCGGTACGACAATAACCGCGGGTAACGTCGCGAGACTCAGCTATCAATAATAAAATTTAATGTTTCCGAAACGAAGCGAGGGCTGGTCGCTAGTTAATAATATAATAAAAACCGAATTAAAACTACCTTTACGGTATAAGCTTGCGTTTTTTAATGGAAATTTACTTTATAATTTATTTATTTCAATACATTTAATTAAAACTTAATTAAACTATTTATTCTATTTCAGTATAAATTATCGCCAGCTTTCAGTTAAGCCGTTCTTGGTATTAAGCAAACGAAATTTGTACTATAGATGAAGCAGTTAGATCGTTTAAAGTTTAACAGTTTGCGAAATATGTTTCGTAATTGATACGACTTGTATTCGATATATGGGTAATTAGTCAAATGATAGTTTTGAGTATGTTAGTATACGACCCGGAGTTTGCGGAATAAGTTATTCCATTTTGTAATATACAAGTTTGTACGGGGACAGGTGATTTTTTGATTGACGTAAACAGAAGTTTTTTTTTTTTTTTTTTATTGATTAGATGGGTGGACGAGCTCACAGCCCACCTGGTGTTAAGTGGTTACTGGAGCCCATAGACATCTACAATGTAAATGCGCCACCCACCTTGAGATATAAGTTCTAAGGTCTCAGTATAGTTACAACGGCTACCCCACCCTTCAAACCGAAACGCATTACTGCTTCACGGCAGAAATAAGCGGGGTGGTGGTACCTACCCGTGCGGACTCACAAGAGGTCCTACCATCAGTGATTACGCAAATTATAATTTTTCGGGTTTTAGTAATAATTTGGATATTCCCATAATGTCTGGGTTAAAAAAATTTAAAAGCAACGCCATGTGTGCTAAAATACGCCCATAATATACGCCAGGTATAAACAGTCCAATTGAGATTATTAAGACTATTTTTAACGGTCTACTTTTAAGAGTATCTTAAAAATAGTTGGATTAAAATTAAATTTTAACTTGAAAACATGACTAATGTGTGAATCGGATTTGAATTTATTTAGTAAGATGCGAACTGGAACTATCAAAACCAGATTCTCATTTATTTACTTTTGTTTTGTAATCACGATACAAAAATATATTAAATATATTATATTGACTATATTTTAGATATCGTCAAACTTATCACATGATTTATTTTGTGATATTCGATTGTTTTGTAATATAATATTTATTATTCGAGTTGCGTGACCAGTTTCAAAACTGTTATTGATAATGCGTTGATTTTAATTCAATTAACTACACGTTCCCTATTACATTGAATAAATTTTTTAAGTATCAATTTGTCAGACGCACGGAGACAACTTAAAAAATTAAAAAAGTGTTCGCACACTAAATGGAACAAACAAAAACATTCGCCATTTAAATTCAGGGGTCGTAAACAATTGGGCCCCATTATTCTCATTAAGACTTGACAGATACCCGGTCCTTAATCGAAGATTAAAATTAACTGTCAGCTAATGAACACCGCCGCGAGTTTAACGCACTGTATCTGCTATGAATTGGATTATAATTGTTCTTCACGCTCATTTATCAATGATTTGAATAAATCTTTACTTTATTGTTTATTTATATGTCGACGGTGTTCGTTTTTTAGTTATTTGTTTATTCCCGACGAATAAATTCCAAACTGGAACTTCGATGTATTTAGGGGTACAGCAAATTTTACATTGAAACTTTGATATTCTTGTTAGTCGGTCTTAATGTTTACTTCTAAATCAAGAACGTGCCGTTTCTAGATAAGTCGTGAATAGCTTTGTTTTTTGAAACTCTAACAGTTTTATATCAACATGTTTTTATTGCTAAGACGAGTGGATTAACTATCGGCCCACCTGGTGTTAAATAATCATCGGAGCTTATAGAAATTAACCATGTCAATACCGCCGCCCATCTGGAGACATGAGTTGCCTCAGTTTTTACAGTACACCGTCTGTCCAACCCTTCAAACCGAAACACAGTACTGCTGCACGGCAGAAATAGGCAGAATAGTGGTATCTACCCGTGCGGGCTCGCAAACCACCCTATCTTCAGAAAAACAGACTTAATCAAACAGTGTACTTAATACACTCTCTTCACATCAACTGTGCTCACTGTTGACGTTATTCGTATTGTTAACACGGCTGACTTTGAATTAATTGCCTCTGTAAGCTAATTCAAATTTTGAATAGTCGAGTAAAATTCATGCGACATTATCCTGATGTTTCCAATCACTTGAATTTATCAAATAAACTAGATGATGAGCTTAGCTCGGTTTTTTTTTATAACTCCATCTTGTTGTGTCTTTAAAGCGGTTAGTTGCCCTCAATTAAGAAAAATAGTATTGTTATTCGCCAATAGATGTCGGGAAGAGTTGATTATTGAAAACACGAATAAAACAACATTTTCTGAAAATAAATCGTAGCTAGATTGATTTATAACCCCCGAAATCTCCTGTATACTAAATTTTGTTAAAAATTGTTGGAGCCGTTTCCGAGATTCAGATTATATACATATATATTAATATGCAAGAATTAGAAAATGTACTAATCTACAACTAAGCCATAAACATTCATTGTATGTACATCGACCTTCGCTTATAAGATGACGAGGAAGCAATCACCACTCCAACAGACATTGGGAAGTAATTAATATGTAGAAACGCAACAATAAAACAACCATTAATAATTTTGTTACATTCATACGAAATGTTGGTCATACCTTTTGTAAACGTTTTATCAAGGATTGTGTTAATTCCTTTCAGATTTCCTGTTACTAATTCTTTATTATTATTTGTAATTTCCTTTTGTTATAATATTATTGAATACAGGGAAAATACAGTGCACTGAAATTAGACGTCTTTTTTTATTTATTTATTGCTTAGATGTGTGGACGAGCTCACAGCCCACCTGGTGTTAAGTGGTTACTGGAGCCCATAGACATCTACAGCGTAAATGCGCCACACACCTTGAGATATAAGTTCTAAGATCTCAGTATAGTTACAACGGCTGCCCCACCCTTCAAACCGAAACGCATTATTGCTTCACGGCAGAAATAGGCGGGGCAGTGGTACCTACCCGTGCGGACTCAAAAGAGGTCCTACCACCAGTAAAAATAGTCTTTAAATCGGATTAAGAGTTTGTCAAATTAATATTCTTTAATAGCATCTAGAGTTTGAGAAACAATGGACGTAATTGAGTTTGAGACAAATTTATCATGAAATACTTTCACTAAAGTTTAAACCTAATTACCGGGTCGGTAAAGCTGAGTTGTGTTTATATAACAGCAAAATGTCAGAATTATTTATGTGCATTACTGAAGATCTTAAAACACATCTTCAAATTTACGTTCTCTAATAGACTCATTATACTCATGTCTGTACACAATGAAAACTGCGACACAATTACGTAACCTTCTAGCTTAGCTCATTTTTATATCCGTAATTCGTCTCATGGCTGGGAGACTAATCTGTCAACTATTATAATTTCTGACTCGTAAAGTTTGTTTGACATTACATTTTAATTGACTGTATATAAATAGGAAGACACCTTTGCAATTTGCTTTTAGGTTTTTTTGTAACATTAAGATTTATTTCAAACTCCGTAACGATGTACTTAATTCAAATTCGGAACAAACATTTAACAAAGAATCGACAGCGTTTTTTTTTGGAATTTCAAAATTCGAAATCGAGTGAAGTTTGGATACATTTTCCAGATTTAAATTCAAAATTCACACGTCACAAATTTACACACAGTTACAAATTACAATTTTTCTCGAAATATCCTAGCAACACGATTTCACTACGCGTTTTTGTGTAAATTGTTTCAAGGTATTCTAACGGTCCAGCTACGTCACGATTTAGGGACCGAATTACTACAGTGCGTCACGTAGCCAAAGATAACGATAAAGTCACGCGTCTGTACTTTTGGCAATAGTAACACTTTCTGAAGAAACGTGCAAAATCAAATGTATTATTAGCAAGTTTAAGTGACGGAGAATAAACATGTGGCTGTGCTGTTCAATCGTGTGATTATAATTTCTTGAAATTGGTTTTATGAGCATGTACTGCAAACCAATTTAAAACAATTAAAAAGAAACATTTAGTGTGCGGTTGGTCTTTACCACAAATTTTTGCTTGATACATTAAAGAAAACGAAAATTAACATAGTTTTTCTCTTGAAATGAAATAGATACCCAAACATCTTGCAGGAGATCTATTAATTGATATCTATTGTGAATGTATGTAACTGGATGAATATATTATTTTAAAAAGTACAATGGTGTAAATTGGGAGAATGTAGGTCTAGCAGTGAATAACTATGGGCTAATGCCGATGATGATGATGATGATAATCAAAATAAAATAAATGATAATAGAATCCGGTACCCGTAGAACGGCGGTATATACAACTTAATCGAATTGTGGTTAAGTGTCCAGGGTAAAAAACCTGAATATGATTAACCGTGTTAGGAATGACGTCTTTCTACACCATTTCTTTACCGATTTGGACAGCGTAAGGTTCCCTATTTCTTTTTAAAATCAAATCCCAAAACGACCTAAGCATTGGAATAACCATTGTGGTTAGGACGCAGCGGAGCATACGCTCGTCGCCTGCCCCGCATGGGAAGGGTGGCGCCGTGACCTCGTCACAAAAATAGGAAACGACTTGTCGTGGCGAAGTGTTGTGGCATCGATGCTTGATGGTCACGAGTCGTGGAAGGCAATGCCCGACTTTACAAGTGCATCATCTCGCAGAAGGAGGCGGCGGGGCGCCTGAGAGACGCAAAAGCTCGCCGCCGTCAAGCGGGGGGCAGGAAAGTGGATCACGCCCAAGTCCCCCTCAAATGTCGTGCTTGGGACCGACGAGGGGAGTCTAAGAAGACGACGTACAAGCTACTCTGCACGCGTTTTACGCAAGAGCATCCAGATGATGGAAGGCCGGCTATCCTCGACCCACGCTGGTTTTGACTCAGCGGGGTATTCCGTGGGATAACCCATTCTAACTAGCGCCATCTAGGCGGGATTCGGATAGCCTGTCGACCGAGAGGGCTGGTGGTCGTAGCACCGACGATCACCGGTCAAGCGTGCCGAGGGGAGGGTGATGGGAGAGCTGTGCTCTGCACTAAGCGCATCACGTTCCCCCCTTTGCCTTTTCATGAGTTCGTCTCATGCGAGGTTCGGATGTAGTTTGTTGAGCGTCAGGAAGTTTTTAGTCGGTTCGACTCCGACTTGCCCGTCCATCATACCCGGTGGAGGGCGGAAGTCCGGTGATTTCATCCTGACCAATTAAAAAAAAGCATCGGAACACGAACGTATCAATATTGTGGGGAACACATCAATTGTGAAAGTCGCGATAAGAACCAGTTACATATCAGGGCGTGTAATTTTATTATTATTTGTTTTATACCCAACGAGGATAGACGACCCTAAAGGTAGGTAGTAATTTCGATGTTCGCCTCGAAGCTCATATACTACTCTCTCAGCTACGGCTGAAGAATATTACTAGGGCCCTGAAAATTCTAAAGGAAAAAGTTCATTCGTTCACAGTTTCAAGGTCTAAGCAAAAAATACCCTTGAAACGCACTTTATGCGAGAAGTTTCCCAGAACTTTTTGAAAGCCTGACATTTCAAGGTATATATTTTGTCTCCCGTCACTTAGAGACCAATAAATAATTTCAAAATGTGGTCAAGAGCTGCTTGCTCTACGAAACATTCGCTATTAACATTTGAATGACAAATGATCGGATTTGACAACTTTGATTTGACTTCGAAAAGTAAATCTACAAATCCGGGTCAGCAATTAACCTTCGCAATTTTATAAGTACATATGTCATTAATGTGACAGTGCGCTTGTCAAATGAGAAGGTAAAATGTATCTGTAAAAATAAATACAATTTACCAACAAGTTATTAGGTATGTTCAATACTTTCAAAAGTCACACACTTACTTTGTAATTCAAATTTAGAATTCAAAACTGAAACTATTGGAAAATATGATTGACCCTTCTTAACTCCCTCAGATGATGTCATGTTGTACGTAATTGAATACTATTAGTAACGCCTTGAACGAAATTTGGCACAAATGTTATAATTTCCCAATGAAATTGATTGCCTTATCGATGTTTCATTTATAACTCGAAATTGCATTGCAGATTAAGTGTTACAAATAGGCTATCTTCCGTAGTTGTACACGATCTACGTAGTTAGTATATTATGTTAGAAGTTAGAGTAGTATGTAGCCAATTATGCACGTAAATTCTGCTTATTTCTCGTTTGAAGATATTTTGATAGAATTGACTCAACCTCACGCCTTAAGGCAGGCAGCAGCATCAGAATTATGATATTTGTGGGTTCTGGGAATAATTTAATACAAAGACTGATAAGCTGATAGCCTTAGGGGCTATTTCAGCGTAACCCTAACGTTTGTAGGTGAGCTCACGGGGCTCAAACCTGATGACGTTGCTAACACGAACCCTAGCAAGAGTCGAGCTTCGCAGAATCTACCACCGGATCGGAAACGCGACCCACTGAGAAGATCCGGCGAGAAACTCAGTGGGCTGTGTCTGAGAGTTAATTTACTCGTCGAGCCCTTCGTCGCAAGCGACGGGTTCGACGAGAACGGTGACCGGTGCTTGAAGTATCTAAAAGCACCGTTAGTGGATCGGGAGGATCCGAGATGACGTGTTTTGGGCGACGTCGACTGCTTTCCATTCTGTCCGCAGGATCGGGAATAAGAGCGCGTAAATGCATCAAACAATTTAACACTTTCCTATTTTATTTGGCAACATAAAATGAGAGAAAGAAAAAGGTGTGAATATTTATATATTTTAGCACAAGGCATTATCTGATTTGCATAGTTAAATAAAACAATAGATTTTAATTAGTATGCAATTGATGTTCGGCAGCTATTAATGTTGGCGCCACTGATTAATAGCGTTCATTGTTGGAATACAGGATAACATTTTGAACGAAATCTAAATGACGTCACGAAACAAAATGAGAATATTTAATTTGGTTACATAAATTAAATATGAATTCGCAATTATAGTTCAAGACTGGTTTCAACTTAATAAAAGGAAATGTCATAAATAATATCATCTACACTTAATGTTATAAATGTGAAAGTTTGAGTACCTAAATGTTTTTGACTCAGTCACGGTTGAGCGAATTTGGATCAAATTACGTATAAAATAGTTCAAACCCGTGATTACCACGGAATACCTATCAACTATATAAACATATAGACCGATTTTTGACTATATCGCCTTAGAATATTTTTTTATTAAACCGATTTTTATGATTTTTTTTAGTTAAGAGCATTTGCTTTTCATATTGTCTCATTTTAATTTTGCATCTTCAATTGACTTCGATTACATTGACGATCATCTCATTTTATTACGCTGAGGTCGATTTTATTTTCTATTAAAATTTGCTATTATATTTAACAGACTTCATATTTGTCTAATTTTAGTATTGAAATAGACCGAAAGCTTATTTTATAATAAGATCTACTAAACAAGGAGTTTTCAGAAATTTTACCTCATTTATGAACATGGTGTAAGAGTCCAAATTTATATTTAAATTTCGTGAGCGGTAGACTTAATTAAAACTGCTTTATTCTGTTCATTACTTACTTTAACAATTATTATGTATCTCTTGAGTGTATTATGGTGTATTTGAGTGCGCTTAACAGGCGTCAATGTAAAAACTATCTATTAATTGTGTTAAATAATATATTGTCAGTAAGCTATTTATATTATACCTATTGTAATTTTAAGTTTGTTTATATAGTAACGTTGGAACTTAAAGTTCTTAGTAATAATTCATTTTTATAAAATACTAGCGGACCCGGCGAACTTTGTTTCGCCTAGAAGTCGAATGTCAAATCATCGTCAATAGTCACAAAACCGACCAAGAGAGAGTCGGAGAGTTCTGAACAAAATTTCGTCAATCAAGTACATATAATTGTCAAGAGTGCTGCTACCTAGAGACATCGTTTTATTTTTCCTGTAAAGTTTACGTAAACGTCTATCATGTCAAATGATTTCAGATAGTTGACCCGGCGAACTTCGTACCGCCTTAACCTAACTTTGACGCACTACTTTATTTTGTATAGCTGACCTATCTTATGTATGAGTACCTATTCAATTTGAACTGGAATCTATAATATCCTCCATATGAAAATGAATCCTTATTTCCCTGGTCTCGCCATACCTGAGGACTTTACTAATTTTTATTAAATAAAAAAAACAACATATATATTTTCATAATAGTGTTTATTCCATAGGGTTCAATTTCACTCATATTTTTACAAATCGCTATTGAACAACTTTACATTTTGAAGTAAAAAATGAGCTCAACACCACGCGCGCTCTAGAAAGCAACTAATAGCCTCTATACCCTTCACCTGCTTCTCTCTATTCTAATGCTTTTTGATAAACTATATTTTTAGTTTTATGTTCTGGCGCGTAAATAAATAATGTTGATGGTTTTCCGACACGGGAACAGGCGACATATAATTGGCCATGTGAAAGGACACACAATATTCATTAGTCCAATAGCAACAATTTGCACTGAACTGTAATCAATTGCCACATTATAACTGAATGCAGCTCTGTGGGGATTAAAAACAACATTTCTATGTTGATTTCGATTCCGTTGAAGTTCATTTCGCGCTTCGCGTTACTCATCAGTTTGATTTATATTTCTTTGATTTGCCGTATTTCGAGTTCTGCGGCCTAAGTTTGTACGTCTGGTTCGTGGCATTGTTAAAAACGAAAATCCAACTGAAATTAAAAAGATCTCATATATTTTCTATATAACCATGTAAAATTGTAATATTGTGTAGTCACCAAAAATTACCAAAAATCGATATGAAGTGAAGTGAATTTACCGTGATTAACAAACACTTATTAGCAAACAAAAAACTTCTTAGTCTTTAAAACAAAACGAACTTTATTAAAAACATAATAAAATTATTATTAACGCGGTTATGGATGTGTTGTCACAGATTAATTACCACAGATTCTTTTGTTTTAAATTGAATGACGTTGACATTTGTTAGCGCGGTTATCGATGTGGTGTCACAGACTACCACAGATTTTTTGTTTTAAATTGAATGACGTTGACATTCGTTACGCGCGTTTTTTAAAATATGCAAAATTAAATGTATATTTTTCAATCTTTCTGAGAGATTTTCTTAATATTTGTTTCCGTAAGAAACTTGTACAGACTATTAGAAAACTACAAAAAAAATATAAGCCAAATCGGTCAAGCCGTTTTCATGTTATGTCGTGACAACGGAAAACGGGTTTCATTTTTATATATATAGATAAATATATTTCTCAATCTAAAAACTAAAAATGTTAAAGAAAACAGACTCACATCCAGCTAAGAACTAAGCTTTGCGAAGGACTATCATTAGATAGATAAAGGTGGAAACTTAACTGAAGGAAAACTAACTTAACACGTTGAACGCTATGCGGCTCAGCGTTGGGCTTAGCGTACTTATACACCAAGGCATAATCCGGGAATCAGGAATTTTTATTAACTTGAGATTTTCATTCTAAAGCTTATAAAATGCGATAATTTGCACGGAAGATAAAATGATGATAAAGAACAAGAAAAATGAAGATAAAACTTTTACAGTCTAGTTTTTAAGATATTTTAAAAGGCTTGATAAAAACTACAACTTTCTATTGGATTTGAAAACCAAGGCGTTCGCTTCGGCTAAAGGACCACGCCGCTCACGTCCTTACGCGTTTTGTTTGATAGAGGCAATCAATGGCTTGTAGGAAACGTTTACGTTGGAGCCCTCACGTGGGTCACGGGTGACCCTCACGGCCCGAATGGTTCAGTAAGATATGAATGAAAATATATTTGAATTTTTTCTAGGTAACTCAACAAGACTATAATAAAGAAATATTTTAATACTACTTCATTTCTGTGAGCATTTAAAGAGTTTCTCACACCATGTTATGTATTTTTCGAACAAACCTAAAGCCTAAAGCAAAGAAAGCAATAAGACGATTTATTTATACCTAGATTAAACAATGTTCATCAATAAGCCTATAAAAACTATAATTTGATACTTATATTAATGCCTTGGCCCATTTTGTGATGTAGGACAAATTAGAGATCCTGAAACAATAAAAAAATTGTTGTTGTTAATTAAATTTTACAGGAACAAGTACTTTGTATTGCGTAAATGTATTCAATATTTATTATCCCCACGCTGGAGTCATGTCGTACAACCATGTGAGGCGAAATTGCCCAGTCAGTCCTCGGGCAATGTTTAGCAACTTTCGAACATAGCAGTCAATTGCACCCTTGCTCCTAACAGCTTTCGTAATTCGCTTGCATTAAAAGTCGATAATGTGCTGGGTTTCATCCTCCTAAAAATATATGCTTTTGAGAAAGTCCAATAAATCATATAGAGAGGTAAAAGGCTATTTGGCTTAAGCGGCATTTTGGCAACTTTACAGGAGTAATTTAAAGTTTAAAATTTGGAAAAAATATGATGACGAAAAAACTTCTGCAACTATTTAAATGAGGTAAGCATCGATTTGTTGATGCTAATCTATATACTTAAAATTAATTGCTGTTCATTGATGCTTTACAAGCTATGATGAGAAATGTTTTGGGCTAAATGTTAACTTATTTAAATTGTAAATTAACTTTTTAATTGTTTAAATGGGAGTGGTTATCACGTTCATCCATCTTGAGAGCAGTTGTCGAAGTTTCAATTTTAATGTAAAAAGGCTATTTCCTCCGTTCAAATTGGAATATATTACTATGATTGCTTTGCGGCAAAAATAGGTAGGATGATGCTCCTGTGGGCTTAAAATACGCCCTATTATTAGTAAAACTAACTAATATTAGTTAACTTATTTTACCTAATTAAATTATGCATTTTGATTCTAAGAACTTCATTTTTTGTTTATAGATTTACACATTTTATTAAAGTGTTTATTTAGCACTTTTAGGCCTTAACTGATGTCGAATTTTAGAATACTGAAAGTAATCTGTAATGAATCAAATTCAGGTTTGAAGTCGTCGTGGCCTAACGGATAAGACGTCCGATGCATTCGTGTTGAAGCGATGTACCGGTGTTCGAATCCCGCAGGCGGGTACCAATTTTTCTAATGAAATACGTACTCAACAAATGTTCACGATTGACTTCCACGGTGAAGGAATAACATCGTGTAATAAAAATGAAACCCGCAAAATTATAATTTGCGTAATTACTGGTGGTAGGACCTCTTGTGAGTCCGCACGGGTAGGTACCACCGCCCCGCCTATTTCTGCCGTGAAGCAGTAATGCGTTTCGGTTTGAAGGGTGGGGCAGCCGTTGTGACTATACTGAGAGCTTAGAACTATATCTCAAGATGTGTGGCGCATTTACGTTGTAGATGTCTATGGGCTCCAGTAACCACTTAACATCAGGTGGGCTGTGAGCTCGTCCACACATCTAAGCAATAAAAAAAAAAAACATTAGTTTCGCTAAAACTCGAGAACGACTGGACCGATTTGGCTAATTTTGGTCTTAAATTATTTGTGGAAGTCCAGAGAAGGTTTAAATTAAATAAATAATTTTGTTTTTCCTTTGATGTGTCCCCCGTCAGACGGATTCCTTTTGTTTGTTTTAAGTTTATTTTATACAAAAGCTTAGGTCTTTTATTCATAGATTGATGCACTACGAAGTGTGCCGGGTTAGCTAGTACCAAATAAAAAATTCAGTTAATCTTATTTGTTTGTTTTTGCATTAAATAAATAATTATTGACTTTTGTTTCAAATGGAACAACCGTTACCTACCTACCAAAAGTTTTGTCGAATCTTAATAAAATCTATTTAAAAAATACACACGAGTGTATAGTATTTTTTTTGGTGCTTTTGTCTTTGGTTCGTTATCGCCCAAGATTTAAAGATCCAAATTGATTTAAAATCTGTCACTACTGCATTGAAATAAATACATAATATTTAGTGTTTGTTTCATTTAAGTCAAATATGTTAAAACGTAGAACGATTTTGGAATTGACTATTTATTACTTTTTAAATTAATTTCGTAACATATCACTTTACGAGTACTAGGAAAGCATAAGTACGCAGAGCTAATAGAAATATCTCGGCAACACGGAGTTAGAATTTATAAAGCGTTCTAACTGTAAGGCACCACACAACGCAAGGCCCTTGTACGGGGCCGCCGTAACGCTGTTGCGGTTTGTGTGCACTATCCTTAATGTGTGACCTAACTTACAAGCGTAAGCGAGTACGTGCTTGTTAAAGTTTTTGATTTATAGTGTTTTTTTTAATAAAAAATAACAACAAATATATATTTTTGTGTTCACTTACTTTGTTACAGTTCTCGGTAATACATAGATGATTCTGATCTAAATTTGAACAAATGTGCTTAATTATGTTACTCATCATCACTCGTGGCAAATTATGTCCACGATTCATTAGTAAGAGACAAAACTAAATTTATTTAATAAGCAACCATGTAATCTACAAATTTATTACCACAAAATCAATTACCACATAAAAAAAATCGCTTACCATACTCTATATAGCGTATTCTAGACCACGCCCTGACTGATATTGGAAAATTGACTAAATTATTAGGTGCTTTTGTAGCGGCTTACGTCGTGGGAAAACACGATTAGCTTACACTGAACACTTCACTCTTAAAGTATTCTGTAGCCAGCATGCTCGTAAAATTTTGTTGTTTCATAAATGAAGACATATATTGAAACTTGTTCAAATTATGGAAAGCTAAATAGAAATTCTCGTAATCGTTAATATTGAACTACGGCATCAGCTGATGGTTTGAATATCACACTTTAAATATCGCCTTGAAACATTGAGTCAGTTAAATTGCGTTACGGTTTTTCGATGTTTTATATGGAAACTAGCTGACTCGGCAAACGTTGTTTTGCCATATAAATAATTTCTAGGAAAGATAAATAGCCTATATACCAACTGCAGTGCCGTCTGCCGGGCTTTTTTGTGAATCTAAACCATCCAGGGCGCCACCCGGTCCAGCCGTTTAGAAGGAGTTCAGTGACAAACACACGCCCAGAAATATATATAATATAAAGATATGTGACTGCACCGCGGCTGAAATAGAAATAGTGGCTCACAATGTAATGTCGTTGGTCCAACATCCATTTTATGTAGGACTCTCAAATTCTTCGCTAGTCAGGTCACTAATTTGGTAAAAGGCGAAAGATTTATACGTTTTGAAGGGAAACCAGAGATAGGAGCGTGAAAGGGAGTGGGATCCCTCTTCAGCACCTCAGCGCAGAAGGCGGGATGGCCGGCGCGGGCGTGAAGCTCCCGCTCAGCCCCCGTAGGGACTATCAGGTGGCGGGTGCGGGGGCGCCCGGTACTCAACTGTCGGTCCGGTTGGTGGGGCGGTGCAAGGTGGCTCCTGTGCGCCGCCCACAGTGTATCTCCCGAAATGACGTCCTTCGGGATTTTCCCGGAGATGAAATCCCGTCTTATCATCAGGACGGGTACCGGCGAAGGCGAACTAGAAAGGTCAGGAATCGCAGATCCGTACCAACTTCATTTCAACCGGAAAAACCGATATAATGTAAAACTATTTCACATTGAGATAACTGTTGAAATAGAGAAATGTTACTTTGTACTATTTTGGGCGAATATAGTATGGATATGGATAGATATGAAGAGGCTCTGTAAAAACGATTGCTTATGAACAATCAACACGCGTACACATTTTAGATAGATATGATCCAGACTCTGAAAATGAGGATATATCGTGACAATTATTTTATTTTGAAGTAGCTGACCCGGCAGAGTTCGTAGTGCCTTAATCGATAAATAATAGACCTAAACTTTTGTATAAAATAAACTTAAATTGTTAAAACAAAATTGTTTGTTTTTATATAATTCCGAGCATTTCCATATTTTTTCACCTTTGAAGCCTTCTCTGGACTTCCACGAATAATTCAAGACCAAAATTAGCCAAATCGGTCCAGCCGTTTTCGAGCTTTAGCGAGACTAACGAACAGCAATTCATTTTTATATATAGATAGATTACATCCCGTGAGACTTTCTGTAATGTAAAACAAATGGTTTTATTCAGATAAAACAAGTTACTTTTGTTTGCAAACAAACCTGTTATACCACCAAACGTGGTGCACCAAATTGCAAATCTTTGTTCTCACCTCACCGAATCGCAGAAAGAATCAAAACACGTAAACTACATATGCCCATTTGTAAAATAGGTTACTTTAGAGGTTCACCGACAAGGGGCTGAATGCCTTTCTTTCCCACGACGTAAATATTGTTGTGTTCCACTTTGATCTGAACGAGACAAGATCCAATTACGATTGAAAGGGCTTGTAACTTTTCGCGTCGTATTTTCACAATGAAATAATGTGTTTCTTAAATTTTCTTCTTTGGCTGACTATTTTATGTTTACTATTTTATGACTATATTTATGTTTACTAGCACAAGTATTTTAACGGTATGTAAATGAGAATTTCCAGCTCGATATAGAAAACTCATCTACTCTGCAACTACTTATTTTATTTTGAAACAAACTTTTATTTACTATTGAGTAAAAGTTAATTAGTTTATTTTATATATTTAACTACTGCTTAGTACACGTCTTAACTATTTAATATCATTGGATCATGAAATATTGGATACAGGTTTTCAGGGCTACAGAAAAAATATAGGTTTTGGTACCTTTCAACTAAAAACATGATTATACTATATCCTTGAATCCACAAAATTATTGTTCTCAAATTCGTACTCTGACAGTCACAAATTAAGTGGAGTTGATTAAAAATGCATCATGTTAAATTGCACCGACGAGGATGCAAGGATCAGCCTTGAATCGTGAGCTCTAAATATAGTAATCTATAAACATCATATTAGAGAAAATTTTCCACTTTTAGTGATCGCAAGTTAGTTCCTATGCAATGTAAATCACCTTATTAAACCTTGGTACTTGGTACGAAAAAGTAAAAAAAAAAAGTTAGTGTATTGTTTCACAGTGCAAATTGTAATTTATTCTGCGAATAACACTGAGCTACAATTAGAACGTACCCTCATACGATGAGCAGGCTCGTAACGTTAAACATCGCGTGCATGGATATATTAAGAGATTTCAACTCATCGATTTCACATTTTCAAGCAAAATACGTAACGTTTGGTTTTACAACAAAACATTCGCCTTCTTTTTTTTTTGAACATAATGAATACAATTAAAAGAAAGCCGCGAGATGGTAATGGGCGAAGGTTTTGTTGTAATTGAACTAATTTGGGAAACGTGACTTGTCGTTTGAAATGTTCCTCGGAGAAAGCGATTATCAATAACAAACTGATGATATTTTTAAAGAAAATTACCATGAAACTTTTTTTGGTACCCGAAACATTCAAAGTGCTGTTTATAAATACCAGTTCAAATATAAGCAGGCTTCTAATTATTACTAACCGATCCAGGGTGATCCCGGTGACAATATTTATTATTTGCAAATATTGGTTTGCAAATTGTCCTTCATTCAAATTTAAATCGTTGCAATCATTAAAAAAAATAGAATAGTATTATTAATAATCGAAACGACCGTACACTATTCAAACAAGCAGTTTTAATTGGCCAGTAATTGCACGTAAAAGCTTTTTATTTCGTTAAAATTACAGACAAAATTAAGTAACCTTAAAGCAAATTGCTATAAATTTGACCTTTCACATCGTTACTTGCTCGAAACTCAAGGTTACTTTGTAATTTTAGGAAATATTCCGCGTTTTAGTATACGATCTGTATATTGTACAAATACATTTATAAAGTACTAGCTGTACCCGTCAGCGAAGCGTCGCTGGGCATTTAATATTAACATTATTATTTCCACCCCCACAAATATTCTCATCATTAACGCCCCCGCAACCGGTGTAGGGAGTCCAACACTCATATAAATATTAGCCTATCCATTAAGTACATGTATTTTCTACACCAGGTGGGGGAGGAAAGTCCTCGAATGGAGGCCACGGATGGGTACAAGGAGCGTGGGGCGTCCTCCAACCAGGTGGACTGACGACTTAGTGCGCACGGCGGAAAGTCGTTGGATGCGGAAGGCGGACGACCGCATTGTGTGGAAGGCATTGGGTTAGGCCTATGTCCAGCAGTGGGCAGATAAAGGCTGATGATGATGATGATGATGATTTTCTACATGGATACCAAGTTTCAAGTCAATAGGATGCATGGCTCAGTAGTTATAACGGAACATCCGTAAAAACCACTGTAGATTTATATATTAGTAAGGAAGTATCTTAGATTAGAGAAATGAGATGGTCGTAGAATCGGCACTTTAAACTAACTAACGGTTCTCATGAGACTTAAAATCGTTAATTATCAAAATAAAATGCTGCACTTCTGCAAAGTATTTTTTTTAATGTTGAACGTCTTATGTTTATTACTTTAATAAGGAATAATGAATTTAATTACCCAGCTAACTTTCTTTACACTAAACAAAAAATAAGCACTGTTAGATTTGTATTTGTAATGTTGATAAATTTTCAATCTAATGGAAACGATAGCCTAAAGATTAGTGGCATTTATACGGCATCGGTTGCTATAAATGCTCAACACCAGATGCTACCCTTTTTTGTATTTTTTTTATTGCTTAGATGAGCGGTCTAGCTCACAGCCCACCTGGTGCTAAGTGGTTACTGGAACCCATAGACATCTGCAACGTAAATGCGCCACCCACCTTGAGATATAAGTTCTAAGGTCTCAGTATAGTTACAACGGCTGCCCTACCTACCCTTCAGGCCGAAACGCATTACTGCTTCACGGCAGAAATAGGCAGGGTGGTTTCAGGGTTTTCACAATTGTATTTGTCATAGTCTAATCTCTTAAGTGCACGCCAAACATAAAAATAAAACATTTCTGAAGGCTGCTTGAATGTAAATTTAAGAATAAAATCAATTCCATTTCAACATTTCACAAATCCTTGGTCGTTGTATTTTTCCTTGAATTCTAAGGAATACATAAAAAATATAGAACTATTTAAATCAATCGTTGCAACGTTGAATTAACGTATAAAACCACTAGGATACGAATGTGGAACGAATTTCGATGTGAACATAAATAATAATATCTAACTGCTTCATTGAATGAAGGTGATTTCAATAACGTTTTGTTACGAGTGAGTTTGGGATATTTTTGTCTGTACCCAAATTCGAAATGTTTTTTTATGAGCATAGCTAAGGTTCCTAGTTTGTAGTGCTTAAGGAAGCATAGGTTTTTTTACTGGTGGTAGGACCTCTTGTGAGTCCGCGCGGGTAGTTACCACCGCCCTGCCTATTTCTGCCGTGAAGCAGTTAATGCGTTTCGGTCTGAAGGGTAGGGCAGCCGTTGTAACTATACTGAGATCTTAGAACTTATATCTCAAGGTGGGTGGCGCATTTACGTTGTAGATGTCTATGGGCTCCAGTAACCACTTAACACCAGGTGGGCTGTGAGCTCGTCCACCCATCTAACCAAAAAAAAAGGTACCAATGTGACTACCGTCATTTTTCTTGAGACGTGCTATCGAAGGGTCAATTAATCGGATACTGTTAAATAAATAACAAGGATGTTTGAAGAATTTAATTTTTGCTAAATTTGATGAACTTTACCTCGATCACGACTTACACTTCATTATTAACTCACCTCTTAATTAAGAAAAAATAAAATCGTTTCTATGATCTACCAATTTCTGCCAAATTATGAGGATTTCAAGATCTATCTATACCGTGAATACGAAAATCATATCTTTGAAATGATAAAAGCGAAAAAATGGCTGAATGCATTTGATTTAACGGCTACGTTATTTTTTCTCATGGTAATGACACGAGCCGAGCAATGACGTCTCTGATATCGTAAATACGATATTGTATTTGCGAGTTTATATATTATCATACATACCATAGGGTCTACAAATCTACTGGAATTTATAGATTAGAGAGTGACACCAGCACTCTGCTGCATTCTTTGATAAAATCGAAAAAGAGAGAGAAGCCTCCCTTTAAAAATTAGGAATACTACTACTGTTGGTAGGACCTCTTTTGAGCCCGCTCAGGTAGGTACCACCACTCTGCCTGTTTCTGCCATGAAGCAGTCATTAGTTTTGATTTGAAAAACTATGCTGTCCTATTCTGACCTATTAAATATTTTTTCATTGCTTTCAGGTTCGACCAGGGCAAGTCAACAAAAGGCGCGAGCAAACTCCGACGCGACCTAATCAATGCAGAAATCGCAAACCTCCGGGACTTGCTTCCTCTACCTCCTTCCACCAGACAGCGGCTCTCACAACTACAACTAATGGCTCTCGTGTGCGTCTATGTCAGAAAATCCAACTATTTCCAACAAGGTATGATTACAATACAGTCGTCTTAAATTTTAAGTGTCTTTGTCTCTACTTTCGTAAGATTTATTTTCATAATGTCTGACTAATAACTATTGATTAATAGTTTAATCTATACTAATATATATTCATTAATACGTGAAGCAAAAACTTTGTAACCCTTTTTACGAAAATTGCGCGGACCGAGGCGTATGAAATTTCTCACACTTATAAAGAACTAGCGACCCGCCCTCGCTTCGCTTCGGAAACATTAAAACACACATGAAACAAAAAAAAAAAATAAAAAAAAAATTTAAAAAAGTAGCCTATGTTCATCAGGGACAATGTCGACTACTAATGGAAAAATAATTTTTCAAATCGGTCCAGTAGTTTCGGAGCCTATTCGAAACAAACAAACAAACAAATCTTTCCTCTTTATAATATTAGTATAGATGTAGAGAAGGAGTGCAGGATGCTAATATTTTATTAAATTATGCATAAAAAAATACATAAAATCCATTAAAAAAAGCATTACGCACACTAACATGTATTTGACGCACACGCATATTTGTTTATTGTCAAACTTTTCTTATTGCTTATAGTCTGTGGTCAAATTGAGAATAGATTAAATATTGTTTGTCTTTATTAATCACTACATAGTATAAAACAAAGTCGCTTTCTTTGTCCCTATATCTGTCTGTCCCTATGTATGCTTAAATCTTTAATTGAACGGATTTTGATGCGTTTTTTTTAATAGATAGAGTGATTGAAGAGGAAGGTTTATATGTATAATGACAACCATTAAATGGTGGATAAATCAATAATAAATTACAGTTTCCGAAGCGAGGGCGCGTCGCTAGCATTTCTCTAAAGTGTAGTCTTAGCGAAATCTGTGATTATAGAAGTATAATAATATATATAGTCTTTGACAATAGAATCATAATAGTGTACAAACTTATAATTTCAATTAATTATAGTCGAATTTCGACTACCGGGGGCCACTAGTATAATACTACTTGACAGTGGTTTTTACGGATGTTCCGTTATAACTACTGAACCATGCATCCGATTGACTTGAAACATGGTATCCATGTAGAAAATACATGTGCTTAAAGGATAGGTTAATATTTATATGAGTGTTGAACTACCCAATAATAATGACAATAAATAATAAGGTTAATTTTAAATGCCCAGCGAAGCGGGCGAGTACGCCTAGTATATTTATTATATGTATGTAGTAGTAATTTAATATTTAATTTACATAAAATTTTGAGCGCTTATACCTAACATGTATATCAGTCGTTCGTTTCTCTAGAACGGAAAGACTAGTTTGGGGTCAAATATTTAGACAGCAGCGTGGCTGTGTCTCTGGAATTAAGATCTATCTATCATATCTATCACATATCTACATTACTCTTGGTGCTATGATTTATATTTATTTAAATTATATTATTAAATTGTTTAAATTATAATACTTATATTTATTTAAATTATCTCTCATAAATAAATTTAGAGTTTCCAATATTAAGTGCCTCAAACCTTATGTGGCACAAAAACATTTAAGGCAAAATTTTGTAGTGGGTACCTTATAAATACTCATATCGATTCAAAGCAAGATAAAGTTATTACAATGTTATTTATAATTCAGTATAAAGTTGACACCGTTAGCTACAATTTATTTAATATCATGCATACATTGTAATTGGGATCACTGACCTACATTCCATACCTCCCCAATAAAGTACAGTACTGTATGTACTCTACTGAAGGGACATGAAATAGTGCTTAAATTTTAATTTTATATTACTCTTTGCCGGAACAATTATTAGCCGTGGCAATAAACAGTTTCCTTGGAGATTATTAAAACTGCATATCGTGTACACATTTCAGCACTCAGTGTATATAAGTATATACTTAATACATAGTAAGTAAGCAGTTTCGGAGCTACGTCATCTCTCTTCATAGAAATAATACTGCCACGGTACGAACTCCCGGTCACCGAATTAACCCATAGACACAGTCCACTGACTTTCTCGCCGGATCTTCTCAGTGGATCGCGTTTCCGATCCGGTGGTAGATTCTGCGAAGTATTAATCCTGCTAGGGTCAGTGTTAGCAACACAGCGGTTTGAGCCCCGTGAGCTCACCAACATATTAGGGCGAAGCTGAAATAGCCTCTCAAAGCTATCAGCTCACTCACTTCGGAAGCTTACAGTCCAGTTTGAAAAGTATAAAGACCAAACGTCTTTGTCGTCATTTCATTGTTTTTGTTCGTTAAATTAGTATATAGCTTTTTAAAGCGTTAATGACTTTATAAATTATGTGCCCAAGTGACGACCCGCCCAGGCTTCGCGTGCGCCCCTCATATTATTGTAATGAGGGTACATTAGTAAAGCGACAAACTTTTAACCCTTATTTTATCTTCTTCTTATTTTATCTTCTATCTTTCTTTTATTGCTTAGCCGGATGAACGACTTCACGGCCTACCCGGAATTAAGTTGTTACCAGAGCCCATAGACAGCAACAAATTTAATGCCATCACTTTGAGACATGAGTTTTAAGTCTCAGTGTTGCAAAGCCTTACCAAGCCAGCCAAGCTTACAAAGCCTGGCCCCCGTCCTTCGCAACTGAAATAGGCTCGGTGGTGGTACCAATCCGTACGGTTATTAACCCGTACGGATTGGTATGGTGAGACGACCTACCACTAGTTGATACTCGTACCTCTTAGGATATTATTTCCAAAAATGCCCATCTACTAATACTTTTATTTGGAACCAAAAGCCGATATATGTTTTAAATTTCAGAATATTAATTTGAACACGGTCTTCTATATATTTTATTACCATAGAATTGGAATTTTCTTAGTGGGCACTAACGATATAAAAGTATCAACTGCCAAAATTTCAAGATTTTAGCTACGTAATTTCTAGGCTTAGGTTCTGATAAATTAGATGAATTCGTTTATGGATCACTCGGTTAGTCCGGATCAGTAATTAGATAGATAGATTTTTAAAAGACGCGTGATATTTATAAGTGAAACAAGTATTTATAATCAGAAAACTTTAAACATTAATGTTCTAACATTTAAAATCTATTAGGCTTTTATCAATAATAATACTAAGCAATAACAGCATTCAAATCATAACACGCGATAAGAAATAAATACTAACATTGTATAACATACATTTAATATTTCTAAAATTGCTTACCACCGACATTGGTAGCTCGGTATGCGAATAGCTTCTAAACAGTCTCACAGCGTGAGTCCACAGAACCGATGTACTGACGCGTTGAGTAGTAATAAACAACCTATGAATTAATATCAAAAGAGCATGATATGCTGTCCGCCACTCCTTGCCGTCGAGCTTAAGCTATCGTGAACATGTAAGATTTTATTGTACTGATTCATCAATTTCCTTATTATTGGTGATTTTATTGCACAGATAGGTGAATGATTTTACGGCCCACCCCATATTAAGTGGAAATCAACAGTTTACTGGTGGTACGATCTCTTGTGAGTCCGCGCGGGTGGGTACCACCGCCTTGCCTATTTCTGCCGTGAAGCAGTGATGCGTTTCGGTTTGAAGGGCGGGGCAACCGTTGTAACTATATTTGAGATCTTGGAACTTGTATCTCGGGGTGGATGGCAAATTTGCGTTGTGGATGTCTATGGGCTCCAGTAACCACTTCACATCAGGTAGGCTGTGAGCTCGTCCACCCATCTAAGCAATAAAAAAAAAAGCTCGAAGCCTTTATGACATTGTGCATTCTTCAATACGGCTGTTCCTTCCAAATTGGCATGATAATTATACCTCTACGTAATATATAATTAAAAGATGGTAGCTGTTTGATATTTGCAGCTTTTTATTTTATTACTTATACGGGTAGACGAGCTCACAGCCCACCTGGCGTGAAGTGGTTACTGGAGCCCATAGACATCTACATCGTAAATGCGCCGCCCACCTTGAGATATAAGTCCTAAGGTCGCAGTATGGTTACAACGGCTGCCCCACCCTTCAAGCCGAAACGCATTACTGCTTCACGGCAGAAATAGGCAGGGTGGTGGTACCTACTCGTGCGGACTCACAAGAGGTCCTACCACCAGTAATAACACATATATATGAGATAAACGTTGTATATTTTAAATTAGTAATCAGTTTCGGACAATTGATATGATCCAATAAAAATATGTGTAGTCTATAAATAAAAAAAATACCCTAAATTAGGAAATCGGACTAAGAGTTAATTTAATTTTTTGTTCCTGTCTTAAAAAAAATGAATTTCCTAAATTGGTCTATGATTTCTACAAAAGAATTAAAACCGCAACTTACTTAATCAATTACCATTAGTCAAGTAAATTCGATGCATGTTTTTTCGTGTAAGACATTAATTAACCCATTGTATTTGCTCAAAATTTACTAGGTACATCAAGATTTTATATTTACATCTTAATCGCCTTAAGGTTTTTTTTATTTGAAAAAAATTACGAATCAAGCAATAATTTTAAAGTTATATCTTCATGTCACCCTACGGCTGAGTTTGATGTACATTGATGAGTCTATTGTCAACACATCTTGCAACGGAATTCAAACAATAAAGCAATAAGAGAACCTTGAATGCGATTTTCTCCGCTCACTTATACCACACATATCACACAAGTCCATTAACAAACGCTTAAGATTCTCTTCTTCAAGCTCAATTTACCGCGTTAAGACAAGGTCGAATTTCACGTCAGTATCGAACGTGGGCACGCAAAGACCAAAACGCTGCCTTGAACGGCAAAAACACAACAATTATGTAAGAAAAATCCGATATTCTCACGATCGCGAAACAGTTAGGTCGGGACGCTACCGTGCAAAAAACAATAAGGTTTCGATTTGATTGGAAAATTAGAGAAAATTAGCGGGTTCGGCTCTGACTACTGGCTGCTGGTTATTGGCCCTAATGGTGCCTGGAGGGATCGAATCTGAGTCGGGCCGTGTCACGCCGAACTTGGAGCGGCTTTAGTTCACATGAGTTCATCGGGAATCACTTTCTGAATTACTTCATGAGTCATCAACGATTTATATTACAGTCAGTCATAAGGTGTAAGAAAACTAAATGATAAAGTATATATTGGTTTTTGTTTTTTATTGCTTAGATGGGTGGACGAGCTCATAGCCCACCTTGTGTTAAGTGGTTAGTGGAGCCCATAGCCATCTACAACGTAAAAGCACCACCCACCTTGAGATATTAAGGTATAGCCGTTGTAACTCAGTATAGTTACAACGGCTGCCCCACAATTCAAACCGAAACGCATTACTGCATCACGGCAGAAATAGGCATATGAAAATACTAAACCTAAATTAAGTAACTGGAACAAACTTTTTTATTTGAAATTCCGTATTAGACTTTGCGTAGTCATACACGTCTATATCAAAGAGATTTTGTTCCGATGAAATATATCAGGAATAAGAGCTCTGATTTCTCAAGTGAAAAGTCAGCATAATTTTATTATATCAATAAAGATCGAAAAAAGTCTAACAATTCAATACAACTTAAATTCTTCCTCTAAAACAAGAATGTGCAAACATTTTGTCGAGATTCCCTTTAGTCCATCCTTTGACTCAGGGTTGCATATTGTCTTTGTATAGAGGTAATACGACCTTATTCTGTATTTAACATTCGAGTTTAATATTGTTATACTTTATTATGTATACCAAAAAAACACTATTATAATTGCAGTATCTATATTTGATTATATTCTTATAAAATAAAAACAAATCGTATTCTTGATTAATAAATATTTGTATCGCATTTATTGGAACGTAAAAATCAATAAGCCATAAAAAAAAATCATCATAATTAATCATTTTATAGTCTAAATTGCGTAGATCAATCAACCAAGGTGAAACTTATGAAGTTGAAAGTCACCGCATATTAATATACATACTAATAATTTTATTTATCATTCCCAATAGTTTTCATTCATGAATAAATATCATGATATAAAGATAAGTGTAGTCTAGAGAATTGCTCAATTTGTCAAATATATAAATAACTTGTATTTCCGATACAATCGGTAGTTGGATTAAATTAACCATCAATTCTCATAACTATTCAAATTAAGTGTAATGGCGGTCAATAGCTATTTTATTTCTTGTATCGGACAATAAACTACATGGCAATCGGTTTTTAATTATTCATAAATATGCGTCCAACACAAATGCGTTTTTTTTTGCTTCAAATTGAATTTAAATTTCCAAATAATTCAGATCCTTTATAAACATTCTTGAGATCTTTTCAGATGGCATAAACATATGTATCTTTTATTTACGTCTTGACATAAAGCATCTTACGTATTATTACATGTATACATATTTTGAATCCGAATAAATACGATTTTGTGATCAAATGATCGATGATCCTAGTTCATATCTCACACGCCATCTTTATAAACATTCTTGACATCTTCTCAGGTGGCATAAGTATATTTATCTTTTATTTACATCTTGAAATAAAGCACCTTACGTATTTATTACATGTATACATATTTCGAATCCAAATAAATACGATTTTGTGATCAAACGATCGATGATCCTGGTTCATATCTCACACGCCATTAATTTTATAGTCAATAATTTTTAGTGGTCCATATTTTAAGGAAACTAAAAAGTTTAGTGTTTCTTTATTGTATTAAATTGGATTTTATTTCAACGATTATTTCGTACGATGATTTCTTGACTTTTTTCTTTTTTTTTTTTACTAAATCATAATGTTTTTTTAATTGTTGCCAAGTGATGATAACGCAATTCGTCGTACTACATATATATGGGCTATAGAGCATATTTTAACCCCACACGAATATTATCACCGTGCAGTATATATGCTGTGAGGTAGTCATTGTGTGATCTGCAGATACTTTACAATACATCTTACCAACAGATCTTAAGAAACTGCGGTAACTCCATAGCACGTAACACGAAGTTAGTTTACTGGTGGTAGGAACTCTTGTGAGTCCGCGCGGGTAGGTACCACCATCCTGCTTTTACCTGCCGTGAAGCAGTAATGCGTTTCGGTTTGAAGGGTGGGGCAGCCGTTGTAACTATACTTGATACTTGAGACCTTAGAACTTATATTTCAAGACGGGTGGCGCATTTACGTTGTAGATGTCTATGGGCTGAAGTAACCACTTAACACCAAGTGGGCTGTGAGCTCGCCTACTCATCTAAGCAATTTAAAAAAAACACGAGGTAGGTCATGTTTAGGGTCGTTAAATGTAAAACTATATCAGCACCATTTTGATATAAATCTCTATGAAACTGAAAAAATGACATTAAAAATACAAACATATTTATTTACAGGATTTAGCTTTGCGATAAAATGAAGTTTCTGTTGCACCGCGTGTGAATCGCACACATGCAGGTTATTTATACAAGGAAACCTGAAGCTTAAAGTCAAAGTGTTTGTTATATCGTAATTTTTTTAAGGGAAATTATGACCTGGTATCTTAGACCTTTAAGTCATATCTTATTTTATTTATATTTTAATTTTTATGAAATATGATAATATGGAGTGAAATGAAACGAAATGAAATTAAGAATGAGATGAGATGATATGGAATGAAATATAATCTCAGTAAAATAATTGTCATTTACTGAGATTTTTTCAGTGGACTTTTTGCAGGATCTCGAGAAGCTACGTCCAGCGACTTTGTTTCATTTTCCCACACTTATGCTCTTTCACAGATATTAAGCAGTTAAAAAACCACCGCTATTACACATTTAAACCTGAAGAAACACTAAATAGACAAAACAAAACAAATCACAACTTCACTCCTCGCGTTCCCGCCGAAAAGACTCGTTGTATCGTAATGACCATAATTCTTTGACTACCCTTCTTTACTAAAACATGATTGCCTTTCGAAGTTACAGAATAAGGGTTCGGTAAAGCTGATAAACGTTCGATTGTCCTCGGACGGATCGTGGGAAACGCAGTTTGCATATGATTTCCTTGGAATTTGCCTCTCAATGATGACTGTGGCAGCGTTCAATGGCTATTGGGCGTTGTTTGGATTCAAGTTAGAAAATAGCTTCAGATTTAAACGGTTTTTAATGCAGCTTATGTCGTTAGCTTACGGTACAGTTAACTCGAGGTGCGCATTTGGGATGGTATAGACATGTGATGAGACGAAATGAAAATGAGGTTGGTAAGAGAACGTTAACTATGAATGTGGAAGGACATAGAGGAAGAGGTAGATCTAAGAAGAAATTGATGGATTTCGTGAAAGACGATATGAGTAAGAAGGGAGTGAGCGAATAAATGGTATATGATAGAAGTGTATGGAAGGAGAAAACATGTTGCGCCGACCCCAGGTGACTGGGAGAAGGGCAGGATAATGATGATGATGAAGATATGTCTTTAACTTAAGAATTACATACTTTGATATTGCTAACGTTGTTTTTGCTTAATGAGTGCCGGTGTATTTCTTTACTAAGTCGTTAGACATAGGAACTCCCAAATCCTAATTGGCTTAAAGCAGCTACTGGATACTACAATGTAGAGGTACTCGTATCATTTTTGAAGCATACATTTAATCACCATAGCCTTGCTATAGCCGCTGTTGAAGCCTGCAGACTAAGAAGCATCAAAACATCAAGATCAGCAGGACAGCAGAATTAGGCAGGGTGGTGATGGTAGTAAACGTTTAAAATATACTCCACCCGTGTGTGTTTAATACAAAAAATGGAGTTAATGAAACGTGATAGCTGTGTAAGCAAAAACATCAATATTTGCATTGATGTATGATCATTTGCATTGATCAAGTATTCTACTAATACATTTTCTATTTAAAGATAGTTAACTGGGTTCAGTACCTCCCATATTTTATATCAACATTTAATACGTATCTAAAACAGCATCATCAAAACTAATAACAAGTTTTTTGTTTGTTATAAAATATTTTTGTGTTTTTGCTTCATTTAGAATCGCTAATCTAAAACATTCGCTTCTAGAAAACAATGATAAAAATATAATTAAATTATAATAACTTTAACATCAATACGAAGAATATTGTAATTACGTATAAGTCACAGAAACAATCTATACATTTATAAACAAAACGCGATTTGAGAACCGCTACACTTATTAGTCGAGTCAATTACGATTCCCCTTATCGTTTTAAAAGCTGAAATTACGCCTCGCGAATTATCAGGCACGCAAAACTACGGCCCAGGTATTTTCTCAACAATTTTTGCATACCTCCATGGGAACTATAGGGAGTTTGCAGCTTCTTTCTTGAGTTTAATTAACTCGTAAGTACCGGATCATTCGTAATTATACGCTTTGTGCTACGTATGTAAGTGTAAATACTTCTTGTGTACGATAATGTTTGTTTTTCAACTATATATACACATGTATTTGTTTGATAAATAGATGTAGCTTTTTACTGGTGGTAGGACCTCTTGTAAATCCGCTCGGTTAGGTACCACCACTCCGCCTAATTCTGCCGTGAAGCCGCAATGCGTTTCGGTTTGAAGGGTGGAGCAGCCGTTGTAACTATACTGAGACCATGGAATTCATATCTCAAGTTGGGTGGCGGCATTTATGTTGTCGATGTCTATGGGCTCCAGTAACCAGTTAACACCGGGTAGTTACCCAGTTAAGCAAAAAAAAAAAGAAAAAAAAGGTATATATATCTAAGGTACAGTTGAACTTCACCATTTATCGTCAACATATGATACCAAGAAAATATCAATAATTTCTTTCTACATTACCCAGATTATGCCACCAAATTATGCGCCCCAGCGCATTCAGAGCTTGCACAAGTATTTTCACAGTCTTACCTACCTACATGTGTCTGACGCAGTCATGTATTCCAGTTTTAACTAAAACTTTGTAACTAAATATGGATGGAAAGTAGCATTGTGGTGTCTATCTCCGGTAACCACTTAACATCAGGTGAGCTGGAAAACATGAACAGCAAACGTAAAACGTAATGCTGTAGTGTTGGCATACAAACTCACACGAATTGTATTGTATTCAGTTCGGGCTTCATTTATAACCATGATAATAACATTGTTATCATAAAACGTTTATTAATTTAAGTGACTCCCGAGAATTCGATTTTGTAATTGTATCGAATCGAAAATACATGTAATCGATCGTAACTATTGATATTTGAATAATTATTTCCGACCTTACCCAAACCATTAATCGTTAGAATAACTTACTTACAATTAATTTAATTCACTAAATTTATTAAGGACATCGACTGCTCGTGGAGATTGTTCTAGGATTGCGCAATGGGGATTACGTCCATAAATATTTGAACTACATAATTAAATTAAAGATTATACCGAAAGTCCGGTACTCGTATTGAATATGGTGAATATTGAATCGATTAAAAATTAGAATGTCTTTTTTTTTCTTTTCTTTTTTTATTGCCTTTTTTGATGGGTGGACGAGCTCACAGCCCAACTGGTGTTAAGTGGTTACTGGAGCCCATAGACATCTACAACGTAAATGCGCCACCTACCTTAAGATGTAAGTACTGAGGTCTCAGTATAGTTACAACGGCTGCCCTACCCTTTAAACCGAAACGCATTACTGCTTTACGGCAGAAATAGGCAGGACGGTGGTACCTACCCGTGCGGACTCACAGAAGGTCCTACCAACTTCGACTAACAACTTCGACTAAAGTCGCCAATCTTGAGCCGTAGGTTCGAAGATTCAATGATATTGTACAATAGCTGTCCAATCTTTCAAATCGAAACTTATTGACATTGCCCCAAATATGGGCAGGATATCAATGCTTAGCGAAAAGCAAGTGCCGGTTAGCCATCGCAGTATTCTGATATAGTACTCAGAAAACGCTAACGCAAATCCTCCGGGTGACATCGAAGTCGTCTTTACGATACCGATGCGGAAAAAAATCTAATTCTAATCTAAAGCTAAAATGTTAATCCTACTCTAAAATGAAACCGAAATTGTTTTTTCATTTCGTTTCATTTAATTATATATAATAATATTTATTGCTTTCAGTGCATGAGCATAAAATACATACGATGTATTTATTTATTTGTATTTATACATAGTATGTATTTTATCTTCGGTGGGCTTTATAAAAACAAAGTTTAGTTACATTAATTTGACTCGTAGAATTCAATCATGATGTTTATACACAACGTATCGTAAATCATGAACGTTTTAAAGCAAGTTGCTGTTTATAAATATGAAATTATAAATATACATAATGTATTAGACAACTTCCTATAATAACATTATGCAGCATTTCTCTTAATAAACGTCTTCATCATATTCACCATCATAGAAGGTATTAAGTCCTATTAGTTGAACAAAATTCACGGCAACTAGATATACAAATACTTTTTTATGTAATTCTTATTCACATTGTGTGTTCAAGGTCTATCGATACAGACGTACAGTTGGTTAAAATAATATTCAATTGTATATAGACAAGAATTCATGTAATAACAGTCCACCGAACCAGCAATAAATCTCCTTACGTATGTTACTGTGATACCTTGCAATATGTTTACTTCAGAAGAAACTAGATTTAGGTATTTCTCTAAATTGAAGGTTTATTAAGTGTCAAGCATAGAGATTCTTTTAAGTTGACAGACAGAGCTTATTGTAATTATACTGTGACTTTAGAACTTATATCTCAAGGTGGATGGCGGCATTTACTTTGTAAATGTCTATGGGCTCCAGTAACCACTAAGCACCATCTAATCAATAAAAAAACAAAAAAAAACTGTGTAGTTACATAAAAATTCGTTTTTAAATATATAAAAGTCGATGTGTGTATGTATGTTTCCCTATAATACTTTAAAACGACTGGATCGATTGCCGTGCAATTTTCAGGAAATATTCGGAGTGGCCTGATTCTGTGAAGTTTGATATCAATCGGATCGGATCAAAAAAATAAAGTACACTGTCTTGCATTTTTTTCAAAAAAATTACCAGTCATTTACATACATTTTACAGACATTAGCCTTTTACGAGCCCTTTAAGAGCAATAAACAAAAAATCTTATTTTGTCTTCTTATACGATTAGCGTGTGGGCTGAATCACATGAACCCAATTTTATAATTTACACAAATTTATTCCTGATCGATCACTATCAGCTTAAATTATAAATACAATTGAATATGCTATTTCAAAAAGGGCATATCTCACAAATATAAAATATCCAATAAAATATATATACTGACGTTTAAGATAATGATTCCAGTAATTTTCAATTGCTAATTAACACTAAAATATATCTCAAAAGTTAATATTTAAAATTTTACACTGCTTTAGAAAATAATCCGTTTTTTTTCATTTCCTGACCATTTTATATTTTCAGAGATGTGCCCTTTTCGAAATTGCATATTCAATTAAACAAAACACTAAATTTTTATTCGATAACTAATTTATAGTTACTTCATTTCATTAGGATTGTTAAGAATGTTACTTACGCTCGCATCTTCAATTAAAAATTCAAGAATTTCACGGATCGAGTTTAAACAAATCAACGATTAGTTACGTTGCAAAAATGTAATTTTCGCGTATCGTTTGCGACATAAATTGGCTGCCATGACTCTGCAACCTTGACCAACAATGTAATACAAAATGTAATAAAAGAAACCAATATTAAGTACATGTAGGCTTATCTAAATCCCCGGAGATTTTCAACGTATTAGAGAACATTGGGCTATCGAATTAAGGGCGTTTCAAGTCTTGTGACGTGTTGCAGTCGTCAGGCCTCATTAATAGGAGTCTGGGTTTGTAATCTCAGCCTGTCTACTGTCCACCACTGAACATAGGCCTCTCCAAGTCATCTCCAGTGCGGCCGGTCTGTTGCCACCTGCATCCAACGTGACCCAGCGGTTCTTACCAGGTTGTCAGCCAATCTCGTAGGTGGCCGTCCCACACTGCGCTTGCCAGTACGTGGTCTCCACTCGAGGATCCTTCTGCCCCATCGGCTGTCCGATCTTCGCGCTATGTGACCTGCCCATTGCCACTTCAGCGTGGTAATCCTACGGGCTATGACAGCAACTTTGGTTCTTCTACGGATCTTCTCATTTCTGATTCGGGGTTCTAGTGTTCGCTTAACTTAAGGTTCTGATGCCTGGATCTCAGAAGAGGTACAGATTCTTTTAAATGAAATACATAACTATACATACTTACGCAAGATAAAAAAGACAACCTTCCATAATAACTTTACCGGTTGGAACTTCCCAACTGTAGACATCTTGCCTATTCTTGTTGCGAAAAAGTTGAGCGTTCCAGCTTACCCGGCTACGATTTTCGTATTGCTATGTCCGTGGACTGCAGTTACTGGACTCCAGACTCCCTTAACTAAGCAGATCATTAACTCCTATAACATTCTGAGCCAATAAAGAAAGTTTCAATCATTAAATGTCATTAGAGTATTTCAAAATTTTAATGACCTATTATAAAAAGAGACGTGTTGATATTGAAAACCCTGATTATCTACATTTGATATTTGTAAAAATCAAACGATATCGTACTAGCGAAATGTATCTACCACCTGTCGCCAGCTACGAGCCGCTAAGTAATTTCAAGCTGTTTTAAAATTCAAATTAGATGTAAATGTGACGCTGCGTCGTTGTCGCTAATTGGATTAACGTATGTATAAGCGCACATTATACTTACATATGTGTTAAGTTGATGATAAGTTCAATGCTTAACGTTGCGATACCGCGATCAGTCGATACTTCATGTTATGTATCATTATTATAAGTTAACACATATACTTAGTGTTGCTATTTGATAGGTTCAAAATTGAAATTATTTATTTAAGATTTACACTGAAAATTTAGTAAATTTATTAAGCTGGTGTCCATCAGAAACTTACCATTAAATGGGTTGTATTTCCATCGCAACCGTTTATGTAATTTATGGCTTCATGCTGCATTTTATTTCTCACGCAATTTTTAAGGAACTATTTTTTTAATTTAATGTTCAACTTGTATAATAATATTTACAGTACGTTCCTTTTAGATAAACAAAAAACTGGCGAAGTCTTTCACGTGCGATTTCTATTATTAGAAGGGATACTATTTAAAAAAAATGTATGAAAACCTCCTGTTTTATGTGATTTATTTGCTTTTTTTATTACTAGAGACACTATTAAATTTTTATTAAATTTTAAAACAAAGTCTCTGTTAATCAAATCTGTTAAAAATTTCGCACCTCTTTGAAAATTTTCGTTCATCCGAAATAAGATGCATTGCATGTATTTTTCATAAAATAGTCAATTAAAATTGGATAGTAAAATATGCACGAAAAAAAACTGTTCTAGCTTTAAAATGTTTATGAAGAAAAAAGAAAATGACATTGATGCATTAAATGCGGAATATAAATAACACTAACAAAAACGCTTCACACTTAATCAATCGCGATGATAAATTAAAATCGCATAATATATTACGGATAATTTAAGACCTGCAAACACACTAATTATATCTAATAACAATGCTAGGACGGATAAAATATCGGAAGATAATTTGTTTGTACACGACACGAATAAAAATTCATCAGACTATTTAGACAAACAGACCAGTAACAAGAAAGAAAACGATCTCCAAAAATTTCGCGCTTAAAATTGGACATCAAATAGCCGGAATCGAAATACATTTTCTCTTTTTTGTCCTACCTAAGCTTTACCAGCCAGCTTACGCCTTGAGAGGCTATGCCAGCTTAAACTAGCGAGTAAGTAAGCTCTCGGAGCTCTAATCTGGGAGCATTGCTAACACTAACCCTAGCAAGAGCAGTGCTTCCCAGAATCTAACACCGAATCGGAAGCAAGACCTACTGAGAAGATCGGGCGAGAAACTCAGTGGGCCAAATTCCCTGTTTCCTCTTCCAAATCGATCTGCAACGCCCCGTCTGAATTGTTTTTGTTATAAACAATTTAATTTGACATCTAAATTGTTAGTGTGGTCTGATTTGCAGTGTCGACCTAGAATAGCACCACTTCATATTCCCGTAGGTGCTTAAGGTGACCAAACGTAATGAATAAACAACAGAACTCAAAGGAAAAAGGGTGGCGGTGTTCTCAGAGTACTATATTAGGGCACTAGCAACACCAATTGATATTTAATAGGGTTCTAGCCTATTTCTGCCGTGAAGCAGTCACGCGGTTCGAAGGGTGCAATAGCCACGCTAATCCAGGTTATAAGCTATGTTTGTGCGACATTTTATCGAAATTGATTCAGCCATTCTTACGTCATTAGGTAGCAAACATCCAAACATACCGAATTATTTAATTTATTAATTAATTATGTTTGTTCTCAATCTTGGACCATAGTGATATTAACGTAGGATATTAACGGACGCACGAATGGTTTCAAAATTGATTGATATATTATATGTATATCGAATAATTCCGCAGGATATGGACAGCGAACAACTGTTCATCATATTAACGAAAATTGAAAGGAGCTTGATGTCTTTCAGTGGATGTTTTTCGGCTGATCAATATTATTAAAAACATATCGACGCTTGAAAAGCAAACGTGACTAAGCGACAATGCGTGAACTTTACAGTAGACTAATTTAAAGTTGAAATATCTGAAAAAAAAAAATATTTTAACGAATCTAACTGTAGGATTGAAATTATTTTAATAGACGTAGAAATATATATTTTTTGCGTGTCCAATATGGTTATTGCCTATCATTTATGTATACAGCAGCTATTGTCGTTTAGTTACATTTGCCTTTCAAGCGTCGATATGTAGGATCGTAGGTGGTAGAATCGCAAAAAAAATCAAAACAACAAAACAAAATTAAAAATCTATATTTTTTTGCGGCTACCGTAATATTATTAATACAAAATATAATAATAGTGCAATTAGAGTCTTTTGTAATTGCACGAAGTTATCATAGCGAACGAACAAAAAAAACATAGTAAAATCATTCATTCATACATCAATCGTACTGGGTCGAACGTATGACGTGACCTCTGTTCGAGTACTGAGACTCACTTTCAATTGTTTTAATATAAAAAAATAACATTTTATATTACGAAACGAAAGGTCATGCAGACCGGTAGTGTTGTGATGACTTCATACCTTCTCTAGATATCGGGTTGCGTCTCAACGGGGATTTCGATGTGTAAAGTACATAAACACTTTTGTACCGGTGTCTTTATTTTTACAACTAAATCGTGATCCGGTTTGTAAAGTTAAACTTCGTGCGATCGGTTGCGTATAGCCTCGCTGGAAATATGCTTTGATGATAATAATAAGGTGTTAAAAATAATTTCCGTAATTCATAAATAAATACATGTCCAATAATAAGGACATGTCCTTCTTCAAACGAGGCTTGTGGAGAGTATTAAGCGGTAGGCAGCGGCTTGGCTCTGCCCCTGGCATTGCTGAAGTCCATGGGCGACGGTAACCACTCACCATCAGGTGGGCCGTATGCTCGTCTGCCTACAAGCGCAATAAAAAATAAAAAATAATAATGAAAATTGAACATTTATTATTCGACGGTGTGGTGTATTTCTAAATTAACATCAATAACAAATCTGCACTCGTAAAAGGCTTCTAAGGGATTAACTGGATAACGGACAGCAATTTTTTGGTTATTAAACTGATATTCAATGATCGTCAACCGGCATTTATTAGTAAACGTATCGTCTTCATGCCCAAAAACTTCAAAAATTAAAACACAAAAGATTAATCGGTTGCTAATCTATACTCGTGCTATTCAGTTTAAATGTTTTTTGTAGTCTGATCGAGGGAACTTTTTCACAACCCACCCGCTGTTAAGTAGTTACTGGAGCCCATAGACATCAAGAATGTAAATGTCGCATTAAAAATCCGCGGAAGAAATAGGAGGGGTGGGAGTATCTACCCTTGCGGGCTCACAAGGCGCCCTACCACCACCAAAAAAGTACCACCATTTTTCATAAGTCCAACGGAGACACAAAACTATAAAACTTGCCTGATTATTAATAACGTCACATAAAATTAAATTTACTTCTTCGAAACCCGATTGAAGCTAATCTATTGATACAGTCTCCGTTTTCTGCAATGATTTCTTTTCAAATAGTTTAAATATAAGCAACTTTTTGTTTACAATATCGTTCATCCGATTAAGACAAAACGTAATAATAATTATATTACTACTTGATGTTGTTATCACAGTTAGATTCTCATATTTTTCTCTTCAGAGCTGCTTAACGAAATAAAGGTTTCTCATATTAGTCGAAATTCATGTCGATTACACTTAAGAATTCGCCGAAAAATCAATGTTTAAAATTGAATAATTTTGATAATTGTAAAAAAATATTTTATTGAACTTTTGCAGTGATAGCAATTCTATAAAATACAACAAAAGCGATTTCAGTGTATAAAACGTTTTTTAGTGAACGGCTCAAATTAGAGATTTTCTCTTATATTATGATAGTGAAGAAGAAAAGAATTACTCTCAGATTGCGAGTACCAAATATCATCAGTAACAATTACGACCGAGAATAGACCCCCGAACGCCGTAATGGTCATATCACTTAAACTACGAGCGATCATTGGAACGAGCTTTGCTTTAAACATCGATTTATCTTAGAACCAATTTGCCAGTGAATTTTTCGATCATTTGGTAAATTTTAAAAATAAACGTTCTGGGAATAAATATTTAATACGGATTCGGCATTGAAATCATTCGAAGGTTAAATTTTAATACAATAATTGTATATTTCATACTGTAATTAACAAATTGAAGCCGGCTTGTTAAATTTTAGTTTCGTTAATGGATTTTACGAGGTATATAACTACGGACATTGACTGGGCGTTACGCGTAACATTGAATTAATTGTACGCTGTTAGTCTAATCGATATCACATATTTTTGTTATACTACTACTCCGAAGGTGTTTAAATTTTGACGTATTTAGCTTTCAAAAGGAAATTAACATGAATGTGAATAATTAAAAAAAAAAAACAAAAGGAACTTTGTTAATCACTAAACAAATAAACTGGGATTTCATTTATATTAAAAGACTAGCGACCCGCCCTCGCTTCGCTTCGGAAACAATAAAACACACATGAAACCAAAAAAATAAATAAAATAAATAAATAAAAAAAGTAGCCTATGTTCATCAGGGACAATGTCGGCTTCTAATGGAAAAAGAATTTTTCAAATCGGTCCAGTAGTTTCGGAGCCTATTCGAAACAAACAAACACACAAATCTTTCCTCTTTATAATATTAGTATAGATAAATTTTATTATATTTACTATTAATTTTTTTATTGCTTAGATGGATGGACGAGCTCACACCTGGTGTTAAGTGGTTACTGGAGCCCATAGACATCTACAACGTAAATGCGCCACACACCTTGAGATATAAGTTCTAAGGTCTCAAGTATAGTTACAACGGCTGCCCTACCCTTCAAACCCAAACGCATTACTGCTTCACGGCAGAAATAGGTGGGGCGGTGGTACCTACCCGTGCGGACTCACTAAAGGTCCTACCGCCAGTAATTACGCAAATTATAATTTTGCGGGTTTGGTTTTTATTACACGATGCTATTCCTTCACCGTGGAAGTCAATCGTGAACATTTGTTAAGTACGTTTTTCATTAGAAAAATTGGTACCCGCCTGCGGGATTCGAACACCGTTCCATCACTAGGTAGAATGCACCGAACGTCTTATCCTTTAGACCACGACGACTTCAAAATATTGCAATGTACGTTATATTATTATTATATTGTTTTGTAAAGCCAATTTTCTTTATTTATTAGGTTCTCTCAAACAAAGCACGTAGGTGGTGAAATAAAAAATCATTATTTCGAAATCGATGACAAAACAAAACAAATAAAACATATTTTACAACAAACATTGTGCTGACACGATATCTCTAATGTGTTTTAATTAAAATTAATGACCCAATCACACGGTTCGTTCCATTAACAATTATAGTGAGAGCCTTAATGGAAAAGAATACATATGCGTATTTCATTTTTGCAATTTTTATTTGTCAATGGTTGACAGCCAATCTTGTGATAGAGTATGATTTATGAAGATATTAAAGTACACTATCCAACGAAACGAGGAGAGAGGATTGATTGGTCGTTCTCTTTCAATCAAAATTAATAATCACTAAATTGAATGTTTAAGATATTCTAGAATTTTCTGTTAGCACCTTCTATTTCAAAATTTCACCATTTTTTTTACTTTTTATTTCTTAGATGTGTGGACGAGCTCACAGCCCACCTGGTTACTGGAGCCCATAGACATCTACAATGTCTCAGTATAGTCACAACGACTGCCCCACCCTTCAAACCGAAACGCATTACTGCTTCACGGCAGAAATAGGCGGGGCGGTGGTGCCTACCCGTGCGGACTCACAAGAGGTCCTACCACCAGTAATTACGCAAATTATAATTTTGCGGGTTTGATTTTTATTGCACGATGTTATTCCTTCACCGTGGAAGTCAATCGTGAGCATTTGCTGAGTACGAGTAATTCCCAGATTGAACTTTTTTCTTTACTTCCACTATGGGATTTGAATTATTTTATTGCTGAAATATTAAATATTTGACTTATTTTATACCCATTAAGAACTAAGGCGACTGCTCAGAGATCGCGGTTTATTAGCTGTTTACTAACATCGTTATTAACATTTCTGTTATGATAGCTACTAAATCACATCAAACAAACAGCAAGCACGTCGCATATCCATTCCACTGGATCACAAGACTCAGAGATAATGATTAGCCACATTGATTTTGAATGTTTAAAGCTATTAATATTGACAACCACATATGAGTATGAACATCTCAAGGTGATAAGTGAGGCCTATAGGTTCAGGGTTCAAGACAAATATAAATTAACATCTGTGAGAATGTGCCAAATGATATAATATCAAATATATAGTATAGAAGACAAATTAGATGATGTTAAATTTCAAAAAATAAAGTTATTTTTTATTTATTTGTTTATATGGGCTAAAGGATCCACAAGCTAATACGAGTATTATAAGTAATATGTAAAAAATAAAAAGTAATATAATAATAATGTATGATATTTTATTTTATTAATGATATTTCTCTACGTCGCCTTATATCTGATTCTAATCTATGATCAAAATATCAATTCTCTATATCAGAAATTTAGTACTAAATCGGTTGCATATTTCTACACGCAGACAAAAAATTCTAGATTTTTTTGTGGATCGTATGTAGTTAGTAAAGCTCACTCACTGCCCATTTAGTGCTTTGTGAAACAACATCCTATACAATGTATTACATTGTATATAATATGTATTACATTGTACCTAGACAGTGTATTACATTGTATAGGTTAAAAAAATCAAATTAAATATATTAATTATGTATATTCACATTTAGACCATAACATAATAAGAGGAGAAAAGAGAGAATGTACTTACACTACAGAAAAGTACATATGTAAGAAAACTATATCGTGTTTTATTTCGAACATTCGTTTTATGCGTTTTTCTTTGAAAAAGTCTTAACAATTAAATGGCTCGTGTAGATAAAAAGATAAAAAAGGTGCATACTAAGAATATATTGCTATCTTTCTCGCACGATAACATTTTAATCACAATGACGTCATAAGTTTTAATCTTTGCAATTTGTGACCGTTGTTTAGTTTTTCACATACAACTTCCATTTCTGAGACAATTTTTAAAATTCTGTTTTTTTTTTTTGTTAATTTGTAACTTTGATTAAAAATAGTTTACCAACATCCCTATTCGTTTATCTAAACATCCATTAACTTAAAGATGTCTTACTACATTTTCTTACTCTGTGACAACATTTAGATAATTTTAAGATCCCATATATTAAAGTAGCAACGCCGCCCAAACGCTTACTCTATCTAATTTCCAATCTAACTACAACTTAATTAATAGCCACTTGTTGAAATCGATTTGGAACTTGATTTATAAATCGTATGACCCGTATTTATAAGGCCTATCGATTCGAATGCATCGATTATAAATGATATATATATATAAACGGATGTTTCCTGTATTTGTGTTTTGTTTATGTTTCGTTTCGATAAATTATTCAATCATCGATATAAAAATCGTATGCAATCGACATTTAAAATTATTCGTTTTTTTTTCCGTGGTTTAACTGAATGTTAGTTTGACAATAATTGTTTTTCATTGTTATCAAATACGAGCGAAGACAGATGAATGTTATTTGCAATACACGAACTCAATTATATTTTATATTTTTGATATTGCGTAGTTGAACAAGTGAGCTCACACTCTACCTAACGTTCAACAGTTTTCAGACCTAATGACGCGGCAAAGAAAATGTCGCTGCAAAATGCCCAAATTTATTGATTGTCCTATTAATATCTTCTTCGGTTTTCGCGAATCTTTCATAGTACCTAATTAAAACCACTTTTACATCCATCCGTTCTGAACCACGAAAATTTTAAAATATTCTATAGGGCTGTAATAGTGTAGTGACAATAAAAAACGATAGATTGATCCGTAAATGTAGTTTTAATTATTATGATTATCATATTCTTCGAAGGGCCAGAAATAGAGTGTTCGTTCCAGCCATACTTTTGACATTTTCCACCATAGTGCTCTACAGTTAAAAGCTATCCTGCGTGTAAAACATAACACAACACATGCTTGCTTTGCAATGAAAACGGACAGAATGATACTAGCTCATACAAACTCACACACCCTATTTATTTCTAAGTAAAGTGAAATCGATAGAAATATAAAAGTACAAACTTATTATTTTGCCTTTCTTTTTCTTATATATTGTTCAAGTCACTTAAATAAAAGTTGCGATTTTGTATAAGTTCATATATGAAATCAAATCAAATCAAAAAAGTTTTATTCAACATAAATGAAAGTACATACTTGTTGAATGTCAAAAGAACTACCGCCAATTCCAAGAATTAGCCTCCGTCCTGAGAAGAATTGGCAAGAAACTCAGCGGACATGTCTTTTTTTTTTTTTTTTAATATTAGATTTTTTTTAAATATTCATTTTTACAATAAGTAATTATAACATAACAATTTTACAATATTGAAATAACAATATAAAAAATAAACATATTTAAGATACTATTGAAAACAAACATTTAGCTGCATTCAATTATTTTATTAAAATTTGCTCTTGAAATGTCAAGGAATTCAAATTTATACGCTCGAAGACGTTTATGCTTAAAACGTTTAGTGAGATAACTTATTTTCTTAGATACGTACATCGATTGGTAATTTGATTTTTATGTTGTTCATAAAAATACTATAAAAAAAAGCAGTATCTGGATTTGTCGGATTTATTGCAAGTAATCTGAACGAACGTAAAAATGAAGCATGGTTATTCGTAATCGTAGTGAAACTAGTCCAAAAAATATACAAATATTACCTCGGGAATTTCTCTGTGTTGGGCGAACGGACAAATAAAATAAAAAAAAAGATGTGTGTTGTCGTGGGACACCGGATAGGAACGAAGTTCCTTATTATAAAAATATTAATAATTCTATTCGAAGTATAAGTAAATAAAACTAGAGGTTTCGCAACAACCCACAGTCACTCGGTAACGTGCGAACTTATTGTGGTACACTTTATTCACGGTTGTTTGCATAAGAGTTAGTGTATTCCGCAAACGAACGTTCTGAGATCGTGGTCAATGAATGATAAAAAAAATATGATATTTTTGTACGTTATTACAAAGTTAAGTCGTTTACTGCGTGCATTACTAATAAAAATCTTACGTTACGGACGTTTTTTTCCCGGTTAGGGTACCCCTTCGCATCGTCCCATAAGGATCTTCGTTCTTAAAACAAATAGGCGATCGGGCAGACAAACAAAAACAATGCCGAAATATTTATTATTCAATATACAAACGCTTTCGCTACAATTAATTCATGTTTTGATGATATTTATTTTAACAAATCGATTTGCTAAGTTTGTTAATTAAAACTCAAGTGTTAATAGCGTGGTGAGAACGATCATTTGAATGGCCGTATTTTACATATAAATGCGGCTCGTTGGTGAGTATTTTAAATATTCAAACACTATTATTATTATTATTTATAGTTCGAGGTTGCCAAGTTTTGAAGTCTTGTGGGCTAAACGATAAGACGTCCTTTGCATTCGTCTCTAGCAATGTACCGATGTTCGAATCTCGCAGGCAGGTACCAATTTTTGTAATGAAATACGTACGCGGTGGTACGTACCCTGCCTATTTCTGCCATGAAGCAGTAATGCGTTTCGATTTGAAAGGTGGGGTAACCGTTATGCTGTAAAAAGGGAGACCTTAGAACCTGGGAGACCTTAGAACTCATATCTCAAGGTAGGTGGCGGCATTTATGTTATAAATATCTATGAGCTCCGGTAACCACTTAACATTAGGTGGGCCTTGAGCTCGTCTACCAACCTAAGCAATAAAATAAAGGTTTATAAAAAAAAAGATATTTTTTACTAATTCGATTTAAAAAAAAAAGTACGTAATCGTTGGTAGCCTAAGAGGCTATTTCAACTTCACGCGGACCGGTAGATGAGCTAACGGGTTCAACCTGAGAAAATTTACTAACACTAGCTCTAGCAAGAGCCGTATCTCCGCCGAATCTACTACCGGGTCGGAATCGCGACCTACAGAGATGATCCGGCGAGAAAGTCAATGGGTTATCTATGGGCTAGTTCGCATGTCGAACTCGACGACGAGTATGACTAGTTCCATAATTCTGCGTGTTTTTGTGGCAGAACGTGAGTTCTGATTTGAAGGATGAGATAGAAGTTACATAATCGAGATTTTGCATCTTGAAGGCGGCGGTCGCATTCACATGGTGATGGCTCTGGGCTCTGCTAACCACTCACCACCGCAAATATAGTCATTCAACAAGCCTGTGTAATAAATAAAAATACAGACACAATTTTTTTGGCAAGAAGTGTAAAAGGGCACATTATGTAGATTGTTTTTACTGCAAATCTATAAGGCGTTGCGATTCAAAGGCTAATTCATATGCGTACATAATATTATTGAAGACTATTTCTTTTTATAGACTAAAATCGCATTCCTGATTTTAGTATTTTTAAAAACCATAAACTATCTTGAATTTTCAAAGCAGCCAAGTAACCCAAAGTGCCTCACATAAATATAAGACCAGTAAATAACTTTATAAATGAACATTAAATATGAAGATTGAAACACTACAAAACTGTTTCAATTGCGAACGTAATTATTGTTATTATCGTACAATAACGCTAAGTCGGGCAACTTTGAAGGCTTCAAACAAAATGCATATCTAATTTGTTTTCACTTTGGTGCCATATTTAATGCATTAAAGTGATATGAAATCGATATCATTAGTAAATCATCTTATCTCGATCAATCATCAGTGTATAATTTCAGTTAAATCAGTCAAGCCTTCAACTCGTCCGTCAGAGTATAGGCCACCGCTAATGTAGTGACTGCTTCACACAATCCAGCGCATTTCCATGACAAGCTAATTTTGTTGACGGCTGTACATCTAGGTATTTGGAGATTTATGGGGGGCTTTTCCTCGACCTTAGAACTGTAATGTCAAATATGCCATATGTTAACTTATAAAATTGAATGATTCTAGACTAGGTAGAACTAGTCTATCGACCATTTTCGGAATATGATTTCTTCAAGCAATTCATGATGTAAGGCTCAATGTTGAATGAGTTTTATAGGATGTGTTAATTGTCAATTGCCAAAACAAAAATTGCCTGATTTATTTATTTATTTATCGTATGGCATTCGTTTACACTGCGTGGTTATAATTGAAATTTACAGTTTGTGGTTAGGGTTTTATAATTGACGCAGTGTAGTTGGAACCGGGAGATCCTCAGGAGGACAGTTCGGTTGCCAGGTTGTTGCACTATTAGCACCACCCAAGGGTCACGTGTAGGGTAGCGGTGGGTAATCTCCTACGGACGTTATGCAACTTCGACCCCCCTGATTATGAAACACCTTTCTTGGCTCGCAATAATTTTGTAATTCTATCAATAATCTCCAAAAACGACCCAGTAAAATTATTATTTTTATTTCGGACAATCTTTGGCTTCCGGACGCGGGGGTCGAATTCACGTTGTCCCTCACCAATCCGGTTCTGTACGTGAAAAGTTAATTGCAGTGCGGTAAATACCGACACGAAGATGATCTAAGACAGACGAGCTTGTTTCGTAATTTTGGTGTCTTGCGTTATTTAAAAGTGTGATAATGTGTTTTGGGAGGGATTTTAATTAGAATTTTCTGTGTAAAGGTCAGATTCATAAAAAAAAAAACATAATCGATCAGACATATAGTTTCGTTGGGTAAACGTTTTAGTCAAAGCGTATTTTTAAATTAAAAAAGATGTGTGGTGTCGTGGGACACCGGATAGGAACGAAGTTTCTTATTATAAAAATATTAATTTTTAAGTTCTATTCGAGGTATAAAGAAAATAAAACTGGAGGTTTCGCAACAACCCACGGTCATTCGGTAACGTGCGAACTTATTGTGGTACACTTCATTCACGGTTGTTTGCATAAGAGTTAGTGTATTGCGCAAACGATCGCTCTGAGGTCGTGGTCAATGAATGATAAAAAAAATATGTTATTTTTTGTACGTTATTACAAAGTTAAGTTGTACACTGTGTGTATTACTAATAAAAATCTTACGTTACGGACGTTTTTTTCCGGTTAGGGTACCCCTCCGCATCTTCCCATAAGGAACTTCGTTCCAAAAATTAAAGGATTTTCTTTCACTTTATATTACATGGTTCAACTGAAAAAAAGGTTATATAACTTGTTTCTTATTTTTACAATAGATCAAGTTTAAAATTATGGTTTTTCATAAACGCACATATGTATTCAATATTCAGGTAGTCTCTGAATTAGAATCAATGTCATAGTCGTATGCCATTTCGAATTCAAGGTAATTTCTATAAAACTGTTCCTTGTATCGAAGTTTTTCGCATACATTACTATCGATACGGACGCTCGGGGAGTACTTATGCAAATTTTATAGGCAATTACTATAAGGGAAATTGTTCTGGTACTTCTCACGCGTTCCCAGAACGATGTTAGGTCGTGCGAAGCCTTTTCGGGTTCGATCTTAAATCCATTGTCTGTCAGTCTATATGTAATTGTGTGGGCATGTGAGGAGTACTACGATACGGTTTTCTAAGAAAATGGCGTAATGGATATTAAGAGCTTATTAGTGGAGGGCACTGGATATTTGAACCTTAACGAATTTAATGTGGATTGTGGTCATCTTTTTTTTTTGTAATAAAAGAGTCAATTTCTATGCTATCTTGAAGAAACTTGGAATGATCTCTGTGAAATGGTTCGAGATCATTCCAACAGCTATACCGTTTCAACTACCGCTGCTGTAGTTAAACTCATATTATTTAAAACTGCTGCGTTTCTAAAGATAATTTTGACCACGTGCAGTCTGTGGCTGAAATGAACTTCCTTCTGGTCTTTCCTGTGTTCTATGACGTATCTCTTTTTATACGAAGTTTGAAAAGGGTTCACAGCTATAATTTGTGTACCTGGTATTGATGATATCAATAACTCACCCTAAGTGAGCCGTATATTAGTCGATCTTTGAAGGTAACTAAAATAATCATGCGTGGAAGTAGTTGATAAGACACGTTGTATTGATAGAATGTAATTTGTCTGCAGCTGGACAAGATTAACTCGTCACATTCCTTTATATGAACATAGGATACGAAGTCTTAAATAGTTAAACTGATAAACTGGCAAGCAAGAAAAGCATAATAGCCCACGCGATATTATGAACCAACTGTTAAATCTATACTAATATTATAAAGAGGAAAGTTTTGTTTGTTTGTTTGTATTGAATAGGCTCCGAAACTACTGAATCGATTTGAAAAATTCTTTCACTGTTTGGAAGCTACACTATTCCCGAGTGACATAGGCTATATTATTTGTTGAAAAAAATTACGAATCCTTACTAAAACTCCAATAATGTAATTCAAGGTATAAAAAAATTGCCTAAAATATTCTTTAAATCGCGTGCCCTGCGAAAACTATTGACGATAGAATAAAACAATGTACTACGACTTTGTAGAACACATTATTATTTACAAAAAGTTATAGTTGTGCCTCAATAAGTGTTCTTTTATTAACAAAATTAAAACAAAGTCAAATATCGTTGAAATTTTTGTTAAAAACCCGAGCGGTGCCGGAGCGGGCCGCTAGTATGTAAACTATGTAAAGGAGAATTGTAAACGTTTTTATAATTGGACATTTTTTACTCAATCAGTTATAGCTGAATAGATTAGTATAAAACCTCGCAGAAATATACTTCATAGCCTAAATTAACAAATCGTATGCTTTTTTATCTAGCTATGTGTAAATGTACAGATGACATAGTTGGTTATTAGGTATTATTATTATTATTGTCCCTTATTCTGGATTTTACGTACCTATCTAGAAATCGAGTGGTAGTTAGTTAACCAGAGTTACATAAACACTTGGAAAACGAAACGCCTTTCTTCCTGAATTACAAATTAAACGCGGACACCGCAGAAGCCGTTTTTTTTCTGTTAAATGTATTAATGTTGACGTCCTTTTGGGATACGAAATGAAATATAATAATTCTCGATTAAGCAAGCATACTCTTTAAATTAGAATTAGGCATTTTTTTATTGCGACAGTAAATCAAAGAGTGAGATGTCATAAAAAATTTTATTGCTTTGATGGGTGGACGAACTCACAGCCCACCTGGTCTTAAGTGGTTACTGGAGCCTATAGACATCTAGCACGTAAATGTACCACCCACCTTGAGATATAAGTTCTAAGGTCTCAAGTATAGTTACGACGGCTGCCCCACACTTCAAACCGAAACGCATTGCTGCTTCAAGGCAGAAGTAAGCAGGGCATAAAATACGCTTTTAACACAACAATGATTGTATTGTAAGAAGAAGGGTAGGATAGACAGAAGTTTTTCTGCTGTTAATATGTTATAAGGACATCGAAACGTCAATGCCACCACCCAGATCCACCCGCCACCTACCACCCTGTAAGATCGAAGTTTCAAATTGTATTGACTGCCTTTAAACAAAAATATTCCGGTCGAACTTACCCAAGTAAGTTCGGAATTACTTTACCACCAAATAACTTGGTTATCTTTATCTCTCTTTACAACTGATTAATAACAGTTCTTAAATAGACACTATATTTAGTAGACAGCAGTTTGGCTGTACTTCTGGCATTGCTGACGTCCATAGCGACGGTAACTAGTTACAATTAGGTAGTCCAGATGATCGTCTGTCTACAGTGATCATTAAAAAAAACCACAAATCGTTCTCAAAAATAAAACTGCTAAGCATTCTTTGAAGTATTTATAATATCTTTTGTACGAACATTTTTCGCGCTACCAATGCCTTTATTAAAAAGGTACAGCGCAATAGCACATGAGTTGTCGCGGGCAGAAATAACTGGCCCAAGATTGACTCGATACATATCATTAGGAGCTAACGAACATCTCAATTTAGCCAGCCACCTGCCTTGAGACAGCGCTCACGTTAAATAAACTCAGGATTTCTGAAAGGTATTCAGCGTTGGAATTGCTCAGGGCTGGGACTCGGATTAATTTAATAGTTTGGTGCTTGTGTAATTGGCTTAGACGCTCCTGGTCCACATGATGGTACGCGATATCTGAAACGTACTTATATGAAACAACGTGAACTCTACCTTAGATTGTGGGGCCGTAGTCTAAATTTGAGTAACGGTTTCAAACCGGAACATTTGATTGCTTCACGATAAAATTAAAAATGTTTTCATTTTAAAGCTGTAATGAAAAAAAATGTATATGAACTAGTAAAACTAGTAATACCGAACCTCATTAGGAGTGATTAACTGATGGGCCACTAAAAGAGAAATAAATTTAAAAAAAAACATGTGTAATCACACGTGGTAGAAGTGCAAACTTAAAAATTTTGGCTTCAAGATAACGGGACGTATGTAAAATTTCGGCAAAAGGATAATAGTAGGTTTTAGTAATGATCATAGTGATACAAAGTTTGATAATTATTTTACATTTTATTCGTATATATTACATAGATTTATACAGAATGTATTATGTACGTATATTAGGTACGAAGCAGAGCACAAAGAGAATCACAAATATAAGAAACGCTATGTAATGCTTCCTATCTCACTGTGGCCCGCGTGAATTTATGTGTCTGTCTCTTTTTAGTTTTTTTTTTATTTTATTGCTTAGATGGATGGACGAGCTCACAGCCCACCTGGTGTTAAGTAGTTACTGGAGCCCATAGACATCTGCAATGTAAATGCGCCACCCACCTCGAGATATAAGTTCTAAGATCTCAGTATAGTTACAACGGCTACCCCACCCTTCGAACCGAAACGCATTACTGCTTCACGGCGGAAATAGGCGGGGTGGTGGTACCTACCCGTGCGAACTCCCAAGAGGTCCTACCACCAGTGAAAGAAGTGTCGCTGTTTCGTTTCATCGTCTTCAGAATCACAACGATGCTAAAGAAGTTTCCACTTCAAAAACAAGAAATCTTTCCTTTACACACTTCCTTGTGTATTTTTGAAGTGCCTTTTGCGTTACCGGAGAATCAGTCTTTAATTAGGGATACCCCGTATTGTTATATCAAGCAGAATAGAACTTCCTCAAATACAACTTTGTTCCCCAATTTCAATTGTACTTTCATGCATACATTATTATGGTATAATCTGATGACGACCCTTAATGAGTACCGTAAGTTTTGACCGTTAAAAAAATCATCGATTTTGTGCTCACAATTTTGTTTTTTTTTTAATAATTTTACCATAAATGAGTGTATGTGTCTTTAAACAAAAAAACGGCTAACTTTTGTGACCGGGGTAAATGTACAATTGATCTAACAGCGATCTCGAAGCACATAAACGGGAATGTCGTCCCACCCGGTCAATCCATGAGCCTGTATCCATTGCGTTGGAATGACGACTATCTTACCGTACCGCAGTAAATATAATTTATACCTAACGCTATCGATCGCAACACGTAGGGGCTCTCAACCTATGTATATAATATATGAAAGCCCTCGAGGTATCAACACAAATGGCACCAACCATCTTGAGACCCGAGTCCTATGTCTCCGTTTTATAGTAATCTGAATAATATCTCCGCATTAAGCGATGTTAATATGTATATGCACAAAATAATTTTTTTTTTTATTTACAACGAAATTTTCGCTGAGCCTCTAAACTATGAACTTAAAACATTTCCATATATACAACATCTAGTGGCCATTGAAAATTTTATTGCAAAGATTAACTACAGCCGAATGTATTTTTAAATGGCATACCGTACTACATGTGTTATTATTTCTCTCCTTGCTGATGTATTGATTGATAAAAATAAAATAGAACTTATCAGATTCAGATTCTCGTCTTTTTCAAATATTTACTAATCACTTTAATTAGCCGCTGTTTCTCATTGAAACAAATAAATTAATTTAAGCTAAACATTGCGATACTCGCTTATCCCAATCCATTAACTAGAGGAGACCCATTAAGACTGATCCGCTAGTCCAAGCCGAATGAAATGAATAGCTCGGTACAACTGACTAACTAAATGGATTCAAAATGATTATTGCAAATGCGCGCTAATTAATTATTGGCTTTCAGGAGCCGCACTATAGTACAATAAAATTTAAAACTTCTTAATTAATTGGTATATACATTGCAAACTTTTTAACGATTGAGTCTTTGGTCTTGATTAATAATGTGATTTATATTGGTGTTATATACTATTTAGAAGATATTATTTATATTACAATAGTTATGTGTTGTGCGTATAGTCCACAATCGTATTATGGAAGATGTCGATCTTAACGAGAAGCCTATTGTACTTAATTATCTGTTATTGTGTAAATGATCGGGAGAATTTTTGGCCAATGTAGGAACCGAAATTACGGCCTTGCAGTCAAGGGCGCTATCTACTGCGTTACCGAGTCAGTACATTTCATTGCAATCTCAAGATAAATAGAATGCTTATTGGAAAAAGGATGTGTGGTGTCGTGGGACACCGGATAGGAACGAAATTCCTTATTATAAAAATATTAATTTCAAGTTCTATTCGAGGTATAAAGAAAAGAATTATTCGGGTATAAATTTTTTAGTATGATTTTTTCATTGATAAAAAAAACTACTTTCCATGTTATCAATTTTATTTTATTCACAATGATTTATATAAAATATATAATAAAAATATGTTATTTTTTGTACTTTATTACAAAGTTAGGTCGCACACTGTGTGTATTACTAATTTGTACATTATTACAAAGTTAAGTCGTACACTGTGTGCATTACTAATAAAAATCTTACGTTACGGGCGTTTTTTCTTGGTTAGGGTACCCTGCGCATCGTCCCATAAGGAAATTCGTTCCAAAAATGTTATGCTCTTTTTAATAATACGAGATCCAATAATTCATTATTTACTAACAGAGTATTTTTAAAACAGGTAAACTCGAAGTGCACACCGACCAGACCATACTAAATGTGTTTACGACAAAGACAAATCGAAAAATAATGTATTTTCTTGTGAGTCACACTAAAGACTAATCACACGTTAATAGAGGAAGTTCAAATCTCGATATTCACACTTTTTTTTTCATAATTTGGGTATTTAGCGATGAGTTTTGACAGCATCAATGGTAAAATACTTTTGTGTATTAATATTAGAAGCATCCAGTTAATTTGTCGAATTTCTGACGTTAATATATTAAATGTCTATCTTTCCATGCATTTGTGCAATTTATTTATCATGTTATCTTGCAACAATTCTGAATTTATCTTACAAATATATAACATATTTTACTGGTGGTAGGACTTTTATGAGTCCGCGCGGGTAGGTACCACCACCCCGCCTATTTCTGCCGTGAAGCAGTAATACGTTTCAGTATGAAGGGTAACTATACTGAGACCTTAGAACTTATATCTCAAGGTGGGTGGCGCATTTACGTTGTAGATGTCTATGGGATCCAGGAACCACTTAACACCAGGTGGGCTGTTAGCTAGTCCACCTATATAAGCAATAATAAAATAATAATAAAAAAATTATGCTTAATAGTCATATTAGCATATGACTGCTGCACCGTGGGACGAGGTTCGATTCCCACGTCGGACACACATTCGTGTGTCAAACAGGTTTGAAAGCTCTTTGCAACGGTCGTCTTAATTTTCAAATCTTCTTGTCAGGAATACGTGAAAGAATTTGCTACTGGGATGTCTCAGCCAACCGGGCTTGCAATTTATGATCTTAATATTAGGTTTGCTAGTCTTATAATTGACACAAATTAATTATCAGAATATTTTATTCATGATCATTTGTAGTCTGGACCTACATTTAGTTTTCAGTTAATAACTAGAGAAACTATCGTTTAAGTTTTTTTTTTTTTTGCGACTTGGATTTAAAGAATTATTCAAAATCAAAAAAATGTAAATGTAAATGTAACCTTTTTTTGTGCTTCGTTTAAACTAGATTTATTATTTATTTTATAACTAATCTAGCTATAGTGTTTGTTAGTTGATTTATTTATTTTTTTGATTTACTTACATGGGTGGACGATCTCACAGCCCACCTGGTGCTAAGGGGTTCCTGGAGCCCATAAGCATCTACAACGTAAATGCCGCCACCCATCTTGAGATATGAGTTCTAAGGTATCAATATAGTTACAACGGCTGCCCCACCCTTCAAACCGAAACTCATTACTGCTTCACGGCAGAAATAGGCGGTATCTACCCGTGTGGAATCACAGGAGTTCCTACCACCAGTGAAATTGAAATTGAAATTCAAATATCGGATATGCAGACATATCAATATATGTATATCAAACTTGCAAGTAATAAACCGACCAAAAACGTAAGTTTTTAGTATTACGTTATTTGTCCGACTTTGAATAACTATGAAATATATTTCACCAAAATCAATGTTAGCCGGCTCGAAATGAGAAATGGCAAGACGTTTTCAAGACAAATTATCAGCACATTAGAATCAGTTAGAGCGGCCCGTGAGCGCTATTTGCTCTGACTGTGACTGATGCTTGCTATGGTACAACTATTACATAGAAATTAGAGATACAAGACAGAATCGAATGAGTTAGTTTTAGTTTGTCATTGAATTCAGCATCAATTGTAAAGTCTACGTAACGACGCTCGTTTTTTTTATTTGGACATCATTACGTAGGTATTTTTAATACGCTTTTATTAGCTTGAGACGTATGTATGTTTGTAACGGAATCTTTGAACATGATTTTGTCCCCCTTCAAAACGTCGAATTAACACGAAATTCGGTATACTTATTAAGGACCGATGACAATTCAATATTAAAAAAAAAATTAAAAAAAATATATATTGAAAAAATTGAAATTCAACTAAAAAATGAAAAATAAATAATAGTTTAAAAAAACTAATAGAATACACTTTTATAATTCAACTAAAAAATAGAAAATAAATTTTAATAAATTTAAATTAAAAATAGTGTAAGAAAAAATTATTTTATTGTAAAAAAGCGTGGGGTGCTTTTCAGGATTTTATCAAAAAAAACCTTCTACTCATATCTGTTCATAAAATATTTAACTACTGATACAATGCACCCCATGCTTTTTTTTCAATAAAATCATTTTTTCTTACACTATTTTTAATTCAAATTTATTAAATTGTCTATGACACTGAATCTATGGTACTGTTTTGTTATTTTTTATGTAGACGAGTCGATGAGGTGATGCCACCCCTGTTCTCAAACTGTTAAAAAAGCCTATATACAATACAACGTGATTGCCATCGTCGACTTTGATGCGTGGAATCGACGAGCCAATTGTTTTGATTTAAGGATGCCCTCTCTTCTAACCGGAAAGCATGATTGCTTTGGCAATCAAAATATCGGGTGGTTCGGTTTTAGGCCGATACTACACATCCCTTTTGTTATAAAACAATTTAATTTCCTTCACTTCACCTTTTCCTTTTGTTTTACTCATTATATTGTGTTATTGTGTTAAATTGTGTACTCATTAAATTAATGGGTGTTTCCCGAGCGCTATGACATGTCCTTCTTCAAACGAGGCTTATGGAGAGTATTAAGCGGTAGGCAGCGGCTTGGCTCTGCCCCTGGCATTGCTGAAGTCCATGGGCGACGGTAACCACTCACTATCAGGTGGGCCGTATGCTCGTCTGCCTACAAGGGCAATAAAAAAATATGCTTTTATTGAATCACGATTATTCAATGAATAAGGTATAAAAAAAATCGTAATTTTACGTTTTTACTTACAATGAGATTTAAATTATATACAGTAAAAATATATCGAGGGCTGAAAGATGGTTAAAGCGACATTTCGCTTAATAAGCGACATTTATCTTTGTACTTTTTAATTTAAGGTCCATTTTATTTGGCATTAGTATCAAAAACCCGATGTTTTTAATTGAAATTCAATTAAGTTTACCCCATTCGAATAGCCGAAGAAGTTTTTTTGGTATGATACATTTTCCAAATTTCAAACTTTGATTGTCTTTCCTGTAAAGTTGCAAAAAAGTTGTTTACACCAAATAGCTTTTCACGCCTCGAAATGCTGAATAATATATCGTATAACCTGAAAATGTTCTACAATCATTATTAACGAAGCAGTCAATAGAACACATTAATATGGACTAACACAAAGGTCACGCCCACAAAGTTCAATCACAAATCACTCAAGCGTCCTCTTTTGTAGCTTCATTTTGCCAATTTTTTTTACGAGAAACTACTTAATAGTCATCAAATATATTTTTACGTCAAACTCTTATTTGCTCTAATTTCAGTTAAAACTAATACATTTAATCAGATTCACAGACATTACAGCAACAAGTATCTAGTAACTTTTCAATATTCTAATCCATCCTCCAAACTCCTTTTGAAATAGTTTAGAAAGTGTAAATCTCCTTATGCACAGCGGCGGGTCCATTAGAGACGGAATTATTCTGCTCCTTATCGATATAATCGGTACTCTAGTTATTGAGAGGTAGTAAATGCTCTTTGCGATAGGGTTTTGTGTACCCATATAAGTTAGTGGCATAAGTAAGCTCTGCGACGATGCAGTCGTGCGTCTCTTTGAAGAGTAGGATGCGGGCTTTATTTGCATTTGAGTCTTCGACCTCATGTCTCAAAGAATTTATAGGCTTAATAGTGACTAAGCTTAGTAGTAGTAGCTTAAATACCCCTATTACAAATGTTACTATAAAATTAATTTTAAATGTTTAAATCATAAATAAAGTCAAAGAAGATAATATGCTGTAAATAAAAACAGTTTATTATCGATTTACAGTCTTGGTGTGAACGAACCCTAACAGCTAAACCAGAGGCCAAGCTTATCGATATTATCAGTGCTCTGGTTATTGTTTATCGTACCTTCCTAGTACACGTGAAAGTATCGATAGATACTATCGATTAATTAAGCACCGAGTTTATTCCGTTAGCGTGTGACATCGATATTGTCAACATCGAAATATATGTTAAATACTGAAAAACAAAATATATTTACAAATCATAATTTCAAACTAATTATATTGAAAACTGCACTGTTATGCTTTCTAGTTAATTTGTTTTTTTTGCGTTTTCAACCTTATCTAGTTTTCTTATTGCTCCTTTTTTAAACAAATTTGTTAATGTTGTGCTTTTTTTTTGTTACAGTATTCAAACGCTTTGACATAAGCCATCAACCAACGACGTCATCGAATTTCGGATTCTCAAAGGTATTTTTCGAATTATAGAAGTTATGTATTATGGTATAGGGGGCATTAATATAATTTGTGTTTTATGAAATCCACAGAAACCAACTCAATTAATACTTCGATTTTTCTTTTACCGATTAAATTTGCGTTTTGCGGTAGGCAGCGGCTTGGTTCTGCCTCTGGCATTGCTGAAGTCCATGGGCGACGGTAACCACTCACCATCAGGTGGGCCGTGTGCTCGTCTGCCTACAAGGGCAATAAAAAAATTAAAAACAGCCATCTCGCGGCCCATCCATTAAGTGTGCATAAACGTTACGTCATGAGTGCCAACTATTTCAAGATTAAATTGTATTTTGAATAGAAAATATAAAATATAACTGCTTAACAGGTTAATGACCGGAGCAGTCCTGTGGGTGAATACTATTACTTTGCCAAAACAAAATAAGCGGTCCCTTGAGATCGCCGCAACTCACCTGCCCAGAATATCCCTGACCGCATATTTTCTATTGAATATGTAAGAAACGCGGACCGCCATGGCTCATCTAGGCTAGTAGCTACAACATATTGAAGGGGGACTATTCCACAATATAATTGCATAATCAAAAAACTAAAAGTAGGAATAGCTTATTTGAGTAATTGTTTATCCATATGCATTTAATTACTTTTGGCAAAAATCGCTAAAAATCTCGGTCCTTAACCTGTTAAGAGCATAGATATGCTGTTCGTTGATACCTACTTACAATGCATTATAGGTATTTTGTTTGCGTTAAATGGTTACCGGAGCTTATAGACGTTGACAACTTACATAAATGCCACCTCGAGACATGAGTTCTATGTCTTAGTTGCTGTAGTACAACAGCTGCCCCATCCTTCAAACCAAACGCATTACTGTTTCATGGCAGGTATAGACAGGGTCATGGTATCAACCCGTGTGGGCTCATAGCACGGCCAACCATGAGTATACTAGATATTATCTGAACATGCAATTGTAGATTATATTTCGAGAATCATAAATATTTTACCACAAAATTACTTTGAACTTATTATCACGTTTCTTTCCCACGCTTCAAATTCAAATTTTTACAAATCTTTACTATTAATTTCAATTTCAGCATCTCGCTTTATTTATTGCCTTTGTTGCCGGTCAGAGAGGGACAAAACATCCCTTACGTAAAACCAAGTATTATGGAGGTGTGGTCCATTGGAACCACTTATTAACTTTAATTCGTTGAGTTTTAATCATAAGTTGGGAGCTATTTTTCATTTTAGCTGTCTTAATATTTTGTTTGTACTTAAACAAAAATACTTCTGAAAGGGGGAAGCTTAATAAAAGCACAATGATAAATTTATTTAAGATAATTTATTTAAGGTAGAGGGGAAGAGGTCGACTGAAGAAGACATGGATGGAGTGTGTGAATGACGATATGATATATCAAAGTGGTAGGCAGCGGCTTGGCTCTGCCCCTGGCATTGCTGAAGTCCATGGGCGATGGTAACCACTCACCATTAGGTGGGCCGTATGCTCGTCTGCCTACAATGGCAATAAAATATAAAAAAAAAAATGAGAGAGAGGAGTGAGTGTGAGCGGCTGATAGAAGAGAATGGAAGAGAAAACTTACATGTCGTTCGAAAAAGGGAACTGTGGGCGCATTAGTACCATTGGCATTTCTCCAACACTGCCGATTTACTAAACACGTTACGACTAACCCGATATTGACATATTATTTTGTTTTTGGATCATATTATTATTTAAATCATCTCGAAATCGTCTGTCAACGCAAAAGTCAATATGTTGTAACAGTTCGATCAGGTTTTCGATGATTGACATCTAAACAGTACAATACTACCCGGAATTATAAATGAATCATTCTTGAACAAAACGATATAATATATAAACAGCAATTAAATATGATATTTGTACAAGTCATCTCATTATATATTTTTTTCACTAACAATAAAACTTAAATGTTATTATTCATTTAATATTACGATTGTTGTTTTCCGACAGGCACTTAACGGGTTTCTGATGATGATGACGCAAAATGGGAAACTGCTTTATATATCTGACAACGCGGCTGAATACCTCGGGCATTCTATGGTAAGTCAACATTAATTATCCATAGTTGTAGTAATATGTAGTCGACTTAACGTTGCACACGTTTGTTTCACTATTAATTTAAATTTTGGAATTTCATAATTTTGCTATGACGCTAATGGTTTGCCTGAAACGGAAGCTTTTAACTATTTAGATACTAAAATATGGTTCGAAAGTTTAAAATTTCCCTGAATCTATAACCTCAGCGTGTAGTGTCACATAGGTACTCTGTAGCGAAATCTGTGTGGACGTTTTACATATTCTCTGTGATAAAAATGAGTAAAGAATATCTTATATGGCTGCCTTAAAGTATCTAAACTACTACTAAACTATCTAAAATTAGGTTTCAAGTGAAAACAAACTATACCGCTATTTTTATAGACCTTTTTTTATTTTCGGTGAAATGTCACAGTTTATTCCCAGCAGCAATTGAATTTAAGGGTGCCGGATTCTGTTTATTGATTTCATGCTTATTAAGTTTTGCATGAAGCTACTAAAACCCAATGGTTACATCTGACTTGGATTGCTCACGGTTGCTTTTTTCCCTACCTATGCTGATAGCCTTGAGAGGCTATTTCAGCTTCTCCTAGACGTGTAGGTGAGCTCACGGGGCTCTAACTGGGATGTTGCGAAAATTGGCCCTAGCAAGAGTAGTGCTTCGCAAAATCTACCACCGGACCGGAAACGCGACCCACTGGGAAGATCTAGCGAAAATCAGTGGGCTGTCTATGGGTTAATTTACTTGTGGAACCCTTCGTCGCAAGCGACGGGCTGGACGGTTGCACAAAACTTCAACATAGTCGAATAATATGCATATGCATAAATTACAATCACACAAATAAACAAATAACACTTTTATTCGTAACACAAATTAAGAAAGGGGAACAATTTTTATGCAGACTCTTTTTTTAAACAGGTAACGTTAATGGTAGTGGTCACCAACTAGTGAATGACAGATTTTTGTAACTTCAAAAATAATCTTAAACTTTCTGTATTTTACTTAATTTAAAGTATGGATTATAAATATTTTACCTGTTTGATTCCCTTCATAGCCACGCGGAGGTGGGCACAGCGATCCAGTTACAAATGACATAGAATCTGACCCCGAATAGTTCCTCGTTAGTCCGAGCACCGATAAATTAATCACCGCGTTTCATTGTTTGCCGCTGCTGCACTCATGTGCCTTATACAGGGTGTTCCGAAACAAACACATTATTTTCAGGATCGGTTTCTCCTCTATCGGTCCTCTAATATTTACTTTAGGACAACTTAAAATGGCCAAAGTGTATTAAGGTTAAACTACAGACATCTACAACATAAATGCGCCACACACCTTGTGATATAAGTTCTAAGGTCTCAAGTATAGTTACAACGGCTGCCCTACCCTTCAAACCGAAACGCATTACTGCTTCACGGCAGAAATAAGCAGGGCGGTGGTACCTACCCGCGCGGACTCCCAACATGTCCTACCACCAGTAAAACGTTTGAAGAATGACTTATCATTCCGCTTCGTTACAACTTTAAATGCCTGCATACGCTTTGTATTGAAGGCTAATAAAATATGACCTAACTAAACCAACAAGTGGTTTTGTTGAACTCAGTCGATGAAGAAAATCGTTTCGGTCAGGGTAATAGTTACGGGTACAACTTCGGAAACAACCCTGACTAGTAAGTACACCCTGTACGATGTTGTTTTGGCGGTCGGCTCGTGTGAAACGTCGCTACCAAGGAGCAGATGTATGTGTAATGATAGCCGGTCAATGTGTTCAAATTGTGATTAATAGTTCGTTTAAGGAAGTATCATAACGAAACGAAGCGATCGAGTATTATCAATCTTTTTTTTTTTATTGCTTAGGTGGATGGACGAGCTCACAGCCCACCTGATGTTAAGTGCCCATAGACATCTACAACGTAAATGCGCCACCCATCTTGAGATATAAGTTCTAAGGTCTCAGTATAGTTACAACGGCTACCCTGCCCTTCGAACCGAAACGCATTACTGCTTCACGGCGGAAATAGGCGGGGTGGTGGTACCTACCCGTGCGGACTCCCAAGAGGTCCTCCTACCACCAGTGTCTTCGCTCAAATACACAATCTGGTGTAGACTTGGTAATATTTCTCTTCGGTTCTTTCTTATGTTTGGATGGTTTTCTATGAAGCGACAAAAAGTAGATTTAAATTGCCCAAAGTATTCATACAATTTTGTGTTAAGTGGTCCCCGGAACTCAAAGATGTCACAATTGAAAATTCAAAAATCTGCTGTTGCTTACTTGTTTCTGCCGCAAAGCAGTAATACTTTCCCATTTGAAGGGTTTTATTGTTGTCATACATACGATACATTTGAAACTTTAAGTTCATGTCTCAAAGTGCATGGCGGCACTCATGACCACAGCTTGGGCTCTGGTAGATACTTAACACTAAGAGGCCCGTGAGCTTGTTCTAATTCTGCCTGCGAAGCCTTGAAGAACTTTGCAACATAACAGTCCTATATAAATATCAATTAACCTAATTTTCGAATGGGATCAAACAAAATCATACAGAGACAATGAGCCTCCGTGTGATATGTGATGAAGATGTACGGCATCTTTGTCCAAAAAAAAAACGTATTTCAAGTTTCTCGTCAATCTACAATATTAATAATAATTAATATAAAAATTTAACAAAAACATGCAAAATTATCTTCACAGAATTATCTTCGGAAAACGTCAACAATTTATCTTACTTGACTTTTAAAACTAATTGTTGATCTTTCATAAACTCCAATCGAAGACATTAGATCCGCATCATAACTCTTTTAATATTACCAGCATTGTTTATAATTATATCGGCGAATGTTTATTATTTATCGACGCATCCGGGTAATCAATCTATTATATGAGTGCTAGCGAAACTAATAAAAAAAAACATGTTAAAAAATGATAGAGCGATTCGGTAGTATTTTGTCTATATTAATTTTTTATAATTATAACTATACTGAGACCGTAGAACTTATATCTCAAGGTGGGTGGCGCATCTACGGTGTAGATGTCTATGGGCTCCAGTAACCACTTAACACCAGGGGAGCTGTGAGCTTGTCCATCCACCTAAGCAAAAAAAAAAGGTATAACTAAGGTACAGTTGAACTTCACCATTTATTGTCAACATATGATACCAATAAAATATCAATAATTATTTTCTACATTACTCAGATTTTACCATTATAATACCTATATATTATGCACCCATATTATGCGCATATTAAAAAAAAATACTCAAACAGTATTAATGACTAATGCTTGCGTGCGAATGTACCTGCAATTTCAGGCCTGATTATTGGTACAGGTTCTGAGTATTTCACTTCGGATCAAAAATAAATGGGACCACTATTTTTCTTGTGCTCAATATAATGATAAAAAGGAAAGACTTCGATCAAAAAACATTCAAATTGATAATAAATGTTGAGCAAGTGGGATGGGTAGTTATTCGCCTTAAAAAAGCATTTAAAAATAATTCCAGAGATAGGAATAAAAGTACAAAAGATACTACATTTAAATCCCAATCCCGGACTTAGATTAGACCGCCCAATATCACATAGCTGATAATATAGATTCCATCTAGATCGATCAGAAAATAGATGAGCCACATCTATCGACAGAATTCCCACGATACAGTTTTTATAAGCCTCTAATGCGCCGACAATTAGTCATTAGAAATACGCTTTAACGTTTCAAGATTAAAGTACATTTTCGTAACATAGTTCTGGAGCTCTCCGTTAATATTTTATTGTTATTCCACAATTAAGATTAATGATAAGAGTCTAGTGGTACTTAATTCGAAATATCTGGTTAAAACAATGCGGTATTCTTTAATGCGATCAAATCGTTGTGTGGGAGGAGTCAAGTTAACTGTGTATATATATTTTTTTGTAATTTATTAAGAAAAGAGTTAGGGTTATAATTATGTTTTCACACTCCGTTTAGATCTTCGATACGGGCTAACGTTTTCATCTTCAGCTTTGATGTTCTTAATCTGATGTAATAGTATAGCCATAATATTACGATCAGTAGTCATGGATGACGTATGCAGATGACTTAGCGATCGCTATTGTTATGTAATTGGGCATGTATGGTGACATTATGAAGAAATAAGGTGCATCAATAATAAATAATTATACTAAGCAAACTGTAAGAATGATGACCGAACTCAAGCTACAAAAAATACCTTTTACTACTGTTATTGCTTCAAATACCCATTGCTGGAAAAATCATTTAAACATTACAATATGCGCAATTGGAAACTGAATGTTATTTTCGGTGTTTTCCAAACCCCAAACGACTCCTTTTTTTGGCAATATCCACAAGTATTTTTTCCCTTCAAATACGATAAGATGGTTTCGAAGACTTCTCACTAAGCTAGACTCCAAATTCCCAGATTTTTATTGCGAAAGTATAAATATAGCAGATAGATCCCTCGAGACGCCAGACGTATTAAGATAATGACGATAAATACTTTGAAAGAAATACAAATCTTCTAGTGACCAACGTTTTTATTACCTTTCTTTATTATGCTTAGAAAAACATTTCTCTTGCTATTACGAACACTGTCGGTAGGAAGAAAAATGAGCTCATACAGGTTAGTTTCTCGCATTCCTGCCTATTTTTGCCACGACGAAATCAGACGTTCCGGAAGGACAGGGTTGTTGTGTCCCCTTGCGAGGCACGAGTTGGGTCTAGGAGCAACCGCCTCTTTCCGGACCATGGGTTCCCTGTCTTACTAACCAGGGTTATTGATGTTGCAATTATTGTGGTAATGGGCTGAGCTTGTTGGGAGAAACTGTTGCTTAATGAGGACTTAATAGAGCGAAAACCCTGGACCGAACATGGGCGTGCATCATTTCATGTTTCTACCATTCCTTCGCGTCTTTAGTTTTTACTAACTACTTAAAATTTGGAACAATTGACTTGAATTGGTTGTATAGCATACCGCTGATGCATTGTTCAGAAGGCAGCATGGATATAAAGAAGGGCACGATAACTATTAGTCCAATATAACCTGAACTTTTACTGAGTGTCTTTAGGTGAATGACGTCAATTGACTTCAGTAGCTACATCATGTCACGTGGACAGCTCATCCATTTAATCCATTAAATAAACGAAAAATATGCCTTAATTTCGATGAAATTAGAACACAGTGTAACTTTTCCTTACCACATTTAAAAGATTCATCAAGCCTCATGGAACCGAAAGCGCTGAAAGGCAATAAAGAAAACCACACACATAGCGACCGAGAGGCGGCCGAAAAACAATAGGCACACAATTCAATATATGCCAGCCGAACAATGTAACGATAATGCCACAAACAATAATACCCTTTCGTCGCACAAACCACTATGCCGATCGATTCAATACTAGTTTGACAACGTGGGTTCTGGTGCAGAAAGTGAAAATGTTAATTAATACAATGCTTCATCGAACTTATATATTTCAATCGAATTAAATGCTGACAATTTACGAAAATATTACAATCTTAGTAATCAAGAAGAATTCAAAACTAAATTGAATTAGTAATTTAGTCATATATACGAACTTATACGTTTTGAATCATGCTACCAAATAATACGACTAAATATTATTTGCTAAGCAACACATACACGGGTTAGTTTACAAATATCATTATAAGTTACGAATTAAAGGTCTCTACAGTAAACGTCCAATTAAAATGGACCTTAGAAATCAATGCAACATCTTACATTTTATTCGAAATCAACCAAAGGAACGGTTCTAGTCAGTTTAGTCGCTGTAAGTAATGATAGGGCCGCTTCTACGCCTGCGGCTGTTTTATGCATTTATCACTTCTATTGTGACTATGGCCTTTGTGAATACAATGATTGTTTTATACTTGTAGAGATTATGTGATATCTATAATATTACGGATAACTTTTTAGTGAATGGTTGCGAAAATTACTAAATATACTAGGTAAATTTACTACTAACCCGCAAATAGGTCTAATGGTTCCCCCTCTCGCGCCGCACGAGGCCATTGCCCCTAATTTCCCTTTATTACGTCACCAACACATTTAAGTGTTTCTTTATACACAGTATATTTGACTACCAACTCCTCTGAACAATATTTAACACTACCAACATCATTAATATCACAAGGCTCAAACAAAGCACTGAAGTAGCACGAGTGTTTGTGTTATACATGTAAAGAATTACAATGCCATCAATCAATTCAGACAAGTGTACATTTGTTAACAAAATTACTGCCCGTGCTTTAGTTATACCATCATTAATCTGTATATCCAGGGGCATGTTTGTTTGTATAACATTTGTTGCGTACTAGTCTTGCGCTGATTTACATAAAGTTCGACTTGCTGTATAGCAGAGAAGCGACGCGATGTGTGATGGTTTTTTAAAAAAAATAAAAAAAACTTATTCGCCTCGTTATCAATACAGTGGATTCTGGTCGTATATATCCGTTGAGTTATGATTTATCGTATTCTAATTTTGAACCAATTTTGAGATAATTTACTTTAATTAAATTTGAAAAGACTTTGGAAAGAGAATTTTATTTTATTGCCCGTATAGGCAAACATTCGGCTCACCTGATGGTGAGTGGTTACCGTCGCTCATGGACGTCAGCAATGCCAGGGGTAGAGCCAAGCCGCTGCGTACCGTTTTCTAAAAAGAGATGCTATTATTGATTGTACAAATAAATTAGAAGCAGCAATTAGAGTTGCCTGTACTCTCTAATGAATACCTATTCGAACAAATAATTATATATGTATACTAGCTAGGCCGGCAAACGTTGTTTTGCCATATAAATTATTTCTAGGAAAAATAAATAGCCTAGAAACCGACTGCAGCGCCATCTGCCGGGCTGATTTGTATAAACCATTCTTGAATCCACCTCAAGGTACGCAGAAAATTTCATTAAAATCGGTCCAACCGCTTAGGAGGAATTCAGTGGCAAACACACGCACAGAAGAAATATATATTTAAAGATAAATAAATACATACATCGTTAACAATAGGTTGATAACATAAAAGTAACAGTAATTTCAAACCATTTATTTCTAATATTATAAACGACCGAAATAATCGCAACTATTCGTCATCAAAAACAAATCCAAAATCATATTCAACAAATAGGACCTCCCAGTCGATACCAAATGGAATCAATTTTAAAACATTGAACAATCAAAAATAACTGGAACGCTTGTTTGGCGTATCTCCCAATCAAATTGTTGCTATAACGGTACGTGTACGGTACAGTACGAGATCACAATAAGTCGTTGAATCAATCGAAAATATCGAAAATTCCCGCTGAACGTGAAAGTTATTGAAATAGGGATGTCTGTGATAAATTTATTACAAAATTACAATTTGTGTACTGTAAGATTGATATTTAAAAGTGAATGTAGCAATATAATTTATTTATTAAAGCTTATAGCAGAATTTGATACTAATTGGTTAACAATATTAATGGACGTTAAAAAATAGATCCTTGATGTAGCGTACCGATTACTGGTGAGTCTTGTGAGTCCGCACGGGTAGGTACCACTACCCTGCCTATTTCTGCCGCGAAGCATGCGTTTCGGTTTGAAGGGCGGGGCAGCCGTTGTACTGTTAAAAGTGAGACCTTAGAACTCATGCCTCAAGGTGGGTGGCGGCATTTACTTTGTAGATGTCTATGGGTTCCAGTAACCACTTAGCACCAGGTGAGGCCGTGAGCTCGTCCACCCATCTAAGCAATAAATAAATAAAAACTGCTTTATACCATCGCATATCCTATCCTACCATTAGCACAGAATGCATTCCTTATACGTAGTGCCTCTGCCTTCACTTGGTACGAAAAGACCATTTTACCTCATCACTATTACTCAAATAAAAAATGATGTAACAGTAGAACTCACATAGCACTCGTTGGCAGGGTGGTTCTGACCCAGCATGGCATCCCGGGATACCAGCCTGGATGGCCTGACGGGCTGCCGTACCGAGGCGGCTGACATTCCAAAGCCTTCGTTGCGCCTCGAAGGCTCCGTCAGACGGGCGTCCTTGGATTGAGTCGTGCATGTGACTGCAGTGTTGACCGCGGTAACACCCTTACTCTGTCCAGGTTCTGACCTCAAAGGGGATGCTTGGGCGAGAGTATGGGGAGTCTTTTAGTTGGTAGATCCTTAAATACCATTGGACCTGCGCTCCGCTCCCAACTTCTGCGGACTGTCCAGTCCCACATACTTGGTGGGCTCCCAAGGCCCAGGGTCCACACAGAAGGTTTGGCCCCCGGTCCAGAAAAAAAATAGCGTCATTAGGTATTATCTGATTAACAGCCAAAGATCCAATCTAATATATTCCCATTGATACTTCTATTAATTCTATTCTATTCTGAATATAATAGATTAGTGTCGTCACTAAATAATATTATCATAATAGATTTCAGTGAATATTATTAATACCGGCTTCAAATGACTAAAAACTCTGATTTCTAGAGTTTACGCGATCTTATTAGTACCAGCCCTGTTCGATTACGAATCAATGATATATAGATAAATAGAATAGGCCCACCGCAGAGTATCGATGTAAAATGAACGATTTCAGTTAGAAATCGCTTCACCTCCATGTTTGTTTATTGTATTCGCTCATGGGCGGAGAAAACTCATTGGTTATTGGAACGACTGCATTAATAGTAATGATTGGTCTCAGCTACGGAACTTATAAACAATGTTGTCTCCACTTAACCGTGAGTCACTTCTCAACTGCAGCTCTGGACAATTTAATATTGAAAATCTGTAATAGTGTCCACCTCGTTGTTCTATTCTGTGACATCTATATATTAATACGTGAAGCAAAAACTTTGTATCCCTTTTTACGAAAATTGCGCGGACGGAGGAGTATGAAACTTTCCACACTTATAGAGAATACTAGCGACCCGCCCTCGCTTCGCTTCGGAAACATTAAAACACACATGAAACCAAAAAAATAAAATAAAAATAAAATAAAAAAAAGTAGCCTATGTTCATCAGGGACAATGTCGGCTTCTAATGGAAAAATAATTTTTCAAATCGGTCCAGTAGTTTCGGAGCCTATTCGAAACAAACAAACAAACAAATCTTTCCTCTTTATAATATTAGTATTGATAGAGAAGAAGTGCACAATGCTAATATTTTTTAAAATAATGCATAAAAGATACATTAAATCAATAAAGAAAACATTACACACACTACATACCATGTATTTGACGCACACACGCATGCATACTATTTATTGTCAAACTTTTGTTCTTGACGTCTGTTGTCAAATTGAGAATAGATTAAATATTGTTTGTCTTTGTTAATATTTTTTATAGTGTACTCTTGGCGAAATTTGTGATTATTGTGAAAATACAATCATAATAGTGTCCAAATTTACAACTCCAATTAATTATAGTCGAATTTCGACTACTGCGGGATCTCTAGTTATAACAAATATACGTTTTAATCTCGCGTTTATTTGATACCACCTTACACAATTTCAAACTTTTTGAATGCTATACAGTTTTCGTGGTCACAGATATCGATTAATATACATAGTGTTTCTGAAAAAAAATTCACTCATCACAAACTAACTTATATTTACTACGGCGTGACCAAAAGCAAACTTTACAACTCAAATAATGTCAATGGCGAATCAATTACAAAATAACAAACTTATTGGGATATATCTATTAAGGTTCGCCGTCAATTTTATTTTCCCTGTATGCGACAAAAAAAAAAAACATTAATAAGGATCATTGCATTTTGTAGTTTCTGACTAGACATGATAAGTTCAAGCCTAAATTATTCTCATTTAAGATTCCTAAGTTATCTCATTGCAATTGCCCAACACACGCGCATAAATAGGAGCAAACATAATCCTCTGGTATGAACGCTCTGGTATGCTAAATTCCATATGCGTCGATTCTGGTGTATTTTTCTTTTTCTCAGTTTTTTATTTTACACGGGTGAACAAGCTGACGGCTTACCTAGTGTAAAGTGGTCACCGGAGCCCATAGACATCGAAAACGCAAATGCCTCAACCCACATTGAGACATAAGTTCTACGTCACAGTTCTATAGCATAACCGCTCCTCTAGCCTCCAAATCGAAACGCATTACTGCTTCACGATAGATATAGTCAGCAGGATGACGGTACCTACACGTCCGGACTCACAAGATGCCCTACCACTATTAAATGCGTAGTAAAACCAGTAGATATATCGGAGACTGCCAGAAATTTCTACCTATTTAGGCGATTTCGCCTTATTTGTTATTGGCACCATAAATGACATAATATTTCACAAATTATCTCCCATTATATCCATAAATGGTCTATGGCAGTCCTTTCGAATGAAACTCTTCTTAATTTCGGATTATGACTTTTCTGCTTACACTGTCGCCCGCTAAGCGGTGAGGCAATTGAGAATCTAAGCATCTCCTACTGTATTCTGATTAATTTCGTTGCCGAATATAAGACAGATAGATTATTATCGTTTCCGCGGTCTACCTGGACCTCATCGTTCGAAATATTTTAATGTAGTCGCCGCTGTGGATTTAGGGCTAAATATGGATACTCACTAATATATTTTAATTCGACTTTACAATAAATACGAAGCTGTTATATCCATAGTATAAGTCACGGATACTCTAATATCATTAACATAGCTCTTTGTCACTATGCCAATGCGATCTTAGTGTTCGCTTTCCACGTTCTTATCGTGGACCGTAGATCTACACACGTGACAGTGTGACTGAGATCTTGACGAAGCGAGAGTGTTTCAAAACGAACCTTGGCCTCGTTGATCCAGGACTCGGAGAACGAGAAAATAAAGTTTATTATGCATATATCTAGGTTTTTTTTATATATTTCATATGTAGCTAAAGCATACTCTGTGTTAATTGTGTTTATGTATGTCTATTGTTTATTGATCCATTTCCAATATAAACAGATTGGAATCCAATTTGGAAGTCCTCGTGGCCTAACAGATAAGACGTCCGGTGCATTCGTGTTGAGCGATGCACCGGTGTTCGAATCACAGGCGGGTACCAATTTTTCTAATCAAATACGTACTCAACAAATGTTCACGATTGACTTCCACGGTGAAGGAATAACATCGTGTAACAAAAATCAAACCCGCAAAATTATAATTTGTGTAATTACTGGTGGTAGGACCACTTGTGAGTCCGCACGGGTGGGTACCAACGCCCTGCCTATTTCTGCCGTGAAGCAGTAATGCGTTTCGGTTTGAAGGGTGGGGCAGCCGTTGTTACTACGTTGTACGAATTATTTACGTTGTAGATGTCTATGGGCTCCAGTAACCACTTAACACCAGATGGGCTGTGAGCTCGTCTACCCATCTAAGCAATAAAAAAAAAGCTTGTTGTCAGTTCTTTCACTTTAATTTGAGATATCATCGAAAGCCTAAGCTGACGGGAATGGCTGTTTTATAATTATTTTACATTACGATTCCACGTTCCGTCCCCTCCATGATGTGTACACAAATATGAATACGCTCGGCGTATTACGCCACACGATGGCCGCAAGCCGTAATAAATTTTCATCAACTTATCGAACCGAGAATTCATGCACTTAAATCACGGCTCCACTTCATTGATACCTAAATAACGTGTTGTTGCAGTTAAATCCAAAGTGAATTACGTCATAGTATTGTTAATATGATTCATGGACACCGCAGTTGAGTACAGGTGTGAAATAGCGGTATTCATATAATAACACAGGAAGAGATATTATCATTCGCAGACTCGAGCATGCTTGTCTTGTAGGAGCAAATCTGCGTTGCAGTTACAAATTTACGAGTTTAAGGTATTGTATCTTAACGCTTAGGTCGGTTTTGTACAGTTAAAATAATATATTAAGTTAATCGCTGTTGCAGTAGTAATATGAGATACAAGCCCCGATGCAAAATAGTTCGTCTGGTGTGAAGTTTTCTCTGTGAGATGTTTGCGTTATGTTTTTTTGAATATTTTTTGAAAAAATTTATGTTATGTCATGAATTTTTAATGAATGCATGAATTATTTAAGTCATGAAAGAATTTCAGTTATGTTAAAATAAACTTTAAAATGTTCCTCAGATTGTGGTTTACTTTTTATTAAAAGTTCTTAATTATTTTAACAATATTTACTTTCAATATTTTGCTTTGCCCTACTTTCCCATACTAGACGAACTAATTTGCATCGGGGTTCGTATATGCGATGAAATAAAGCTGTCATTTATTAGATAATGAAATTTTAACGAAGACGAATTTTAAGTTAGAAATATTTATTAAGTACTAGCTGACCCGGCAAACTTCGTAGTGCCTCAATCGATAAATAAAAGACCTAAGCTTTTGTATAAAATAAACTTAAAACAAACAAAAGGAATCCGTCTAACGGGGGACATATCAGAGGAAGACAAAATTGTATTTTTTTTACCTTAAATTAAATTACCTTTTAAATCTTCTCTGGACTTTCACAAATATTTTAAGACCAAAATTAGCCAAATCGGTCCAGCCGTTCTCGAGTTTTAGCGAGACTAACGAACAGCAATTCATTTTTATATAATATAGATTATGCTTACAAAATTTAAGTTCATCTTGTTGATTTCATTCTTCAAAGCAGAGTTTGATTTGTAACAAACGATTCAGAGTACAAACACTGTCCACATTATACATTCGCCTATTCTCGTCGACATGTTTGCATAAATTACAATGCGTTTACATCGTTATGGGCGGGGAGGCCTAAAGCAATTATGTTATGTGTGCATGATTAAATAATTTCACTTCGTTCTAATAAAACGTTGGGGAACACAAGGCCGGTGGTCTTGAAATTTTAATTCACCATAAACAATTTGATGTGGATTTTTCGTCTTAATTGTTAGCTTTAGAAGAGAATAAAGGTTATGTTTGTTAAGCTGATTTGAATTTTATGTATTTTATCGTTTACTTACCACATTTATAATTGGCTTTATATTGTATACATGTAATGTGGCTATGTTATTGTCATTATAGATATCTAGCTCCAGATAATCTATCAAGCAAAGTTCAGATGTATGTTTCATGCAATCAATTTTAAGAAAGAACTAAAATTGAAGACGTAAAATTGCAAGTATCAAAAATTTTAAAATATTTTTTTGAGTTACTTTAAATATATGTACATCTATTTTCAATTATTGTATAACTGGAATTTTTAACACAATTAGTGCAAATAGTATCACAATCTGACAAAATACTCTCGATTTCTACTAACACGGCTTCAAGTTAAACAATTTTTAAGTTTAAGTACAGTTAGAAACAAAAATTAACTATCCCAAAAAAAGATAATCATCCTTTTTGTAATCGTCCTCTTTTGTAATTACACTGTGGAGTACCAAGATATGCTAGCGATCACAGAGCAATGTCTTATCAACGATTGCAATAAATTTACGTGAGTTTTTCCACGTGGCTCTCACACGCCCCCCACGGGTAAGGCGCGTGGGCGGGAATGACGCGTAATGTCTTAACGCTGGCTTCGCGACAGGTGGGCGGGGCATATGACGTGCGCATGACACCGCGCGTAAGGATGACAGTGTCGAGTTTGTATGTAATTACCGTAATTGAAGTTGTCACGTGTGAATGTCGCTTTTGAGATGAAGCTATGGTGGGAATGAGAATTTTCGTGTCAGGGTTTTACGGTGATTAACGATGACGCTAATAGACTTAAGCCTGACATCGTTGTTATGTATCTTAGACTTCAAAGTAGAAATCGTGACTTTGAGATGGTACTAGAAATGACATGTAACAATGTCTTCAACTTACCCTAATGTTCAACTATGATATCTGACAACTCTAATTTACGGGAACTAACAGCTATGGTATCACTAGGCAGTAATGAGTCTGCTTACAACACCAAAAAAAATTTTAAAAGCTATTTTACACTCACGTATCGCGCATAAATGCATTTTCAACCTAAAAACGGTAACGAAATTTAAAATATTAAAATTATTTGTGAAAATAAAATAAGTCATTATTTTCGATCACCCCTGTGCATCAAACACTATAAACTCTCGCAATTTTGTTACGAAAATTTTAACGGGTTCTTAAGCGAAATATGATTTAATTAAAGTTATTAAGGCTGTCTATGTTTAATTGAAATCTGTTTGTATAGTATGAAAGCATAAACTGTACTGGTAGACTCGTTTGACCTCGGGGTCAGTAAATTAAAACTCGACTCGTGCACTTAATATTATAAAATTACGTAGTTTCTATATTTATGAATGACTGTCAACAAAGATAACAATTATTTTCTTTATAAAACCAGTTCTTAGGTGGAACCGTTCAGATAAAAATAAAATTATTTGTACTGTATTCCGGATCTTGTTGAATTCAGCTCTGTATGTATAGATTATAGATAATTATAACGTAAATTGTAAATACGTACTTTGGAGTCTAAGGATCTTTTTAAAACGAACTTAGCTAATGACTCAATTTGCGGATAGAAGATATAGGAAATATGTGCATATACATATATCATGGGACAGTATGATTGCAACGACTTAAGGACAAAAATAAATAATTCTCGCATAGTCGTGAAACACACACTATAAGAGCTTGCTACGAAAAATAAAGGTTAGATGAATAAAACAAAGTATTGTACTAGTAGTAGTACTAGTAGTAGTAGTAGTAGCAGCATAGTAGTAGTAGCATAGTAGTAGCATAGTAGTAAGTTGCATATTTCGTTAAGATCCCTCGAGTGATATCTTAAGAAAAGATAAGATAGGATTACGTTACAGATACAGATACTTAATAGTCTCGTCAATAGTAATACGTGATAGATGCGACACATGTATGAATTAAAAAAAAGAAAAAAATGGTCATCGGAACAAAGAATCAGTTGTTAAAAAAAGCTGCCCCTTCTTCTTGGATTACTTACCTATACAAAGGTTGCCCCACTCTTCGAACCGAAACGCATTACTGCTTCACGGCAGGTATAGGCAGGGTGGTGATCTCTATCCGTGCGGGCTCACAACACGCCCTACCACCAGTAATGAGAACTCGATGAGTTTACTAGTGGCTATGCAAGAGTTTTTTGTGCTTAGTGCGAGTTTTTAAACTTCTCGATCACGTAAAAGTTAACTCTAATTTGTATGGAGTTGGGCAGCGTTCCTACGTTTGGCGCTAGGGCCGCTATTTCAACTCCATACAAAGGGGAATGCCCACTCTCCATAGTATGCTGGGCCAAAAAATGGACATCAAATATTACTATAAAAATGGACTGTTTCAAATTCTTAAATGTATTGGATATCTCAAAAAAATCAAAAACCTTGTTTTTTCAATAGAGCTGCTTTTTTTAAACTACTTACTGTAAACTGTAGTGGCGCTCATTCGGAAGAAAGTAAATGCATATTTATTTATGCCAAAATTAATACACTGAGTATTTTTTCTCTAATCTATTGCCCACTTTGGGCCCGAAACGGGCATTTCCCTTTGAGTGTAGCATTTGGGCTCATTACAAAGAACGCTAATTGCGGAACACGACATAAAATCCGTCGCCGCAAACTCAAAGCAAATGCTTTTATTTTTAAAGAGGCGTGTACTTAGCGAGATTACCTCGACAATTTCATCAGTGCGCCGACCGCAGGCCATATTATTTTAATATTAGACTCGGCACCTTTGTTTCCTGCGTCTCGCTATTGTTTTTGATCAACATCTGCTGTTATGTAATCGTTTTAAAATAAAATAATTTCGTTCCATTTCAGAAATTGCTTTATCTATACTTAATATATAAATCTACAGTGGTTTTTACGGATGTTCCGTTATAGCTACTGAACCATGCATCTGATTGACTTGAAACTTGGTATCTATGTAGAAAATACATGTATTTAATGGATAGGCTAATATTTATATGAGTGTTGGACTTCCTACACCAATTGCGGGAGCGATAATGATGAGAATCTTTGTGGGGGTGAGAAATAATAATGTAAATTTTAAATGGCCAGCGATATAAATTTTCGATATTTAAATTATCCGAGTTTTGTGACCGTTTGTTGTTGGATAAGTTCCGTTAAAGATTCTTAATACGTTTACTAGTTCTTCGTCTTTTACTCACACCTCAAAATATGTATGAAATTTAAATCGCATGTTATTGGGTACTAAAATCTATTTATTTACGTAGTAGTGTTTTAGATGAGCAAGAAATTAAATTTGCGAAATTACGCAATTTGTTAGAACACAGAACTTCACCGGAATTGTGACAGACGCGTTATTAGCTCATTGGCGTTTCCGATCCGGTGGTAGATTCACAGACAGGCTTGAGCCCCGTGAGCTCACCTACTAAGGTTAAGGTTACGCTCAAATGGTCTCTCAAGACCATCAGCTTAGGTAGGAAAAAAAAATGTTATACCCGCGCATACTCCCTTTTTGCAGTAGACACTTGTTTGCCTTACAAAATTTTTTGAAAGACGCGCAACAATTTTGATGTACTAAACGTTTCATTTTGAAAATATCTGGATATTTAATTTACATTTTTTTTGTATTGTCTTCCCATCGTTCATCTTTACTTTTGACGCAATAACAATAATAATTAAAATTCTGTGGTACATGACGGTGAACATTATTAATCAAAACAGTTTATAAATTCGTTCGTTTATAATATTATTTGTTACATAATTTATTAATTATTATAACAAAAAAAAAACGGTTATTAACGCAATTGTTTTTTCACAGGAAGATCTCCTAATCCACGGGGATAGTGTATACGACGTCATAGATAAGCAGGATCAACAAGCTGTTAGAACCGAGTTGACCAGGTCACCGGCCGATGGAGAAGACAGGGTGTTCTTGTGCCGGATGAATGTGGCCAGAAATGCTCGGAGGCAGATGCGCTTTGGTGATCAAAAGGTAAGTAAGATATAAAGCAAAAATACAAAATAAATACAATAATAAAATAAATAAATACAATAATAAAATAAATAAATACAATAATAAATACAAAAGTACTACAACTTCATTCTTCTATGAACCTTGTCCAAGCAAGAACATCTATACTGATATATAAATCTACAGTGGTTTTTACAGATGTTGCGTTATAACTACTGAACCATGCATCCGATTGATTTCAAACTTGGTATTCATGTAGAAAATACATGTGCTTAATGGATAGGCCAATATTTATATGAGTGTTGGACTCCCTAATAATAATGACAATAAATAATAATGTTATTTTTAAATGCCCAGCGAAGCGGGCGAGTACGGCTAGTCTTTCAATAAAATCACAAAATGTAACTGTGAATTGTGTTCATAATTAACCAGTAAAATTTCGAAATGAGCTTAAAACTGCTATGAAGTGGTAGGACGGACGGACAGACAAATTGATAGGCTTCGATATTGACGAGTTATCACGGGTAATTGAATGATCACGCTTCCGAGTGAAGTTTGATTTTTGATGTAATGTATGGGATTTTGGTTATATTTTTTTTTTAATCAGCTGTCAGTTACAGTATTTTTACAAGTATATATATAGGATAATAAATATGACTCCATGAAATTTAAACTTTTTGTGAATCTTATAAATTAAACCTATTTGCTACAAGAAATGCTAGTATTTTAATGCAACGGCTCTCAAAGTAGGCAGGCACGCTAGGGTACAGTGAATTAGTTGCGGTAAAAAAATACAAACAATTTGTAATTTAAAACAATGCCATACCAATTTTAGCTAAGCTATCTATATTTATAGAATTTGGTGTTGCGTACACAATGCGTGCAAAGCAAAGCGTAACCTTAGTAATGTTGTTCGGCGGCACGATGAAGAAAGAAAAAGCTAATTTGTATACTCATCTGCTACTCTCCAACTTTTCTTTCTGTCGGTTTTTATACGCCGAACAGGCCACTGGCACTTATTGTATTGTCAACGGCTCTGATATGGAATTGATACCAGTTACATAAGCGAATTTCAAAATTAAATGCAATTAAATTTGCTGCTATATATTTTTTATATTTTCCAGAATTTCTGTAAATTAAACGGATGCCTGAAAGAGATCGCTTTTAGCGATAAGACTGCTTATTGCACAAATATATCTGCTTTTTGACTGTTTTTTGAATGTAAATTGTGTTTTGGTGTGCAGTAAAGTGTATCTCTCTCTCTCTCTAAATTTGATTCAAATTCTTCGAAATAGTGGCGCAACACGATAACTCTCTTATCGTGGCCGCCTCTAATTACATACCCGACCTAGGCAACGCTGCGACGGAGCAAGGCAAAGCCCAAACATGTCCTATCGGATCTTTCCGATCCACTCTCGGTGCTTTTAGGATCTCCAAGCACCGGTCACCGTTCTCGTCGATCTAGATTATTCTAGATAAATGCGATGAATTTGACGCGCAGTATTAGAAACAAGTCTCTCGGATTAGCCCTGTGAGCTTAGCTATACCAGTCCGCGCATAGTTAGAATAGCCCCTAGATAACCAACGTTTGGGTAAAAAAAACTAATAAAATCCGTTAGTATTACGTGTTGAAAAGATAGAAATGAAAACAACTTTATAAAAGTTCCAAATTTCAAAGAGACGTCATCAAAAACGTGAACTCTAAATTCTAAAGTGAGTTAAAGAATAAGAGGTGCTCATCCTGATTCATAGTTACAAAAATTACTTAATCTATTAATTCAAACTTTCACTATTCTAATATAATTTCCCTGGGAAAAATATTTAAAAAAGTATTAATTCATTAATTTGTAGCTTAATTACTTTGAAGCTAGTTATGAGCATTTATCGAGTGGTAATCAGTAATCTGTTGATTAACGCCAATTGGATGCTCACTGAAGATGTTTAACCTAAAGGTCGATCCGGATGTACATTCAAATTTGTTCTCATTAGACCCACGAACAAACACTTTTATAGTAAACCAAATTTTTTGTCTTTATCCTACTATAAAGTATATTATACTATGAAAATCCGAATGGCAATGCTTGGTAAAACCGTGCAAAAAAGTGAATTTATTATTCAATTTCCTCTCCCCGTAAGTATTTGCCATCAGAAGAGACGGGTCCGTATTTTAAGCCCATACAACACAACCAATTTTATTGTACGTTCCCACGTCAACCAGCGTGTCTTAGGTTAAAATCATCTCGAACATTATTATTAGCCCACAGATGTCCACCGCTGGACACAAGCCTCTCCTAAACATGCAACAGATAAAACACGCCAAAAGATGTGAAATAGTAGCTTTTTTATTGGACTTTTAGGAAGTTTGGTTACCGTCACTCATGGACATCAGCAATATCAGAGGCAAATCCAAGCCATAGCCTATAGCTGGGTACTCTTCGCAAACCTCGTTTAAAATTGTATATTGTTTTATTAATTTACTACTCGTTATTTTTCAGTGCCAAAAATTCTGTTCAACTTAGTCTTATTGTCCCTTTGCCGTCCAAAAGTATCTACAACACCGTGAGAAAAAGACACTTACCATTTCTTGAAGATCCGCCTCGAACGGAAACTATTAGTAAAGAGTTATTTGGTTAACAACTGATTATGCCTAATCATCGCTTAATGGAGTTGATGTAGACGCCTAATCTGTGCATCCGAAATTTTTCTATAATTGCAAATTTCCTCAATCGTGTGTGATGTTATTTAATTTGAGAGAATATCGGCAAGGTTCGGTGAACTCAATTATTTACTTACCAACAGATTTTTTTTCAACATGCGATAGTGTTTTTGCTTTTTGCATTATGGTTCGGGAATTTCACTAAGTAAAGGTAAAATAAACAGTGAGCTAAGTAATTAGGAAAATAAATTCGTTAAATATGTAGTACTTAAAGTACTACTATTTCTTTTTAAAATCACAAACTTAACCATAAATAAACCCTGTATTTATAAAATAAATAAACAGAGCGTATGAAAAAAAAATTCCAAAAAATGAATACAGGTGCTTGTTATGAATATTATTTATACCTAGCACTAATAATGAGTACAAAATTATAGTATATTACGTATTTATAAACTCGCTGTATCCTAAATGATAAGACGCCTGGTGCGTCCATATTGAGCGATACGACTGTGTCGGTGTTCGAATCCCGGAGGCAGGCACTATTTTTTCTAATGAAATACGTACTTAAAAATTATCTTGAATGTCTTCCACGGTGAAGCATTAACATCGGATAATAAAAACCAAACTCGCAAAAATTATAATTTGCGAAACTACTGGTGATATGGCGTCTTGTGAGCCAGCACGGGTATATACCACCACCATTCAGCCTACTGTGAAGCAGTAATTCGGTGACCACTTGATATTGGGGATAAGCAATAAAAAAAACACAAAACAATATTTTCCTTTTTTTTAAAGCAACTCAATTGTGGGCACCATAATGAGATATGAACGCGGTATCCGCCAGAATTCTTAAGTTGCAATATCAGTATTGATTAAAACACTACGTTCGCTTAGAGTATTTATCAGTGATTCAAAAACGGTCCGCTAAAAGGCTGAATCGCAAATAGTCCCGTAGCCAAAACGAAATTACAATACCATCCCAAAGTAAAGGAGACACATCTACTGAGCTAGCAATAAATATGTATTTCATGGACATGACGTTTTCGATCCCTAACTTAGAGCAAAGTCATTGGAAGTGGTTAATACATTTTAAGTTAAACTGCTTGCAACAAAAAAACAACAGGAAAATTATAAAATTTATAATTTAAATTTGCCTGTCTTCGTTTCTGGTAATATTCCAATATACTCATTATAAACGACATAAAATGAATACCTACGCTCAGATATCAGGAATAACAGATCAACCTAGAAACCATCAATTTATCGGCTCGAAAGGAAATCGATTGAAATGTATTAAAATAATCCATACACGCCCACACTATGGGTTATAAGTGGCGAACTAGATACAGTACTGAGTGGCATTAAAACACTTTGAAAATAACTAATGCCCGTAATACTTGCTGTCGCTGTATAGCTATTAATAATGAGCGCGCACGTGCTGAGTGCTATGCATAAAATGTCTCTACAAAGATAACCGTTCGCTTGATTAACGCTCTTAATCCAATTTACTTTAGAATTTAATTTTAAATACAAGCTATAGATACTTAATCGATTTAGATTATGATTTGCGGGACGTTTAAAATATGTTCATAATTTATTTGCAAATCTTGTGGATCACTCAAATGTCGTTAACTCACAAGACCCTATCAGCCTGGCAGTAACATTATTACAGTTTTAAACACTATTATTTAACTGGCACATACCAAAGGGACTGCTGGACTGAAGACTACAAGTGTTCGAGCCACTTGCAATAGCGCTGAAATATCGGAAATTCATTAAAACTTAAAATCGTAGAAAATAAGCCGCTTAATAATAAATAGTATGTTAATGAAAGTTTATAACAATTAGTAAGTATTCCGGAACACAAATCAAAATGCGTCGGAACGTTAATGACCTATGGGCTCCTACTACAATAGTGGAGTAACCCCGTTCAGCCTAATAAATGCGTTAGTTTAAATTATTAATTTGCTTGATTATTTAAAAAACTTAAAGCAGACCTTTTAACTTTGCTTGTGTTTTAGCTGCTTCTAAAATTTTCTAAAGAGCAGTCGTTGCAAGAATCAGTAGTTTCATTCATTCTGTCATTTCCAACGAATAGTTATTCATACAGTATTAACACAGGTTTAATGTCTGCTCGCGTTTCTATCAAAACAAAAATAAATACGGCAAGGATAAATATTGAATTACATACATATTTTCTCCATCAATATTCATAACTAGCTTTTCAAATACTGTTATACTATCGTACGTATAAAGAACCGTTAATATTAGATCGCTAGTTTATGTTAATTTCTATTAAGTTCGCTTTGGGGTACGAAAGTTTTATTGCTTCTTTATTATTTGATCAGAGATACGACTATCATTAAATGTACTGTAAACAAACAAGTTCTACTGAACCATAATTATTTTAATGTCGATTTAGCTAAATCGAAAACGTGGGTGTTAATAGGTAGTACTGATCCAGCTGTTAGCATTCTAATAAAGAAGCTTTTATTAACAACCTTAATTCATATTTAGGTACATACTTAACAGTAACACAATCTTTTCCGATGTCAAATGTTTAGAAAATTTACATTAATATCTAATTTTTCCAAATATAACTGTAATTTTTAATTAACTGTAAATTTACATTACATTACATATTAATGTAATTTTTTCTAAACATTTGACATCGACAAAGATTGTTTTGCTTTCGCATAGCCTCCCCCAAATCCTGCCACAAGTTCCGGTCATGGCATTTCCTCTTCCACGTAGTAACATTCTAATAGTTGGTTTAAATATTTTTAATCATGAGAACGATGGTAAGCAGCGGGATAGTTATGCCCGTGGCATTATTGGTGACCATGTGCCGCCTGTTCATCTATTTGCGACAACAAATATGGGTATTAACTTAAAAGCCATTTACTATCTATTACTTTACGATACTTTAATAATGGCTACACTACCCAAAGAGAATGGGAAGTAAAACATCTTCAAATTGACAACTTCCAGTATAGGACATTTTCCGCTCATCCTGTCTACATTCAATCTTAATAAATATCACATTTTGTTCACCTAAATTAAATGTGAAGCCATGAACTAATTTTTAATTACTAATGACTCAATCAAATATAATAAACAATCAAAGCGGTTGCTTAATATAATCAAGCAATATAGAAAACTATAAAGTAATACAAAGGTAAATTAAAAAACGTAAACTTTATACTAAAATACAGTTATCGGCTGAGTCCCCCGCATCGGAGTCCAATATCAACTGATGAAGTTAAGCCTGTCCCCTAATGAGGCTTATCGAGGACCGGACCCGATGACACGTGCGATGGCTGCGTGTGCGCAATCCTACACGCGGCTAGTTAGCCAAGGGACAGTGTTCAATCGAGATTTTGACTCAGTTACAGGTGACTCGACTTGTAATTAGAAGATTAGAGGGCCTAAAACCTACAACGTCTGCGAGTCATTTAAATAATCTAATGAGCGTTTGTTTCCTTTACTTTTCCTCGTCACAAATATAATTAAATGTAATCTTCTGAGCAGTTTAAAACATCTAATGGGTATAATTTCTAAACTTCCAATAGATCAGCTTTGTGTCAAATAGCTCTTTTGTGGTGTAATGAAAAAGCTTGGTGTTTGAATTTCTCTTTACTGTTACATCGATATGACTGTCACTATTTTATATTAATTATACATTTAAAACAATTAAAACTACACTCACATAACTCAAATAGTACATTCAGTAAAATATTTCTACAGTAACAACATTTATTTCTGTTAGGTCTAAAATATCATATCTGTCAATTTGTACGGTGCTCCCGTGTGGTCGCCCGCACTCTCCGCGAGAAACGCGGCTCTGCTGCATAGAGCTCAGCGGGCGCTTGCGGTGAGGGTCATCAGGGGGTACCGCACCATCTCTCAAGATGTGGCCTGCGCTCTCGCCGGATCCCTACCCTGGGACCTCGAGGCCGAAATCTTGGCTGCGGTATATCGGCGTAAGGCGCAGGCCTTGAGTCGGGGGCGGTCGCCCGGCCCGTCGGCTGTCGGTCGGTGGAAGCGTGCTGCGCGTCATGTAGCATACGCTAAGTGGAGAGAGCGATTGCTGAAAGAACTTGGCCAAACTTCGGCCACCCGCCGGCGCACCCTCGAGGCCCTGGTGCCCGTGCTGGAGGCATGGTCGGATCGGCGTCACGGCGTACTCTCCTTTCACCTTGCGCAGGTCCTCTCGGGACATGGCTGTTTCGGGAGGTACCTGTGGAAGGTCTGCAGGAGAGAGCCACACCCGGGCTGCCACCAGTGCGGGCACCCGGACGATGACGCGCAGCACGCGCTCGAAACGTGCCCGCGTTGGGAGCACTCGCGGCGAGATCTCGTCGCGGTGCTGGGGAGAAACCTCTCCCTGCGGGCTGTCGTCGCCCGCATGTTAGAGGATCAGGGCTCGTGGGAGGCCATGGCCAGGTTTTGTGACCTGGTAATGGCGTCCCGTGAGGCTGAGGAGCGTGAAAGGGAGTGGGATCCCTCTTCAGCACCTCAGCGCAGAAGGCGGGATGGCCGGCGCGGGCGTGAAGCTCCCGCTCAGCCCCCGTAGGGACTATCAGGTGGCGGGTGCGGGGGCGCCCGGTACTCGACTGTCGGTCCGGTGGTGGGGCGGTGCAAGGTGGCTCCTGTGCGCCGCCCACGGTGTATCTCCCGAAATGACGTCCTTCGGGATTTTCCCGGAGATGAAATCCCGTCTTATCATCAGGACGGGTACCGGCGAAGGCAGACTTTCGGCGCGCACTGCGGTACCGTATGTCTGGTATAGCCGGTGTGGTGGAGCTCGATGGGGTTTAGTCGGTAGTCGTTCTGCGGGGCAAGTGCTTCGCGCGCCTTTTTCAAGGCGTAGTCTCTTGCGAGGAATTCGGGGAGGTGGAGGACCTTCTCGTCCCCCTCTTCCTCTCAGGAGGCGCCGGAGTCCGACATAACCCGGTTCGTTACCCCCCCGGACCGGGTATCCGTAAATGGATTCCCCAGCGTTAAAAAAAAAAAAAATAAAAAAAAAAAAAAAAAAAAAAAAAAAAAAAAAAAAAAAAAAAAAAAAAAAAGGTCTAAAATATCATCACTTAGTTTCGGTTCAAGCATTCGATTTTTTTAATGGAATCTTTTAGGTAGGAATTATTCACTTAACAATCCATTTATTCAGTAAATTAAAGAGTAAGTGTGGAACATGACGTTTTATATTAATCACTTTGTAGAGTTTCAGTCATCTTTTTATCTCTTTTATAAATTAAATTATAATCAAATACAACTTCTTGATCGCTTTCCGATCCACGACTGAGAAGATCTATTGTTTCTTCATCAGGCTTCTTCTTTTCGTCTCTTCTACAAACAAGAGTCAATAAACGATATAAATTTATCATTACTATAATTACAACACTTATGAGAAATAATGCCAGAAGGTATTCAAATACACTCCAATTATGTTCGTTTTCAATGCCTTTATCTCCCAAATACAATTTCTTCTTTAGCTGTCCTCCAGAATCGGCTCTAAAAGCGTTATTCAAAGTATCATTAACATCTTTAGCTAGGTTTTTGAATACTGATTTTTCTAACCAATCTGCTAGATCATCTCTTTTTAGTTTACGCATTATATGTGCCACATCAACATGACATTTTTCATTATCTCTTAAGTCAGCATCTCCACGATTCCATTCTAGTAGAAGTTTAAGACAAGTCGCCTTATTTGGTATAGATTTGGGAATCGAAATCAACTTATCTGATGTGTTGTAAGGTTTTGCATACAATGTAGTTAATAAGAGGCGACACTCGTTTAAAGTCAAACGTTGAGATAAATAGGTTAGTTCTGCATTAGTGATATCAAGGGAACATTTTACGTAGATAATGTTACTCAATAAATTGAAAAAAACAAAGAACATTATTAAAATTGAGATTTTATCTAAATGACTTCAGACATAGACATATCGCATTATAATTGACTTACGTCAAATTCAATAGAGCTACGTCCACTTTGTCTTTGTCATACAATTTTTGTCATCAACGTTCGTTCAAAAAGTAACGATATCTTTCGAGCAAGGTACAAGAAAAAATAAAGAATTAAAACATTCATCACTCGAACAGACAGAAGAAAAATAACAATAAAATATTTATATTATATTTCAACTTGTTACAGCAATGAAAAGGTTAGAAGGGGTAGAAGACTGCGCTTAGTACAAATCTGTTAACGTGGCTCTAATTATCACACTTATAACACTTCTTATTTTTGTATCGATTCGTGAATATAGAAAGTAAATAATAAGCACTCAAGATATTTAAAAAGTTTACGATTAACACGTCCTACGTTAACAACATTAAGAGTTTTCTAAATACATTCAAGGTCGATAATACGATGGCACTAAACAGTTTGCAAAACTTAATGTTTTACCCCGATTCGTTTGTAAGTATCGAGGTAAGCGTTTTACGCAAGACCCATTAATGGCTAAGTGGTCACGAACAGACACACAGGCTCATTTTCGGCTAATGGAGGGATTAATTGATTCTGTTTAATCTTCGTTCATTAATAATTTGGCAAACTTGTTATTAATCAATTTGCCATTACTTTGTTTTTATTAGCGAACTAGCTGACCCGGCAAACTTCGTTGTGCCTCAATCGATAAACAAAAGATCTAAACTTTTATGTAAAATAAACTTAAAACAAACAAAAGGAATCCGTCCGACGGGGGACACATCAAAGGGAAAACAAAATTGTTATTTTATATTTATATTCCGAGCATTTTCATATTTATCTACCTTTTAAACCTTCTCTGGACTTCTACAAATAATTGAAGACCAAAATTAGCCAAATCGGTCCAGCCGTTCTCGAGTTTTAGCGAGACTAACGAACAGCAATTCATTTTTATATACCTATATATAGATATGGATAAACGACTCTCTTCTTTAGTGGCTGTGAGAACTGGCAGATACTACAACATGAATTTCATTGAAAAATGACCATCGTTTCGGACTCAAAACAAGCACTGACTCTATTGAGATTTAAGATTAAAACTTACGTTCAATAGTACAGACTTATGATGATGAAATTCATAAATGCTTCCCATGAAATAGATTAGTAATTCTGAACCTTCTTTTTGTTGCACATATTTAACGATTTCAAAATTTGGCGGCACACAAAGAAGATAAAAATTATTTACTTACTACCGAATCACATACATTTACCAATTTTAACGAAAGAAAAGGTGCAGTAACTACTATGCAACACCTTGTGAATCCCAACTATCACTAAAACAACACGTTTTGTACGCAGAAGTGGCAAGTGTGGGCCGACTTGAGACATATTCCTATTGCTATGCACGCCGCTTCATCATAATTTGGCACTAAGAAAAACCGCGTTGCAAAGCAAATAATAAAATAATTTATTTTTTTGTGGATTTAAATATATATTCATGTTAAAAATATTTTTCTTGTTAAATGATATAATTTAATAACATTAACATTATTATATATTTGCAAAATTTGGCGGCACACAAAAGTGCCGCGGCACTGTGGTTGAGAATCACTGAAATAGATGAAACACAATTAAAACCAATACCATAGTTAATAAATACTAAGAAGGGAAACCACAATGCGCACTTCTGCCGTAAAGTGCAAACAGTCGTCTTTTTTTACCTATGTTTCAGCTTCCCCTTGACGTGTAAATGAGCTCACGGGGCTCAAACCGGGAGTGTTGTGAACACTGGTCCTAATAAGAGCAGTGCTTCACAGAATCTACCACCGGATCGGAGACGCAACCCACTGAGAAAATCTGCCGAGAAACTCAGCGGACAAAGTCGTCATGGAATACAAGCGAGACTTCATATCACGTCATCGCGTTAAAAAGCCTAACAGTTAAAGTTAAAGCTTACAGTGGCCACTTATGCGTAGATTAGATAGTTAGATGTATGGTGAACTTAATCACCCGTCTAGACGCAATTAAAAGAAAAATAAGTTTGATTTTTTTAATTTTAATTCAGCCTCGTTTAGTTCGGTCTATTCTCTAAAACTCTCAAAGCATTACAACGAAACTAAAAGCTTAAACGATTTCTCTAACAACGAGCTGTTACAAATAAAAAAACCATTATAATATGAACTACTAAACATTAATCAAGCCAATCTAAAAACAGATCTGCACCGTTTTTAAACTACATAAATAGATTCCCGGGCTTTTAGTTAATGATACATTTAATTTTAATGATGTCGGAATATGATGCGGTAAAGATCGTTCTATGGTATGTATTACTAGTTACATTCGCATACACAAAACATTACAATCGTTGAACATCATTATACAATGACAAAAGCTTGAGCAACTACTTTAAATGTATCTGGTACCTCTTACGTACGGATTGCAATAAAATAATATCTTTAGAAGAAAAAAAATGGTTTTTTTTGTATGCTATGCTGACAGTTGAAAATTATAAGGTTTTTTTTTCAATTTGAATTTAAGAACATTACGCTCCGGATACCTTGGCCAGCGAAGAGAAGCAATCCGTCTATCTTAGACCAACTGCAGATCAAGACTAGACTGTCCACACTCTGCCTTCGCCGCGAACTCGAGTACTTCGGTTATATTGCTCGGAAAACACCGGATAGCTTAGAGAGACTATTCGTGACAGGGAAGATCGGGGGTAAAAGACCGTGCGGGCGCAGTCCGACAGGGTGGTTCGACAAAATCCGCACCACACTAGTGTGATCCCATCCACGACGCCCTTCATGCGTTTAATGATCGGAGGCGCTGACGGGACATTACAAGGAGCAAAATCCTGTCGAGATATAATGGTCACGACCCTCAGCAGTGAGGAAACGACGCGAGGGAGACCCCATAAGTCATTACACGCCCTACCTCTAAATGATTGCCATCCGACTCACAAAAGTGCCTTTGAGTCTAACAAGCCTCCTTTGGAGATACTCGCGTAGTTTAAAATCTTCTCCTCCTAGCTGAGCCCCTATATTCGCCCATCTGTCTTCGCTAGGGCAAGGTACCTGGACGCAATCCTATCATCTCAAAAGAAATCAATGTTAATTCTGAAAGTTATTAAAAATTCAATATTTTTAATAACTTTTTTCAAGTTTGCGCGTTCACTGCGAAGAAGGACCCCTTTGTCATGGCGCCGCAATTCCAAGGAGTATCCTTGCAACCTTCCGAGAGTATCGGGATACTTGGGGTCGACATTTCGAGCGATGTCCAGTTTCGGAGTCATTTGGAAGGCAAAGCCAAGTTGGCGTCCAAAATGCTGGGAGTCCTCAACAGAGCAAAGCGGTACTTCACGCCTGGACAAAGACTTTTGCTTTATAAAGCACAAGTCCGGCCTCGCGTGGAGTACTGCTCCCATCTCTGGGCCGGGGCTCCCAAATACCAGCTTCTTCCATTTGACTCCATACAGAGGAGGGCCGTTCGGATTGTCGATAATCCCATTCTCACGGATCGTTTGGAGCCTCTGGGTCTGCGGAGGGATTTCGGTTCCCTCTGTATTCTGTACCGTATGTTCCATGGGGAGTGCTCGGAGGAATGATACCGGCATCTCGTTTTTACCATCGCACCGCCCGCCACCGGAGTAGAGTTCATCCATACTACCTGGAGCCACTGCGGTCATCCACAGTGCGTTTCCAGAGATCTTTTTTGCCACGTACCATCTGGCTATGGAATGAGCTCCCCTCCACGGTGTTTCCCGAGCGCTATGACATGTCCTTCTTTAAACGAGGCTTGTGGAGAGTATTAAGCGGTAGGCAGCGGCTTGGCTCTGCCCCTGGCATTGCTGAAGTCCATGGGCGACGGTAACCACTCACCATCAGGCGGGCCGTATGCTCGTCTGCCTACAAGGGCAATAAAAAAAATAAAAAAAAAACACGGTACAATTTCTAATATTTAAGTTATATTTGCAAAAAATTTAGTTTAATAGTGATGTCAAATAAAAACATAATAATTTGAATGATCTAAATTTAGCTGCAAACCGTACCAAACAATTTCAATGTGCTAACCTTACTTCACGTCACAATAATGGCTTAGATCATTTCAAAGCAAAATATTTCATGCAATCGCATAGACATTACGAATGCGGATATTCTAGTTACGACCAATAGATAAAATTGGCTAGCATATATTTTTATGAATCCTTTTATTGTACATACATAATAAACTTCACTTCTCAATCCATTTCATGCATGTCATAGTTAAATATACCTATATAAAAACGACGTCCTAAGCTTTTTCAGCTATTTAAGTAATTTAAAAACATCGAACTGTTAATGCTAATACCATTTAAAACGCACCTTTAATTACAAAGGTAAATGTCGCGTATTAAGTGAAAAGTCACTTTTTTTTTTATTGCGCAGATGGGTAGACGAGTTCACAGCCCACCTGATGATAAGTTGTTACCGGAGCCCATATACATCTACAACGTAAATGCGCCACCCACCTTGAGATATAAGTTCTAAGGTATCAGTATAGTTACAACGGCTGCCCCACCCTTCATACCGAAACGCATTACTGCTCCACGGCAGAAATAGGCAGGGTGGTGGAACCTACCCGTGCGGCTCACAAGAGGTCCTACCACCAGTAGGGCTTAAATTAAACTAAATAGCCTTTCACCCCTCGAACTGATTTTAAATTCTGTAAAAATGCACTGTCAGTTAGTCGCTGATTTTCTACATGACTAGTAGTTAAACATTCTGCGTGTGACTGTTGCTAATTTATGCTAGTAAATTTATAATAATGCTCATTCATCGGTGGTACGATCTTTATGCCTGATGTTAAGTGGGACCGTCTCGCATAGATATCATAACGTTAATTCCGCCGCCCACCTTGACACATGAGGTCTGAATCGCAAATAAAATACCACTGCAACGACTTTCCCGCTAATACCTATACGTGCAGGCCCACAAGACGCCTTATCAACAATATTTAAGCTAATTATTGATAAATTTGCGGGTTTGATTTTTATTTCACAACGTTATTCATTCATCTTACTTACTGGTGGTAGGACCTGTTTTTTACTGGTGGTAGGACCGCTTGTAAGTCGGCACGGGTAGGCACCACCACCCCGCCTATTTCTGCCGTGAAGCAGTAATGCGTTTCGGTTTGAAGAGTGAGGTAGCCGTTATAACTATATCTATACTTGAGACCTTAGAACTTATATTTCAAGATGGGTGGCGCATTTACGTCGTAGATGTCTATGGGCTCCAGTAACCACTTAACACCAGATGGGCTGTAAGCTCGTCCACACATGTAAGCAATAAAAAAAATATTGAGGAAGTAACCCGTGGACGTGTGTTGTTAAAAGGATTGCGACACTGAAGTGGCAGTGGGCAGGACACATTGCTTGCGGAACGGATGGCCGTTGGGGCCAGAAGGTTCTTGAGTGGCGACCGCGTACTGGAAGACGTAGCGTTGGTAGGTCTCCCACAAGGTGGGCCGACGACCTATTGAGGTTCGCTGGATGCAGGAAGCCCAGGACCGGTCTTTGTGGCGAGGCTCGGGGGAGGCCTATGTCCAGCAGTGGATGTCCATGGGCTGATAGAATAGAATAGTGTGTTATTAAAAATTGGTACTTGCCTGCGCGATTTCAACAAAGACATAGTCAGATCGTTAGATACCAGTACGTCGGACGCCTTATACCTTAATCCTACAACTACTGTACATACATATTTTTCAACTCAATCGAAGCGTGATCGGAAACCATACGATTTCCTCTCAAAAAAATTCGATCGGATAAAAGTCACGCGAGTCTATAGATCACGAAAAAACTAACGCATAAGCCTTCACTTTTAATAATATACCAAACAATTTATTAGCATTAGCTTTGTTGGTATAATAAATGATAAAACATTTAGCGTAGTCAGCATTTTATTATAAACAGCACAGTAGACTTTCAGTCATAGTTTAGTCTGTTTGATAGTTTGCTAACAATAGAAAAAATGAAATATATAAAATGCATCGAAATATGAGCGAAATAAAAAGCGTCAATGATTATGGTTCAATTTCGAGAACAGAACACTGGCGGAGTAAATTTATCTATATATAAATATATATAAATGAATTGCTGTTCGTTAGTCTCACTAAAACTCGAGAACGGATGGACCGATTTGGTTAATTTTGGTCTTGAATTATTTGTGGAGGTCCAGAGAAGGTTTAAAAGGTACATAAACATGAAAATGTTCGGAATTAAATAAAAATAAAAAAAATGTTTTTCCTTTTATGTGTCTTCCGTCGGACGGATTCCTTTTTTTTTTAGTTTATTTATACAAAAGTTTAGGTCTTTTATTTATCGATTGAGGCACTACGAAGTCTGCCGGGTCAGCTAGTCAACAATAGATGTTTTGCGGTGTTTGATCTTTGAATACCTGAAAACAGTTTCTGCCTCTCAATTGCTTCCCTGGTCATTCCACGCCAACGGTAATGATGCAAATCTTTTCTATCTCTTACTTTGCCTACATAAATCATCAAGATCCAAGTAGGTACATATTCTTTTCCTAGTCGGTATATGAACTTGAACCAGTAACAAACAATATAAAAAGGTCGAGAGCTTGCATTTACCACGCATTGGACGGTTCGTCGTCGGCTCTTCACTTCACAATAGTTCCATTCAATGCGTTTATAAATTGATAATATTGTTGTCAGATTTGGTAATCGATAGCCTCGTACAAGGTAAACATATTTCTAAGCATTGTGAGTTATGCATTGTGTTCGCTCACATATTTAAAGAGCCTCTCTATTTAGATTTGCTTATCAAGCAACAGAATAAAAACGGATGTTTTTATTTTTTATTTTTATTGCCGAGATGGTTGAACGAGCTCACAGCCCACCTGATGTTAAGTGGTCACTGGAGCCCATTGATATCTACAACGTAAATGCCACCCACCTTGAGATATGAGTTCTGAGGTCTCAGTATAGTTACGGCTACCCCACCCTTCAAACCGAAACGCATTGCTGCTTCACAGTAGAAATAGGCGGGGTAGGGCTGCCTACCCGTGCAGACTCACAAGAGGTCCTTCCACCAGTACAACTTTAAGTAAGCTTTAAGGATTTAACAGTCCGATTTAACAATGGAAGCTCTAAATGTCAATCATGAGTCTTCGTGAGATATCAGAGCACTGACGTGACGTAAACGTGTCTGCATTCTGCGTATAATGTTGCTAAGCGTATCAAAATTTTATTCAAGTTTAAATGATGTATTATCAAACAAAGATCTGTGGTCGGATCCAAAAAGCATTTACCGAAACGAGACAGATGAGTCAACATTTGACAGTCAATAGCCCAATTAAATAGTGGATTCATAATCAAATTTGAACTATAAGTATACATTTAATATCCTACACAACATAAATCAAGGCATCTCACGTTGAAATAGAAAACAAACGTTGCAATTTAATAGATAATTTTCGTTACTTCACATTTATTACCGTCATTAGAATCGTCTAATATTCAATGTGTTGTTGGAGTCTAAAATCACCGCCGCATTATCGGTCGTATCAATTACAAAACTAAATTCGTACGTACCCTAAAACGTGAAACCAAAGAGATGAACACAAAACACAGAGACATGTGATTCGTTCGCGTTCTCACGGGCGCTATAAAAATCGAGTACCGATCATTACACGGAACCTTTCGAACTGACACGTAGGTATATTAATTCGAGTAATGACCATACGAATGATGATTCTTTCGTCACAGAACGTATAGAAAACATCAAATACATATAATTAGAGGCATCTATAAACTACGGTAATTGTGAGACGTCTTTAATTACGAAGGCCGGTATCGAAGGTTGGGGCTTGTGAAATATTTATTTTGTTCGATACAGAGTGATCAATCATTGTACGATGTTCGTGGTGGCTCTGTACAGAGCGTGTGCCAATTTTGAAATGGTTTTTTGTTTTTCTTAAGATCGAATTGACAAACTCTTATTGAAATTCGTTACAATGATGAGTTGTTTTTGTGTTGAAATTATTGCTAGCATTTTTAATAATGAAAATATACTGTATTAAATTTTAAGGAATTATAATTATATCGGTGCGCTATTTGTATTCGGGTTTCTTCTTGTTTGGCAAAGTAATCAATCATTATTATTTTTTGCAAAATTAGTAATTTTCACCGAGTGTCATATAGTGTGTGAAGTTGCCATTCGCCGTATTGCAATGAAATTCCAAAATTTGTCAGTAATTGACTTCAAGCGGTAACTGTATTGTTATGCCGGTAAAGGAACGCCATCTATCGCCGAATAGTCGAAAGAATATCGAAGGATCTAGTAGCATCTAGAACGCTCGAGAAGTACAACGCCATCTATTGTCAGATAGCGGAAACACAATACTCGAAATGTCTGGAATATTCTCGATAATTCTAGGGATGTGGTATCGGCTATAAAAACGTTGCAGAGATGGCACGCAGTTATTTAGTATAGTAAGCGGCACGTAAGTTGGCAAGGTTTTGGTGTAGTGGGGGTAATGTCGCGCATAGTGCACATTGCAACAAAAAAATGGTCACTTTTATTGCCCGCATATAATTTAATTTTATTTTATTTAATTTTTTACTTGCCATAATTTGTTTTCAAGCCTGTTTGTTTAGAAGAAAGTTAAAGAAAAGAGAGGAATTCGTGAAGTGTATTAGGTGTTATAAATAAAATACAATTAAAAGTTAAGAAGTTTATTTAAAAAAATATACTTCATATTAAAAATTATGTGTCGCCATCGTCACTGTCATTTTCTAATAGTGCTACCCCTGTGATTAAATTTATGGTAGCACCTGAGCTGGTGGAAGGAGTTGGCTCCTCATCGTTGACATAACGAAGAGTCGCTGTCGTCACTGGCGTAAATAATAAAACGCCCAGTGACTGAATCGACTATATGGTCATTGGTATTTGGTCCTGGCATTGCAAACAAATTTAAAAGAATAACACTCGTAACAAAAACTGAATTTAAAACAATAATAACAACTCGTAACAAAAACTCAATATAAACAAAGGGTTCCTACAATTTAGTAGGTGCATGTGTAATCATGAGCGAACGGAACGTGGACGCAGTGCGGGAACGGAGAGTCGACTGACTCACCAATCGCGCGCTCGTAAAGCTGCTACGTCTTTCCCCGCGTCCCGCTTGACAACCAAAGAGACCTAAAAATCGACTTCTGCGCATCTGACGATTCTTGCCAAGTTACGTGCCGGGGACTTTAATCGGAACTACTCGAAGCGAAACAGCGAACGGATCACCTGAAGCGAAGCGAACGAAGCGAATTGAGAATTTTAAAGTCTTTGTGAAGTGTTCTAAGTGCAAATACAGTTTTAATTTATACTTCGCTGGAATTTTATTTATCCCGAACCCCAACGCGGAACATTTATTATAGCTTTAGTGCTCATTCTATTACCAAGTACGGTCTGATCAGAAGTAAACAAAACTCGTCTAATAAACGTTTCGTATTAATGAAAAAACTAGCTGTTCATCATTCGCGTATTAACATTGACATAATCCGCCGCAAACTCACACGTCTCAACTCACAATATGCAAATAAAACATCTTAATATAGAGAGCACTGGCTCCAGTTTTGTTATTACAAACAGATGAATTTACATTTTCATAAATAAATGCATACCCGGTTCTAACGACGCCACACTGAATGTTTTTACAGTATAATGCCATGGGTTCGATTTGAATATGACTGATCGCTGAAAACTCAACTTTGCAGCTTGCGCATTAAGGATTAGTTTTATTTAAGTACCTCAACAGGTTTTAGACTTTATTTCGCTTTGGCATGGTTTTAGTAAATATAAAATGTAGAGAATCTACGGTACGAGATCTCGCATAATCTTGTGAACTTATACTTGCTTTTGAAGTCAGAGGTGGAATGAAGAGTCGATTGGACGATTCAACTCTGATAACGATCGCTGTTGTTTTTTTAATTTCTAATAAAAAACACGTTACACATGCAACGACACAAAGCTAAAATATATTATATGTTAAGACTGCCGGAAACCGATATAATAATATAGTATAATTTCATTAGTCCAATTTCGTGAGTCCGCGCGGGTAGGTACCAGCACCCTGCTTAGTTCTGCCGTGAAGCAGTAATGCGTTTCGGTTTGAAGGGTGGGGCAGCCGTTGTAACTATACTGAGATCTTAGAACTGATATCTCAAGGTGGGTGGCCATTAACGTTATAGATGTCTATGGGCTCCTGGAACCACTTAACATCAGGTGGGCTGTGAGGTCGTCCACCCATCCAAGCAATAAAAATTTAAAAAATTACACTTAAAACACTTACAGAACACTTTACAAATTTCAATTCAATCGCTTCGCATCAGGTAATCCGTCTCTACAACGCTTTCATAGTTGATACGATATATCTACTATTATCGAGAACATTCCTGACAGGTCGAGTCGTTTCGATATGTGTTTCTGCTATTTGATAATAGATGGCTGTACAGAGAACGAGTGTTCTCGATTTTACTAGTTCTTTTGATATTCGTTTGCTATTCGACGATAATAGATGGCTGTACAGAGAAAGAATGTTCTCGATTTTACTAGTTCTCTTGATATTCTTTTGCTATTTGACGATAATAGATGGCTGTACAGAGAACGAGTGTTCTCGATTTTACTAGTTCTTTTGATATTCGTTTCTGCTATTCGATGATAAATGGCGTTACTCTTACCGGCGTAACAATATTAATAATATTTTCCCTTTCCCCTTACCTCCTGTCTTAAGTACCGACAATACGCTACCCTTTTCTGCGGTCTATTATTCTAACGCATTAGGGACCTCAGCTTCGTATCTTAAAGTTAACTCTAGCATGATATTTTCTTCATTTTTTGCGAATCGTGAAAATAAATGAACTACTTTCACGGCTTAATCGCTATGTAATTATTTACATTTTTTACTATTACGGACGTTTCGAATACATTATGGTTTTCGGGTGACTACTTAAAGGTATATTCGTCGATAAATGAATATTGCGCGAACTACTAAAAAAATTGACGGTAGTTTAACGTGAGCTTAGACCGTAAAAGAAGTTTTGATTATGTGTTTTAATTACGGTGGTATTCATTTAGAGCGTTCCACGCAGTCCAGTAAATATTTAATACCCTCATAAAATCATGTGCTTATTACGCTATATAAAATCATTTTATTGTAGTTTGCTTATCAATAAAAACTTCCTACCCAGCCACCAGCAGCCAAGGACCACATTCAATAAAGTTGTTTGTTATGCAGTAACGGTTTAAAGGTCATAACAAACACATCGCTCACATAAGAAATATTATGATACTAAAAATGAGTTCTAAGGCACAAATATAAGCAATCCCTAATAAAATCATAATGAAAAGGACAGCGACCTTGAAAAAAAAAGCGTTGTTTTAAAATATCGAGATTCCAATTCCGGCTCTGTCTGTTGTATTAGTAAATCAACAAGTTACACGCAGATATACTGGTGGCTGTACTAGTCGGAAACAAATTGCAAGAAAATTTTCTTACGACTGCTTATAGAGTAAAACTTGCAGAATTCACTCTATTAATTGTGGCTTTTTTATTATAAACCAATAACGTTATTGATAAGCACTAGCTGCATATTTATATTTAATTATCATATGCAAATATGTATCATTCTCAATTGAAATAGAATCGGAGATTTTTATGACATTAAAATTTCATTATGATGGATGGATGAACTGATCGCTCCGACGAGTGGTTACAAAAAGCCCATAAATAGACTCCGCAACGTAGCGTAGATATAGTTGTGAAACCTCGAAGTGGGTAGGTAGTAGTTATATACTCATACTGATTAGGAGTGAAACAGACTTTTGTAAAAAAAAAACTGAAGCACACTTACAAAGGTCTCAGAACAAAAATATATTATAATTGTTATGTTTTTAATAAATGTTAGTGTGTTACTGGCCGTCTTGAGTATCACTTGTCCCCATACGCACTAACACAACAATAATACATTAGACAGAATCAAAGAAGTCAAAGTTGAAGTCGTCATGGCCTAAAGGAAAAGACGTCCGGTGCATTCGTATCTAGCGATGCACCGGTGTTCGAACCCCGCAGGCGGGTACCAATTTTTCTAATGAAATACGTACTCAACAAATGTTCACGATTGACTTCCACGGTGAAGGAATAACATCGTGTAATAAAAATGATACCCGCAAAATTATAATTTGCGTAATTACTGGTGGTTGGACCTCTTGTGAGTCTGCACGGGTAGGTACCACCACCCTGCCTTTTTCTGCCGTGAAGCAGTAATGCGTTTCGGTTTGAAGGGCGGGGCAGCCGTCGTTACTATACTTGAGACCTTAGAACTTGTATCTCAAGGTGGGTGGCGCATTTACGTTGTATATGTCTATGGGCTCCAGTAACCACTTAACACCAGCTGCGCGCTCGTCCACCCACCTAAACAACAAAAAAAAATGCCTTCATAGATTTTTATCTGGTAGACATCCTTAATTACTAAAATTACGTATAGTATTTTTTTGAAATGGATAAACTGATTAGCCCCGAGGAATTACAGAGTACTTAAAAAACTAAACTTCTAGTTTGCATGTTTTCCATCTACCTACCCAATCAAGGCTACGAATTCAATAATAAATTAATTCAGTAGATAATAATTAAGCGTTCCGAAGATTGCGTTGCTATAACCGTGTCTTAATTCTTATTACCTATAATTTACACCTGTTTTATAAACGAATATAAATAAATAAACCCACGAATTAATGTATAGGATGTTACATGGATGTAATTATAAATAATACTTTCTAACTCAATCGAGTTTCGAATGTGTAATTTTGTGTTTTAATTTAAGAGGTTCATAGTTCGAGTTATGTAATAATATATATACTGCAATTATTTAATTACGTGATGATAGCCGATTGCGTTTACTGTAAGTTGACGTATCATGTAAAAAGATCTGCCTCATCAATCTATTTGGGTGAGTGTTTATGGTAATGTGTATAGTATAAGAGTCAGACAATAGAAGTATGTTTCTTAAGCCTGTCTTTGATTTATGTCATAATCGGTTATTTTACGAGTATGTCTTTTTTTTATTGCTTAGATGGTTGGACGAGCTCACAGCCTACCTGGTGTTAAGTGGTTACTGGAGCCCATAGACATTTAGGACGTAAATGCGCCACCCACCTCGAGATATAAGTTCTTAGGTCTCAGTATAGTTACAACGGCTGCCCCATCCTTCAAACCGAAACGCATTACTGCTTCACGGCAGAAATAGGTGGAGTGGTACCTACTCGCGCGGGCTCACAAGAGGTCCTACCACCAGTAATTACGCAAATAAAAATTTGCGGATTTCATTTTTATTACACGATGTTATTCCTTCACCGTGGAAGTCAATCGAAAACATTTGTTGAGTACATATTTCATTAGAAAAATTGGTACCCGCCTAGGATTCGAACACTGGTGCATCGCTCAACACGAATGCACCGGACGTCTTATCCTTTAGGCCACGACGACTTCAAATGTCTCTTCTTTTCACGGGAGAGATTTGGGATTAGTTCGGTACATATGACTATATTTACAATAATCAACAAGTTACACGTAATGTAGTCTATTCAGAGGTGTTAATTGTTGGGAACCTGTAAACCAAGTACTGACTAGGTCAACGACATGTGACAATTGCTTTCAATCTTTACGTCTACCGGCACAGCTTCCAAAGAATTTTTAAAAGTTTTCGAATCAAAATTAAAATCAATAAGAACAGATAGAAGAGAAAGAGACAGATAGAAGAGTTTTCTGTGCGAGAGCACTGCGCTCTCGCTCTTCCTTATACCCATTTTGAAAATAATTCCCACGTCATCTGTAGGTAATTTCGACAGGGTTGTTGCGCAGAAAATAAAAAAAACATAAGCACTATCAAAAAACACGGTCAAAAAATTAGGACACGAAATTTCCGTCAAACAACATAAACTATTCTTTCATTATATGGTTCAAAAATTAAAAATTCTTCATTAAAACAATTGCTCAATTAATATTTATCGTAAATATTGTAGGTCGATAATAATTTGATTTAACATATTGTCGATTACTAAAATTGAATCATAGTTACGCAACTGCCATGTCGTGACAGACTCATTTCTGGAAACGTCGTTCCAGTGACCAATCTAACTCGTAATGAAGCTATTTTGTAGGTAAAGTTGGACATGGCAATCAACATGAAATATTATAAATCGTATAATACATATAAACCGTTTTTTTTTGGTATTTCAAATCATACGTTTCCTAATTTACGAGTAAGACAAACGCTGACAATAAAATTTATTCTAAAGTAAAATGTAATTAGCTGGGGTTGGACGAGTGCACAACTAGAAGTCGTCTTCTTTGTCATCAAGCATTTGACCATTTGAACTTGATAGATATTAGTTTTGTATCCCTTTTTTTATTGCTTTCCACTAAGACGAGCCTCCGATAAGTGCTTACCGTTGCTTTTGGATAAACACCTATACCAGGACAACTGTTAAACCGCTGCTTAACGTTAACCCATAGACACAGCCCACTGAGTTTCTCCCCGGATCTTCTCAGTGGGTCGCGTTTCCGATCCGGTGGTAGATTCTACGAAGTACTGCTCTTGCTAGAGCCAGTGTTAGCAATACTCCCGGCTTGAGCTTGGTGAGCTCACGTCAAGGAGAAGCTGAAATAGCCTCTCAAGGCTATCAGCATAGGTAAAAAAAAAGTTGTGACTGAAGACTAACTAGTTTTGTCTACAGAAGAACATGTGATAGCGCATAAATTTATTTCTTACCGAAACGCAAAGGGTTTTTTAATTAAGTTCTAACCTCTTCTATAGTCGATCAGGAGATTCTTCAAGAAAAAAAATATTGAGCGTCGAAATTTAAATTCATGTAACAAATTGCTTGCAAAAATAAAAATTAAATACTTATTTTTTTTTATATTGAAATTAAATATCTCAAACAAACATTTCCTAAACGACACGCGTTTAAGTATTAACAGCTCTACAATCGAGTGCAAAGAAGCTCTTTTAATCGTCGTGAAAAAACCACAAATAAATCGGGAGATCGTTCTCGTCGAAGCAGGGTGATTAAATTCCAGATGAAGGGCATCGAACTTTAAAAATCACGTCCGGAGGTGTGTCCCGGTGACGCAGACCGTGCTCCGTCGTGACTTATGTTCCGCGGAACGTGACTCCCCTGACCAGACAGATGTGAATAGACGACGTTATCGGTCATTTAGAGAATCGATGTATAAACAAAACATCGTGTGGGCGAATGTATGCCTTCAACGTTTTTGCTGGGTTTTTTTTACGACTAAATTAAACTATTCCGTGTGGACGTTGTTTGGTTAATCTATATATTAATAGGTGAAGCAAAAGCTTTGTATCCATTTTTACGAAAATTTCGCGGACGGAGGGGTATGAAATTTTCCGCACTTATAGAGAATATAGAGAAGAAGTGCTCAATGCTAATAGTTTTTTAAAATAATGCATAAAAGGTACATTAAATCAATAAAGAAAACATTACACACACTACATACCATGTATTTGACGCACACACGCATGCATACTATTTATTGTCAAACTTTTGTTCTTGACGTCTGTTGTCAAATTGAGAATAGATTAATTATTGTTTGTCTTTATTAATATTTTTCTATAGTGTAGTCTTGAAGTATAAAATACAATCATAATAGTGTACAAACTTACAATTCCAATTAATTATAGTCGAATTTCGACACTGCGGGACCTCTAGTTTCATTTATTTAATTAAGATATGTGTGTTGAGTTTTTATAGTATAGATGGAGTGATATGAGGTTGTAGTTTCAATTGCACTGAATAAGCCGTGCCAGCTTTCCAGCATGACTTAGCAATATTCATCCAAGAACAAATCAGCAATATCTCGGAATTAACTGGGAAAAACGTCGTCATAAATTTGAACAAATTTGATCCGGTTAGGTATCCGTCTACTGACGGCTGTTAAGAATGAAATTTATTTAGTCTGATTTCGAGAAGGACTTTATTGCTATTTTAGCGCTTAAATGCTAATATTACAAACCTGGAATAATCTGAATCGCGATAGTACTCGTAATAATTACGAGAACCTCACTTAAGTAATTTTTTATTTAACAGTTAAAATGAGCAGATTTTTTTATGGGCTTGCTTTTTATATGTGGTATATTCAGGTTTAAAACATAAAAGTGTGTCTGTCTACTCAGTGAAACTGATAAATTTGCTTAAAATATTTGTTTGTTTATTATAAAAAAAAGAAAATAATATTCCTAAATAACCTAAACGTACTTACATGTTATTATCCGCAACACGCTTCGTCAGATTACAGAAATAGAGTTATCAGCAACATGCTTCGTCAAAAAGTATAATACTTACTTTCAGGTACAAGCGTCGTCATAAGTAACCTATAGGTCCACGCTAACAGCAATGCGCGCGTAGGCATCGGCTAGTCAAACAAGCCACTCTGGATAGCGCCCGGCCCGAAAGTACCCGTTACGCTAGCAGCATTGCCACGCTGTATGGCAATGGATAATGCTTAAAATATAAGTACAGCGTGTATTAAGAGACATTATCAACTCTTACCGCAACCAGCAAATTCATTTAAACTCATCAAATAAACTTCACTCTTCATTTATTTAATTTTATTCAATCTATAAACTTGAGTAAACAAAGTGCGTGATTTTAATTCGTGATAATAAAATAATCTAGCACATAATTACTAAATAATTCACAACAAACCACAGTGCGGCTAATACGCTAATTATAACTTGACTGCGGTGCTATTTATCTAGTTAAGTGGTCGTTTTGGTATGTTTGACAGAACCTCGCCCCCTTTTCGAGAAATTATTGATAAGCTGCGAACAAAGCCTTACTTAACTTAGCCACGTTTATCCTAGCGCCAATAATAAAATCATATTTGTAAGCATTGTGGTCTAATCGTAACTATATATCAAACATTTTAACGGACTTGATACTGTAACGTGTCTCAATCAAGCTAATACTTTATGTGGTCTCATATATTTTTGAATTGATTAATTAAAATAGATTGTTTCGTTTATTATATATGAAATAAAAGACGAATTATATAAAATAGGTTTTAAATGGTTGGTTGAGAATTTTCTACAATCAATATAAGTAAGAATTGTATTCCAAATTAATAAATGCTTCCAATTACAGAACGTTATAGACATAATTTACACGACATGTCATCTAAAAACTGCACAGTTAATTAATTCATAAGTAATGCTTCTGACATCCTGCTGTTTATTTCCGGTCACCGTCCTCGTCGAATCCGTCGCTTGCGACGAAGGGCTCGACGAGCGAATTAACCCATAGACACAGCCCACTGAGTTTCTCGCCGGATCTTCTCAGTGGGTCGCGTTTCCGATCCGGTGGTAGATTCTGCGAAGCACTGCTCTTGCTAGGGTCAGTGTTAGCAACACTCCGGTTTGAGCCCCGTGAACTCACCTACACACGTTAGGGTGAAGCTGAAATAGCCTCTCAAGGCTATCAGCATGGCTAGGAAAAAAAAGCTGTTTATTTTATTTGATAAACACAATCATTACTTCACTGGAAACCAAATAAAGTCGCGATTAAGGTTGTCACCAAATAGATAATTGAGATATTAATAGGTGTTTTGTTGTGTCAAGTGTCTGTAGAATTAAATGAAGAGCCAAAATTAAAATCTATAAATATGACGATAATTTCCATACTTTATTTCAATAGCAACAACAATGCTTAACTACCGACCTATCCATTATAAACGCTCTAAAACACAGACACGAAACAAAAAAGACCAGAAAAGCCAGAATTCCCTCTCATGGGGCAACCACAAATATCTCTATTTAGTTTGACAGCCCTATTCATGACGGTTATCGTTCAGATAGAAAGTGGTCATTGTTCAGCATTGCTCGGTTTGTGCGATGGATTCTGGTCCAAATGAAGGTATATACAGATAATAAGTCACGATTGATCGCCCTGTTCTGTCATATTCTAATGAGCTAAAAGTTGTAAGCTGTAGCGAGAAAACAATTCGATTTTTTTGCGCGAAATCTTGTCACCATTGGAAATAAAATATCGTTCGTAATTTGACTAAATTATGTAATACATTGTTGTTTTTAATACATTGGTTATTATTTGTTTATGCATTAAAACTTTGAATAATTTTTTGGTCATTTATCTGTATACGTTTCAACTCGTGATCATATTGGCTGAGGCAATTTCGATATAGTTGATAGATAATTCAAAAAACCCCCGCGTATTAGTAAGTTGTCTAAAGGATTATTTTTCTTTATTAAACATAGGGCACACGGTTCATAATACAATTCATAATTATTAGTTAGAAAAACTAGCGTTCTCAATGGTAATTTCAATATTCAAAGAATAAAATAATCCCCGCAATCGTCTACAGTAAATAATAATTTGTAGAACTACCCGCATTTTGGGTACCATGCCCTTATTTACGTGCGATTAGTAGTTCTCATTCAACTTCCTCACCAAGTTAATTAGATGCTTGAGATTCCTGGCAACCTCGGGAAGAAGCATAGCATTCAATCTGAAAGTTCACAGTCCGAGCTACTATCTCACAATGTTTATTTTATTACATCCCTAAAGCAGTGATAAGGTATATTGTGGATCGCATTAGACTAGTTTCTACTATGAATCCCCCGATCGTTCTGGTCTGAAAGACAAAATAGTGATTTTTACAAAGCGATTGAGTCGTCGTGACGGCGGTTTTCCGACATTCATTCATGAATAAATAATAGTTTAATAAAACTAGTGCTTTTCAGGATATTATCAAAATAACCCTTCTACTCATATCTGTTCATAAAATATTTATAACTACTGATACCATGCACCCCACGCTTTTTTTGTAATAAAATCCTTTTTTCTTGCACTATTTTTAATTCAAATTTATTTAAATTTATTTTCTATTTTTTAGTTGGATTTTCTATAAAAGCGTATTTTGTTAGTTTTTTTAAACTATTATTTATTTTTCATTTTGTTAGTTGAATTTATATATTTTCAATTTCTTTTTTTTGAATTTTTTTTTTAATAATTTTACCAAATTTAGATTTAATCCGACGTTTTGAAGGGGGTTAAAATCATTTTCAAAGATTCCATTACATACTAACATAGGTACATACGTCTGAAGCTAATATTAAAATAAAATAACCTATTCAATTTCGTCATTAACTTGACAGCCGGTCGCTCGTGTCTTGTACCAAACTTAACCGGTGCCGTATGTTCGGGCGTACCACTAATATAGTCGATACGTTAATCTTACGTTTCGTATCCGGCTAGTAAATCGGCATTGCGTTACGTTCCCGGGTGGGCGGACACGCGTCGACATTACAAATCATTCTGATAGTTTTTAATTTCATTGTTACAACGAATTAGTCGTATGTGGTTCGATGGTAATTTCGGTTTCTATTGCCGCTATTATTGACAACAACTATTATTTAAAACGAAGCGAAAAACATGCAATTACATAATACGAAATGACTGAATGAAATGCAATGCTATGAGAACTTAAATTATCCCTTATAATATTTAATTATTATAGAAGAAGAAGACTGATTAATTTTGGAAACAATTACGTTATATTTTTGTCCTGCATGTTCAGCAACATGAAGAAGAATTGTAATTTCTAAACGAATCTAGAGAAATATGTATTTCAGAAACATTCAAACAGTCCAAACTTTACTTATTATATTAATTTAAATAATATAACCTCATACTAGTGTTGACATGACATTCTTCGAACGTAATGAAATTCATGAGAGGACTTTTTACTAGTGGTAGGACCTCTTGTAAGTCCGCGCGGGTACGTACCACCGCCCTGCCTATTTCTGCCGTGAAGCAGTAATGCGTTTCGGTTTGAAGGGTAGGGGAGCCGTTGTAACCATACTGAGATCTTAGAACTTATATTTCAAGGTGGGTGGCGCATTTAGGTTGTAGATGTCTATGGGCTTCAGTAACCACTTAACACCAGGTGGGCTGTGAGCTCGTCCACCCATCTAAGCAATAAAAAAAGAGATACGTGGTGTCGTGGGACACCGGGTAGGAACGAAGTTCCTTATTATAAAAATATTAATTCTAATTAAGTTCTATTCGAGGTATAAAGAAAATAAAACTGGAGGTTTCGCAACAACCCACGGTCATTCGGTAACGTGCGAACTTATTGTGGTACACTTCATTCACGGTTGTTTGCATTACTAATTTGTACGTTATTACAAAGCTAAGTCGTACACTGTGTGCATTACTAATAAAAATCTTACGTTACGGATGTTTTTTCCCGGTTAGGGTACCCCTCCGCATCGTCCCATAAGGAACTTCGTTCCAAAAAAAAAATTACAGTATGTCCGGGATACGACAATCTCAGCATCAATTTCCATTGGCGGAAATGACCACCTTTCTTCGGACAGATATTTTTATCGGAATAATATGACTAGTCCAAAAATCCATAACGAAATCACAAGCTTGGTCAATAAATAACCGTGTTGGAAAAATAACAAAGTACTTAGATCATAGAAAATGATCTATTTCTGTTCCATGATATAATCGGACTTACGAGGCCGAAGTGGACATGATTGAAATAGGTCATAAGGTGCTAAGCCAAGAGCTAGCAAAGTAAGTTTACGTACCGATTTATGTAAGTTTATGTAAGGAAAAAGGCCCAGATGTAGAAGTCCAATGCGCTGGTAGGATCAGTCAGATACGCTCTACCCTCAATATTTTAGTTCACGATGCCATCCACGTAGCCGAGGATAGACTGAGATGGCGTGAGTACTGTTCACGAGAAAGTCATTCAGAGAGGCCACGACCCCCAGCACTAAAGATTAATTGGATTAGGATCGGATAAGAATTAATAAGGAATATCGGAAGAGAGACAGAAGCGATTACAAGTGACAAGTACACACATGCTATCAATGTGATTATCGTGCATTTTTGATACCATCAATAAGCGAAAAGTTTGAAATCTCGAACGCAATGGGTTTCCACTGCTTCCTCTACTTGTGGCTGATGTTGATGAAAAGCAGTTATTGAAACATAAGGTAGCAGCACTAGTGACAAGTTTTATCCCGTACGACTCTCACATTATTATCAATGAAGAGTTTTTTGAACGAAGTTCCCTATGGGACGATGCGGAGGGACCCTAACCGGGAAAAAACGTCCATAACATAATTTTTTTATTAGTAATGCACACAGTGTACGACTTAACTTTGTAATAATGTACAAAATATAACATTTTTTTTATATATTTTTTATAAATCATTGTGAATAAAATAAAGTTGATAACTTTGTAAGGTAGTTTTCTTTTATTTTTATTTATAAAAAAATCATAATAAAAAATGTATACCCAAATAATTATTTTCTTTATACCTCGAATAGAACTTAAAATTAATATTTTTATAATAAGGAACTTCGTTCCTATCCGGCGTCCCACGACACCACACATATTTTTTTTATTTATTGAGTACATCGGTGAACATACTTATGGTGCGCCTAGTGTAAAGTAGCTACTCTCTCTACTAACCTCTTGTGAGTCCGCACGGGTAGGTACTACCGTCCTGCCTATTTCTGCCGTGAAGCAGTAATACGTTTCGGTCCGAAGGGCGGGGCAGCCGTTGTAACTATACTTGAGACCTTAGAACTTATATCTCAAGCCCACCTTGAGATATAAGTTCCGGCGCATTTACGTCGTAGATGTCTATGGGCTCCAGTTACCACTTAACACCAGGTGGGCTCGTTCACCCAACTAAACAAAAAAAAGGAACAATTTAAGCGAAGCTGATATTGTAATTCAATATTTCGATGCGAGTTCACAGAATTTACCTCTGCGTAATTACCTAGAGATATATTTAATACGATGGTATTAGCCTCAACAAAACGTTGCTATATCGTCCAAGGTCGTATCGAACCGGATCGTGCATCGGATCGGTGAGCGGCTCAACTGTGAACTATTGTATCGAACTTTCTGTCTTCTATTGTTGTTTAAAATTTTATAAAGAATGTCATAGAACCACACCTCCTTTCGAAGTTCGGGCTGCAAGTCAAAAGGTTTCGTTTGGCGTAATTTGCGACCTTGACTTCTGATGTTTCGGCATTGCTTTGAGGCTTACTACCACTAACTTGGTTTTGTTTTAAAGCTCAATGAATAAATGAACTCATGTTCAAGTTTTTTGATGATTATTACCTGGCCCATTGATCACCCACATAGACATAGTAAGCGTGAAAGCCACTCCTTCCTTAAGACTCATGACCACCTCGTCCAAGTGCCAATTTACTTCTATGGTGGCTCCTCCACCCTTGAAATTGGAACGCGTGGCTTCATGGTAGAAATTGGCTGAATTATTTTACCTATCAGTGTTGACACACAAAACGTCCTACCATTAACAAAGAAGACTTAGTTAAGATTTTGAAGTACGGCCTCTTTTTTTGTTAATTCAATTAACAATTCATTAATGTTTTCTTTTAGTAAAACATGCGTTGTGGTACAAAATTTATGTATAGTATGTTATTTATTTATAGTACTAATTTCCTGACTCCGTGAGGCATGAATAAAAACCGCGACCACGAAAGCTGTAACGTATTCGTTCAATATGTCTGTCGGAATCAATAAACGCGAGATTCAACTGTACAATTAATTTTAATCATACCTATTCCCTTTTAGGTAGTTCTTGTGCGGGGTCACTACGTGTCATATCTGCCGCTGTGCAGCCGCAACGAGCCGGTGTTTGTGGCGGTGTGCACGCCGCTCGCGATGCCGGAGACCCGCGAGTGCGTGGTGCACGGAGCCACCAACGTCTTCACCACGCTGCACGCCATGGACATGAAGATACTCCACGTTGACACCAAGTAAGACCTACATAGAAAAGAACACTATATTACTGAAAATCCCCAGTACATAGTCTCGTTTAACCCTTTGACTGACATGCAGGTCACCGATGGCCGTACGTGGCACACTTAAGTAATTATGTCAATTTCTCTCTTCAATCTTCTTACTAAGTGGCCAGAATATCAGCAGACTCTGGGAAAGACGAATCCGAAGATACTGAGAATGAATCAGTTTCTAAAACACTAAAAATATACATTGAAAACAAAACAAGGAAAAGTTAGGCAATTCAGGCGCTTAGTAACAGAAATCGATATAATTACTTCAGTGCGCTACGCAGGGCACCAGTGACTTACATAGCAGTCAAAGGGTTAAAAAAAATCATGTGTGCAATTCACACGTGGTAGAAGTGAAACCTTCAAAAATGGAAATACAATTATCCCAAATGTCTAAGTATATGTAAAATTTTGTCATTAGTAAATAATTGTAAATCATCTTATAAAGTATGAGGTAGCGCCCTCTGTGAATTGATATTTTAACTTCACGTATAATGTGTTCTATCTCATTCTCTCGCCGGCTGAATCCTATACATTTCTGTGTTTGTGTCTCTATGGACTTATTTTTTCGTTTCGTTTCATCGAGTTTGAAATCACAACGATTCTAAAGAAGTTTCACTTCAAAAATATCATGTAACAAAGATTTATTTATTAGGTAAGTATATAATTGCCCTTTACGTTAAACTCTTTGGACTCTACAGAAGAAAAAAAACAGTATAAACATACCGGTGTCAGACAAAAAGCTGATGAGCCATCAACGAAAAACATTCATTCTCGCTCACGACTCGGTCGTGCGCGGACGTGCTTTCCGATCCGTGGCCCGCTTGCGAGCTGCGTCTCTGAACTCACAGTTGTGCTCGACAGTGTAGTGACCGTGAATACATCGTGCTTACAATTCGGTAGTGCGGACGTTCCGATCCGTTGGTCGCTTGCGATCTGCGTATCGAAGTCCATTTTTGTGCGCTAAAGTGTTGTAACCGCGAACCCACCCTTACCAACTGCCTTTTTCAAGGCAAAACCAATCGCTACGTTCAGGCTTCCTGTGGCACTCACAGGCTAGCGATTTCCTAACCCTTCCCAAAACAACAGTCTTTTTCAAGACTAGACCCCCGCTCGCGATTCTGCCTGCTGTAACACTATACAGCCCGAGCGGGTTCCTTTCCTTTTCCCCGCCGATTGCCGTTTTCACGGCATAGGCATTCCCCCCCCCCCTGCTCCTTGCTGTCCTGCAGCACAGGGGGGTTACAAATCCTATCCGGGGCCTCGCCTTTCGGCGAGTTCAACAAAAGTCCCGGGGCCGCCCCCCCCGGGCAAGAAGACCGAAGATGAGCGAAGATTTTGTGTGTGACAGTGAAAGTGCTAGGGACATTGTCGGGTTCCTCCGGGATAGGTACCCGTCAATTAGGGCCGAGTATCTCAGCTATAGGGCCGCTCGTGGCAATCCCTCCCCCCCCCGCGTCCGTCGCCGCGTTTCTCAACCGTGCCTCGGAGGCACGCCGCGCGCCCCCCGCCGCCGCGTCAAGTTCGAGCGCACGTTCCCACGATGCGGCTCACATAGCGCCTAACGCTACCCCCACCCCCGTGCCCGCGTCGTTTACGTCATCGCGCGCTCCGTCCGTCGCGACCTCGATCGTTTCGAGTTCAGGCTCCGATACCGAATCGGAGATGGATTTCGAATCCGCGTCAAGCCCTCAGCCTGGAACTTCGGATGGGTTCCAAACCGTAACGCGCGGAAAAAAGCGTACTCGCGCCGTGGAGTCCCGGAGCTCCACGACGAAGCAGACAAAATCCGCGACCGCCTCCCGCCCGCAGGTAGTCGTGACACCGGAGTCGGACTCCGCTCGCCGTGTAACCCCACCGCCGCGTCCCAAACCCGCGCCCGCTCCTAAAGTAGCTGCCCCGCCCCCGCTGATTCTCCAGGAAAAAACTGCGTGGAACCGCGTTTCCCAGGCCCTTCAGGCAAATAAAATTAATTATACCCATGCGCGTAACGTCGCGCATGGGATTCAGATAAAGGTCGCAACGCCGGGCGACCATAGGGCCCTCTCTTCATACCTCCGAAAGGAGAACATAGGTTTTCACACCTATGCTCTTCAGGAGGACCGCGAGCTCCGCGTAGTAATACGCGGAGTCCTAAAAGAGCTAGATATCGAGTACATTAAGGAGGATCTGACCGCTCAGTCCCTCCCGCTAGTTAGTGTGCACCGGATGCACAGTGGGCGGGGCAAACAGCCCTACAACATGATTCTAGTAGCGCTAGAACCCACCCCGGAGGCCAAAAAGAAGATCGCATGTCTCACGACAATTTGCGGCCTATCCGGGATCTCAATTGAAGCCCCCCATAGACGTGGCACTCCCGGGCAGTGCTACAGGTGCCAGCTTTACGGCCACTCGGCTCGTAATTGCCACGCGCGCCCCCGCTGCGTAAAGTGCCTCGGCGATCACGCCACATTAGATTGCTCGCGAGTTAGGGAAACCGCGACCGAACCTCCAAGCTGTGTCCTATGCCTTAAGCAAGGGCACCCCGCGAACTACCGTGGATGTCCTAGGGCTCCGCGTAAACGTCCGACCCACCCAGCCCCCCGAACCGTCGGCCCAAAGACTTCGGCGCCTTCAGTGCCGAAACCCGCCTTCGTGCCGGCTGCAGTTCCCACGGTCTCGGCGTGGAAAAAGCCGCTGCCGTATACGAAGGCGGGAACGCAAACCGCACCCCCGCCCCCGCTCGCGACACGCCCCGCGCCCCAGCCCCTGCTCGCACCTCGACCCGCGCCCGCGTTCCTTCCCCCGCAACCCTCTGCCGCCAACGACTTCGCGCTCGTGCGCGACTTCGTCACTGCGGTCAACTTCGACCGTCTGCGATCGTTCGCAGACGCTATCCGTAGGTCGGTAAACCCCGAACAGCGACTCGCGGCCGCGTTCGACCACATGGACGTATACGAGTCCGTGTCCCGCACTTTGTAAATCTTTACCGGTAACCAATGGCGCAAAAAGGTAGAGAAAAACCGTATTCCCTTACGTTAGCATTCTTTAATGCTAACGGACTCGCGCGGCAACGCGATCAAATTTTCGAATTCCTCCGCGATAATCTTATAGATATTCTATTAGTGCAGGAAACCTGTCTGAAGCCCTCGCGTCGCGACCCGAAAGTCGCGAATTACGTCATGGTTAGGAATGACAGACTCACCGCCTCCAAAGGCGGGACTGCCATTCACTATAGGCGGGCCCTGCACGTTGTCCCTCTCAATACTCCCTCGCTCTCACATATCGAGGCGTCAGTGTGCCGTATCTCGCTGACGGGACACCAGCCGATCGTCATCGCATCCGTTTATCTCCCCCCGGACAAGCCCCTCCTGAGCAGTGACATCGAGTCACTGTTCGGAATGGGAGACTCCGTCATCCTGGCAGGCGATTTAAATTGCCACCACACTAGGTGGAACTGCCATCGTACAAACGTGAACGGTAGGCGTCTCGACGCGTTTATAGACGACCTCACCTTTGAAATAGTCGGTCCCCCAACTCCAACATGTTATCCGTATAACATCGCGCTCCGTCCGAGCACTATAGACCTGGCATTGCTTAGGAACGTAACTCTGCGCTTGCGTTCCATCGAAGCAATGTCAGAGCTCGACTCAGACCACCGACCTGTCGTTATGCAGCTCGGTCGCCCTCACAACCCAGTCACTGTTACGAGGACCATGGTGGATTGGAATAAGCTGGGTACGTGCCTAGCCGACGCCGCTCCGCCAATCCTCCCTTACGGCCCGGATTCGAATCCATCCCCCGAGGACACCGTCGAATCCATAAACATCATTACCGATCACATCTCTTCCGCGATCATTAGATCTTCAAAAGAAGTCGATGTGGAGGACAGCTTCCACCGCATCAGACTGTCCCCCGATCTTAGGAACCTCTTAAGAGTTAGGAACGCGGCAATCCGGGCCTACGATCGTCTTCCCACGCATTCAAACCGGATTCGGATGCGTCGTCTACAACGCGAAGTCCACTCCCGCTTAAGCGACGCGCGTAACGATAATTGGCATAGTTATTTAGAACAACTCGCGCCCTCCCACCAAGCATACTGGCGACTAGCTAGGACTCTCAAATCCGAAACTACCGCTACTATGCCTCCCCTCGTACGCCCTTCAGGCCAACCACCGGCATTCGATGACGATGACAAGGCGGAGCTGCTGGCCGATGCACTGCAAGAGCAGTGCACCACCAGCACTCAACACGCGGACCCCGAACACACCGAGTTAGTCGACAGGGAGGTCGAGCGCAGAGCTTCCCTGCCGCCCTCGGACGCGTTACCCCCCATTACCACTGACGAAGTTAGAGACGCGATCCACAACCTCCAACCTAGGAAGGCACCCGGCTCCGACGGCATCCACAACCGCGCGCTAAAACTCTTGCCAGTCCAACTGATAGCAATGTTGGCTACAATTTTAAATGCCGCTATGACGCACTGCATCTTTCCCGCGGTGTGGAAAGAAGCGGACGTTATCGGTATACATAAGCCGGGCAAACCGACAAACGAAACCTCTAGTTACCGTCCGATTAGTCTCCTCTCGACGATAGGAAAAATTTACGAACGGCTCCTTAGGAAACGCCTCTGGGATTTTGTTACCGCGAACAAAACTCTCATAGACGAACAGTTCGGATTCCGCTCTAAACACTCGTGCGTACAACAAGTTCACCGCCTCACGGAGCACATTCTGATAGGACTAAATAGGCGTAAACAAATCCCGACCGGCGCCCTCTTCTTCGACATCGCGAAGGCGTTCGACAAAGTCTGGCACAACGGTTTAATTTATAAACTGTACAACATGGGAGTGCCAGACAGACTCGTGCTCATCATACGAGACTTCTTGTCGAACCGTTCGTTTCGATATCGAGTAGAGGGAACTCGTTCTCGTCCCCGTCAACTGACCGCCGGAGTCCCGCAAGGCTCCGCGCTCTCCCCGTTATTATTTAGTTTGTATATCAATGATATACCCCGGTCTCCGGAGACCCATCTAGCGCTCTTCGCCGATGACACGGCTTTCTACTACTCGTGTAGGAAGATGTCGCTGCTTCATCGGCGACTCCAGATCGCAGTAGCCACCATGGGACAGTGGTTCCGGAAGTGGCGAATAGACATTAACCCCACGAAAAGCGCAGCGGTGCTCTTCAAAAGGGGTCGCCCTCCGAACATCACTTCGAGCATCCCACTCCGTAGTAGGCGCGCAAACACCTCCGCCGTTAGTCCCATCACTCTCTTTGGCCAGCCCATACCGTGGGTCTCGAAGGTCAAATATCTAGGCGTCACCCTCGACAGAGGGATGACATTCCGTCCCCATATAAAAACGGTACGCGACCGCGCCGCGTTTATTCTAGGACGACTCTATCCAATGCTTTGTAGTCGAAGCAAACTGTCCCTCCGTAATAAGGTAACTCTCTACAAAACTTGTATACGCCCCGTCATGACGTATGCAAGCGTAGTGTTCGCTCACGCAGCCCGCACCCACTTGAAATCCCTTCAGGTTATTCAATCGCGATTCTGCAGGATAGCCGTCGGAGCGCCTTGGTTCCTTAGGAATGTGGATCTCCACGACGACCTGGAGCTCGACTCTTTTAGTAAGTATCTACAGTCGGCATCGCTGCGCCATTTTGAGAAGGCGGCACGACATGAGAACCCTCTCATCGTAGCCGCTGGAAATTACATACCCGACCCAGTAGACCGAATGGTAAACCGTCGACGTCGCCCAAAGCACGTCATTACGGATCCTCCTGATCCATTAACGGTGCTTTTAGGCACCACAAGCACCGGTCACCGTCCTCGTCGAACCCGTCGCTTGCGACGAAGGGCTCGACGAGCGAACTAACCCATACACACAGCCCACTGAGTTTCTCGCCGGATCTTCTCAGTGGGTCGCGTTTCCGATCCGGTGGTAGATTCTGCGAAGCACTGCTCTTGCTAGGGTCAGTGTTAGCAACTCTCCGGTTGAGCCCCGCGAGCTCACCTACTAACGTTAGGGTGAAGCTGAAATAGCCTCTCAAGGCTATCAGCATAGGTAGGAAAAAAAAAAAAAAAACGAAAAACAATCAACAAAATTTGCATAACAAAACATAACATTAGTGCAACATGTGTCCTTACGTCTGATACGATCTGAACACACCTACACCGAAGCTCAAACAAACACTTAATTCACAAGAACGTTTCCTCATGCAAACCTAATGTTCTCCAGTTCAAGGCCTGCTCTGAACAATGCTAAATTGATGCGTAACTGTCGCCGTTGTGCCGTCGATCAAGCTACTGTATGACAACATCTCTATTGAAAACGTTTCATATTCATAGACGTCACTGTAGCAGCCCTCAATGGCACGAGATAAAGAGGTATTGAAATAATACGCAATGGTAAACAGCCCGGTCAGATGAGTTTGTCACTTGTGCCACAAATAAACTGGTGGTTTTATGCAGCCGCCGCCTGCTTTAGATTTATGGAGGGCATATAGCCAATATTCGAGCGGGAATAATTTAATGTTTATTATTAAGCTCGATACTCCTTGAATTCAATAGTTGATAGTCATGGATGGTTTGGAAACAACAATGTTTATTTAGATATTTCAATAGCTCAACTTTAAGTGATTTTTGGTTCCGATGTTTATCACAAATCAAATGTTTTCGGACTCTTCCTGTAATCACCAGTTATAGTAATCGGCAAACTTCTTGAGCAAATGACCTTGACTGCGCAGAACCGAATTTTAGATCACTTTGGTGGTGAGGGTGAGGCGCGACGGCAGGGGAAATCGTATCGAGCGCGTTATTGGTAGATCAGTCGAACCTTGCGTCCCGCACCGCGCCCTCGTTCCGCTTGCTCCCAAAAGTACGCTTGCGTACAGTGGAAAGTCTATCGTTATTAATCGTTAAGTTATTTGTTATAATTGCTTGTAGACTTTGTTGCCATTGCTATTTGTTGAGTGTTTGTTGATTTTTTATAAAACATACACTATGCCGTGACAAACTGGTGTAGTACTTAAAAGAAAGGGTAGAAAATTTGTGTACGACGTATATTGCTTCATTATAAAACAGGGGAAGAATGATATGGAAAAATTAAAACAGACTTCGGAAGCAACAAAAACATCAGTGAGTACTGTTAGGTGCATTATAAACGAAGCTAAAGGCTCTGGCTTGCTCGCCGTGTTTCGGACTCCGGGTAAGAAAAGATCAGGGAAGAAGAAAGTTACCGGAACGGATAGTTTCGTTCAATCTGTAATAAAAAGATGTAATCATAATAACTACATAACAAGCAGCGAAACTCCGTACCGTAGAAAGGCTTCGAAAAATTTAAAGTAGCTTACGACGAATTATGAAAGAGCTAGGCTTCAGATGGAAAAAAAGAACAGAAAATAATCGGAAGCTGGTAAATGAAAAAAGTAACATTCGATTACTACGAATCGAAGATCTTCAAAAAATAATTAATTATAGACAAAAAAGAAGACCGAATCGACCGAGTTGTAAACTACGCCGATGAGCCCTATGTCGACTCATCACGATGATAGCGACTCGGGTGATGAAAACAGTGATGATGATGATGGTCAAGATTATGATAACGAAAAAAAAATTACAAATACCAGCTTCGCTTCAACTGAACCAAGACCTGGCAACAGCTCTAGTTTTGACTTAATAGAAGGAATATCTATTTTACCCCAAGATTAAATTATTACAATTATTAACCTATATGTTTTGTTGATGTTCTAATAAATATATAAATAAATACATATGTTGATTTTAATAATTTAATAGCATTATGACGCAGAGTAAATAATGTTTTTGCACGTGAGTGTACCATGCGCAAACTTACCCCCACTACGTCAACAAATGCTCAAGAAGTTTGCCGGTTATTATACGGTTGGTTAATATTTTTAGAACTCAACCCGCCTCTTAGACTACAAGGTACAATTGCTTCGGGCAAAAAGGGACACTATATCATGAATACATGTAATAAATTAACATAGTAAATAAATTCACAATTAATTGTGTCTTGTTAACAAGACCTAGAATAATTCAATACATACATTCTCTCATGAATGTCATAACCAAGTTAACCTCTCGGGGTTCACGAATATCTTGCCACAAGCTTCCGTTGGTTACATTCCGTTGTTTTGCCTGCAAGTCACACATTCTATTGTCTGTATCGATTATTTCTAACGCAACGTTAATGTTTTCCGCAGTATCGAAATGTAAACATGTCACCTGATCGGAAGCGCTTGGCTTTGCATACAATGATACTCACGAGCTCCCATAAATAAACAGTGTAGTCTTTGATGCTTGATTAGATCTCATTATTTTCGTAATACTGCAAGATTGTACTACCCGTGCATGAATTGTATTTTACTGTAAACAAGCCCAATGAGTTTTTCGCCGGATCTTCTTAGTGGGTCGCGTTTCCGATCCGGTGGTAGATTCTGCAAAGTACTGCTCTTGCTAGAGCCAGTGTTAGCAACACTCAAGGTTTGAGCCCCGTGAGCTCACCTACACGTCAAGGCGAAACTGAAATAGCCTCTCAAGGCTATAAGCATAAGAAAACTGTAAGCGATTTAAGGCATTTGCCATTTGCCAAAAGACAAAGGCAAAAAACGCAAGGCTTAAATCTATTGTCAAAAAAGGTAACCAACTTTTGCTATTATCACAGAAAAGTAGAATTAAAAAAAAAAGGGATTTTAATTATAAAGACATTCACGAAACTCCAGCAGTTACGGATTTACTGGTGGTAGGACCTCTTGTGAGTCCGCACGGGTAGGTACCACCACCCCGCCTATTTCTGCCGTGAAGCAGTAATGCGTTTCGGTTTGAAGGGCGGGGTAGCCGTTGTAACTATACTGAGACCTTAGAACTTATATCTCAAGGTGGGTGGCGCATTTACGTCGTAGATGTCTATGGGCTCCAGTAACCACTTAACACCAGGTAGGCTGTGAGCTCGTCCACTCATCTAAGCAATAAAAAAAAATAAAAAAATAATAATACAGCACCCGTGACATTTAATTAACGAGTAATCAATTAAGATTTAACCGAACACCACGGTTTACGATCCTGTATTATACGGAATATACCTTAAACAGATCACGCAAGTATTCGCCGCGTAAATAATGTTCTGTTACATGTGGCGATCGTAAACATTATTGTCCTGTCTTTATTTAATACAATACGAGGTTTTCAATGAGCCATTTCTAATAAATATCCATTATGATATACGCATGCGTGATCGTATAAACCAAGGAATGAATTGTAATGTGTTTGCATTGCCTTCGAAAACTATGCTGCCGATTCAAAATCAATGTTTATACAAATACATAAATTAACATTGACCAAAGCGTGTAGTAATCAAATTCAATTAATTTTTTTTTATAATAAATGCCGTCTTCTTGTATTAGTTGGATTTTGGTATGGAGATTTTTCTTCTCACAACATTAGAATACCAGCTCTATTTAATGAATTTAGAATATCCCACTATGTTTTAACCTTTATATAATTTATTTCTGAATTTCTTAGCAATCTATCGAAATGAATTCCTACGTCTACGAGCAATTTTTCTAATCGAGTCGATGACAATTAGGCACTTCAACCATCCGTGGGTTTAACGTATAAGTCGCCCGTATAAATACCTACTCGTATATCGATTGTCTCGTTTCTGCCGGGACTAGATTCATACGATTAAAACAATTAATTTTGTTAAAATAACCACATAGCTAACACGACGTCTTCATGAACAATTTACTTGATGGGGAAATAGCAGCGGGTATTAAAAACCTATATGTTTTCTAATTACTGATGCCAATTAATTGAGAGGACAAATAACTACGGAAACCCTATTCATTTATGCAGCAAAAAAATATAGGTTCTGGTTTAAAGGATTGGGTAATCTTCATGCAATGTTCACATAAGACTGGTTCGAATTCTCAAAATGGGTGATGGCATACACGTTATGATCTCTATAAACTCGTCTATGAAATCCTCGTGGCCTAAAGGATAAGACGTCCGGTGCATTCGTGTTCAGCGATGTACCGGTGTTCGAATCTCAGGCGGGTACCAATTTTTCTAATGAAATATGTACTCAACAATTGACTTCCACGGTGAAGGAATAACATCGTGTAATAAAAATCAAACCCGCAGAACTATAATTTGCGTAATTACTGGTGGTAGGACCTCTTGTGAGTCCGCGCGGGTGGGTACCACCACCCTGCCTATTTCTGCCGTGAAGCAGTAATGCGTTTCGGTTTGAAGGATGGGGCAGCCGTTGTAACTATACTTGAGACCTTAGAATTTACACCCCCGATTACTCTCTTTAGACAACCCATACCCCGGGCCAGGAAGGTCAAGTACCTGTGCGTTACCCTGGATGCATCGATGAGATTCCGCCCGCATATAAAATCAGTCCGTGACCGTGCCGCGTTTATTCTCGGTAGACTCTACCCCATGATCTGTAAGCGGAGTAAAATGTCCCTTCGGAACAAGGTGACACTTTACAAAACTTGCATAAGGCCCGTCATGACTTACGCGAGTGCGGTGTTCGCTCACGCGGCCCGCACACACATAGACACCCTCCAATCTCTACAATCCCGCTTTTGCAGGCTAGCCGTCGGAGCTCCGTGGTTCGTGAGGAACGTTGACCTACACGACGACCTGGGCCTCGAATCGATCCAGAAATACATGAAGTCAGCGTCGGAACGGTACTTCGATAAGGCTATGCGTCATGATAATCGCCTTATCGTTGCCGCCGCTGACTACTCCCCGAATCCTGATCACGCAGGAGCCAGTCACCGTCGACGCCCTAGACACGTCCTTACGGATCCATCAGATCCAATAACCTTTGCATTAGACGCCTTCAGCTCTAACACTAGGAGCAGGCTTAGGGACCTCGGTAACCGTACTCGTCGAACTCGACAAAGAGTTCGCCGTGGAACCTAACCCATGAATCAGCTCGCTGAGTTTCTCGCCGGATCTTCTCAGTGGGTCGCGATGCCGATCCGGTAGTAGATTCATTCGTGAAGCAGCTACTCTTGAGCTGTTAGGTCTCCTTCGGAGGCGCTCGGGTAGCTGTTAGCAAATCCCACCCCTCTTGGCTGAGCCTTTGCTCACCCACCTGTCCTGGTGAAACTGGAAAGGCCTCAGGGCCACCAGTAATCCTTCAATCATAAAAAAAAACCTTAGAATTTATATCTCAAGGTGGGTGGCGCATTTACGTCGTAATGTATGTGGGCTCCAGTAACCACTTAGCACCAGGTGGGCTGTGAGCTCGTCCACCCAGCAAAGCAATAAAAAATTAACCAAAAAAAACGCCAAATTAAATAAATTGGTTTTACTCGTAATTGTGTCTACGACTCGAGAAAATCGAAGAAAAAATTATAGTATTGATTGAAACAGTTCATGAATATTCTTATTTTATTAGTGCTCCAACATGCACGCAAATCATGTCAAGTAAATACAACATCCAAACCTTGACACGCAGTTGACCATAACTTTACATATGTTTTTCTAGAAGCTATTATTTTTATAGCGTATTCAAACACGTATTGCCCAATTCTCGAACTTTGTCGCTTGTAATTGTTTCTTCAACAATTTTAATTCACCTTCAAATCGAGAGAGCATTTCAAGTCGTTTGCCAATTAAATTTTATTTAAGTGTTTGCATTTCTTTTAGCTTTAGATGATAGCCATTCCATGCGGGCACTAAATGGCTGGTATCCTCAAAAGTACTCGTAATATAGGTCATTGCTGTTCAAAACTTAGCTTATTGGTTTCTAATAAATAAGATTCTAAATAGAATAATAAGTTGACTTGAAATTATTTTTTTAGGTTTTTTTTTTCTATACCCTTATGAAGTTGAGGTCAAGTTCACGCCTCACCTGGTGCGATTTTATTAGGTATTTTTTATAGCTTAGAATCAGTTAAATGCCAAAATCCATAGGTATCACAACCAGAATGCCGTCATCGACCTCATGAGATGAGGTCAAAGTTTCCACTGGATTGTGAGTTGTATGTGTAACCCTTCATACTGAAACGCATGATTGCTCCGCGGCTCTAGACGAGATCTTGTGACCTACTTATATGAGTAACAACACTCCATAGGAATGCTGGCAAAGCCCATAGTGTCGGTTCACGTAATTCCAAACTTCACCTTACGATTTCAAATTAATAATAATTAAAAT